>NC_064212.1:5706342-6376319 GCF_023101765.2 Spodoptera frugiperda
TTGTGTTTCTGTTGCGCAAAATTAATTTCCATTATAGGGATTGATTTGTGTATGAGTCAGAGGTATAAATTATTCGTATGTATGCAGGTAAAATAAAGAATAGCAGGGCTTGCAATGTTTTCCTGGAATACCGCGTGCGGGCCGAGGGCGGAGGGCTGTAATGTGTGGCAAACACCCTCCTGAGGGTTCAACCTCATGGATGATGCCTATGGTGCCGATGACCCCTATCGATTCGGCCATTTCCACGAACTCGCGTAATTGCAAATTGTGGACAAGTAAGTACTTGTACACGACTAGGCTCTTCATTATTCACGACAATTTCTTCAAACTTTCCAACCCCTATGGAACTTATTAACTATCATGATTACACAGGGTGAAATAAGCGGGAGCTTACGGCAAAGAGAATTTTATGACAGGACGATTAGTCATATCAGCAGTTGAAGTTTTCGTTGAAGTATTCACATGTTCATAACTGCACTCGCATCTCATTAGCTGTTCGAGTATCAAAGTACTGATTCGTAGAATTGAACCACAAGTGAGAAATAAGTATTTAATTTTAATTTTATTTTTCCTGTAATTGTTGTTTTCAGTACTTACTCATAGTGTTATTTGGTATGTTAAAATTATGCAATTTTATATCGTTATTTAATTATGCTTTCGAATAAGTCAGTGAATTACTTTTAATGTTACTTTAGTACTTTAAGACTAGTTTTGTTTATAGAACTCAAATATAGCTCTTTTTCCAATGGTCAATGAGTTCTTTTGTACTTTTTAATGCTCTAGTTTCTCCGGTAATATTGAGGGTATTCCGGGGAACGAGCGGCCGGGGAGTTCTCATGGCTCCTCGCAAGGTTCACGGTAGTGGTTTCCAATTCGCACTCTCCCGCCTTAATTTAGTGCGGTGCTAACCACACGGCCCGCAGTTTGTATTCATTACCCACCTTACTACCACCTCGCTGCAAGATTTAATGCTTCCAACAATCACTGCACTCATTTGCCACAATTCAAACATTCATTTAATTTATTCTCTCTGCGTGCTCGCATCATTCTTCAAACTTATCTCAAGCTATCTATCAAATTAATAGCAGATCCTTAACATTCTACCAAACTATTGAGCTTAACTAAAATTTATTTCTTTTTAAAACTAT
Organism: Spodoptera frugiperda; assembly: GCF_023101765.2. Classification (NCBI taxonomy): domain Eukaryota; kingdom Metazoa; phylum Arthropoda; class Insecta; order Lepidoptera; family Noctuidae; genus Spodoptera; species Spodoptera frugiperda. The sequence continues at coordinate 5,707,491 of NC_064212.1, forward strand.
TATGTCCCTAGCTTTACTACTTTCGTCCACCGAAGTAGCCAAGTTTTTATAAGGATATAAATCTAAGAAAATTGGAATTATGATGATATTGTTGTTGTAAACTACAAGTATCCTAAGTTTCAAGAGATAAATAAGCAACAAAAGTTCTAATAACAGCGTTGAACTCCATGTAAAGATGCTATAAATTATACTGACAAGCTGACTGGTGTTCGTAGTCGGCAAGCAAATTAGGTGGTCCAGAGTAAACGAGTTATGGCGAAGTTGTGGGCACGCGGCTCCGCACTGGGACTGGCCGGTAACTAGGTCCAAATGTTCGCGATGCCAGCCTAGCGGGCGGTAACTGGAGTAAAGTAGCATTAACTAGTGACGCGGCAATCAAGTGCGTTTAGTTTGCTACTAGTAACCACTAGTCACTTGATTAATAACAGTATCTGTTGCTAGTTTGTTACGAAAACTTACTTTATTAGCAGTTTCTACTGTGATTTATGTACACTTAGACCATTGGTATCACAAATGAGTTTTTGAACACTATAGTAGACTGAAATCATCTTAAATCGTTATTTAAATCGCAATGTAAAGTATAACACGCGTCACGTAGAATTTATTCGTGAATAAATTCAGTGTAACGCAGACATTCGACAAAATTCAATGAACGAATTTTCCCCGTGTATTATCTGATATAGGAAAAAACACTTTTTGTGAAGTCGCGAGGCAGGAGAAACATTTCAAGATCCGCTGTGGCGTGCCGCTAACACTCCTTATAAATACTGCTAAGCCCCTGGCTTTTGTGGCTAATCTTTCGCGTGAAGATCGCCATTATACCGCTATTTATTATTTTTACCCGTATTTTTCTTTTTCTAAAGTCAAGTCGAAACGTGCTTGATATTCTTGAAGGATTTTTACGTTACTCATTCCTCGCAAAGTGCTGGTGAAAGAATTAAATATGCCCCTTTCAGTGGCGTGCTCTCCGCAATGAAGTATTTCATACGGTTTTGAATTTTAAATTATGTTAATTTAGACACGGAATTTTAACCGACCGACGCGTTTACCAAATTTTATTTGCGTATAATATTTACAACAATTTAATTCTCTCTGTTTTAGGGAAGATAGGGGAAGAGAGACAAGATATAATTTCTAATTTTCTAATAGAATATAAACATGTTCGTTTACTTCGGCTAGGATATTCACTGAGTGATTTCTTTGGAAGTGAGATCAAGATTGCGTACAAGATAAATGAGAAGGGATTCACGGTGCAATACTTAAGCGGTGAAAATCTCCATTAAGACAGTGTGTGATTACGGGGTCGCCCTTTCTCAACAGAAACAAATTAACTACGACAAATTGTTACAACGTAATCCGAACAAACACACGTGAGTGCAGAACACTTATTGCTCGAAAACAATATTGCGAAGTGGCGACACTTTCATTACGGGGCGCAGAAGACCCCATATGCACGTACATTTTGATTAGCTTCCGTGAGTAAGAACAAAAGCTGCGTTAAATGAAGCTGTATGTGTCTGTGAGGCAGGCTCGGTGTCGTAACCGAGTAAAGTTATGACAAAGTGTTGCAGCGGAGGCGCGCGCGCCACGCCACGCCGCGCCACGCCACGCCACGCCACGCCACGCTCTCCGCCCGCCCGCGCCGGAGCGCACAACTCTTAAATTAGCGCGAACTTAGACCACTTAGCTTCTTCAAGTTTTGTTTGTAGACGCCATAAATATTGTATGTAACGAACGCGATACAATACCAGCCGTCGACTGCTCGCTGCATTGTTCGCGAATCAAAGCGGCCTTTGTTGCTTAACAGTTGACTCGAATTTTCCCGTTGTTCGCTTTGCTTTATCGGGGGGAAGCGATGAAAAACTACCACAAATCCCAACGAAATGCTTTTCAATTTGATTCTGTTTGATCACGAAGTTCCGTCGTTAAAATGGAGTTAGTTAAACTTTACGCTTTTTTATCTTATGAAACTGAGGCATTTATTATTTCCTTGCAGATGTAATATCTTCTTTAATTAAATGTAGGTTAATATTGTACCTATTATCTCCATTATTTCATAATAATAATTGATTCAATACCTCGGAAACTGCATTTGGTCAGTGTATCGGAATAGCAATAGGAGTGCGTAGTCGTATTGAATGGTCGCGGATGGCCAATAATTCGATTTCGCGGTTATTTTAGCTCATGTAGACTGCGTGGGGCGCAGGTGGCCGTTCCAACTATAATGATCAAACTGAACAATTCAATGTGCACCGACGAACCGAACAACTTGCATTATCAAGTAAACTCGAAACACTTATACAATCCTAGTATCTTCAACAGACCTATCGAAGAAAAAATTTGAAGAAGGGGCCCATATTGTAATGCAAATCTCTGCTTATGTATTCGTCTTTTTAAATTGGTTTTACTTCGGAAATGGAAATTATTGTCTAACTTTCGAGTAAAGACAAGACAAATCTTTGTTAGTCGAATGAGGTCTTATTTAATTTGAATAGGTTAGCTATTGACGGCGGGTTTTAAGAATTAGAAAGAACTTTTCCTTTTCCCAGTTTCTTTTGTTTGTCGATCAAGTAGCGAGAGTGTAAACTTGTCTTCGTGAATGAACGAGCCGTGTCAAGTACAGCTGTAGTATGAGACACAATTACCTAAGTATTTTTATGTTGTTTACTTTTATTATTAATATCCAAACCATTGAAACTTATCATTCTCATTTCGGAGTCTGTGTCTTAATATACTTGAAAGAGAAAGCCCAGGAACTTATTAGTCACATATGTTAGTACATGTTTATTATTACTAAATATCATTGTATTAAGATTGCCAGCACCATTAAGCCCGTTACATACGACACGAGTCTGACCTTTCCCTGACATATAACACGATCTTCTTACACAACACCTATTGTTGCCGGCTGCATTGGCTGACGAATAGCCGTCGTAAGCCGATGTAAATTCCGCGTTGTCGCTCAGATCCAAGATTTCCAGATTTAACAGTGTTGCAGCAAAGCATATTTCAGTTAGACGGTGCAGGTGTGCCGTTGGCTGCAACTTCGATTAATTCCCATAACGAGGCAGGTCCATCACGCGCGCGCTCGTTTGTCTCCGGCCCAGCTATAAATACATCAGCGTACTTGCAATTTAATCCGTTCTGTTCCGCTCCCGTGAAGTGCTTTCTCCCTCACACCTACTTCCACCGTCCTGCACGTTTCGGTCAACGAAAGTTGTTGCAATTAATCTCTTTCGTAGGTGCTAGTCCCCCAACAATTGTCTGAACTAGACCATGTAAATGTATCTTATTTAAAACAAAACACGACTGTGTTCCCCTTGAAATGCCAGTGACTTTGTTTGTCGACGTTTTGTTTGATAATGTCTCTGTTTAACACATCAATTCATTGTTCCAAACAGGCAGAGCCCATGTTCAAAGTAGTAGCAGTTCGTTGAAAATTTACAAATTTGCGTACAAAGCGCAAAGCACTGGCGGGATCGTCTTTGTATGCAAATATTATTACAGGAGTCTATTGAAGGACCACACTGAACTCACGTATTGAGCTCGAGTAGGTACGCGCTCCACGGCTACCCCGACTGTAATAAGAGGCCCGTCCAAGAACCTCGAACATTATGCAGGAATTCTCCTGAACGTCGAGTGTATCACTCCCTAAAGAACGCGCGGGACATCGGCGCCGTCCTGAATAACGCACGAGCTAATAACCAAACTGAGCCAATTAGGAATACTATTGCAGTTGATGGTCCGTCGACCAATAACTCAATCGAATTGCAGAGTTGAACAATTCATAGGCAAATCTGCTCTAAGCGTGTTAACATGGCTCCGGGGTTATTGCGGTGTGCCGATCCATGTGTCTGCGTAACGCACACCATAGTGCACTGCACTACCTACCTACACTATATCAATTGAGCAGACGTACGTACGTACGTAGACGTATCGTTGTGATGGCTGGAGAGTCACGTAGGTTCGTTATGTAGGTACGTATTATTTACCACATCTAATCATCGCATGATTAGACTACTTGAAAGGTTCAATTAGTGTCCTGTCTGGCCATTTAGCTATACAATACGGAGCCAATTATCGCAATACATGGATTGCAACAATTATAAATCTGATTAATTTAGCGTTTCGATTAGGCAGGCAGGCAGTAACGGAGTAGGTAGTGGTTAATTTGCTTTATTTTTCGTGAGTTGTGTATTGCATAGTGATACATTGTTGAGTTACGCATGTAATTAGAAGTGACGACGTTTGGCGTGCGATCCGTGGCATAGGTCGGCGCAGGCACGCGCGCGCCGCTGCAACTGGCGGCACTCAATCACTCCGCGCCGTGACGCGTCGCGTGTGTCACCGGCGACCACCGCACTCGAAACTCTACTCTATCTGTACTCGATATAACACATTGTAAAAATTCGCAAGTGAATGTAGAGCGTTCCGCACTACGCCTGCAGTCTCTTCTTTGTATTCGAGTCGTTCCATTCATAGAGATAACGGCTTGCTCCGAGGCGACAACGGGAAACAATTACGCTATTACAAAAGGCCTTAAGGATTCTAATTACGAGTGGATCCTTTCATCCGTAAACCCGGATCGGATACGAAGCCTTCCCATTATCGCGTGCCATAAACATTTCTGGATTTCATATCCGCGGCACGGCTGGGACCGCCTCGCTTATTACCTCCGCGCGGAAAAGAATAACATCGTTTTGGCACTTTTGACGCGAATTCCGGATGCCTACGTTCATATTGTGCGCCGTTAATATTCTGCGCGACGCGTCCGACCTTTTTTATTTGTATCTAAAATTGAACATTTTGTCGCGACAACGAGCGCACACGACTCTCCCCTCCGCCGAAGGAGCGATAAAAATACAGAGTCGGCGCGTTTGAGGCAATCGGCAGCACTAACGACTGTCGATGCGAGCTGTTAATTCATGTACACCTGTACGAAATTAGCCGCAGCAGTGTTTAGCACCTTCAGTAACTCGCGGAGACACAGGAGTAGCGACTAGTGTCAAAGCAATGACTGAAATGGGTTCAGATGAGCTAATGACAGCTATTTATTTCACAAATCCTTCTAGATTACAGAACCAATGTTGAAATAGAAAAACTGATATTTGATATATTCATCATTTTTAAAGTCCCCTTAACAATTTCCAAAATACGAAATATCATCAGCTGATATTTATGAATCCTCAATTTTTATCACAAAACACCGATTCAGTAATAAAAACTGTAAAAGAAAAGTAGTTGGTCCATTCTTTATAGCTGATTGAAAGAACTTGCTCTTTTAGTTCCAATGGAATCTGGGGAAGGAAGGATTATAAAAAATCTTAGTTGAGTGAAATGGCCCTATCAAAACAAGAACCGTCGGCCGAGCGGTGAAAAAGTAAGTTGGCAAAACAACAAACAACGAACTCGCCTGTCTGCGGCATTTCGTAGCCACCTCTGCAATTTACGGCGCTGTCATTATTCAAAGTTTTAGAAAAAAAAACCACCGCGAAAATTAGAAAAAAGAGGATTTCTCCTCAATATGATCTTGCGAATCTGCTGAAGTCGGTTGCCTTTATGCTGAAGTAGCAAACTCCCTAAGATAAGGGGAGGAGCGGACAAATTGTAATAATTGCGAGACGAGATAAGAAGTGACACCAGAAAACAAATGAAGGCGGGCGCGGCGACGGCGTCTGCGAGGGCGGGCAGGGGTAGGGGATGCGTGACGTCACCACGCGCTGAGCTGCTAACTGCTGCTCCCAGCCACCCCATCGCATCGCCAGCAAACACTAACGGCCATGTGTGACTTTACATTCACTACATTTACATAAGTTGCCGCTTCACTGCTCCATACTGAATCACTTATTCTAAGCGACGATTACAGGAATGTCTATACTATAACAGATCTCGATAGAAACACAGAATATAAGACAATTATCAATGTCATTATGATTGGAATTTATTTGTTAATTTTATTTTATGTACCCACAAAATAATTATTTAATACAACGGATTTGAATTTAAACCGAGGGCCGGGCGAATCCCGCGGGATCCCGAGGGCACACCTCGGCCCGTCGTCACCGCTCGCCAAATTAAAATGATAAATCAAAATCCGTCAGCCGGCCGCGCGCACAACTGCTATAAAACGAACCAAGGCATTTGTGAAACTTGTTCAAACTTCTATACTTGAAACAAATTTAATATTTTCTTGTTTATATTTAACCTTTTCAGATTTGCTTCGGGACACAAAGCTGCATATGTGGATAGTATCTACATAATATGTTGGAACTAAGCTGTGTTGTTGGGGTTAGTTGAGAGTACTGCGAGTACCTATAATACGTTTGTTTAAAAATATGTGATGTTCACAACCACACTACAAGTGCTCTCTTGTTCTCTACTTGTATGCAAGTTACTTGTGCAGCATATTATGACAAAAAGTAACATAGGTTTATTTACATTGTAGGAATTACAACTACTCTGAGATGAAGCTTATTGGTTTCAAAGTGAAAATATGAACTAAAATCTCACCTCACATTTTGTGAAGACATGTCACATGAAGTAGAATCATCATCATCAACAACCTATTAATGGGACTACTGACCCCTTCTCATAAGCGTTAATCACCACGCTTGCTCAATGCGGGTTAGCATAGAATATGTGAGTGAAACCGCACATCTCAACTAGCGCAACAAAATCCTTAAACACAATTGACTCAGTACAACTATCTACTTAATAATCTACAGCTACATTATTCAAGTGTATCATTTCATCATATTTTCCACACGTTTCGCCATTATACGAAACAAGCAAAACTCTTTAAAATTTTTATTTTAAATGCGCACCAGCGCTTTCTCTCCATTTCATTTTTGGCGTTCTTATTAAAAGAAAAGACTAAAAATTGGTGCGATTTAATCATTTCATTCAGAAACCTGCCGGGAAAGATAATGCGGGAATTATTCTGTAACAAATGTAATGAATAACAATGAATATTTCATTTGCAGTGTACACTGGCTTGTTAGGAATTTCAGTAAATGGTAGTGCTTGTTGTTTTGCTAGCGAATAATATAGTGAAATTATCACTGTATCCCCCAGTCTGCAAACTTGGTGAACTCGTTCATACGAATCTTTTATTCGGAATGTAAACGAACATGGAATACTGGTACAAAGTGGAGGGTTCTGTTTTGTGAAATTCGGCCCGCATTGGAATGAAAAGTTAGATGAAAGTTTCCCGTGATACAAGGAAATACGTGCATATTCTTAAACTAGTTCATACGTGGTTTATATTGAAGCGGCACGAGTAACGAATGCAAACACTCTGTAACAGGATACTACAACTTTACATTTGGGAGTTCATGTCTAACAAAGCTAGTTACTTTATTTAATTTTGGACAAATTTTTTATGTTAGTTGCCCGAAAATTTTCTCAATGATACTTAAATAAATAACTCTTACGGTCTTTTTCTAACCGTGGTAAGAGTTGAGGTGGTGACTAAAATGTATTCTATCCTATTGCCACCACACGGCTACATAATACAGTACATGCAAACATGTATGAGTTACAAATGTGGTAACGGTAACATGCTAAAACTAATTGTGCGGTAAATCGGAATGATGCTGCAATTTGTCAATTGGCTGAAACTGTCTGTACTTTGTAGTGGTGTGTTTTACATAATTGAGGAAAAAGTGTGTTCATAGTTCTAAACCTAAATCATTGACCACTTCTTGCTAAGTAATGGGTAAAGCTACTGATATCGTTAAGACGGTTATATTGCTTCTGCAATTCCACTGAAACTAACAGTTATAAATTCACACTGTCTATTTCTTGAAGGTCAGACAGACTCTATTTTAGACAGATTTTGTACTATTGACGATCTATATATTTGCGTTTTATCGTTGCGCCAGACACAGAGGTTAATCAGCTGATTTAAAGATTCTATATTTATTCTAAGTACAATTCTCAAGATCATTCACTCTTCTCCATATTATGTTATTTCTTTCAGATTACGGTTCAACTTTGAATAGTTCAAAAAAACCATCCGAATCACCGATTAAATAGTTAAAATCAAGCTTACGTCGACTGCCGGCAACCACAACTTGGCGTGTACTTCCGGCAGCCATCGAAATGTACCACAAGTAGATATCACAAGCTGCCATTGTTTTGCGGATGTGGTGTGGCTTTAATGTGGTCTACAGACTTATCTCTCGAAAAATACAACACATACGAGTGAAACAATCTGATTATACCGATGGTGCGTAGGTAGAACATAATTAATATTGAGAAGTAATTACCTATGTAAATATTTACTCTAATTTCAGCAGGAACTACACACATCTGTGGACTAACATTGATTAATTAATATCTAGTATGTGGATGCAAACAATGTTATTTGTTACTTACACATGTACCACATTACCCCCGATGGTAAAGTGCCCGTATCAGCATATTCATTAGTTATTTCAAGCCCAACTGGGTTCAAAAAGAATGTCTCCATAGAAAGCCTCCTCTCAGATAACCGCGGCATGTGTAGTGTTCACGTTTATCGAAAACCGTTTGTGAGATACCCATAATGTTTTATTAAATGTCATCCGCAATATAATGAGGTGCGAGGGATCCAACATCTGCGAGAGAGGCGCTACAGAAATATGTGCGAAGTGTTATAGAGTGCCGTTGTAAGTCAATGAAGCGGCAAATGGGGTGCTCTCGCCGCTCCGGCGGGGGCACACTCTAATAAATAAAATTATGCCTCAGAAATTACAAGAATACGCGTGCCGCCAGCGATCCCGCGAGATTGGATGCTGGAGATTTTCATCGATATCCTCCAATAATGAATGTAATATGTAGTAAGCTGGAGGACCCGGACGCTATGACTGTGTCGCGTCGCCACGAAAAATGAGATTGCCTTCTCGCGCTATCGGCCGCTTCAAATGGCCACGATTTACCGCTGCTTGGCATTTACTAAATGTCAGAATGGCTTGTGTAAGAGAATATTGTAATAAATTAGTGGTAAAATATATTAATTTGTTGGGACCTTGGGTCTGCTCCAAGAATTCATCTCGTATAATCTAGATAGAAATGTGACTACTGCTTAGTGCTTATTCTACGTTCCATACATACAAAGTATAAATAATATAATGCGTGGAGAGGCGCGGCGGGCGCGGCGGGCGCGGCGGATTAGCTATGTAAATATAAAAGTTTAGTTGACTGAAGCTCTATATTGGAACTGAACACATTCAGTGGAATTCTTTAGCCAGTCAGTGCACGTGCAACGTTAGACGTCCGCGTCGAATGGAATCGAATTTCAGAAGAGTCGAGTTTTAAAATGTTCTCGGTGTGGAATCATTTGATATGCGTGTTGTGCTCGCTTAGACTGATACTGATGGATTTAGACTCCAGTTTAGCGACAGCGTAATTATACAGTCAAATAAGTATGTAATACATGCCAGTATGTAGCACAGTGAGGGTATTGTGCAGCGATGAGGCGGAACAATTGCCGCCTCAGTACTAATGATCCGACTTACATCGTAGCTGTAAATCAAATTGCCCTTACATACATTAACAGGGAACTGTGAATCGCCTTTTAAAGGCTCATATTGATTGAGTCACATGAAAGCAGCTAAGTTAACCTAGTTCCATTTAATCTTGCTATTTATAGTAACCGGAGATTGAATGATTAGTATTAATAGTGATCGAGTAGGTTCAACTAAAGAGTTAATATTTTAAAGCAATTTAAGTAGCTAGGAAGTTTTGGGAAAATTAAGCAAAAAAATTCCTTCAATGTGAATTGTCCAATGTTTTTAAATGTCGTATAGTATATGGATGGGGTCATCGGCTACCGGCAACATCTAAAGTAAGACCGAGACGCAGTAGTGCCGCGCTGTGTGCGAGGGGATTGTCTCCAAGGCTATAATAAATAATATTATATCGGAGAATTATGTGGAAGCAACCCTTACGGTGGCGGGGTGTCGCTGTCGCCCCCTCCCCATTGCTTATGCTTATACGCTTACCATTAAGGCTATACGTTTCGACTAAATTAAGACCAATTTGCACAGGTTTTGCACGAATATGGCAACTTAATTTATGAGCAGCATGATGAATGTAATTTGAGTGAGCGCGTAATCAACGACTTTAATTCGATTCCACGTGAAGTGGGATGCTCTTGTTTCACGGATCTGCGGCCTGGTGGCCTTGAACATAATTGATTTGAGAACTTATCTACACCGGAATTGTATTTCCTTTATCGATTTCGAGATACAAATCAGATTTTAATAATCGATGCATTTAATGTTTCTCGTTAAACATAAACAGCACACAAATACGAATGAAATAATTTATTCATGTATTCCGTCCTCACTTCTGTTAGCGGCAAATGATAATAAAAAAGATTTTGAATAAAAACCGTTTGATGTGGCTGAGCAGCTGAGCGGAGTGGCGGCTCGGAGCCAGGAGAGGTACGTTTAGCAGCAATGGCTCACCAATCGTGGTGCGATGATCTCAAGCCCGCACCTAACCCCGCATCATTCACGATAATGGCGGGGCCTATGTCTCGACCGTAAATGTAAATCGCTCTAATTTATACGCGCGATAACGTCGCCGCACTGCTGTTAACTGTAATTATATTACCAAGCGAGGACGTGTTGATCAAAACCCCTGATTAAATGGCCGTGATGCGAACCGGGAAAAATTCTGCCGGGCCGTCGCCCCCGTGGAAATGAACTCGCGAAAATATTATTTTTATTCGAGTATTTATTAGGTATTAATCTTGAATGTATTCAGAGCCAGACTATGAATTAAAAATATTCCAGTGATCGGCGTTGATTTAATTGGATTACGGATCCCTTTTGTTTTCGAAATTACGTACAATCGTGTTCTGTTGTGTGTTGGATTTATAATACGTGGAATTTCTTATTTTCGGATTAAAATAATGAGATTTTCCCAACAACTGTTCCAGTTTTTCTACAAATTGAACTAACGTAGGTAGTAATACCGTGCTGTTATTGATATGCTGGTGAGAAACATTCCTAATATAATGCTAGCACACAGAGACAATGCCCCAATGGGCAATCTATTTGAGTAATTATCCGCTAAGGGCCATTGTCGGCCATCTTGTACGCGTGGAATGAGGCTTGTTCGCTGAATGCCTGCTGTTATGTACCTACATGCTTTTGGCGATCACAGCGACAGCGCCCCCGAGTGTCTTCAATGACAATACAAACACTTTATTGTCCTCAGTTTGCGTATTTCATGACCCCGATGCACTTTAATGTTACTATATTTTCGTATAAAAGGAATATGTAAATGTAAAACGCTAGTATTCGGACTTTAACATTCTTAGATTCAAACGAAAGAGTTTCCGCTGCACGCGTACAGTTTTGTGTGAAAAGATAAGACCATTGAGGATTCTTATAAGATCTCTTGTAAATGGAGACAAAATAAAGGTTTCTTTTCGAATAAATTCGCTTCGTTTGTCGAGTAATTGTAAAGCGAGTTGTGGATCAGTTAAAGAACCTTGGTACATGTACATACCTATATAATTATTATTGAGTTTTCAAATCATGGTCATCATCAACAGCTCGCAAAATGTCACTGTTTCATTATGAGACTGCTCTATAGATGAGTCTAGCAGATGGGGTCGAAATCGCAGTTTAAAAATCTATGTATCCTGAACCAAACATTCACCCCTAGAAAATATAACAAGCAAAAACTTCTACGTCATAAAAACGATATTATGTTGATGTAATAAAGTTGCTCTTCTATTAATTTTGATGCAGATAGGTATAGGGATTGAGGATGAGCGTAGGTTGCAAGTTATTATCCATGAACATATGACGACGTAGTGAAGGAAGTGGGTCACTTCACTGATCGCATGGGACATCGTGTCGCATTTTATTAAGCATACACCTCTCTGCACACACTTGTGACGTAATAAGTAAGTTATAATTAAATGCTTTTACTATGTAAGCTCTATGTTTTTGTTGGTGTTTTTACAGTTAGAAGAGATATGAGATTTCATACGTGACTAGGAATCGGTTCATATCTGGCGTAAAATATGTCGAGCGTATCATCGGTCGTACTAACGTATCATCGGTCGAGTGTGAAGTGTCAAGTTCTTTTCTATTCATCTGTTCTGGCGTTACGTGTCCGATAATACGCGACGCATGTTCTGTCAGATATGAACCGACCCTGGAGGCGAGTAACGATGAACTACGATAGCAAAAACCAGAAACAGCGAATAATAATAAGAGAAGTAGATTCCAGTCTTCACAAACATAGTATTAAGAAAACATAGAAGCAGCTAGCGTACCCCCAAATAAACACTACATTCCGACTATAATCCACTGCACTATGTAACAGATGAAGGATTTATGCATGCAATTCAAGCAAGCGTTGGCTCACATTAACTGTGAAATAACTTATTATCCACACTTGGAATAAGCAAACGAAAGAAAATGGCGAGAAATGAAACATGGGACGATGTTTAATTATAACACTAGATAAGTTAACAATCTCGGAACCGAAGTCTGACTGCGGCTTATCTGACGCCAAATGTTTCAAAGGAACTTTTAACGAGTTTAAAGTTGGGCCAAGTGTAGTGCACCCGCAGCGCTTCCGTAGCTTAAGATTAATTAAACAATTGCACGATGGCTCCTTGAAAACACTCCGACATGTCTCGGCCTGTCGTCGCCAACCTTGCCAAATTAAAGTCATAAATCAAAATCCGACGACCGGAAACAGAAATGTAATAATGAAGAACTAACTTCGGTTAGGAACGAGTCGCACTCGCACGGCTACACGACACTTTTGTGAAATTAATTCATTTCTTTCCTGGAACCGAAATAAAAGTAACATGTGATTTAGTGCCGGAGGTAATGGAGGAACTTGTAATATATGAGCAACTTTTACAATATTTATTGGAAAGCAAAACACGCGTACCGTTAAAACAATCTTGTGCATATCAGATGCAAATTGCTAGTGTCATCATGGTGCTATCGGTCGAAATAATTTTCAGTTTGTAATAAACGTGAATATTCAATTTGATGACACATACAATTCGATTATGTTTGTTCAGAACAATTCTCGTAGTGAAGTTAAAATTTACAGTGGGGGGAGAAGGTGACTATGTAATGTACGTAACATCGGCATCGTTCGGGGCGGATCGTAACTCACCCGCAATTTATGTGCGTGCGCCGGTGACGCGCTAAAAGATTAGTCGCTCGCCACCGCCGCGCCGCCTAGTGTATTTTGTTACTCGTGTTTACATAACATAATACTGTTTTCAAACTTTGTCACTTACACGCTTCTTTGCATAAACAAGGCGTCTCTGTCTTTCTAGCTGTATCTTTGTCTTTGTTCCGAAAACTTCTAAAATGGGATGCATATTAATTTTCTTGGCAATGTCATAACATCGTGTTCATAGGTTTACGTTTGAACAGATCTGTTTGTTTTGTTGATCTGTTTGATCATATTTTTCGAAACTTCTAAAATATGCATTTCGTTTATGAACGCAATTTCTGTGACTGTGCTAATAAACAAATGATCCACAGAGCATACTTTGTATATGCTCCGTGAAATAATCTGAAAATACATTGATCCCTTGAAAACTTTAAAGGACCAAAGCATAATATAAGTATTAACACCGTACAGAAAAATACGTATGCACTGCTAACCCAGACGTACAGTTAAAGCTAACCTTTCAAATAACGTTAAACTTTACAAAAAGTCCGAACATATTTTAAGAAGTGTCGTGTACGTAGAATCAAAAAGCGGCAAGTGCATTTGACTCGCTCGAAAGCAAAACAGTGAAACTTTATAGTATCTAAATCACTTGTTTAAAAATGAACGCCCGGAACAACGGACGTGGAAAGTCGGGCCAAAGTTTACGACTATGAAGCAATCCGGCGTACGTACCAGCATTGAATTTGTTTCCGTCTGATTCCGCCCCGGCCATTGCATAGTTCACTAGTGGCGGAATACAAAATCAACTACCGCCACATTGAAACCGTAACGAATGATTTGCGATGTAACAACGATAATCATGTTTACAATTCGCATACTAGAACAGCTTTTGTGCTCGTGAAATTGCTTGCGGGACATTACTAGTTAATTGGAAAATTAGCTTTCGGGAATTGGCTAAGGTTGTTTATTATACTTCGAAGATAGAACACGCTTTAACTAGCTTTCAAATAAAGCCGATAGTAGGAATCGCAAATAAAACAAATTCCTTGTTCACTCCATTCTTCTTTATACTAAATACAGAAACACAGGCTATAAAAGCGGTTGTGATGTATCGGACACAATATTCTGGTGCCCAAGTGCCCGTAGATCGGCGATAAAAGCTGCAATTGTTTTCATTTGACAACATGTTTGTGTTCCGTTTGACAAATGGCTTGTAAGATGGTAGCGACGTAAGAGTTTTACTTTGCTCGCCACGAATATCGACTGTGCTCATTTGGCTTTGGCGGGAAACTGTAAATATTTTCGAACGTGTTTATTTTTTTAAACGATAGACCACACAACGCCGCGGCGCGCGGCCTGATTCTCTTTTTAAATAATCATGTTTGACAGTTACGCGTGTATTTCATTTATCTAGAAGTGTCTGACAATTTTCGCGATTAAAATCTGAGAGTTAAGTACTAATAAGAACATAATTCTACTCTCACGTTATATACCTTTTATTAATCACTTTGTATGTGAGATGAAGCACCTGAATGTTATTAATTTTCAAGAAAACCCTACACTCTGCACTCAAAATATTATTATTTGAAACAAAGGCGTCTATCGTAACTTCGGTATGATTTAAATATCGAAACACAGGGTTGCAGAGCGCGTAATGAAACAAGCCAGATGTACAAAACATAGAATGTTCTTTATGGGACACGCTTTCGCTATTACAACGTATCCAATTTGAGTAGACCTGTCATATTGTACCATATTTTTGCTGTTTGGATATTCGACTGAAGAAAAGGGGGGCGCGGGAGGTCATGGTACAGTGGCGGAACGGGTCGGTTTGGTCGTGGGCGCCAGCGGGTTTGGGCTCGCCCCGCGCCTATTGTATGGGATTGTGTCACAACAAGCCTTCATATTATATTAACAAAACAAACATATTTGCGACACATATCAAAATGAAAAAAAAAAACATGAGAAAAACACAGTCAAAATGTTCAAAATACATCAATTTTCTTTGAAATGGCTGTGTGAAATGTGATGAAAAGTCAGATAAGAATATGGAATGGGTCAATAACAGCATAACGGCCAGAATTATAAGTCTACGTAGATTTAGTTGATTAAAATAAATATAAAGCGGTTACTAAACCTGACGATATTACAAGTTTTCAAAGTAACAGACTAAAATAAAGAAATGAACGTAGAAAAAGTATTGAAAGTCTAATAAAACACACTAAAACTAATTAAGTTTGTATTTTTGAGGCTATTTTAAGCAGTCTGCAGTGAGTTAGGGCTCAGTTTACGTAACAAAGCACCGACTATTACGGTTTACAAGACGTTTAATTAATATTTTAATGTTACTTATCAATATACACGTTTACGATGTCTCTTAGTTAACAGCCGACCCTAATAGGCTTAAGTTACATTGGAAAACAATTAAATATCGATTCCAGGCGTTACATTAGGCTGTGTACACACAGTACTACGCAGGATTTGTAAACAATTGACGGAATTCATACATGAAGTGATTAAGCAATAATTGCGCCCTAAATTTTTATAGGTCATATCGATAGAATGGCTGTGGTCGAATTCATTACCCTATGGGGTTTGCAGTAGGGTGGGTGAGGGGGTGGACGGGACTTCATGGCGTCGGGCAGAGGGGCGGGGAGGGCGACGGGAATGTAATATCAGTAGAGTAGTGATATTGCGGTTTCTAGTTCGCGTGATACTACTGTGGAGTCGGCTGCTGACATAATTGCGTGGTATGGTAGAAAAAATATCAAAGTAACGTAAATTATAAGCTTTGTCAACCGCTGTAATATGTTATTGTTATGAATTTTTCTGACTAGCTACATATTTGAATAGAAATACTCTTGTTTTTTGGACTTTAAACCGTCTCATGCCTTGCTTTAAGTGATGAAAGGATTATACATGACATTTTGTATAAGAAAAATCTTATACTTATGACATAATGTTAACAATTTAATAAAAAACTGGACAGAAAAACACGAATACATATGTAAATACCGTGGGAGGAGATATTATAGCATCTATCTTTTCTATCATCTCCCTAACAATTCAGCACTTTGATTCCAATTAATAACTCAGTATGACGCGCGTACATATTTTAAAACGAAAAAAAAAACAGAAATAAACATGTTTTGGTGTTCAGTAGGCCACTTGGTTGCGATACATTTTATAAATAATCTCAAGGTGTTGACGCAACTTCTTCACATTTTTATAATAAAATGAATTCTTCATTGAATACAGGAATTTTGGGGCTCCCGAAAGAATTTAGTTTAAAATAATATTACCGAAGTAAAACGCACTAAGTGCACATACTACGATGTTTGATGGATAATGTCTAAATGGCTTTTTACCGACTTCACAAAAAGGAGGAGGTACTATGTTCGGCTGTTTGTATGTTTTTTTTTTTTTTTTTTTTGTATGTTTGTTCATCGAATACTCCGTCAATTGCCGAGGGATTTTCAAAATTCTTTTTTGTTCGAAAGTAGATAGTTCTGTGGTGGTTCCACTGTCACCAAGTTAGGATCTGATGATGGGATCTTAGAGAAATCGAGGGAACTCCTCAAATATTATAGGGAACTATATAGTGATTTTGGTATATTCATCTAGAATTGAAGCATTTACAATCAAAAAGTAACCTTTGAAGAGGTGGAACTGATGAAGAAGACCAGAAATGGCCAATGGAACTTCATACTCACATAGAAATCACAATAAAGTTATACTCCGTCAATTGTCGACGGATTTTCAAAATTTTTTTTTTTTTGTTCGAAAGTAGATAGTTCTGAGGTGGTCCCATTGTCACGAAGTTAGGATCTGATGATGGGATCTTAGAGAAATCGAGGGAACTCCTCAAATATTATAGGGAACTATATAGTGATTTTGGTATATTCATCTAGAATTGAAGCATTTACAGTCAAAAAGTAACCTTTGAAGAGGTGGAACTGATGAAGAAGACCAGAAATGGCCAATGGAACCTCATACTCACATAGAAATCACAATAAAGTTAATTACTAAAAAGTGTGAAATAAAATACTTTTTACAAAAAAATAAACCGACTTCACTAAAAAAGTTAAAAATAACTTTAATTTCGGAAGTCGGTGTAACAAACAAATAATGAGAAACACCGACTTCCGAAATTAAAGTTATTTTTAACTTTTTTAGTGAAGTCGGTTTATTTTTTTCCATCAGATATGTTGCCGTGGATGTGATTGGCTTCCACCAATCATATTCATTGATACACGTAACTTAGCACTGGTGGAAACGGAATCAGCTAAACTATGTTTTTATGTGTAAAGATGCGTGCTATGGATGGCTTAAAAACACTACTATCAATACATCGGATACTAGAGCTGCGCATCTTCCTAGCACAGCTACTCTGTATACAGGCAGGGTCGTAATTATGTAGATGTATATAAGTTTACTTAAAATATCGTAAAATGCCTAATCACACTATCACACTAGGATTATACATGTGAAAGTTTGTTTGTCCGTCAATCACGCTGAAACTACTATCTAATATCTTTTTCAATCTTAGATTGCAACAAGAATAACGATAAAAATACACTAATCCATAAAAAAACACAAAAAATATACGACGGGAAATTGTTAGGTATCCAGCGAAAACCTGTAAGTGCATTTTCCATTAAAAAAATCTAAAAATAAGTCTTTTAAATAAATTCTAAGTAACGGTTTCACAGCGGAGCGCGGAAAAAAAACAGTAAAAAAGCGTACTTTTATAACTAACTTTATTGGGTTTCCTTTTGATGATATTTTATTTTTATATAATAACTATCGTGATACATATAAAATTTACTTAAAATCACCGTTTACTCACTTACATTAATGGAATATACACGCTGTTCATGATGAAGAGTCCCTCCGTGACTCGAAACTAGTAGAGCTTTTCTCCATTAATGTACGTGTGTAAACCGTGATTTTTAGTTAATATTTTATTTTATTGAACTGCATTTAAAAACTCAGAGTTCAACCTTCACGTGTTTTTTAAGTTGAAACGTCCTAAAATCTGTTTCTAAATGTAACAAACACTTTTCTGAAAACCAAATTCGGTTCAGCAAATCGCGAGATAAAGGCGAACAAACATACATAACAAATTAAACTGTGAAACTTCCACTTTTTTATTAAATTGGGATAATAATATTTTTTATTATCAAGGTTGCTCTATGCATTTCTGTGTTCTAAATCCTCACGCAAAACTAATGCCAAGTGGTGGGTTGCAGGCACATGCTTGGCGGGCAATGCAAGGTCCATCACAGTAATTATTTGTCTATTGTAAGCGCTACTCCATTCTTTCATTATCTAAGTAAGTCTTAATTGTAGTGTTAGGAAATATACCCCCTCGTTTTGAGGTTGTATGGGTCTATGAAGGGTTGGGGGTACAGAATTCGTTGCTTTGATGGGGCTTGTAATTAGGAATCTTAATATTAATGAAAAAAAATCTAAAAGCTTTTCTAAACTAATCAAATTAGTGCATATCTTTATTTTATCACTATTAATAAAGTAAGAACTGTTCATGAAATAACTTCTACTTTCATACTGAAAATGTTACCACCTAAACAACTAAAGACTTGTAAATTTTCATTAAGCAAAGCAGTAAATAACTAGTTGTCAACAGAGTGACAAGTTAATTTAATAAGTACCTAAGTAATTTGAGTGGCCAGACAGAAATCAGAGCAGGGCAGTGGTTACACAGCCATCGAGTATGCGGGCACAGGAAGCTCATTACTGATAAACAGCTCCACGGTCGTCTCCCGATTGACAGTTTGACTTATGAGCCTAATCGACAGTCCGACGTCGCAACCACTCACGTCCAAACTACACCCGATCAAAATAACACACCAAGCTTCCTACAACTCAAATAAAAATAACTCCGTTATTCAATTGCCAATCTGCGTAGGTGTCCCCCACAGACGTAACAACCATTTATTGTTGCCACAACAAACTAACTGACGACGATAATCACTTGTCACTGAATTTATACTCATTCAAAACAACTTAAAATAACAACAAAAGATTACGTTTTCATATTCATAAACGTCAGTTACGAAACGAAGTGATTCCGTAACTGTGTACCCGGTTTCGGCGATAAAGGCTGCGTACAATTGCCTCGATTTTGTTCTCTTTTATTCTAAGTTTTATTATTTTAAAGTATTTTAATTAAAACTGACATTGTTTTGAGGAAGAAGATTATGACAAGCCGCCAGCTTGACGCAGACAAAAAGATTTCGCGGAATCCGCTCCGTTCGTCGCAGGGTTGCGGAAGGGTCAGAATAATTCCAGTTTCGTTGGATAATTTTAAAAATTTAACGATGCTTAATTGTCGTAAAGTTGCAGGAGTATTAATATTAAAACGTTTTGTTTTAACAAATAATGCTTTAAGAGCTCTCCGTCTAGGTGGAATTTCGAGTTTCGTGAATGACTGAAGTTAATCGACGTCATTTGTATTAATACCGTTTTATGTTTGGCTTTTTGTAATCACTTACAATTCATTGTCCGCGTCGTTTATTGCGTTTTTATCTTCGATCAAGGTAACTTTATTTTCAGGATATTGTTCAGTTTAACGATTTTATAGATTCACATAAAACTGAAATTTTCTAGTAAATTATTTCCCAATATTCACTTCTGAATCAATAACATGCATCACATTATCGGAAGTGTCATCGTTTGCTATAGGGGAATGTATTTAAATAATTGTAAACGAATTTAAATCAGTTTATCATACTGAATTACTCAATGGAAAAACAATGTAAATTTGAATTGTTTTAATACGATTAAAATGAAAGACACACAAACTGTCAACCCTGTAACATCCGACACTTCCGCAACTGACAAGCGGTGGGTATTGTTTCCTACAGCAGAACATTGGATCTATCCATTTCATTGTAGGGTTAAGTTTCCTACCCGCCATTTGTTCCGAATACTTGACTTATTTTCTACACGTATTTTTCTTGTTTACTCGTAATGTAGACGTTGTTTGATCAGGGTAATCTATGATAAATGTTTCCAGACTAATACGCAGGTTGGAACAATATGGCTTGGAGGCATTACGCATGTGATTTATTTATATTAGAGGGAATTAAATGATTTGTAAGTTGGTCTAATAAAAAGGGATAAGTGTGAGTAGTGTGACAGCCGCGCCCGCGCCCGCGCCGCTGCCCGCCACGCTCCGGCTCGTTTCGCCAGATCATTGTTATTTATCTCGGTGTCTCCCCGCTTTTATTTCGTCCCTGTCCGCCTCGGTTTATTTGTCTTCGGGATCTGAGGGTACATTAACGTATTTTTCTTCTCTATTAGGGAGACGGTCGTCGGCTCACCTTCAAACTTTGTACCGAGATCCACGAAATCCGAAACCCAACGTTTGTTTACTTGTTTTTTATTTCCGAGATAAGTCAAATAAAAGTTGACGATTGATTGTATTGTTGGAGCGCTCGTAATCACAAGGAACAGAGGAAGTTTTGATGCGTTAAACCGAGAGTTAGTCTAGTTTACGGCGGCGGCGCGACTGTCAATGCGACTCACTCGAACACAACTACACAACTTTGACATTAACTCACAATCGCGCAATTAATATTTTTATACATTCGTGTTGAGTTTTTAATGTTTGGTCATTACGTTTATTTATATGTACACTCCGCTACAGTTTCTTTGGAACATACACTGATTCATGTTGTAATAAATAGGTACACTATTTTAAGACGTCCTTCGCACGATTTCAGAGCGCCCGTTAACATGCCTGGAAATTACCCATGCTGATATTAACCCAGAATCCGGCCCATTTACATAATACACTTTTTTCTTTCTTGAAGGACTGTTATTTAATGAGTCACTATCTGCACATTTGCGTATCTCAACAGAGCGTAACAAAGAAGCCGACTCAGTGATAGAGTCTAGAATAGGTGAATTAAGCACAAAAGCTCCATTAGCCGCCTTGCTGTTTCAAAATTAAATTATCTCGAGCAATAGCAGGCTAGGGAGTTACGAGCAAATTGCCAGAAAGAATAAATCCATTCTCGCGAATCGGTTGCATGAAAATTGCAACAGCAGGCAATAGCGGCGCGCCAGCGAAGCGCACAATTATAACGAGACGGTATAAATCAGAATGAGTTGTGGCATGTTATTAGGGCTATTCTACCACGAAATAGGAAGACGAAAGCGAGCTCGATGAAACTCGTAAACTGAACTGAGATGTTGCTTGCTCATTTTCGAGAGATTTTTTGTCGAATGGAAATCTGTGTACTTCGTATATTTATTTCCGATGCCACCGCCGGTGACTCGGTGCCTCGACACGGGAACAAGCTTTTCTATATTCGAATGAATCGAGAACATAACACTTAAATTTTATTGTTTCCTCGAACAAAGCATTAGAATCGCATTAGGAGCAGATCGGAGATGTTCTGAAAAACGTTTGAATTTACCTCATATCTGTTGTCAGCGTTTTATTTTGTTTACTTATTATGTAACCGCGGGAGAGGATCTTTTACAATATATTTCTGTTACATTCTCATTTGATATTCGCCGTTAAAAAGGATCAAAAGCTTCGGGAGGCGACGGCTCCCGCCGAGAAATAGTTCCCATGCTCTTGAATACAAATAGATGCTTATGAGGACTTACCTTTTCGCAAATTATCTCCTGGCTACAAGGCGGCAACGTAACCTGGAAACAAAATTTTATAGACAGCTTATTTAGTTTTAGTAGAACCGAGGAGAATGTTCGCGTCGAGGATTGGAGACAATGTCGTTGGGTATGATAATCATTATCAATATGTCGGATGGAAAAAACACTCTCATAAAAATAGATCTTTATTTCGTAAGCGAGACTAGACGCGCAAATCGGTGGAAGAATCTCAATTTCTAAAAGTATAGTTTATTAAGTATTAAATTTAACGAGTAAGCTTTTGTGATAATATTATGCTTTAGTAAATCGCTAGTTTATGTAAATCGCCGCGGACGCGCATGCTTTGTTCAAAGATTTTATTTGCCGCCGGTAAACGAGCAGACGGTTCACCAGGCAAGCAATCAGCGGCGCCAGTTGACACCCGAAACACCAGAGGCGTTACAAGTGCTTTGCCAGCCTAAGGGGGATTTGGAATTTAAAGGTTTTTGGGGAATCGGGGATTGGAAAGATTGGAAGATAGAAACACAACGCAACGTTGTTTCACGTCAGTTTTCTGTGAGGTGGAGCCATTCGTGCTGAAGCATGGTAGTCCGGCACTTTTCGATCGCAACAAAAAATATTCATCCAATTTGATACAATCGTCCGCAAGTAAGTATAGAAGATAAGCACACGAATAAATACTCCACAGTTCGCAGAACAAAACATAAATAGGACCAGAGGGATAATGGCGGTGTTGTTATTTAACCAATAAGTAATCGTATTCCGAGACGTATTGTCATAAGTAAATAACAGTCTGGCCTTAGTCGGAAAAAACCAAAGAAAATTACTTATAAGATAGTTTGATATTTTTAGTAAGTAAGTAATCCCCAAAGGGAGAATGTAAATGGAACAGTAAAATGGAAATTGACATATTTGAAATCCCAGTGTGGATGGAAATTTTAAATTGAGTTGGGATCCTCTGTCGAAAACACGGTCATCATAATAATTATAACTGTAGTAATATAATATTCTCGGCTAACAATACCGGCCGGCTGGAATTACACAGTGTCGTGAACGCTTGAAAAATTGGGATTCCGGTCAACAATTTAAGTGTATTTTACATTGCATATCGAAATCTCTTCATCACAGTGATGATGAGATTTAATTATTAACATTTATATGCTCCATTTCCAAAATAAAATATATTTTCAGAAATAGCCGTACAGATTACATATATAAACAAATGAGATAGAATGTTCTTATTGCTACATCTGTATGCTAGTTTACGGAACCATAAAATATGATAAGCATCGGCAATGAGATTCAGACGGTATCCTATTTATTAGTATTTACGAGTAGATCGAGCCTTGACCCGCCGCCCGAGACCTGGGCCGCCTCAAGAAAACAACTTTTTCAGATAAATACACAGCCGAATTCTTTTGTTGTGTCACCGTAGTGATTTACTGCTCAATATTTAGTGGAGGCAGGCACGAGTCGATTATAAGAGAGCGATTCTAGCGTGTAATCACGGATAGTCGTGTTTAATAAGAGCGGTTTGTCGGTGCGACGGTGCATCGGGAGTTGGATGCGGGCGTATTGCCGGTCGCCGCCGGTAAACAACGCTCGCTCGCTCGCTCGGGCGGCAGGCGGCAGCCGGCAGCTGCTAGACCGAATCGCCTGCATGCGACGCGCAATATCCCTCTTACAAAATAAAGGAATTCTCCGCGACAATCGTTCGCCTTCTTTACCCTCACCCGAGAAATACAAACGCACGCCTCCGAATGACTTTACAAAAATTTGCATGGCACCAGCTTTTTTTTTCTCTATATTTTCACGTTCAGAAAAGCAATTTTTGTACGTCGCCCACGATACGGAACGCGGGAAATTGCACTCGTTCCTCGGTGAGCGGAGAGAACAGTGGGAATGGAGTGGCACAGAGTATTGTGCCGAATAGAGGCGACCGATTGCTTTCGGCTAGCTTTATTGGCCGGTACACTTCTGGAACTTTGATTATGTCTATACACAACTGTTTTATACTTTTAACTACGAGTTAGGTTCCGTTATTGC
Organism: Spodoptera frugiperda; assembly: GCF_023101765.2. Lineage (NCBI taxonomy): Eukaryota > Metazoa > Arthropoda > Insecta > Lepidoptera > Noctuidae > Spodoptera > Spodoptera frugiperda. The sequence goes on from NC_064212.1 coordinate 5,731,338, forward strand.
GACGCGACGTCTGTTTACAAGTGTCGGAGAAGTACGGCTTTACCTGGGAGTTGAGCTCAACAGTTTGAAATGTTTTAAAGATTTAGAAGTCGTTTTAACTGTTTCGTGTCTATTTTTAGACAAAAGAATATTGTCAATTTGCTTGCATACGTAACCTTTAAAAGTATTAGCATTTTCCTCATTTATGTACATAAATGTCACGTAATTTCAGTCTGAGTTTGGTATGTGTTTCATTGAGGAAAGAGTTTCGTTGCAGTCGAGTTATTCTCCGATGTTTTAGATTCAATTAGAGAGGCGGGCCGCGTCCCTCCGCGTCCCTCCGCGTCACACTACTGAATTATCTTAATTACGACCCTCAGGACAACAAAGTAACAGCTAATTACTTTAAACTACAAAATACCACGATTTAATAATATTGTTATTAACTCTGTGCAACTATAAAGTTCCAAGAATTTTGTTTACTATGCTTTGTCATGTTAATTTATGATGAAAAATACTGAAAAAACAATGAAAGAGGTAACACATTAAAGTTTTAAATACTATGCTGTCAATTCAGAATAATAGAATACACACACATCATAATATCATGCTTTTTAATCACAGAAGTGCACTTTTTAATGTCATGGTGGCTCGGATATTTGAACATCATGGGTTCAAAACCTACCAACGGCAAGTACCAATGTGTCTTTTTCCGAGTTATATGTACTTTCTAAGATTGTTTAGACACCAACTGACAAACCGCTTATAATTTCTAATTATAAGTTTTAAATCGCCAACCCGCATTGAGCAAGCGATATACATAATTACTGTACAAATATAATTTAACATTCAGCAGACTTTAAAAGAAATATTAAGCCTTTAATGTTAACCTGGACAGTCACAGGTGACGCGAATGCTATGATGCCATGTAACTTTTCTTTACAATCATATTAAAATGAAGAGACCATTAACAGAGCGCTTCGGATGAATTAAATAAATGAAACTTGAAACATTAACGGCACTGAATACTGTAAAAATAACACATTAAAATGATTCATTTCATGATGTTCATTAAGCTAAACTTTTTACTGTTACCTGACGTTACTTTCAAATGTATTGTCTAGTGATCTCGTGAATACGACTTGCATTGTGATAATATTATTCACAGATATTATTTATTATTGTATTGGTTAGTTGTAATGTCTGCTGTCAGTTTTAATTTGTTTAAAGACACAGACGAAAGATTACCTATGATTATGAATTAAGGCTTAAATTCGATTCAGATATTAATAATTTTAAATATTACTTTATTGTTTACTTTAGATATAATAGGCAAGAAGAGATCTCTTCTTGCCTCTATCACTTCTTTTAGAAAATACCTAACAATTGTTCGTATTTATGATGACAAGATCATGATACTTTTCTCTCATAAGTATAAACGTACTTCTTGCCTCTATCACTTATTTTAGAAAATAACTAACAAGAGTGTTTTTTAATCGACTTAAAAAAGGAGATTCTAAGTTTGACCTGTATGTAAGTAAGTATGTTTGTGCGCGATTGTCTTACGTTTTAAGCATTGTATTTTTCAGACTTAGGAGAAGGTTTTAACGATATTACCTGACATAAACAAAATGGAGGCGGTAAAGAAAATTGAAGGCGTTTCTTTTATTTTTCAAAGTTTTATTATATTAAAATGTTAACAAGAATAAATAATTCGTTTGATAAAGCTTGAAAATATCGTGTTAGCAATGCTCATCTGCCAATTCAAATTCTTTGAGAGTGGAACAGCGATTATCACATATGTGTGTCTACAGCTTCCTGTATAAAAATTAACAAGCAAAGAGAATTACCACAAATTAAAAAGTGTATCCTCTAAGTCTAATTTAATATCAAACGTTTGAATGTCACCTATGCTATAACGTGAGAACAGAAATAATTTGATGAAGGTGCGTAAATAATTTATTTTTGCTACAATATTACAACATCGGGTTGTCGGTATTTTTGTATCCAATCCCAATGCCAACACTTGAGCTGATTTCACAAACCAGGTGTTACATAAACGTAGCGTTTCATAGGAATAACATGGAACTATGATAATATTTATGATGGGCTGTATCGTTAATTTGGTGCGACAGTGTTAAATGGTTCATAATATTTTGTTTATTTAACGTAATTATAACAAATAGGTCGGCGAGCGATGTTCCCGCGAATCGTGGCGAGGTCGATCCGCGGTTCGGGGTGACTGATGACAAATTAGTAATTTGTAATGAGTATTTCTGAGTTAATTTGTATGTAGCGTCACGCTTCCCGGCCTTGCAGCGAAACAGAATTTCAAGTGGTTAAGTCAATTAGTTAACTGATGCTGTTTTTAAGCGGTACATTTTTTAGTCTTAATCGTGTTTACATAATTTATTACGGGTTTCATCAACTTATTTTAACGGTATTTTTTTAATGAAGAACGACATTTGCATTACAATTGTTTTCAGGCTCAAGAGAATACAACAATAATAGCGTACCTTCCATTTACTTTCCGAAAGGGTAGACAGAGGTGCATAAGTGTAATGAAACCTCACTTATCATTAGTTGTTGAACTAAAAAGAAACTCAAACATCATCATCATCATCAATTTCAATTCGTCAAAGATGTTTCTCTTACCAAAATGTTGTTCACACTTTTATTTTTCACTTGTCAATCAAAAGCAAAGTTTAGTCGTATCCGTGAGTTAGTAAATCTATGGTTGTAGTATTATTAGTAATGATTTACGAGCATGTCGTCCCGTTTCGACAGACAGTCAGACACCCGTTAATGACGCCGACCGAAGTGCACTCGATTTTATTTATTGGCTTTCTTGAAAGTCATTTAAAACCCTCTATGTACGGGGTGTGAAGAGAAAACTGTTTGCGCTTCTTTTTTAAAGGGTTTTTTTTAAATGGTTAAGTGATATCACTTAAGTTTAAGTCAAACTATTTATTTATTGCTTCGTTAAAGTAAGATGGGAATAGTAGAAATCGTGTATTTTTACCTGTGTAGTGTTCATATTGTGGTGTCTAAACTGTGTGATCCTTTTAGCCCTATAAGAGTAAATGCATGCTGAAATATTCTTGATTTTTTAAAATATGTATAACATTTTATAAAAGGGAACCGTTTTATAAACGAGAATATTTATTTCCGTACCTGATCGGCAGTGGCATAGTCAACGAGGCACTTACCAAGAATTAATCAACACTCATAAACTTTCGTCATAGCAAATTCATGAGCAATAAGTAATACATTATTATTTCACTACCTACCCGTATAAATTACGTACAACATCAATTTTTCAAATGTCTTCGGATCCGTCCGATCGACTTCCATTAATTTGGATGATGGATGTCAAGTGAGCCACAAGTTTATGTTGTAAATCAATCAAGGATAAATCAGGGCGGTGATGGCTAATTATTTTTATTAATACTTTCTTTTTCCGCTCCATTCCCCAAGGGTTTCAGCCGAGAAAATAAGTAGTTTCAATTAACGTTACTCTGAGCTAGTCTTGTGTGATCTAGGAACGAGTAATTAGCTTTTCATATTAATGTGGGATAAAGATATGTATTTACATAATATTAAGGTTGTTTTTGCAACAGACGTAAGTGGAGATATATAGTATTATATATGTAGTCAAGGAAAATGATCGTGACAACAAACTAGAAGACGAATTTAAGAATTCATGTGTAGCAGTCACACACACAGTTACGACTACTAGAAAAACGTCGCAACATATTTATTGGCTGAACTAAATGAAAGAATTTAGTGACCCTAAAATTTAGGTACACGGGCCTAAAAAGGTTCACGTACTCTCCCCGGCTCGCAAACATAATCTTGGTGGATCTCTTCATTCAAGAGGAACATAAAACATTCTTAAAGTTCGTGCGGTAATTTCGAAGACCAGACAGTAGCAGGGGCTTTTTAAGACGGCTGTAAAAGAACAAATTGGTGGCTCCATATTGTTCACAATGATACACTATACGACTATAGTATGTTAAAGTTATCGTAATAAGACGACAAGGGAGCCTACAAATCATAATAAATTTGGCGAACTTATTAAGTCAGCCGCCAACAAACAATGGAGCAAGTTATTGGCGATATACCCTCGTTTTATCTAACGCCCCCCCTCTCTCACCACCACACGAATGTCCCCCTCCGGCCCAACAAGTGGAGCAATCTACGTTTTATCGGAAAAAGCTCAGGGAATCAAGAATATACCAATTAACAGAGGCAAAGAGTTTACAACAACAGATGTTTAATAGCTCGAGGTAGCTCTCAATAATGTCTGCCGGGAACGGATTTGCCTTTAGCCTTTACTTATTTGCCGGCTCTGTTATACCGATACTGTTGGATCGAATCACTTTCATCGCTATTTCAAATTGAAATTTATTAGTGTACCTTTGATTAATCGATCATTGTAGGAAGTTGTCACCATAGCCTATTTTCTAAATTGTTTCTAACTCTGTTTTCTGTACGCTTTTGTATTATGTTAAGTCTTCTTTTTGTATGTTTACACGAATGTTCTTAGAAGTGTCATTGTGAAAAATGTTTACATTAATTCTTCAAAGTTACTAAAATCACCTTTCTATATATACATGTTCTCAGGTACTCTTCGAGGCGTGGAGTGTCACCTTGGCGCAGCGATAGAAGATGTGACTCACAATGACGCAGTACTACTACGGTACGTACTATCTGGCCAATCCGATGACACATTAAAGCAAATGTTTACCCATCAATAATAATATTTATGAACCAATTCATTAAGGACTCAGGAAGCCTGAGCACGATTAAAGTTAGATTTAAGATGCTCCTCCATCGCGAAGTAAATTATCAATAAATGTCGCTTTTAATAAATTATACAAAGACCGGCTTAATCCAATATTAATGTCCCATTAACATACCAACTTCTCAGTGGTTAATGTAGCTACTGTTTCACCGGGACCATTACATTAACTAACTAATGTTTTAATTTATATCGAAGTGTGTAACTATTATGCTGTCCACCGGCGCAGGAGCACTGCCAGCGCAATTATGTATTGGTCGCTAAATTAGTGGAGCATTAAATTATTAATAAAGGTGACATAGTTGACTGTTGATTTGGTAAACACTAGTACGTAGGCAGCCACAAAGTGGAACAGTAGATGACTCTATTTCCAATCTACAAATATTAGCATCCCCAGCGCGATACGTGCCACAAATCTGCCATAAATAACGAGTTATGCGCCAATATTTACTAGACTGCAGGTACTCACAAAGACGGAAACGATAATTAATCTTGGTGCAACAAGAATTCGAGCGAGTGCAAGGAATTACGATTAAACGCTCTAGTTAATTAATACGCCAACCAAAACCGTCGCTCAAGCGAGTCTCTGCTCGCTGCGAGCCGAGCGAACCGGTAACGCGTCTAACATCTCGCAATCCCGAAACAAGAACAAACCATTAAAACTAAGAGAACGAAATCGGATTCAATCTAACAAAATAGCAGCAATTACAATCCCAAACTATATGCCGTAGGATGTAATGGCCGCCCTTCGATAACATATAAATAGAAGGCTCCGTACGACTCCGCCAATAATAGTCCAAACATCGTTCAATAATGGGACACGAGCGGCCGAAAGTGTAGGGCAAACAATAATGAGCAAAGACAGACCGGGCACGTACACCGACTCGCAGAATTAATCAGTTAGTCACACTTGCGTCGAAGTAAGGAAGAGTCGATTAGGAGGGTACCTTGAGGATTATTGAGACATTGCGGCGCATGCCAGCTGCGGCCGCCCAACTTGCCGATATTGCCGCCGCGGCCAGGGCTGCCCCAACTTGTTTTCAACTGCCCAAGAATTTCCAGTTCCGACGAGAAACTCCGTCGTTCGATCATACTTATTGGAAAAAGGGTTCTCGTTTTCTCATAATGTTGCCATCGTTGTAGGTACCAGTATTAGGATATTTCACTTGTTATATTTTGGAATGATGCCATGTTCCACTTTATGGGTTGGGGTTATTTATACGTACAAAAGTTCTAGGATTTCATAATACTATATCATTCGTTTGTTTCTATTTTCCCCTACCATAATTTGGGTTATTGTGGTACAGAGAGGTTTTGTGGAAGGCGAGGCATTTTAATTAACAAAGCTGTGTTCCCCCGTGGCTCGGAGAATGCTGATGAAAAAATTGACATTACTTTCATATTCGGCGCACATACGCGAGTTTAATTGATAGTTCGTTATCTTCGCAGCGATGAGGTTATTTACATAACTGCTCCATATACGTATCGAATGAAGAGCGCTGTTCACGTAGCTACCTATCGAGTGAATTTTATTTGAATTCGTCAACGCTCTCTGAAGAGACGTTCACTAAATCGCAACTCTATTATATTTCGAGTTTTATAAGCTTGTTTATGGGTACAATGGCTGGTACTGGCACACAACAGCCATTTTGCTTTCAGTAATAGACAAAATAAAAGAACAAAACATAAATAGTTTTTGTTACATCTCATAGTAGCAAGTATAAAAATGTTTTACAACTATTATAGCGCACTTTCGAGTTGCTGAACACATAGTCATTGCTAAAAATAAATTAGTCTATAACATAGCAAATATGTTTAGATAGAGAGATGGGTATCTGTTTATTTATGTATCGATTGACAATCTGACGAGTCGATTATTATATTCAGATCGGGAGAGTTGTTGAGCCGAAACTCATCAACTAGGTTCAACACTTGAATATAAAGCCTTAAGTGGTCGGGGCCGGGGGTTGGACGGCCGACTAATGCACAAAGCGGGTTTCTCTGTTATGGTGATTGTACAAAACAGATTGTGGATGCACCGCAGCACCGCTCCTAGTCGGCTTTGTACCAGAATAACAATTGCGGTTCATCGATATTCCTGCACGGGTGATAATGAGATTTTCTTAACATGAGCTCGGTTTTGAAGGCTCATTTAGTAGCGGGCCTTTAATCTACTTAGTTTAATCGTTGTTATTGTTACTTCGATTTTAGTTTGAAATGCGATGTGGACATGTTTGGAAAATGGGGAATAAGATTTTGTCTTGGTAATGAAAATTGGTTTGTTCTCTTTTGTTTATTGGGTCTTTATAGTGTTCTAAATCTTATACAAGTTTAAAATATAAAACATAGGTGTCATAAAGACCTTTCAGACAAAGACGTCGTGGTCTCGACACTAACAATTTTTCTACGTTTTATGTCTGTTGTCACGCGATACAGTGGACTCGCCCATCCGTCAACTCTAGTTGTCAATCACAACAAGTTGATTGGATTTCGTTATTGCCGTCGATATTTCCCGCTCAAACTGGCCAGGTGAAACCGTCAAATAAAATTTGAAAATAGAACATTTTTGAAATTTTTTTTTAGTCTCTGATTTTTTAATGACGGTGATATATTTTCATTAATTATTAGAAAAGAGAGTGGTAAATCTATGATTCATTATTTTTATTTTTTGTTTTAATTATCAATACAATATTTATCTCTTTACGCCCAAAGGACCCAATAGTTCATTTGTCTCCTTTTATTTATATTTTGTTTTGTGTAGGTATATTGTAACTGTTACATAGAATCAATAAAATGCAGCGATAAATTAAAGCCCATTACTTTTGGCCTCTTTAATTTTCTATCAGAAAAGATGGCTATTTCGTACAGAGTTAAATTAAGACTTAGATTGGTTGCGAAATCTCCGTCGCATTGAAAGTCTAGGGTCTATTTTGTGGTCGGCGTATCGCAGCTTTAAGCGAAGTGCCCGGCTATAATTGACTAATTAATGACGTCACTCAAACTTTCAGTGAGCGCTACACGAAAATGAACTTTACGATTATTTCGGAGCGAGCTATATTTGTAACTGATCAATTATTTCGTCATACATAACTTTGCAAAAGAGGAATTAATGGTTGATTGGTTTTAGAATCGAATTACCGGACTCTTTCATGCAATATCAAATTAGTCGTGGACTGATCGTGCACTTAAATATCTCATTACTGAATGTTGGCTTGGGCTCAAGTCGGTCTTAAACTTCTGATTCCAGTTGTAGAATTTTACCGTGCTATATCGTTGTATTCGAGCATGTTAGAAAATGTAGAGTTGAAATACCAACATTGAACAAAGCCTTCAACCATTTGTGTAGATCTTGAGCTTAGGTAACTGATACAACATGCATTCATTCGCATATCTACACAGTAACATTGGAAACTATACTTTAAGGCCGTATGTACAGCTTCTATTTTTGATATCATCCCTAGAGAATGCATCGCAGGACCGGACCAGAATATAATCGATGCGGTGTTGTGTGAAATAGTATCATGGAGAGCTATCAATAACGAGGGCCTGTGCTAAGTGCTCGAGACATTACCAGCTTAACGTGCTAATATATTGAACAGCTCGTTTGCAAGGTAATGCGCAAACGCCACGAATTTGTATCAGCTGGCAACTAGTTAAGAGCTGATGCACGTTTCGTGGTACCGACAAATTCCCCAACACCATGTAGCTATTGTAGGTGCTACATTGTAAATCTTTAATGTGTACTTGCTATGAATTTTGGCGAGAAAATAGCGAGGAAACAGAGTGCATTGAACCTGGAGCGGTTCTAAGAAATTCATGCACAATTTCAATATATTTACATTATGAAAGTTTGGAAGATTTTGTTCATTAGAAGTTGGCGGTCCCTTAGGAAATCTAAATGTAAGAATCGGGAATCCAAAGACATTACTTTTGTTTAGAACTGAATGTCGTAAGGGTGAACTTTTTCGATTTCTAAGCTCAACTTAAACAACAAGGGTTAGACTTAGTATCTTTCTATAGAAGTTATAGCAAGATTAAAGATGATGATAAAATATCTATCTATCAGTGAAATTCTGAGAGCATGCCTTCTTTGCACAGATTGCAGAAGAGTTACATAAAGCCTGCAACTTGTCTAACAGGAACGAAGCAACTGATTGTACATTCGCTAATAAGCGTACAACTAGTTCCTTTAAGCCAAGTGGAAGTTGCAGAAAGTCCTTGGCGACAAGCCAAGAAAACATTAAGACGAAGAAGTCGACAACAATTACGAAGCTTGTTTAATTTGATTGAGGTTATATGATTCCCTGAGATGTCGGGCTCGGGTCGGAGCCGCTCCAGCTGCCGACGCTCCGTCCAGGAGCTGGTTACAATTACAGATGTATTATTTATCAGACGGCAAAGCGGGCTCTCGTCCGGAAAAAGGAATTGATTTCTGCATAATTTAACAGCGAAAACACCTCCCTGAGACCTTTCTCTAGTACTAAAAACAAAACATTCGTTTGTATTTTACTACTTTCTTCAGAATAAATGCATTTTTTATGCCCATATACGCACTCCTTGCGAAATGAAGGCGAGTTGATGTGCTATTCGCCGCGAGATTTTCCAAGAGCTCTGGTTTCATTTACGAAATATTTTATTATTTTACACCGCGTGGAATAAAGAATGCCTAATTCCCTTTGACAGACCATGTCTAATATTTTATTCAAAAGAAGGTTTCGTTAACATAATAATTAAATGTGCTTTATGAATATAAAGTCTTAATCAAAGTCTCGTAAATAGCATAACTTTTCCTAGTATTTTGCTCGATAAACATTATGCATATTAAATAGTCTGTAGGGACGAGAATACCAAGAAATAGAAAAAAAAACTTGGTACATCTTCTCTCAATAACATTGATTAAATACTGCGACTAATTAAATCAAGATGTTTAGTTTACAACCACCCACGTCTTATGTCGCTTTTAATAAGGTTTGCATAAAATATCATATTAAATGTAGATTAAGATAAACTTATAAAGAAGTTAGTTAAGTTTTGCACAGTCCCGATGCACCGGCCGTGTAGTTGTGCGACTTGTACGTAATAACATTAGATTGATTAGCGGTGTGCACACAACAAACACGCGGCTCCGATGCGGCCGGCTTTGTTGTCGGACCGGGCTGAGTCAGATTCTTGTAGGTAATTAACCGTTGCTATAAATTAGTGCGGCGGCCGGGCGTCGTCCGGCGGGCCTCATTGCGGATGCGACGCACGGCCCGGACGGCCCAAGGATGCGGCGTCCAAACATTGTCACTGCACCGCAACTCCAGCTGTGTTCCCTAGTTAGTGCCCGCACAACACTACGTGTTGAAATATTGCCATTGTTACCACTAACTAAGGAGCGACACTTCATAGATATTCGATTACCTCGTAACTTGTCCGGCACTGTTGTGTACGTTCTTGTACACGACAACTTTACTATACAGCTTCTTTCTAATTGGATTTCGTTTAACTACCCTACGTACTTGTCATTAATCAGCCCAGACTAGCGTCTCCATGAAGATGAGAAAAACAAATGTATTTTTAAGACATCCTTACTCGTTTTATGAGAATACTTCATAGAAGTTGGAACAAAAAACTGAATAGTGAAAACAAATAACTAGTTGTTTACGAGTTTCCCAAGTCCATAATATCGAACAAATAAATTTTATCACACATCCGACAATAGTGAGCGAAACTGTGGAAGTGGTAACTGTATTAAATTATACGAGGAAATATGATGGTAACTTAACTCTTATCGTTTCTAAGAAAACCCATTTTATTAGAACGTCTTTGTAGAGGGTCGATCTATAAATTGAGAAAAGATTAATTACGTGTCTTCGTACATTAATCACCCACAAAGTGCTTGCTGTGATGGTAAACGGCTGAGACAAAAAGCTCTCTAACGATAGGATCTCGCAAATACATTTTTATTGATTCAAGCGATTTTAAATTAATGTTAAAATGTCTAGGGGTTAGTGTATACGTAGGTGTTTGTTAATACAGGACACGATGTTAATTTTGAACATATTGGCAATGCATGTCACCGCGCCCCTACTATGTAGTTGGCTTGAGGTAATCGCTCCAGCTCACGTATCTGATGGAGTTTCCAAGCTTCCAAACTAGTTGGACTGTTGTCGGAAACTTCCGACGATGCTCGGTGCAAGGTGCATGTTCCAACCTGTTCCCGATAAGGAGGAGGATTCGACCCTAAATCCTAACACGCGCCCGATCTGTCTAGTTTAGCAAAATATCCACTCTCTTGTCTCAATTAAAACTTTGTCTAGAGTAGAGTCGATGGAAATAAATTGAAGGATGTCAGTCATTCATATCTTACGTTCATTAAGGGCTGAGCTGAGAGCATCACGCGCGGCGTTCTTGTTTTATTCAATGTCTTGAGACAAGTTATATGGCAGACCATTACCTAATTGAAGGCTGGCTCGTCGCGGCACCTCAGCCAAAGTGTTATTGCAAATGCGAGTCACGACACGGCGTGAACTTGTTGTCGCGGGGGTGTGCGGGGTGCGGGGCGCGCGGGGCGCGGGGGTGTAGGTGTCACGTGACCGGGAGCTGCGGCGTCCCGAACGTTGTCGAGGCCATGAGACTTATGAGGATTACGGGAAAATGTGTATTCGATGACATTTTTCGGGGCCGTAGAAAAAGATGAAATATAAGGAATTCTAAACGTGACCGGAATATTGTATAAGGCGTCACCTATTACCGGTCTATGCGTTCTTTTCGCGGTCGGGCGGACGAGTGCCGATGAAACCGAGCGTGACGTTCCATTCCTGATATAAAAATGTAAGTATGAAAAAGCTTTGTTAAACGCGACTTGGCTTCGGCGAAGTGGCAAAGTTTCAAGTGGAAAACTTTTCATGGAAAAATCTTTGCAGAAAACGATTAAATTTTAAGGCTATTTGTACTGTTTTAAGCGCGGCCGAGGACGAAACGTCTCATTTAATTTATGTTACTCATTATATTTAGTAACGAAATCCCTCAACGATTCAGCTCAGCTAATTGGCCGCAATTATGTAAATGTAGACCTTAATCGCGTAACTTGGTTAACACTCGTGGTGATATTATTCAATATAGTGCAGAGTGCAGAGCTCGCAGTCTTTACGGAAGATTATTTTAATGAAATAATTGAATCAGCGGAGTACGGTGGACAGTGGATAGTGGACGCCGGCAGAATCTAGAGCAGGCTGCGGCAGCCGCTCTGTGATTACATTTGGCTTCCAAAATAATTCCGCCTGTGTCCGGTATAAAGCCGAAACTAGTTAACACATAAAGTCGTGTCTCATCAAAACCTCAAATTGGATTAATCGAAAATCAATAGATAAGATAATCGAGACAAAGACACGAGACTCCGTCGGAACGCGTCGTAAGAGAAGATTCTTATACCGAGATAAGGAAAACAATGCTTGTTTGTGGACCGCATGGTTCCCTGGGAACATTTAGTGCGGACTTGGACCCTCGTTACAATCAGCGCTGAATTATTTACCAGGGCCCAGCTTACTGGCCCGAATTGATTTCTGCATAATTTACACGAAAGGAAATGTTAGAACCAAAACGTAAAAACGACGATAAACCGCTGTTCACGGTAAAGTATGACAATGGTGGATTGGGTTTAAAAAATGTAAAATGTTTTCGTCGGGTTGCAGCGAAGCGAATCATCGGACGTCTGCAGATAACTATTAGATAGTTGAATCAAGAATGAGGGAGGCAAAAATAAAATCAGTACAGGTGGTATTAGGATTCGGTGCACGTAGCGTATCGGAGGTTTCGGCGGAGGAAGCTGGGCTGCGGCGGCGGCTACCGCAGTGCGCTCCCGCCGCGCCGAGCACCGACAGATAGCTATTCGTGCCTGTTCTAAGACAATTACCGCTACGTAAACGGAAAATTGTTCGAGAGCTCTCTCAAACGTGTTTTCTAATCTTCGAAGAGCGGGTCGAAGGGGAAAGAGATGCCACTTTTACATTTTTAACGTTCGAACGAGATTATTCGTTTTGTTACAGGATCGCTTCGAATACTGAAAGGATAAAACGGGACCCTTATCATATCGTGAGAGTTGTTAATGTAAATATTACAGGAATAGCGTTTTTATACGCGGTGAGCTCAAATTGACCGGTTTTATTGTGAGAGCCTTTTGAATAAAAGATTTTATAATAGCTCCGTTCTCTGTTACGGTATCTCGTTCTCATAGCACTGGTATCACATAATGTGTGCAAAACAATGAAAGCGCGCCGCGCGAACAATTAATATCCAACACAATATTTTCACAAAGTTTCACTTCCGAAACTACGTCCTGTGCCGTTTGGAACAAAGTGAGTCCTCTCTGCAGACTATTTTACGGGTCATAAACTGCGCGAGGGACTGACAGAAACTCGACCTTAATGCCGTTTAAAAATATTCACGTTTACCCACCGATATTGTAATGTTTGCTGCATCCTGTTCCTACGTGGGACCATGTGCTATGGCGAGGTGGTGTTGACTCCTCGTCTAGAAAGTTCCCGCGACACAGTCGGGCGAGTTGTTAAGTCTTAGTTTTGTTAGCACGTGGAATCTCTTCGTTGCTACGGGTTAATCTGCGAAGCGGTGTAACCTGGCGCGACCCCAAGATTTACGCTTCCACGCAAACAAGCTAATTGATTAAATATAATAATCGTTTTACGACCGCTGTCGATATCACAAACATTCACGGCGGGTAAATGAGCCCGACGTCATCGTGCCGGTATGTGTGTTTGTGTAATCCTATTTGTGTAAGTAATACAGTGAGGTTGTTTGTGTAAGTAATTCATCGCGTTAAATGTCTGACTATGGGCCATTAACAATAAATCCCGTTGTTTGTGCCTCCCCGGCGGTTGGCCGGCGCGCGGTTGCTCCACACCCCGACTGACGTTAATCAGCTTCCTCCTCAGATATCTAGATTATACGTCTGTCTGGATAGAGCACTACTTTTATTTCTCTGAAGGCGAGGTCAACGTGAGCACAATCCTACTTCAAGTGTCCGTGGTTGTTATTAGATTTGCTTCGAAACTATTTTTAAAAACTGTTCCTCGTGGTGGATTTTATTTAGAAGAAATATGAAACGTTCTGTCGTTTCTCGTTATCTTCTGGAGATTAATATTGTGCTATATTTGAAGTATGTATTTATTTAATAAAGGAAACTATTCGTTGTGGAGGTGGTAGGTTAGAGGGCAGAGGGTAGAGTAATAACTCCCACCGAAAGTAAAGTTAGGTCTTAAGTTGAATTAAAACCTTGTTATGTTCTAATTCCCTCTAAACTGTTGGTATGAGAGAGCTGAACATAAAGTTTAACTGGGAAAAACACAGACGGCCACAAGCTAAATTCAAGTTGTAGGAAAAAAGCAGCTAAAACTGAAAGCAAAACGTTAACTCGGTTCTGTTGCTAGAAATCTCCGGGGAGCTGTTTTTAAGCTGCACGAAACATAAATTTTGCAGCTCGTTTAAGTTTAGCTCATTATTTCATTACTCGCATTATCTGCTGCGAACCTCTCTCGTTCTTGTTTTACATATACCTACCTGGCGAGACGAGATATTCTGTATTTTGTATATACGTTTTTAATATTTGTGTTTTAGTTAAAGCCGCTCATCATATTTTACGGTTTCTTGTAAATTCATGAAATACCTATAAAAGATATGGCCCATAAAATTGGATTTAATGTACGATTGTTTTGAATTATACCTACATATTTGTGGTTTGGCATCGATTACAAGTTTCAGTGCGATGCTTCTTATTTAGTTGAGTACAAAGAAGACAGTACCTACTTAAAATTGTTATATAATACTGTAACAAATATTAACATTAATAATAAGGTGCTTCCCTAAGGAATGATTCAATGCCTATTGCTTGGGAGAAGTCAAGCGCATGATTTACTTGTGTTCTATGTGCTGGCGCATGACCATTATTCTATTGGACATTCGTTCATTTTCAGATTTTTTTTACGTTTTAGTTTATAGACATACACATAACACCCAGATCTAAAACAACCTTACGTGGATCACACATGGCAGCCGATTGCCACCGCGCCAATAGTGCAATCAAATACTGTTTGGTCTATCCATTGAATATATTTAATAGCAAAAAAGAGACAAAAAAGGCCGATCACATTAAAATTGAAATCAAAATATTCTGCACTGTAACACAGCAAGACAAGACCTTGTCAAACTAACTGCATATAAGGATGAAAAGGATGATAAAAGTAAAAGACGAAATAATAACAACGTATTCCTAACAAATCTCTTCAGTATAATGGCATGTCGTTTCTCTAAATAATAACGCAAACCAGTACGGTTTACATATACTGGGTGCCACGTGTGGCGCGGCTCATGTCAATGTATGGGAAAACCTCTTGACATTCAAGTCACGTTTAATATTTCTTATTTCTTTTGTCTCATTTGTCCTCGAGTCGGAATCACATCAACTCTTGTATCCGAGTTTTTCTTCCGATTACTCCGGATTGAGAGATTTTTTTAGCTTTTGAAACCAACTAAATTGTTGCGGTTGGTTTGGAGTCGTTTCTAATGTGTTTGGTTGTTGCTGGTGCAGATTGATTGATGAGAGAAGTTGCAAATATAATTGGGATGGTAATTCCATCTGTTAGTTCTTTTTTTATGGTATAAGTCGGTAAAAGAGATGATTGTAAGCAATCGCCGCCGCTCATTACACACCAGATACATTACAAGCGCGTTGCCGGTCTTTTGGGCGTTAGGAATTTAAGAGTTTTTAGGAAACCGGGAATTGTGAAGATTGGAAAGCGTGGTAATTGGGCCTCCGGTAACCTTACTCACACAACGCAAGCGTTGTATCACGTCGGTTTTCTGTGAGGTCGTGGTATCACTCCGGTCGAGCTGGCCTATTCAAGCCGAAGCATGGCTTTCCCACACTTGTAACACTCGTGGTGTTCCTGAAGGACTTGGTATGCATTTGTCGTGTCATTATTTCGCTTGTATTAGAAAGATTGAGCATATTGTTAATGTCTAATACAGTTTGCACTGTAAGTTTCAGTAAACGAGATGAGATTGTAATTATCTTTCTCAGCTCAATATTTCTATAGCAATAATGTCTAAACTCAGTTGGGATCGAATCTGATTCCATTCTAAGCATTACCCTCCTTTTCGGGCTAATGTTTTAAACAAACAGTACGGTCTCTTACTGTCCTTGTGGCCTCATTTGATACGACAATTGGCCAAGTTAAACGCGGCCTAGATAAAAAAGGCTCACTTATACTAAATAGAGCCGGCCAGTTTACCCAGCCAATATCGGAGTCTGACGGGAATTCTTGATGGCGACGGACTCCTTTAGTTTAATCTAGATTAGATAAATATATTCCAACGTGGATACCCATTGCGTTATAATGTCACGTTTACGTAGATACAGTAATCCTACCTCAGAATAGTGCAAGTCTGGCTTGTTAGTGCCACTAAATCTTAACCAAATTTGAGTAAACAAGACTGTTTTATGTGGAGTCACTGTCCGCTTACACTGAGGGTGATAAAACACATATAGGATATACCTAGGTACGAAGCCATATATGTGGTAAATAAAGGTGAACGTTTCCCCTGGACACAGACCATAAGTCATAAAACCTTTTAGACGCAGGTGAAGGCGCAGCATTAAAAATCTCATTTAGTGAATTCAGGCATGGCCGGCTGGGGTCGCGGCCGCCCAACCTGCTCCCTCTGGTCCTATAACCAAAGGAGTCATTCGTACGCATACATGTAATATAAGTAAACGCTTTGTACACATCACCGGTATTGCTTCCATTTGATATTGGATAGCAATTTATTTATCATACATATTGCGGCTGGGAACGGGCACCGAATCTCGCCGTGGAGGCGTCTTTCTTTCAGTGGGGAATCAGGAATCGAAAACGTGTGGGGAATTCTGTGTGTACCTCGCGATGTCGCCCATGTTCATAGCACATGGCAATAGTAATAGCAATACACAATTTTAAACATATCTACATATAGGTCAATTGATTTTATCGTCTGTAAACTTTGCATTGCATTCACTGGGGAGCATGTTTGTTATTCCTGACAACGTTCGGTAAATTGTATTTTTCGTTTATTAAGTCGAGCCGTTTTTGTACAGAATACCTGGAAATGCTGTTTCACAATTGGCAGGTTTAAAAAAAGAATTGCGACATGTTTTTTCGTGATTCGTTTTTATTATGTTGGAAATCTTTTGTTGTGTATTGTGAGGTGGTACAATAGGTGCATCAGGACGTGTCTTAAACTCTATTGCAACTAGTAGTTAGGTACTATTTTCTTTGTTGTGTCTTTGGTAATATCTTTAAAACTTTAATGTTCTTCTTCAGTCATCGATCAAGAAATCCAATGACCTTCCCGTGCACAGGTCGTGCACGGCTGCTTCCAAGCAAGCCAATTGATAATTTAAGTCGAAGAAAATTGTGAAATTTTGAAACATTTTAAATATTCCGTAAAATCCACATAAGCATTCAAACAATTACACACAAAGCAAAAACAATCAACAACAGAGAAAACATTTGAAAATATGCTAATTAAGGATCATAAATCTCGGCCTACATTTATCTGAAATAACTTCTGCCCGTTCTAGGCAGCGCGCGCATTTAAATACCGAAAAGAACCATTTGCAGCCGCAGTAGGGACTTTATCGGAGGCGCTCCATCATCACAATAACTCGTTCAATAAGTGCGGCACAACATCGGTAATATGGTTTCATTTAGAAAGATGCAAATGTCGCGACGCCGGCCACGCTCCACCGAACGCGATATTGCGCCTCCGCGGCACTCCCCGGCACTCCCCCTCCGCACTCGTCCCGCCTCACCTCGCCACACTTCCTCACCTCGACTATCTTCACTTTTAATCGTTCCCCAGAGAATTTATTAAAAATCGTGCTCGATTTTACCTCGGCTACCACCACCAATATCACCTTATTTAGCTTCAAAACTCCGAACAAAACAAATTCATCCGAACATTTGTCCACATTTGCACTTTCGCAGACCATTTTAGGGGAATCGAAAGTTGGCAATTCATAAATCTCTGTTAAGACGTAAAGCATAGGTGTACCGGAACGTAATAATTTAAAGAGTTAGCCGTTGAAAACGTCGGTAAAGTTGTAAAAACTTCATTCTGTAAATTTCGTACATTCCTAGGGTAGAGTTGTAGGTTTAAGTTGAAAATTTATGCTGTGCGAGTGTTCACGCTGTTAAGCAAGAAGGAGACTTGGTGAGTGTCGCATAGATCACGCAGGACGTGGCATATCGCGGCACGGCGTGTGCAGCCGCCGCCACTAGACGTGTCTGACATGGACGCGCCCTGACTCCCTATCATTGTTAATAAATAATGAGCTCCCTAAGTGTACTACGACGGCGACCAGCCCACATGATTGCTCGTCTCACACAGCTACAGGAGAGTGCAGACGGCATGTGCATCGAATAATCGTTAACGTCATCCACGCATTAGAAAAGCATTGTTCAAAGTCTCAAGTTCATTTCTCCTTTGCGAACTCGAATTGCAAGCTAAGAAATGCTTTCGTAAGACGCTAGAAGAAAAACAAAAGATAGTGCGGTAAATACCAACCTCTTTGAAAACTCATTCGTCTGTCGAACCTTTAACTTGGAATTCCTAGTTCAGGGCCATTTACATTCCGAAATGTGAAAAGTCATGCCGAACGAATGCGAGCTCCGCATCTTGGGATTTTCTAACTTCACGTGCTTTTCCGTTTATTTCCTGCACGGTTCTCCCCCCGGCCCGAATCAGTCCCGGATTCGTTAAGGAACTAATCGGCTCATTGTGCAGGAACTGCACTCTGACCTCGTTCGGTGTGCACCGATATCTATCGGTATCTACGTAAATGAAAATTTTATTTCTTATTCTTCCGTTAATTTTGTTCGGAATGAGAAACTATTATACGTGCTTCTTACTGCACAGGTGGTGGAAATGTGTTTTGTGTGCCATAAAAAGTGTTACTCAGTGAACCGTACAATGTTCAATTAGCTAATGTTCGATTAACGGAGAACATTTTACTGTAAGTACGTGTTTGTGAGACTTTTCCAATGTGCTGATCATGTTTTCTAACTGAACAGATTAAACTTTATTGTTTCCATAACAGTTACATTTGTCTGGGAGTATTTATAGCTCAAGTTATAAACTAAGCACTAATTGGTTTGATTTTATTACACTAATTTGTAAGAGAGATCTTATTATCTACATGACTTGTATTGTATAGTCTTGACATTGGTAAGAAACTTGCAAACTTTGCCAAGTCGTGCAGTACGCTGTATGCAACAAAGTGTATCACCGCGCGCCTATTTTAAAAAGTATAAAATTTAATGTTATTTGAAACAAAGCCGGGTGTAGTGAGCCTGCACGTCACCGACGTTATAATGCGATCGTAGAAGGAGGTTTTGGCGCGCAGTTAGTAATAAAAACTTTTGTAATTACACTCATTTAGGGCAAGGAACCCGCCGTTGACGCGGTGTCGTGCCAAAAACGGCAATTATTTTTATAACGCCACCCGGCCAAGTTCTCTCCGATTCTTTCGTGACCGTTGACACATACATTTCGTGTTTTGTGGCAGACGATGTATAGCCGCATTTTTGGGACGCTAATGTGCGGTTTGGCTCAAATTTCACGATGTCTGTCTGCCCTTTGTAGATTTTTTTATTGCGATACTTATAATAAAAAACGAAAATGTCAGTGAGCTTTAATTTTATTTTTATCAGATGAAATTAAAGTTCCATTTAAAATATTATTTCACTTCATAGTGCAACAGTTTTTAAATGTAAAAGTTTCGAATTAAAACGCGGTAGGCAATTATAAAAAGAACGCAAATAAAGCCAAATGAGCAATCGAGTAAAACGACCGTATTGTGTAACAACTTTTGAAATAAAAATTACACGAACATTGTGTCTCAGCCCCGGTTACAACACAATGAACATGAGGAGCTTATTAAAGAAACCGAATAACAAAACAAGGGGCCAAAATACAGTAAACAAGAATCACAATTTGTAAATAATTTGTTCAGTAAAATTATAATCCGCGTCCGGACATGGGGGTCGTGTCAGGCGGTGACAAGCGACGACTTGCCAAGACACCGCTCGTAAAAACTTTTCTAATTATGTACATTTTGGAGGTAAGACGCGGGTACTCCACCACATTATATTTTCTAGTTCATTTGTTCAATCTGGTGTAAATTTGAATACATACATTCAACGCATGAGCCACAGCGAACTTGATAAAAACTAAACTAAAACGTCACGACTTTTTATCCCCGAAAGGGTAGGCAGAGGTGCACATTACGGCACGTAATGCCGCTATTACAATATACACTTACTTTTCACCATTTGTGTTCTAAGTCCCATGTGACTGGGGTTGAGCCTATTGCTATATACTAGGCACAATTCCAGACTCTGAGACACTGAGAAATTTTCGAAACGCCAAAAAAGGTCCAGTAATACTTTGTCCGACCTTCGAATGAAACCCGAGACCTCTTGTCCGGCAGTCAAACTTGCGACCACTCGACTAACGAGGCAGTCTCTTGATTCCATCTCCGGTGTAAATAAGCCAACTAACTTAAATAGAAACACTGATTTGTTTTAAGATAAACTAAAATGTTACGACACTCGAGAAAATACGAACTACGTAATATTCAAACCTTTTTTGATAATATCGAAATGAATAGTGTTGTATCGCTGTCTCGGTTACTTTATTCTCGTATCTTGTCAACGCTCGATGGTATCAGCTTTATAGAATGGTTTCATTATGTTAAATAATTTGCAATATTTGCCCTCCAAAAGTAATAGATGTATTAATATCGTATCTACTTTCAAAGTCAAAGTTAACATTATTTATTTCAAATAGACTGGAAGGAACTTTTAAACTTCAAAGCAAATTTTATAAGTTATATTAAAAAATGTCAAGTGAAGCTATTTGCTTCGTTCCATTCCTCCTTAGGTTTCGTTTTTTGTAGAAATTGGGTGTACATTGTACAATGGCATTACGTGCAGCTCTGCCCACCCTTTCGGTGATTGCCTATCGTTCGGGGATTTAAAAATGAATGCGTAACAGTCTCAGATATTCTCTGAGATACATGGATTTTCTGTCAAAAAATGTTAATATGTTACTTAAGTAACAAAAAAACTTACAAGTAACTTAGTTTTTAATTAATTAAAAACTACTTAATTCACAACACCAATCAACGTATAGAAGAGAGACTGATTCAACTTTACTCTTCTTATTAAAACTAAAACCAATAACAGTTTATGCAACTTTATGTTCAACTCAAGACTTAAGACACTTTAGCTAGCAGTTACATTTTGCGAAAGTAAAAGTTGACAGATGCCAGTTATAGTTACGTAACATTTCCTGGTTAACTAATGAAAGAAAATATATATTATAGAAGATATCATTGGAGTTATGTTGTTCCAAGTAGTTGTGGTTTGATGATGGGGTTTGAAGTTTGCTGTAATGGTATGGTGTTTGGTTGTGAAGCTGGTGTTTATGATATTTCAATAGTTTTACTGTTGTTCCGTGAGACCAAATTAATGGTGAATAGATTTGTATGTGATAGGATCATATCTGATAGGAGAGAATGGAAAAAAGAGACAAGAAATGGAAAAAAAATACTGCGCGACGTCGCTGCGTCTGCATACGCTGTTTATGGTCATGAAGAGTCCCTCTGTGACTCGAAACTAGTAGAGCCTTTCTCAATATATTTACGTTAGTGTTTTAAGAGACAAGTTATGCGCTAATCCTATCAGTATACTCTAGACTCCTGAGAGCTGTTATCATATCAACTTTTATTTGGGGACTGAACCCAACAACATGTAATCCACAAATCCGTATACAAATACTACTAGTCCTATGAGAGAGTGCCAAAGAAATGACCATTAAATAGTTAGTGGTAATAATAAAGTGACACATCATGGCTAGGATTCTGGACAAGTGCCTCGCTTTTCTTGGCAAGGCGGTATGACATGGCCAATAAAATCTGCGAAATTACCAGAAGATGTATTATTTTGTAAGATTTACGTAATCTAATACCTTATATACATACATAACTTCACGCCTGTCTCCCATGGGGGTAGGCAGAGACAATGGACCGCCAATTGCTACGACTCTTACATACTTCTTTCGCTTCATCAACAGTCATCAGTCTTTTCATGCATGCTCGTCGGTTAAAGGTACTTTTAATTTGGCCCTTCTTTAATATAATATCGCCAATCTGCTCTCTATATGTCCGTCTAGGGCGTCCTCTAATTAATATTATACCTTTATAGAAACTTAAGATGAGGTTATTGAAATATACAATCGCTAATAATTAAAACCACGGCTATGGTGTACTGGTCCTTATGTTGCTGCCTATTTACTTCGGAAAACTCTCTCATTACGCTAAACTGTTTTGCAAAGAGAGAAAAGCATAAAGAAAAACAATGAAAAGTCCCTAAATCCGGCCTAGTCTTGTTTTACGGCGGATATTGTTTCACATTTAAAATAATCCTCCATGTTTCTACCAAATTTTAAAGCATAAAAATTAAAAAAGGCGCGAACAATGCATGTTTTGATGAAAATACAAATAGATATAGGGGAGGGAAATAGCGCATCTCCCGCGGGTCCGCGTCCAGCGTCCGCAGAGTGGAGTGCGAACAAAGAGGTCCGTAACGTGTCTGTTGTAAACGTGGAGTGGCCTGTAATCTGTTACATTTTACGTAGCACTTGTTTTGTTTCCACGCGATTCCCAGGAATATTTTTACAGCGCGGACCGGACGACCCATTCCACCGAACGATGCTGCGTCTGCATAAAACTCCAGGAAATTTTACGTGTTTCGACACAATGATTATGAAACACTCGTAAACTTGAACTAGGATTTTCTCCGTCGAGCTCCAAGATATCCATTTTCCCGGCGACTGTTGGTCGGATCCAAAGCTCTCACAAAGAAAATATAAAACGAAACGCCATTAAGAGTTGTTTACGCGGCATGCATAAATACAAATGAATGGCCCTAAAGCATCGCGGTTAAGACTGTAGTGAGAAAGTTTTGCAATTATTGTAATTACGAGTCGACCGAGAAGCATCCACCGTCGAAACAACGTCATATTTCCTACTTAATCGCGCCGAGATGCCGACATTATTATAAATAAATCAATTTATTACGTGCGCCAGCCACCACATTACTCATTCCATAATGCTTCAACTTTGACTAACACCTACACGCATCGCTAATTAAAACTTATTAAACTATTGCTATTAAATATGTTTTAAAGACCCGCTTTGTTATGGTGATAATTACGCGAGCACGAATTTCGTGTTTGCCAAATATTTGTGTAGCCGGTTTTCTATATTAACCTGTATTTTTGTTCCTGCCTTTGTTGGCGGCCAACTTAATTCTGTCTGTACCTCAGGGGAATACGCTCAGTGTGTAAAATTTCAGGTTAATTTCCAGTGCACGGGCGGCTGTGTGTCTTTGTTCGGGTGTACCTTATTCCTGAGGAATTTAAGACTAATTTGCAATACAGAAAACCCTAAATTATTTTAACAAAATAACATTTCAATGTCCGTAGTGGCACGTAAATCATTCTATAGAACTTCAGGCTCCATATTGTTTTAATTGGGTATTATATGAAATTGACTTATCAGCTGTGAAAATGTCATCGTTCGGTTCATTGACTCGATGCTTTCGGTACATGACAAACACATTGTCATTTCATTCAACGGTACATACTTACGAGAATGATTGACTTAATCAGTTCACGAATTACTTTTAATGATACTCCAAACCGATATTGAAATGTCATCTGATTGATTAATAACAAACCAATCTTTACATTGGGAAATGACATCAGTGTGTGGGTAGTGGGTGGCGACACACACGTGGGTATTAGTCATCCAATCCGAGCGATCAATCTCGAACGCATTAAAAAGTTTGCACATAAATGGGTGCACTTAACGTATTAAATTCGCTGACAATGAATAACGGGCGGGCTGCCGTACAAACTGTAAAATATTCATCTTAAAAAAGCGACATTTAAATCTCCCCCTGTAATATGAGTAACGGCTTATTTGGTTGTAAATCGTAGAGCGGTCGTTCGTCAAACGAGCCCAATGAGAGACGCAATCACTTAGAGTATGTTCTCAACTTAACTACCCTGTTATACTGTTTGCCAACGTACAGTTTGCGGAACGAGCGACAACTACACTATTTTCATATTAGTTATGCACCGGATTGTAATATTTAGAATGCTTGTTTTCTAACCGCAAATATACTGTCCGAAGCTACGTGAATATGAACTTTATGTTAAGCCACGTCCACATTGTGATACAAAATGTTCGCATTTAAGAACAGTCATCACAGATGGTGCGACAAAATTGTGACATTAAACGAACAATAAATTAAGTAGTGCGTAATAAAGGCCCAGTCAGTTTATCTTCTTAAAAATGGCATTGTACCACACCTACGTCGGATTATGATGCTAATGTAAATATGGAGTGAACGGGGAATTTCATAACAGATTCTATCTCCCCGTTTAAACATTTTTTATTTTTAATCTCGTGTAAGGGTGAGTGCAGACCGTGGGATTGATGTGCTCTTCATCGGCTTTTTTACCACTAATTAATCACGGAGCGATGATTAATCAACGCAGCCGCGGGCGCATTTAGAGCAGCATTTTAATGATCCGTTTGTCGGACGTTAGTATTTCTTCCTAAGCAAGGCACGTGCCGCGGACGGGTTTATGCTGCTTGTGTACGATCGTTTACAGGTTCAATGAATTTTTAGCGCCGGTGTTAATTGATGCGAGCTGCTTTGTTAACGGATCGCGAGTGGCTTTAAGTGATTCTGTAATGAACGTAATTACAAGCTTTGATACCAATTAGACGTCTCAGAAGCCGTAATTTAATGTTGATTTACAAAATAAACACTAACTTTCCTTGAGCCGTTGATTAAAATATAATTACCTTTTAATTGCTTCGATTTATTTTGTGCGTTGTAATGTGGACGTGTTGTGATTGAATGTTGAATATAGAAATTACCTGAAACAATACGAAACAATACATTAATTGGAGGTAAACATGACAAAACATAGAAATAATTACAGTGCTGAATAACGCCATTCACCGTGGAGTGATGAAAGAAAAACATGGGGGAGGGATTGCGCTTTTATTGAAACCAATCTCACCACTTGCCTCGACTGACTGCGCCCCGAGCTGAATGCGCGTAATTGCTTCGTCATTCAGATGATCGCAGCTTTGCCGGCTTGTCTTGTTGACTGTACTTGTAGGCACTCGCTTTGTGCACGCGGCCTTACCTCGCCTGACATGTGCTATTGTCTCCCAGAGTTTCGCCGCTCGCTTTTATGACGGCAACAAGTTTCAGCATGCATTGTAAACTACCCTTTAATTATAATTGTACAGTTTCGTCATTTACCACCGGCATTAGTGTTTTTGTAACCGCTGACTGAATTAGTACAATGATCGCGTCATATTTTGTTAGTAAATCAACGCGGTTTTTAATTAGTCCCGTGTACGCGATGTGTTTACAAAAGAGAAACGTTGTGAAAAGTTTTCATCACGATCTTAACTCGAACAAGTAATTTAAAGTGACGAAAAGAAATTTTAATGGATTAATTAAGTGAGGACGTCGAGCCGAATTTTTATTTGATGAGATCTACGCGTATTTTGTTCGTTAAGAATTTTCATTTATTCAATTAGACTTTTAAATAGTTGGAATTATGTTAGCTGTTTTCGTGATAATTATGTTTTATTTTACTTTTACTTAAAACTTTCTAATACTTTTGTATACTTTAATATTGGGGTACATTCTCGTAATTCTTTACTCGCAGTATGCTTCATTTCTTAGCGACAATATTGATGGATCACGGAGCCTGCATAAAAGCATCCATCTGCATATATTTTTTGGCCTACTACGCTTTGCTCCGGAATATTGGATATTTTTTCCCTTTTTTTTCAAAAACATGGCAGTTATTTGCTTTCCATGTCGCTCAAAATCAAAGTTTAGCCGAAAATGCTGAGTAAAAGTCGTGAGCTCTTTTATGTTTGCCTTTGTGAGTCTAGATTTTTTAGCTGCCTAAGTATAGAAGCTTTACTTGTCTTAATAATTTTCTTTGTTGTATTGTGGTATTGTAGTCCCAAAAAGGTATAACTTAAATACAAATTAACAGTTCGGGTTTAGATATAAAGTTTCTTAGGAAAAACATCTAAGTTTTCTTATGTTTTCCAACTAACCAACTACACTAACATTTCTTATCTATTACTGAAAGAATTAAAACCTGAAACAAGTACTTAGGTACCTATACTTATTGGCACATGATTTATTTCGCCAATATTTACAAAGAGCAGGCCAGAACACTCGTGTACGCAAACATTAAAACGTCGTGAGTGGCAAGTCGCTTTGCATCGACCGTCCCGCCATCTGTAGTCTGCTCTGGAACCATTCATATTTTCATTTTCATTTCGAAAATCACAAGAAAGTGAACGCTCAAGGAAAAAAGACAAAATGAAAGGAGAGTCTGTGTTTTAATGGGTTAATTAGCCGACGATCCTCCGGTCGGAGCTTTAATTAAAATGAAAAATTTTCGTGACTAGACTGAGAGAATTAATTGCTCCCTTTCGTGAAACTATTCAGGTGAGAAGAGAGTAAATAAAGAGGCCGTTGCTCAACTAAAATATTACAACCAGTGTCGCTTTGTGTGCAGCGGTGAACAAACTGTGTTTTATATCAATAACAATAAAGTCCATATAAGGTTACACGCCATTTTACAACTCAGAACACTAATGCAGTGTAAATTCACCGTTCAATGATTGATTACACGAAAAAGTCCTGTTTACTTGCGTTCAATTAGAGGGGGCATAGAGCTCGTTAATTATAAACTTTTTCACTTAATGCGGTTAGCCCAAAATATTCAGATCGTTAGATAAAAAAAAAAAAGTTTCCTCCCATCACGTCACGAACGAGACGTAAATTGTTTATTCCAAGATAATGGATCGCTTTAATTCCGTAAACCGATATTTAATTATGGTCGCGAGTATCACCGAGTCGGCGTAATAGGGTTCCGTAGCGGCCGCCGTAAAGTTATGCACAACACAAGTTGCATGCTGAATACTGAATACCAACTAGACATAAATCCAAGCGTGTCTACTTGCGTATTAACAAATTGCGTTCTTAAACCGCAATAAACTATGTAAATACGAAATTTAAATTACAAACACCAATGCGACAGTGCTGGGGTCGGTCGCCGGCAGCGCTGCGTCCGTAGGTGGCGGTTAAAAGTAGAATGCTGGTTGTTGCGAGCGGAGCGATAGCGGGTGTCGCCGTGTCGCGCGCGTGAGTTATGTGACGTGGCCAGCGTTAATTGTCGCTGACGAGGCGACGCCGACCTGCCTCACCTACTGGACTTTGGCCTGCAATGACGCGGAATATATTTAAAATTATGATACCCATTAAAATCATAATTAAACCCTTATAAGTGCGCCAGAAAAGGCAATTTCGCCGGCCATTATTTCGAAATGCATGCTTATTGCTTATCCTCCATTTCAATATAATTCACGATTGTAATTTTAACCGCAGCATTTTGCCTTGAATCGATAAATATCTAATTAAATAAATGGTAATTGTATCTCGGTGGCATTAATCGCAAGTCAGCTTTTTGGATTTAAAAGAGTAAACCACATGACGTAGGCACTGCGCCAAAGTAGTTACAAAAAATGCATTTTACAACAACAGAATGTAGTGTGCACTAAAAGTAGGAGTTAACACAAATCGGTTTTTATTTAGCCGGGCGATATATCACAAGGTTTGCGCTAAATTGTCACGGTTTTAAAAAGGTGGCGGTTGTCCGTGTCGCTGGTAACAAATCGTTTTAATTTGCGCGCAAGTCCCGCGACTTGTCGTCATGTTGCCACGCGACTATTGTCGCCGATTTGTCTTCAAATGTTATTATAACTTTAAGCCCTGTCTGATACGTGTTTTCTTTGATATGAAAGTAAGTTTTTATGAGGTGTCTGGTTATTCATTTCGTGAAGACGTATTTCGATGGACAAAAAATACGTGTTGAACGAAAATCTTTTGATGTGTTGAATTTATTTCTTTGTGTATTTGATGCTACTAAATATTTTTTCACTTTCATGAACGTATTTGTTATAGACACTTATTTTACGCTCAATATTACTCGTGACTGAGGATTAGGGCCACCTTCGAATTTATTATTTCTTCAATAGTCACTTGAATCCGTACATTAACCTGCCAACTGGCTGTTTTCTTTAGAAATTAAATACTTGCAAATCGTAGATTATAATTATACTTCATTCTAACAATTTTTATTCAAGAAACGTACTGGTAATTTCTATAAACTAAGTATCAGATTCGATCCCTCAAAAACTAATCTGAACCCATTTTAAAACTCAACGTTCAATATATAATAACGCTAGGATAAAGAAAGATTCCAGGCAGTCTAATATAAGTCCTAATATTCTAGTTAGTAAAACTTAGTTTCTACAAGACCTAACAATTTCTGTAAGACCGCTTCAATCTGTCTGCTTCCAAATAACTAAAGTTTTAATAATGTATTTAGATGAATGAGTATTATCCTGTCAGGGACCGCCCTCAATGGGCCAACTTATTACCTATTCCAGTAAGTTATAGGACGAGTATCTCTTGCTATATCTTTTACAGCTCAGTTGGACGTTTAACAGTCGTTTAGCGGTCACCAGTAATTAGTGCAGGTTGTATCACAAAGGAGGGTGTCTAATGCAGCAGATTAGAACGTTATTATTAGCAGTTTGTGTGAACCAGAAGCACGGAACAAGTCACGTCCAAACTTCACGCCGCAAATAGGTATCCCAGTGTTCACAGTGTTGTTTTGGAAACATTAACTAAGTTGAGAGTACGCCAAAAACGGAAACATTTTAACGTTCGCCGACGCCGCGCCGCCATATTGTCAGTCGTTCCTATTACACGCCAAAAAAGTTGGGCCGTTATTATATCCCTAAAATAAAGCCCGTCACAGTCAACACGAAAATAATTTAATCGAACGGAACGTTTCTAACAAATATTTGCGATGAAAACCTCAATGGTTGTAAAATTTCGGCTTCATCGGCCACCACTTGACATGAGCAAATAAAAATGTTTTATTGCTTTTAAAACTTCCATTTGTCCGTCGCTTCGCAGCCAAATCGGTGCGGTTTAGGCGCATTACTTGCGTATACCTATAGACGGCGCAGCTCGTAACACTGGTTCGATGGCTATCTTGTTTGCTTTTATCCTTATAGAAAATTTCGTGCATCCCAGTGAATGCATCGACGGGCCTTCCAATATCAGGCGGATTATTCACTGTAGAACGTTGTAAAGTTTGTAGACACGGCACTGATTCCCGACCTAACATGGCCAGCATACGGTCGAGATTCGTTCGGTTCGAAAAAGAATTTGTATTTTGCCTAAATATCGGTAACGGATTGGCGTGGCTATACGTGGTAAGATAAGAGTACGAGTTGCATAGTGATACATTGAATGGATTACTGCATTGGGGTCTGCTTTGTGCGCTTCAAGGGATGCGGATAATGTTATTATTTTGGACAAAAAATACTTCCAATGATACTTACGTAGTGCGCGGGCGTTGCCGAGATGCTCCGTCGAGATAATGTTTATTTTTAAGTTAACATTGCCAAGCTGGCATACGGCCCGTTTCACAGTAAGTGCACCCCATACATCATAGTCAACAGTGGCCATTATAATGGTATTGGATGGTTATTATGGTGTACGCTCTCTTATAGTGTAAACTGAGGCGTTCGTGCGTTCAACTTGATCGTCCGTTTGCTTATGTTTATATACATTTTATGTAAGTGTAACCTCTTTAGTGCTTAAATAAACTCATTCAAACATTCTGAATGATTACTGTTATATGTTGGCCCATTTACCTCACATTTTTGTAAACAAAAACAAAACACCTCGTCACCAAAATTGAGCGTTCATCCAACGCAGGCAGTTCATTATACAGGGTGATTCTTCAACGGAGTCAGGTGTTTGCTCGCTAAGTATGTGCGACAAAAAGTCAATACTGGTCAATATTGACATTGGGCGACAGTGAACTGGTCTAAATTCGCGTGTTTGCCGGCGATATTGGTCGCTGTATGCATGGCCGGCCGAGCACACCGTCTGACAGCCTTGTAATGGATTGTTTACCTCGGCGCGGACGTCCGCCGCCCCCGTCGATCACTGACACCGACCTAATTACATGTAAATAAATACAGTCCCGACCGCCTGATCTGATCCGCCCGGCTCTGCCACATTTGTTGTGTACCGATTGATCTTACGAGCTCTTTTTTGACGTCGATTTGGGTTAGCGCGCTAAAATTATGGTAATTCTGAATGTTTGGTCGAATTAACTCGAGTGCTTCTTATTACCCGCGCTAAGTTAATTGGCGTAGTAATTTTGTTAATTGGTTACTGTTACCGAGCAAATCCTTAATTGGTACAATGCACTGCAACTTTTATGACGATAAAAACTGACGAGATAATTACATCAATTAGGTGAATTACAGAAAGCCGCAGTCATAAAACGTGATCCGAACAGTGCACCTGAGTGTCAAAGAACTCGTGTAGTAAATAGAAATGCATAAAGTACCAATATCGTAATTATAGCTTAGCGATACATAAGGGGAGCGCAGAGGCAACTCATGATATAGGAGCGTGCATCCCACGGGCGTAGTAAAGTGACTGGCTCGGTTTGCGAATTGCGATATCGGCTGGCGAGTTGCGTGGTACACCTGGGTCACGCAACTGCACGATATTATTCAGAGCCGCACAAAACCACCCTTCCGTGAATACCATTTTAGAACACTCCCTTAAAACATTTTATTCGACAAAAACTTAATTAAAATTTAAACGCGTACTTTATACTTTATTCAAACGTCTATAAGTTCGTGAATTCGTAACATTAAAGTGTGATTTATTTAAAACGGAGGTGTTACGATTATTACTACTGGGAACTTTAACCGTCTCTCAAAAAAAGAAATCATAAGAGACATAAAAAGTTTTCTAATCGTCCCCTACTACAATAGAGTGCGGGAACTTCACTTATGCTTATTAAATTTTCTGTACAGACAAGAAAATGTAAAGCGGGTTTTCACAGCGACGCGGAACAAGGCTCAGTCGCGCGGCACATTGGCCCGACACAAAATATTGTGGAGCCGAGTAAACGCGCCGCTCTAACTTCCAATACAATATAAATTGCACTTTGAAAATGGCCTGTACTTCAAAGTGTGCATACGATTCGATACTTTAATACAGAAAGCGAGGGCGTGTTTCGGGTCGCGCGGCGCCGCGTCGCCCGCGCCGACTAGTGCCATAATACCGGTAATGTGGTGTCGCCTTTCTGTGGCGAGATAAGGGTACGCGACATTGACTATTCAAAGGGTTGCGGTCTTCAAAATTTGCGCTCAATAAGTCCAAAATACCTGCGCTCCACCTTTGAGTTGACGCGTTATTTCGGCTCCGAAGCGATGTTTTAGCATTTAAGCGTCCATTTTGAGTATAATTGTCGATAATATTTTAATCATGAGTCAATTCGATTCGTTGAAAATGTGGTTGCAAGCGATGCTCGTTAGAGCATTATTGTAAGCTCAGTTAATTCGAGCCATTTTGTTTCGTTTGTTTATTTGGGACCGCTCGCTGGAAATATTTATGTATTGTGTGTGTACCTAACTCTGAAATAACTGTACATTGACTATTACATTGTCCCCTCTGTTGGTCCGCACAATGCACAATCATTATTCGCTAATTTATTGAAGGTATATTCAGGTCAAATCCTGTAAATGAAATTAATTCTCTCCCCTCGACAATCTGTGGTTCAATCTCAAAATTAAATTGATAAATTATTGAGTTGGCTTTCGCTCAATCAAAGCGTCTTTCACGTGTTTCAAGGTATCAATATTTACTTAGTTAAGAGTGCCTCACTGAATAAGGCTTTTAATTAAAATTCAACCATATTAAAATTAATTAAGAAGAATTATCAGATTTCATCATCATTTTGTCGGCAAGGCAATTTGATAATTGTATTCTATTAATTTATGATTCTTTAACAAATAAAACGAGCATTTCTTTTTTGCTCTTTGATTAAAATTTTAATAATGTTAATGTTGAAATGTTTTACGAAACTACTGGAACAATTACTGCCTAACGTAGTAATGACAATAATTGAGTAGAAGCAAACACCTAGGTAATTAGATAAGTACGTACGTTTATATATTCCACACGTGTCTGGAGCGGTGGCTTATTTATTTGCAATTTGTAGGATATCGCCTACTCGTAGGTACCTTAATGAGGCAATAACAATAAATAAAGACCCAAAAGTTTTCTCAGACCTCGCCCTGCGCCCTCTGCGGTCCCTTCGAAGAAACCGCCTCAAACTCATACGTAGCTGGAAAATGCTATAATTATTTAGCAGGGCGCCGTACTCACATTATGTCCGTAATTTGCTGGGGTGAATACGATTTCGAAAATTTTATCTTATTGCGTGGATACTTATGTAGTGGAGTGTTTGTGTGCTTAACTACGCCTTGCCCTACATAGAGAACAGTTTTATCAAGTTACGCGTTTTGTTTTCATACAAACAAATGCCTTATCACCTTTTGAGTGTAAAAGCTAAACAACGCTGGATTTCTGCCGGTAAATAAAAGAGCGAGTGAATTCAAAGGTAAAAACAAGTGAACTATGACATGATCTGTACCTCAGTTGAGTGACGTCGCAGTACAAATCACCGGTGCATTCTGTAAGGGCGTATGTGCACTTGTGGTTGGATTTACACCGTTTGAAACAGTACGCCTACAGGTAGAGCTATATGTACATAAAGTACGAATCATTGTATTACTCGTGCACGTATAGTGCTTGTGGGTACCTGTAGGTATGTGCGAACAACGATGTCGTGGCTCTGGGACGTTCATGTAAAATCAATGTGTACTATTCAGGTGTTCCGGCCGTCCCAGGGGCACAGTAAAGTCTCCCGGCTCGCCTTGCGGTTCCGCACATAGTAACACGAGCCAGTATCTCGCTCTGTAGTTTATTGTATGGTTTGACTTAGAAGGGGAATGCCTTGTACATAAACCTGCTGCATAAAGTGATTACACTCTGTGTAAATAAAACAAAGCAGTTTGGGTTAGGCAGTCGAAATTAATATCGAAGTCTTGTGCAGAATCAGGTTAAAATTTGTATAAAGAATAAATCACTTTTGCTAATTTATTTTTCTTTCAATATACTGTTGGTAAGACATGTATGCATAATGAATACGCAATTAGATTCAAATAAATGGAAATAGGATTAAAATTGTCTTTGATGTGCAGATAGATCAAAAGAAAACAAGCCAGTCGTCAGACTTATCTTTTTATACCATCACGGCACAAACCCGCCTTAATGCACATACATTTTGCACAAAAGTCAGAGCACTCATTTGTTGTTTTGCATAGCCTTTCATCCGAGGAAAATGTTGCGATAAATATCAATAGGTATTCTTGTGATATAGTGACATCCCGGACAAAGCTTTATGCACGTCAACTGCGTTTATCCGCCGCTCCTCGCACAGGCCTTTATGGCGACACGATAATATGATGGCTCTCTATATAGGCCACCGTTTATGGTGCACATTATGCAAATAACGTGAACATTATTTCATATTTTGTTTGTCGGCGGTGTCGCGACCCCGACCGCACTGTGTACAGGCATTTCATTACGAATACATTGACAAGCGACGCATTAACGATTAATATATCACAATAATGCACAAAAACACGCCATTATTTAACAAATTACAAAGTTATTTACTGCGCCGCTTTAATTTGGCTAATTAAATTATTTCCGACATCAGTTACGGTTCCAGTGTATTAATACAGGGCTGCGATCGGATTTGTGTACGCCTAGGGCGCCCCTATAATCCCAGTGCCAGAGCGTGCCAGAGTGCCAGACGCCAGACACTCGGCAAAGCGAGTTTTCTCCTTAAGTTAAATGAAGCGCACAAAGTTCGATTGTAACACCTAAGAGTACGTTACATATTAACAGTGTTTTCAGAAAGTTTTATGCTTCGCCGAGTACAAAGAACTCGTAGTGTACATAGGAGATAGAGGCGGCAATGATATAGTGTCGGGCATGCGGCCGCTCCCTCAGGAACGATAAACCCTTCCCGGCGCTTCCCGTCTACTCTTCTTTATGGGGAGGCCGGAATGGCCAGCCCAGGTGAACAGGTAGCTAGATTGCGAAAGTATTTTTAGAACATCTTGTCGGTCGTCGGGTGTTTTTCCTTTGTTATCAAATGTGAGACATTGGAAGTGAATTTTCGGTTATGGCCGCGCCTAATGTATCCGTAAGGTTTAGGAGCTCACAGTTGTTCGCTTTTATGGTGTGTGGATAAAGAATATATTGTGCCTACGGTACCGGGTATATTAACTTGCGTGTAGAGGTCAAATAGGTGTTTGTTGATCTCGCAGATAAGGGTTAAATTAAATTCTTAATTGGAGTGGAAATAGTTGTTGTTGCTTATCTCACGGATGTTTTTACTTTAGATATTTTGAGAATACTTTGTGTTTTTGTTGTGGATACATTTGTTTGCCGGATCCCAAGAGAGCAGGCACATGAAGCCGGCGTGAAAACAATTACCCAGAGTGTACGGTGCGAGCCGGACTAGGTATATTGGTAACTTTATGGAACAATATCTCATTACTGGCTCTGTGGAGTTAATGAATTATTAAAGCTGATTTAAGCCACATCGGTTAGTAGCGTAGCGGAAAAAATATCAGACATTCATTTGTTATTTCCATTTGAAACGGCGCGGGTTTTTATCGCAAGTTGTGGTAAACGTTCGCCGGTTGATATCTCCCTAGGTTTATTTGCAAATCGCGTGCCGCGAGTACACGTTTACACTTGTAATACTTACTTGTTGAATTACCTTTGTTCGAGTAGAATTTCGTTTGAAATGAATGTTTTATTTTTTACTGGTATTGGAAACCCTCGTACATTGTTGTTTCCTGTCCCTCGGAATACGTGTAGAAGTATATTGTTGACTACAAAAAGCTTGTAGAGGCAATGTGTCGGGGAAAGTGGTCGGCGATATAAAAGTGAACATTTGTATCGACTCCGAGACTGTACGAGGACCGGCACTAAACATTGCCGCGCTGATGTCGCAAAGGGTTCCGTACATAGGTAACAGAAGATATGCTACAAATATACCGAGTATAAGGTCACGGGTTATTTACTTTTAGGAGTAGGCTCGGTCTCAAATGAGAAAAATATTTTGGCTGGGTCAACTCAAGTTTATCCCGAAAAGGTACGCCACGAAATTAACATTTCATTCGCATTCGATACAACTACGCTCTTAGTGTAGTGGACACAGATCTTTCTATGGCGGTTTTTGTTGAGTTCGATTCTTAAGTTGGACAAAGTAAATTATTTCATACTAATAAAGTAGTGCTAATAAAACATGTGCTTATAAAGCACATGAATTAAAGTTTATTTAGTTTTTACAAAAAAATCCATGCCTTCTAAAAAAAAAAACATAATAGACTGCTTCGTTGGTCGAGTGGT
The DNA here is from genome assembly GCF_023101765.2 of Spodoptera frugiperda. NCBI lineage: Eukaryota > Metazoa > Arthropoda > Insecta > Lepidoptera > Noctuidae > Spodoptera > Spodoptera frugiperda. The sequence goes on from NC_064212.1 coordinate 5,766,723, forward strand.
TGTAAGTGCGACTGCTGGTAAAGGGTCTCGGCTTCTAGAGTGTACAGTACCATAATGTGCATCTCTGCCAACTCCTTCGACGTCTAAACGCGTGACGATATATAATAATAAAATTGCCTTACAATATTTTAACAACGCAAAGACCCTTTATGCAAATACCAGACCTAGTTGGTCTCACACTGTATAAAAATAGTTTAGGTATTCAAAAAGCAAAGAAAAAACGCATTTTATATGTATTTGATTAGTGGTAGCTATGTATGCAGTCGGTTCGTCCGCATGCTTCATGAATCTCTAATGACGATGTGGAGCAGTGCATTTGATGTCCACCTCCCTTGCAACTCTGCCGCCCTAGTACCTAGACTCATGAAGCTATACAAAACCAGTATAAACTGACCGTTGAACGCGTGGTGAGGTCATACAAAACGAGTCCATGATAAAATGGTTTTGTATAGTTTCATGTGCAGCGTGTACTACTGCGTTAAGTAGCTAGCAAACCTACTGAATATATATACTGAATTTATTCCTTCAGCCACTTCACTTTGCAGTGTTTTCAAGGCTCTGTCCTATGTGCTACATGAATATGAATAGTACAGGCTTTTGTTTTATATATATACTAGCGGACCCGACAGACGTTGTCCTGTCTACACGTCTTTAATTTAAAAAATTTAAATTTTATTAATAAGCTAAAACATTCTGGACCATTTTGATGAAAATTATTATTCAAATGTTATGACAATATCTAACGTCATTAATATTTGACACTGCGATGGTAGCGCCGTCTGTCGTATCCAATGTAAAACATTCCAAAATCAACAACTACTAATTAATTAAAAATGAATTAAAAAAACATTGTCCAGCGGACAAAATTGTGAATCTAAACCATTCTCAGATCCCCTTGAACACACACAAAAAAATTCATCAAAATCGGTCCAGTCGTTTAAGAGAAGTTCAGTGACATACACACGTACAGAAGAATTATATATATATAAAGATATCTATGTACACTTTATATTATGTTAAGAGGGTTGAAATCATGATTGTAATCGGATTAGTAAAACTTATTTTTATGAAAATATTTTTAGATTCTTTTTGTAGCTCTTGTACCTACTTCAAATGTTTTTAAATGCTTTGTATTTGTTTTTAGTCTCTGTGTAATTGATGTATTCAAGTTTCAGAATCGTTTAATACATATATACATGACCTCACACTTGCCTCTCATAGGGGTAGGCAGAGACAATAGTTTAAAGATGATGATAATTTTGCAAGGCACATACAAATTTGCAAAATAAGAAAACTCACGATGTACACACAGGTTCGCCTTATTAATCGACTCCTTTCGTTAAGTAACTCCTAAAATTCACGATCACACCAATATGTTACCTTTTTACCCAAATTACATAATCACAAAAGTTGTACAGATGGATTGTTTTCATTAGCTTCCTACACACAAGGTATAAGATCCCACCCGCCTACTTTTGGCACAACACGAAAATTCAATCACGATGATGTCCTCGGCTAAAAATAGGCCACTGTTCCACTTCCCGTGGGTGTCATAGGTCATTGCGAATGAGGGAACAAGGTAAATAAATATTGGAAATAATGTAAGTGAGTCAAATCTGATTTTGAAAGGTCAGGTCGGATAAGACTAAGTCTTTTGTAAATAAGAATGGAATGAGATATGAAAACGTAGTCTTTGGAAATGGTTTCTTGAGAGCTAATTTTGACATTTTTTTTAAAGTAACGATGGAGTTTCTTACTCATTCTTCTCCATATAATAAAATCTACGTTTTAGAACTTCACCGACGAACAGACTGACCAAGAATTAAGGCATAGTTTTAAATTGTTTTGTTTACAAATCTTATGGATTGGTTACCGAATAACAAATCCGATTCAATTCAATCCGGTACAATCAATTCAATCACTATATTGTAGATTTCCCTATAGCCAATATAGAACTAGGAAAGATTAGCAGATAAACAAGGAAATAATAGCCGTAATAAGTGAGGAAATTAGTTTAATAAATTATTAAGCAACTAAAAATACCAACCGAATCGGTAAACACGAATACATATAAACATAATTTAAACGGAAAGTCGCATCAGAATTATATGTATATTTATTCAACTCATAATCCAATTTTACAATGGACTATAAAACGGCACGTGTTTGCCTACAGAATATAACCGGCTATTCGGTTCGAGCTAATTTGTGTTGAAACAGAGCAAACTCCTAATTAGGATGCAAATTGATCGTTCAGATCACCGCACTCATAAAACTGCGGCGATCAAAATATTCTCTTCACGATATTATGTAGTGTGCGTTTAAAATTTAACCAAAATGAATTAAGGTATTTTTGGTATAAAATTTATTATGGAATTTTCAGTTAAGCGCTTAATAATGTTCGATATTAATTGTCTTACTTGAACGGGTATTTAGAGGACTAATTGTTGTGTCAATTCTCTTATACTACTAATAGTATATATGCGTAAATTTGTTAGGATTGAGTATGTAGTGTATAATTGTATGCATGTGTGTATTGTATGTTTCTTATACTTTTATATAGAAACTAAGTTAGTACTAAGTACTTAACGAATTAAAATGAAATTTGGCACAGAAATCGTAGTCTGGACTCTGGAGATATAGGCCCTGTATCACGGGCGAAACTTTTAGGATACTACATTTTAATTAGATAATCACTGTATGACCGCACGGTTGCCGTGTAAGGTGTCGCAGGTTCGATTCCCGCACGTTACAACTCTTTGTGTGACCCACAGATTGTTGTGCCGAGTCTGGATGTCATGTCATGTGTATGTGAACTTGTATGTTTGTAAACGCACCCACGACACAGAAAGAAATCATAGTGTGAGGCAACGTTAAAAAAATTCAAAGCAAAGCTACAGAAATAAACTGATATGTAATGATCTACTGTTTTAGATTCATTGTAAGTCTGTGTACTGGACTTTTTGTCTAACTTCAAGACTTTTGGAATGTTAAATTGGAAAATCTTATTGGTTTTCCAATCACAACATAAAATATATGCCTCCTAAATATAGGTAACCAATACATTAACATAACAAAGCTTATCATGAGTGGGTGTCGGTTGGTATTGTATTGATGTTATTCCTGAAAGGCGTAGGTAGAGGTGTAATTACATACGCACTACTCCTAGTTACTATTTTAGGTAGATCTATTTTAACATTGTTTGAGAACAATGATCTACTGGTTAACAAACATTTTTCAAACTAGCTTCTACCAGTGGCGTTTGCGTGGTTTGGTATCTCGTTTGATTCCCTCACTGAGCAACTCTTTATGTGATCCACAAATTGTTGTTTCTGGTTTGAGAGTCATGTGCATGTGAACTTGTCTGTTTGTAAATGCACTTACGACACAGGGGAAAAATCTAGTATGGGGAAAGCTTATTAAAAAATAAGATGAAGAATCCATCTTTATTGTCGTTCCTGTGTACCAAATAATTATGCAGCCTGTACATAAATATCACATAGCCGCTAATGTAAATGGATGGATAAATTGACACGTTGACTACCTAATTAGTAACCGCATCAATTAATGTCTAAACTGGAGTTATTGTCGCGGCCGGGAATTATTTATAGGTTAGGTGATATACCTTGTTGATATCATATCACCCTGTGGCTATATCAGTGTGTGGTTGGCTGGTTGGGTCTTTGGGATTGTCCACTTATGCATGTTTGGCACTATCGAGCAAAGAGTTTTTAATAATTCGCAGTGTCGATTCTTGGCTGATAAAGTATCTTTACTTAGGATTTTCATGACACTGCCTTTAGTATAAATAATTCCTTTTTCAAAATAAACTCAACACAACAAAAATCCTCTGAAAACTTCAATCAAGAGCAATTTTATTATTATATATACTAGCTGTTGCTCGCCACTTCATCCGCGTAGTCTAATGATTTTTGACAGAACTTGAGTTTTGACTACAAACAGACACTCCAATCTTTATTTATTAGTGTAGACAACAGAATATTGTTACTTCACTACTTTTCTAAACCGTTTATAATAAAGACAACAAAAAAAAAAAAAACTAAATCTTCTAACAAATTAATTTCCATAACAAAAGAAATAAAAAAGAAAATTACGAAAGATCAATTGATCCTTTGTAGTTTATTCTTCGACAGATTCAAAATGGCGGTTGAAGCTTGTAGTTTTTAAACCTGACATAGATTTAAAAAAATAAGCAATCTCTTGCGGCTATTGTGTAACTAAGGATGGAAATAGACTATGAAAAGCCTTATAACCATTTATGATAGGTTTTCTTTTAAAGAGTAACGGTAATAAAGGATGGATAATAGAACAATTGACTAAAGAACTTAGTTTTTGATCTTTTTTTCTTATATCCTGGTAGTTTTGATCGCTCTAATAAACGTTAACAAGGAAGCTAAAGAAATGTGAGTTTATTTAAAAATGTCTGTCGTAGTTTTTATTAAAGAAATACTACTAATTTCGAACTGGTTAATTATTTTGATAATAACTATCGTGAGACATTAAATTAACGAAAAAATCACGGTTGAGTAAACCGTGATTTTTGCATTATTCAGTGCGCGAAGACGCCGCGTCTGCGCACACTGCTTATGTTAAAGAGTCCCTCGTGACTCGAAACTAGTAGAGCAATTCTCCAATAATGTACGTGATTATACAATTTTTAGTTTTATATAGGTCAGCTTTTTAGCTATATTAATACAGTACAGTTTTTGAATACAAAAAGCAGTCAATAGAACAATAATTCTAATGACCCGTGCTCATAAAAGCAAGAAGCTTACATCTCTTATTTACCAATCTCAAACAAGACCGTAAAACAAAAGAACGGAAAGTATTTTAGAACGCTCAGTCGGCTCAGTAATTACTCGAGCCTCTAGAATTAGCCGCAACAAGCTGCTCAAAGTGTGCACTTCGCTCAATGAATGGGGAGTAGATATAAGTTTGAATGGTGCGTCTCCGTCGCGGACCTGATCCGAGCCGGATGTCAACATTTGCTCATGCGATTTCACCCCCGGGGCCGGCCGGGAAATGACATGCACTTCTTTATACCCCACTCGTTCCCAGAGATGCAATTGCATGAAAAATTTCAAAGGAAACTACTAAAATGAAGCAGGGAAGAAGCTTACATTCTCGTATTTAATTTTTAAATTACATCGTGGCTTTTGTTTTATGCCAAGTTTTTATTAAGATGGCTAAAAGAGATTGGCGAAGTGGATCAGACGAAATAGGGTAATCTGTACGCATCATTAAGTCCTGAATATTTTTACTGTTGTTTACAGTTACCGTGAGCTATTTGTGATTAAGTAAACATGTACTTTATTATGCGGAAGATCTATATTTAAATAGACCGGTTTAGCATATTATAATATATCGTAGCTTTTGTTTGCTTGTTATTTAGATTAACAATCTTTTTATGTTGTAATTACATAACTTGAAATATTATGTACATATAATAATATGCTTATGATTTTACTTAACTTTTATTTTTATGTTACAGTTATCGAATGTGTATTCATGGAAAATAAATTTAATTTAATTGTTGTGATTATAATTTTATCGTACGTTACATCTTTACTAACTAAAAAAGACATTTTTAAAGTTCAGTTTAATTACTTTATTTGCTAAAACAAATTAAGAAAATGGCCATGATTCATTTAGAAATTTAAACCGTAGTTAACTTATCGTCTCTTATATTATTTCATTCAGATCCATTCACTATTTTTTGCAAAGAGTAAAGTACCTATACCTGCACCCTTACAAACTTTCACATTTACAACATTAATAAGATACTGTAACATGCATCAAAGTAACATCATATAAGACAGTTTAGGTAGCCTATGAGAGAACCATCAATCACTTATTTGTTTTAGCCCGAAGGCAAAATACGGCCGCAATATCAGCGCAGTCTAGGAGTTTTACAAGCAAGGCTATTTGTTCTCTCCTTGAAGTACGCGAGTAACAAAAGGCTATTAAAACTAGTTGTATGAAATAACAGGTACTTTCTTTGTTAAAGAGAAGTTACCGCAAATGAGAAATACCTGTTTATGAGGCGTTTAATGTAAAGAAAATGTTCTTGTTCTACATTTTAATGTGTAATGTTGAAATAACTATGTTAGTGTCGATTGTTTAACTTTAGGTACTTTTATTTAATTTTGAGTTAAAATACTATGGTAATAGTTGAAAAACAAAATGTTTGCAAAACAAACTGTTCATCGAGAGATAATACCGTAACGCTAGCGATTGCAACTGTATTTTCGTTCGTAAAAAACAGACTTATAAATAGCCAGTAATAAAACGCGATCGCCGTAAAAACTTTGAAATATCAGCATCACTATGCACTTTGTAGTGACGTATCGGCGGACAGTTGTCGCGGAATCGGAGCGGACTTTAAAAAACGGTGATGCACATTTTCGCAAAGCTGCGAGAGGAAAGTGCTCGTCACTAGCCGAGGGGAGCAGAAATCACGACAGCAAACATTGACTTTAGACTTTTACTCTTTACTCACTTAGTCTAACTCTCCCCACGCTGCAAATCACTCTACTAGAAACGAAAGAGGAAGTTTTAAATTCTGAAATTTCTTTAAATAATTTCAAACCGTCGGCTATGAATCGACTTAGTGAGTTATTGAGTAGTTCGCAAACTCGTAATTGGGTTCGTGTGTAACCTTTGTTCCATAGTTCCTTGAATACTGGTAATGTATGTATAGCTACGAATTTATAGTAACAAATGGTTTGAGTAGTAATTGAATGGGTTGATTGTTGCTCCATAAGATACAATGGGAAGGAATTGATATTTGAGAAGCTGTTTACTGTCTCAATAGCTGATAGCGAAACTAGGTGAATGGGTGGTGAAGGTTATGTAATGTTGCTTTAGAGAGGGATGAGTTGTTTTGACATGAAACCATTAAGTTATTAATTTACTTGAGTATGTGAGTGAGGAAGAGAAAGGCTAAAGCACTCATTTTTACTAAGCATTATTTTTTAATGAGACTTCCCATTATTTCCTGTCGTGGGCCCTCAGAGGACTGGCCAGACCAAACTTAGTTTTAAAAATCCGATCGCAGTTAGAGCAGTAAATTACATTTATATTCTAGCTAAGAGTTACCCAGAAGCTAAGCAAATTAACTAGCTAAACGAACCAAATCACCGTCTAAACGTGAACCTTACACAAATCATAATTAACCGTTTATTAGACGGGGAAGAGTCTACACTTATTCAAATATCGAATTCAGCGATCTGACAGAGAGGTTGCCGATCACCTCTGAGTAACGACTTGCATTTAATCTTTTCAGACATTCTCAAATATCGTCTCATTAACCCCGTGTAGCCACTTCAGACGTCGCCGATTTGTTACCTGGAGTGTGCCGATGGAATGAAAGAAAGCACAGATTTGTGAACCACCACACCGTATTTATATTCTTTCTTTTATTAAGCGTGGATGCCGTTTTTTGAAGTCAGCTTGTTCTTTTTGTAATGGTTTAACTTGTCTGTCTTGGCGGTACTGGGCAGGGATGTTGGTAAAGTGTAACTAAATTTTAAATCGTGTAACTATCAAGTTTGTATGGTAGAGCACTGTATCTGAAGGTAGTACTTACCTAAAGTAAAAAGAAAGTGACTAATAGTCAGTGTTTTTAATCTGTTAGCAGAATAAGTGTGTAATACAAAGTTTCTGGAAGAAAAGAAGTATTCTTCCTATAAGGACATACTTCGACCGATACTACAACAACTAACATTTAATAACTTTTAGTATTACTAAAATTTTTCACCCACTACACTTGATTTACAAAAAACAATACCCAAATCAATAACATACCCAGTTATCACTACCTCTCACTCTTGCACCGTGCCCCACCGATTACCAGTTATCCCCATACATCCGTGTGTTATCTACGGGTGGTGCAAGTCCCACCTGTACCAGGGGTGACATGGGGTATAATGGTGGGAGTATGACGTCACTCCCACCTGACATGGCTTAACGAACAACCAACTAGCGACAGTACCGTCGGATTATTGTTTACTCTTTGAACAGACTAAGGGTTCACGAGTTGTTAAGATTGTGTTATTCGAAAATCGTTTGTATGTACAAAAATATTATTGTAGAAAAAAGGTTATAGTTGTTTTAAACCACATTGAATTATAATGTAAAAAAATAAAAGAGGTATTCACTACATAAGTAATAGTGTTTGTTGAAAACGATCACCGTGAACTTGTCGTGATGTCAATCAAGAATAAATTTTATTTAACACAATTAAACACGTAGTAGACGTACTAAATAGACTGAATTTTCGCACCCCGTCATCATCCCTATTTATATTTAACCTAAACGTCGTAATATCTATGATTTAATATAGAATAACAATAGAAAATTCAGCAACAATTTGCACTGAATTTGGCAACATCAATGTTTCAAAAGTCAGTAAACAGTAGGTAGTATATTCTCAGTAGTATCGCTGGCGGTGCACATACAATAGTTTCATTCGAATATTACAGTGGTACATAGTGAAAACTTAGCACATACATTACGAGGTTATTGTTCTGTGCTAGTCACAAGATTCCGCTGTCTAGTGTACTTTTATAATGGTATTTATGTGATGTTTGTTTGTCTGTTTAAGTATGTATTTGATACTAAATGTGTTGACTGTTCTTTCGTTTAGCTTTTTGTAGTATGAGTGTGTTGTATGTCTAAGTTTTTGGCTTTTAATTGTATTTTTATAACCTTCAATTATTTACTTTGAATTAGGATTAAATCAGGAAAAAAAGTATAAAAACGAAGAAGAAAGATGAAGAGACTATTGTGCTTTTAAGATTACTTAGAAGATTTGATACTTCATATTGAATGGAATATATGTATGTTAAATACTTTAACTTTAACAAGCAAAAGAAATAATTATGTAAAAAGTGCATCATACAAATATTCTATACTTAGGTATTGCTAAACGCGACGGCTCCAAAAGTACATTTTCCCTATAAAATCGACATGCCAATGTTGTGTATACTTACATACTTAAAGGCTTATATCCTGGCCGAATAAGCAAACATCAGGGAAGTGTAACTCACAAGAAAAACAAAATGGCGTGCATCGAGACTCGAGTAATTCCCAAAAACAAGCAAAGAAACTGAATTGAAAAACTTCCTCATAACATTTCCTCGTAAAAAGTAAAGAATAAGCATCCTACGTGTGTTTTCCAAAAACATTCATGTTATGAAATTGAATACAGTGTAAGTAGGTATTATCTACTTAGGTAATGTTTCAATGACAATTTTGAATTAATTAATGTTATCGGCTTACACACGTAACTTTTTGAAGAGGAAATCAACTAGTTTCAAGCCATATTGGAGGTTCATGTTCATGAGCAGGATTCCGCGACACATGACTATAGTCAGTAAGAGTCTGACACTCCCTCTCGCCTCACCTAGTGCGGGAGTAGTCATAGCATGGTTATTCCCCCACAAAAAAAGTCACTGAACCTCTTGACTTTCTGCTCAGTGTTGAGTAAAGAAAATGAAGCCAACAACACCAACACAAGAAATAACACCACACATTGTTTATATATTTAAAAGGAATAGAAAACAAGAAATATTCTGCCATTACATAGAAGTAAATAGCAAGAAATTGTGTTAAGGCAATCCTTAGTACAGTCGTGTGTGGCGCGCGTGTATTTTATGTTTCTTTACTCAGATAATGGTACAAAAGGTCTTGAAATTAGTTTCGTTACAAGACTTTAACTGCTCCCAGTCTTTGTTTAATACGATTTACTTCATTTAAAGTAGTATTTAATGAGTATTCTCTTTGTTCATTATTGCATAGGATTATTAACTCCTGTTCATTGTAGATAGCTAGTTATTGAACAGTTGATCATTGGATGCAGTTATTGTATTTTATCGTTTGAGCTTTGCAAGATATGGAATTAATAGTTCTATTACCATAGGTTACAATACATCGATATTTTAAAATAATTCCGGAGTGTACGCTACTAAACATTTTGAGAAAAGCTTCCTATAATAGATATTCTTTAATCGGGAGTCTGAATCCGAGTCCTGAGCAGCCTACGAATATTAAACTAAGGAAACAGTTAAATAACAATCAGATATTTATTTAATCAATTCACGAATGAACGGAAGAGCAGGCCGAATCCCCGGCAAGTCTAGTGATGTTCAAACTTATCGACCCGGCCAACAATTGTTCGACAAAGCCGAGACTTGTTCCGCTGTCTAGCAAAACAATAAATATTTGAATATTTTAACGCCGAATTCTGATAAAGGGATGTAAATGACTAGCTTGTCCAATTTGCATTGAACAGATTAACGTCATAATCGGCGCGATTCAATCAGCGATCCCTAGAACATCCTGGACAGGGGGTAGGGGGTGACAGTGAGAGGACAGGGGGGGGGAGGGGATGCCATTTAACGTGGATACTAATAACTTTAGATAAAATGCTAATTTTGTGTTCATTCGATTTAGGCGAAGGAGATAGGCGCCTCCGCTGTCTGGCCTGATTCGCTGTTGCTATGATATTCTCACTTCCTCTTTTATACGCAGCATTTGTTGTTTAATTTAAGCTAGCTACCTGTTCTATTTGGAAACGCGACAAAAATACCGAAAACATTTTGTTGGCAAGCGTTACCTAATCACGACCCGCGTCCCGCTGTTGACCCGGCTCGAAAGTATTTAAAAATCGCCACTTAACTTCGATAATAGCTAATATTTATGGGGGAAAATCGCGTGGCTCGATCCCCTCAATGGCCTCAATACAGGCAGCAATCCGATCCGAGTGAACGCTTGTCATATTGATTCAGAATCGTAAGTGAGTGTTTTCGGAAGCTACGATAAGGCGGAACGTGACTGCGGAACCCGACAGCGGACCAGCCGTGTGGACCTTTGTACTTAACACTTACAGTACCGTGTTACCTAAGGACTTGCCTTCCAGCCCTTATGGTCCCCTTTGACTTACTAAACTGTTTCACTATAAACTATCTAATTTGTTTCGACAAACGCAGATCGATTCGCATCGGATTTTCTATGTAGCGTAGTTTGGAATAGTAGAAATAAATTGCACGTCAGATGCATGTTGTGAAATTGTTGCAGTGTTTCACAAATATTTTTAGACGTTTACAGAATTTTGGAACTGCTGTTGTTTAGTTTAGACACCATTTTCCTATCTACAAAGCAAAAGCATTAAACACAATCATGTATTTAATGCCAGTTTACCATGAAATCGTACAACTCATAAGTCATAACACTTGGAAACAAAAAGGCCCTACAATAATTGTTAGCACATAAATAAACTTACAACAAGCGACCGCGGTCGTGTCAAAACATTAATTTTATGATCCACGAAATCCGTTCGAAATTTGTTACCAAAACTTAGTGTTCAAAGGCAATAATGTAACGGTAACTTAACACTGAAGTTTAAAAAAGGAACGTACTACAATAAATAAAGAAAGTTAAGTAAAAAAAGTGACATTTAAGTGTTACAGTTTTTGGAAGTTTCGAAGTGAAAAAAGTTGAGTTTTTGGAATTATAACTAGATTAATGTTCAGTGAGAAACTACCGGGGAACTTCGGAACTAAGTGGGAAGTCGGGTTTTTGTATTATTTTTAAGGAACCGAAGCGCCTTCCGAATTCATTAGCTTTGAAAGTAACACGGTGAAGTCTACTGGCAATATGTGCCGGCCCCTGGAGAACACGCCGCGAAAGTCTACAGCTAACCGTTCTTTTTAATATTTTTTCTTTAAACCTATAGGTATACGTTTACTCTTGCACTTTTCATACTAATAAAAGTATCGAAGTTAAGTTTTCTTAAACTAATATCGTGACTCTTTTACTTTGATGGAGTGGACAGATTGAGTAGTGTATTTTATACAAGTTTATCCAATTTTGGGATTAGAAAGTATTTTTATATAACCTTGCCCCACATAAGGATTTTCTTCTGTATCGTGGGTGCGTTTACAAACATACAAGTTCATATGCACATGCACACCTAGGCCCGAAACCACAATTTGTGGATCACACAAAGAGTTGCTCCGTGCGGGAATCGAACCCGCTACACGTTACGCGGCAGCCGTTTGCCACAGTCAGTTAAAATTATATTAGAGACAGAAAAGTTCAGAGATCGTAAATTCCTAAGCAACTCAGGAAACAAACTTGGAACCTCATTCTAATAAGTCTCACTTGCAAAACTAGAGCAACTTAGTCTTAGTCTAAGTAAACATAGCACGGTGACATTTATTTACAACTAGCTGATGCCCGTGGCTTCCCGCGTGGATTACGAGTAAAAAGCCCAAGTAGATAGGCTCGCTGTCATTGCAGCGATAAGTTGATTAGCTACCGCCTGACGCAAAAAGGTTCCTGTTTCTGATTGATTCCCGCTATATCATAGCATTAGCTCGATCTCGTCAAAATCTGTCCAGTAATTTCAGAGGATTAGCCAGAACAAACAGACAGAAAAAATTTAAAATAAAATTATTTTTGCGTATGTATATTAATTAGATTCATGTTATTAAGTAAAAAGCGCCTATTTTAATATTACAAACAGACATCCCAATTTAATTTATGAGCCTAGATCTAGACTAGCCTAGACTAGAAGTCTAGAAAAGGAAAAAAAATTAAGTTAAGTAAATACACAATAAATAACAAAGTTTCTGTTGTAGGGACTAGTAAGAGTTTGTGGGAACTTGTAACGTTATTGTTTGCGACTAATATAGATGTTATGAAGAATCCTGATAGTTGCCGACTTTTCAAATATATTGCGATACTAGTCTCTTTCTTTGGCTTCATTTGATACGTATGTTCACTAGAAACTTTTTTTTAAGAGGGGAAAATCATCCATTGGTTTTTCCACGACGTCCTTAAATGATTTAAAAATACAAAACAAAATAATACAAAGCTTCCATATTAATATCAGCCACTACTTACAATACAAAGATAATACAAAATTCAATACCTTGGCTTCAAAATAAAATAAAGTCCAATATACTTAGTCACTCACAAGATGAGAATGCTATCTACGTCAGATCGAAGCTACTGCCGAAATGCAGCCGCGAATTGAATGCTGATGCCTATCCCCTACCCAGACAATATTCCAGCCACCTTCTAAAATATTCACGAAAAGAGACCGACCGATCTATTCTCAGAGAATAGAGCGACATTCCCAACTATGGAGTCTACATACACGTAGTTATGTAAGTGCACTAATCTTAATCTTCCCCACTAATCCAAATGACTGCAGCACTTCAAAGTTATCTACGTAATATCGTGAAACTTCCCTTAGCAAGTAATCTCCATAATACTAACTCAGTACGTGTTAGTTATCATATCTTTAAACAATTGTTGTATTGTGATCAAGTCGGGAGCTGATATAGAAGTTAAACACAAGTTTGTATAATGTTCTTGTCGAGTTAGGCGGCGAGTGAAATCGCTCCTCATTAGGCAAATCGGATGGCGTTAGCTCAACCTATTAGTACAGTCAATGTTTGGCGACCCCGTCACCCGGCCCGCAAGCCCGCCAGCCCGCCATCCCGCCATCCCGCCGGCTCGTCACACAGATATCGCGATAACACCATCTTTCAATTATACTTTGCACATTGATTGACTTTTCCAACTTTAATTTCGACAAGAATTTAATTAAAATTATTATATCGTAAACCGTTTCAGTACTTTGATGAGCTTAGTGGGTATTTAATTTGGAATCAGTAGGTATCTAACTCTCGTTACGAAACCAGCTTAAGCGCTTAGCGTTTACACAGAATATTTGCGAACAAACTTCAGTATTAGATGGACTTGATTCTTGAAAGCGAACTTTACTGAATTATAAGCGAACTTTAATAGCGGACACGAAAGGTAAAAAGTTTATTTTAAAATAACCATCAGAGGCGAACATTTTTCCACGACTTTATGAAACGTTTCAGTAGATTTATGAATAAAACCTTTCAGGGCGGATGCGAGGCCGCAATGTAATTTAGGTCGTATAAGGAACAGAGCCGCAGTCTCCAAAATTAGACCGTTATCATTCCGCCGCTGTCGCCGCGGAGATCACCAGTTATATGAGCCAATACACCGAACAGAATAAATTTGCTTTATACCAGACATTGACCTTCATAACCGATATTGTTGCTTTTATACAAGGAAATATTTTCCAAATTCCCAACGTCCGCCCTCTCGCTCCCGGCTCACGTCCTCTTTTTTTAGTTATTTACGCTGCAAAGCCGACGCCGTATGAGAAAATTGGAAAACCTTTAAACGAATTAGGTCCGAGAAGGTATGACTTAATGATATAATTTAATGAACTTTATTATTTTTTGGTCTCATTATGGTAATCGCTACGAAATCTTTTACATTGCCAGTAAGTACTCTAAATAAGATTGAAATTCATTTCAGTAGTTCTGGAAACTGTAAACAAAAGTTTGAACGCAGCAGTAGTTTCCTAGCAGTACTGTGTACGAATCAAATTCATCCGCACACGCTGGCGATGATACCGCATGTCAGAGGCACAGTGACGGGCACGGCGGCGCACTGGGGGGCCCTTTGTCTCGACCTGCCCTTTTGTGAGAAATTCCAATTAATACGTTATACTTTTATGAGAAAAAAACCCATATATCGATTCAGCGTTGCAAAATTGAAACAATACCGCACCACTATTGTATATCTGTCAAACGTCCAAACCCCAAAAAAACTCATACGAAGCGTCCCTTCAACGTCGCCTTCAGGAGTTTAAAATGTATGTACCGTTATTCAGTACGGCTGTAGCATTACAGTACATTGCGCTCATTGCCTACTTTCATGTGTAATTCATGTGTTACACGACGCATTCCAAATGTAATCCAACACGCGAACTGTTCCGCCGGACTTTTTCCACAGAGAAACTTCATTAAGTTACACTAAGGTATTCAGTCGACTCGATGTACAAAATAATCAGTTCTCAACTTTCCATTGTATTTTAAGGAGCTTAGACAGAAAAGGATGTTAAATATGAAATCAATTGGAACGGACTTTTCCATTAATAAAGGAACTCGGGAAGAAAGGACGCCGTGTCCTCACTAATTAGAAGTCGCGAGTCGAATTTTCAATGCGTCTCCCGCCGCTTTACTAATGGTGAACTGAAATAAAAGTTTGTATTTACTGTGCGTGGCTTCTTTCTCTCAATGAATATTTATACTTTCTCTTCACTTTATTCACCTCAAAGCCAACACCGCACCGGCTCAAGTTTTTACCGGTATACCTACTTTTTATGGCGGAATTTTCCTTTGAATTTTCTTAATGTTCGGACTGAACTGAACGTGTTTCGCGATATGTTGCTCTTAGATACTTATTATTTTTATGTAAACCTCTTTATACGTATATAAGCATTTCCGTAACACAATTACGTGGTTTCAGTACAAAACAAAATAAAAGCGGGGCAAGTTAATTTGTTAACGGAGGCTCTGTATTAGCATGTGGGTGTGAAGCGACATGCGACACATCTCGGGGGCGTCACGTCGCCTCGCCAGCGGGGAATCATTTGTTAGAACAGCAATAAAGCGGAGGATTAGCAGCCGTCAGGAGGCGACAAAGTTCCCAATAAGCCTCTGCCTTCCGGTACACCGCGACTCGCTTTACAAGAGTAATGATGCTTAATTTTAATGACGCGTCGCCGACCAGAGCGTCACCCGCGTGGAGCCGCCCACCGCGCGCCGCCCGGCTCCGCGCGTGACCCGACTGCACAACTACCGCTGATATTGGAAGACTCAACGACGACGACCGAAAGTCTGACGATAAATTTAGTTATTACTTGTGAAAATAGACGGAAGGAGATCGCTAACTTGTCCTCGTGAGAAGATAATGGATCATTGTGGGGGATGTTTTTAGTTACTTTACGAAAAAGGTCTCGTTAAAAGCCCCGTTATGTGAGGAGTTTGCCAATTGTACTGCAGAGTTTCCCGTTTAAACCAGGATAGACGATACAAATTTTGTTTTAGTGGTAAAAGTTTAGATGATATTTGGATCCCGCCTCACTAATCTGGCGTTTTATCACACAACTTTTTCCTGTTCTTACTCTATCATCGTCTTGTAAAGTGATAAGTATTATAGGAAAGAAATTTAAACTTGGGCCGTTACACCGGTATGATATTATAAACATCCACGGAGTGAAATACAATTATTGTTAAAGTAAATGGCCGCTCATTAAATTAATCATAACTGTGAAATCATACACCGGTCGACACGGAAAGGTCAACAAATCAAACGATGCGAAGTAACGTTCACATGTTAACAAAGTCAGATAATGTTTGTCATCGAATATGTACCAATTTATTCAATCGGAACGTTGGGAATGAACATTTTGGGTGTGCAAACAACAGTCTATATAAAATTAAAGACAGCCGACGGCGACAGCGCGGTCGCGGCTCGTCCATCCATCCGACCATCCGTCCGTCCGTCCGTCCGCGCTCAAAACTCGATGAATATTGTTTACAAATGCACCGCATCCATAACGAAAATGTTTGGTTGATACCGCCCAATTGATGTATCGATACTTTTCAATATTTCAACACGACGCAAATGGGTCTCGTGTAAACTAGCCGGAAATATTTGATTTGATTAAACATTCGAATGTTTGGTACCTCCGCACCTATGTGTACTGATAGTTATGATGAGTATTGAAAATAAATTCATAGGTACAACGTTGGTTAGTACAAATGTTCTGGAAATTACATATCAGCGTGTTCATACTAATCAATTAGCTATTTCGCAGTACCCACCTAAGGTAAATGGTATCCCATCAAAAACATCCTGTAAAAAACCCAAGTCTCGCAGCTCAGTCTTTCTACCGTCAAAAGTTGTGAGATCCATGTAATACCAAGTCGGTTAATCTATTTAGTGTCTACTTGAAGGACCTTCTGTCTTAAGTTATTACATAAGTTACTATCATGCCAATATTAAAAATATTTAACGTTTTAAACAAATAGATCGACTTGGACATCGCTTGATTTGATTATTAGTATGTATCACACTACACAGCACGACGGGCCAGCGACCAACAGGAACGAGAGTTTCAATCGCGTGAGGCGCGAGAGACTAAAGAATCTAATATAATATTGTAATATTCATTTTGTTTTCATGCGATGTCCAAGTCGATCTATTTGTTTAAAACGTTAAATATTTTTAATATTGGCATGATAATAACTTATGTAATAACTTAAGACAGAAGGTCCTTCAAGTAGACACTAAATAGATTAACCGACTTGGTATTACATGGATCTCACAACTTTTGACGGTAGAAAGACTGAGCTGCGAGACTTGGGTTTTTTACAGGATGTTTTTGATGGGATCTCACTTCTTTTTGTAGAGCCTTTCTTTTTGATACCATCTACTTCTAACGAATTTTGTTTCGAGGCACATCCGAACAGCATGAGGGCGCTCGCACGTATGCGTGCGGCTGCCGCTCGCTCGAAGGCATTCACATTTCATTGTTCTGTCATTTTGGCGTATATTTTGCTTGTCAGTCATAGAGTAAAATAGAGGCCAGTCTGTCTGTAAGGAGGCTAGTCGCGCTAACAATTTATATATAACAGATTTAAATTATAATATATTGTTTTATTAGATTTTCGTACTTCAAGACATGTCCAATCATGTGTTTTTCATTACGTCGACCATTTTACAAGTAATAATGTTGTTCAGTTTCATGGGCTAAACACACCCTTACCCACCCTATACCCCCTCCCTTGCCTCATATTATGGTAGGTACCTATCTACACCTATTAAATTTATAACCACCACCAACCACCAACTGCATAAATAACTTTGTAATCCCATATATTTATATGGGATTACAAAGTTATTGATGCAGTTGGTGGAAAACTGGACCGAAATTACAAAATATTTAAGTTTTCCCATGATTAAGACACTAAATATATGTATTCCAAATATGAAGCTTCTAGGTCTGCTAGAAGTGCCTTGGACTTTTGATGATCGGTGAGTCAGTGAGTGACAAAATTTAGAAACTTTAACAAGTTGTCATTCTTAAACTACTGGTTCAAATTGACTGAAATTTTAAATATTCCGTGTTTATACAATGCCGGATTAGTTACTGAAGATTCAGGTTTCTTGCTTTATCCACAACCGAATTATAGGGGGTCGAAAAAGGCCCGAATTGCTTCGAGAAAAGGATGGTACGGCCGTGCCGCTTTTTTTGCTCGACTTGGCGGGGGCACTGCCGTGCCCCCAGATCATTACATTATATTGCCGAATATATTTTTATTGAGTTATATGAAAGTAAGAGTTAATGTCCGCGCGTTCATGCATCACATTCAGCATTAACTGAAGATATAGTGAGAGGTATTAGGCGACAGCAGTAAACGGTGGCAGCAGGTAACAAAGTAACAATATTTCCCACGGCAACAAATTGAATAAACACATCACCGTTCGCCTTAAACGACGAAAAGACAAGTCCAATAACGTCGGGTACCGTAAGCGATAAATATTCTGCTATCTAGCGCCGCCACGCTCAACATATTTATGCTATCCCAGTCAGCTTTACTAGCTCGCTTAAGATATTTGTTTTTCTCAGAATATAATACAATTAAGTACAACAATGTTATTGTTACGCATTAAATCCTCCAAGTTTCTTTCACAAACTGCCTTTGTGCCTTCGCTACTAATTTGATGAGTTTGGCACAGATTTTTCCGAAGCATACATCGTCGTGTATACATATAAAACTGAGCCTCGTGTTCTGCTTACATAAGTTAATATAGATATATTTGCGTCGGCCCGTCAAATAAAATAAAAATTCTTTTTTTATTAATTTAGACATATTTGATACGGTATGATAATCTCATCATAAAATCATTTGACGTAGACACGCACAAATGTAAATAAGTACGTAAGTAATATAGCTACATGCATGAAAAAAAGAGATTCCCCTTCGAGAGAATTCGTGCTAAAACTGACAAACAGGAGGGCTCCTAATTTTCATATCGAAAAAACCAAAATGGCGTCGTTGTACACATGTTGTTGCGTGAATTTCTCTTAGGGTCACGTATTGGCATCGTCTAATACAATTTGTTCGGAGACGCGCACCGCCCGCGGAATGCAAACACGCCCGCGACACTTCATAACACATGACGATTATTCGCAATTTGTTGCTGGGACATGGGCGAAATAGAAAATATTTATGTCTTACACATTACGTATAAACGACACGTTCTACAAAACATTAAGTATGTACCTTTATAAATATAACTTAACACGAACATGATAAATAACAAACAAAAAGAGCATCTCCTGAAAAAACCAGATAAACAGCAAGGAAACCATGTCTCTTCCAGTTAACAGATATTTTTTATTATAATTGTATCCATTTGTAATCCGCTAATTTTACGATGAACAAAACCATATTCTCAGAACTGTACGCACGCGACTTTGCTGAAGAAAAACAATTTCCATTCTGGTTTTTGACGTGGGAAGAATTAATTTAGAGAGCGTTTAGTAAACAACATTTGCGTACGTCGGTAAAACGGTTGAGTACATCGATATTACTCTCGAATTATTAAGTCTTGGCGGCGTCCGCTCGCAAAGCAAACACATGAATAATAGCCATGAATACAGTCGAGTAGGTACCGGCGTACCGGCGTACCAGCCCGATGTGCACAGGGCAGGATTATCGGAATTTATGTGGCAGTGTGTGACGCACCTCGCGCTTGTTCGGCGCGAAGAAAAATATTGTGGTCTGAGAGCTTAAATATTGATGGATTTATGAACGCTCTTAAAATTATGACAGGCTCGAGCCACCGGCAACTTTATTGAGTCTTATCTCGGCGCTAGATTTATTGGTGTCTGTAAGTTTAGGGGAATCGTTTTGTTGTTTTCACTTACGAGAGAATAAGAAAGTTGTTTTTCAAAAGTACGTTATACACTTCAGATCTGTTGCTGAACTCGAATAGAGACAGAACAAAACTACATTGATATAGTTTGTAGGAGCGAGAGTTTTGTCAGGGATTGCTAGCAAATCTATGTATCTCGTAATATCAGCTTACATATACTCTGCGGCTGTTTGTGGTATACAACAAATTCTTCGATATACAAGCTTTGGTCTGAGTATTTGAAGTAACACGAGTCTTGTAGATCACATTCATACAAGATACAACAATACATTTCCAAAGCAGGCAGGTAATAGCAAAACGTGGTTGTGGAAATCTCAAAACGGCTCTTGTGAACTTATTGTCAGTATAGAAAACGTAGCGACGTCGAACCAGCCATTGTACATTCATACGTCTGACGAACAACAAAAGAAAATATTTTCTGAAAGAGTACTCCCAAACTAAATCATTTGAAGCAAGAATATAAGTTGTGAGTAGCAGACAGATGGCGCAACTTGAGGTGCGAATAAAGTTTGAGTGGAAAAACTTATTCCTCCGCGGATCCTCAGCGCGGGGCGCCGGGCGCAGTCTGTGCCCCCGGGACACCTTTAACAATTTGTAAGTTATTTATTGCTGCCAAGAAATATCATTAACCCTTTTAAATTTAACAGATTTACACAAAGTTTTGTTTGCCTCAGATATTTACTTAGCACTTCTCAAAGGGTTCGTTGGGAGGTATTCCGGAAGTGATTACACGATCAACATGTCGGGGGGCGGCGGTATAAATTACAATAGTAACATCTGTCCTAAAACTAATATAACTTTTCAAACAATTCGTTACATTCTAAATATTTCTGAGTAATAGTCAAGTTGGCTCGTTGCGAACAAAGTTGGCGGGTTATTTCAACTAAACTAAACTATTAGTTATGAAAACTGAGTTAACATGCAAATCTTCGTCCATTCCGAGGATCTTGCTTACGTAAGCGCTGTTTAATACTTCGCGCATACTTACACTTCTCTTTCTTTTTAAGTCTTTCCAAAATTAAGATTTTACGACACAGGAATGGGAGATGGGAACTGACTCGGTGTGGTTGCTCATCTGTTTCTTATCCAAGTTTTGCAGTGACTTATGTAAGTAGTGACACTGAGGTTAGTTTTCGTTTTTATTTTTCTATTTTATAATTTTCCAAGCTATTGGCTTTTTAAGAGCCAGTCGTGTGCATTTTCTAGTTTATTCATGCGTGAAACGGCAGATAGTTCATGATTCTAGTTTTTGCAATACGATTCGCAAATACTTAATCTTTTGCCTAATATTGGCATCCAAGTAGTCATTATCACTTGTCTATTTAACGACTATTAAATTAAACCAAAGAGATCGTTTCCAACTAACAAACATGATATACCCATTATCTCAATACATGATTACATTACGTTTATAAAACTATTAACTTTAGGTAGTCTCCGATCTATTACGAGCCTAATCCACCGATATTAGGGATTACCTAAGCAGCTTAAATTCCACGTAAAACTATTATCAATTCAAGGTAATGGGGCAAGTGTTATCGAAAACTGATACAATTAGTATTCAAAATGTAATTTAACGCGTCTTTTACACAAAGGATCAGTAAACAAGGTACCTACTTATGTACTAAATGTTACATCTACTTAGCAAATTAATACAGGTTAACAATAACAGGTAGTGAGCCCATTGTAATGCTTTTAAAGTTAGCAATGAGCGAGTGATATCTCTGGTATTACAGCTGTTCATAATATTGAGTTTTTTAAAGAGAAACATACCCAATGAATTCTCTCATGCCGCTGTGGGCGAGGCGAAAGGGAGTGTCAAGCGTTTACTGACTAAAAATCACCCCGTTCCTACACCTGCTTTAAGAGCCAGAGCCTCGGTAAACCCGTTAGGTAGTCTGCAGCTCTAGGTCGGGCATCAGCCCTCCTGGACCTTATTTGTGACGCACGAGTCTGGTTCTGGTCGAGCTCTGATTCTTGCTCGCCGCAGCTGTTCATAATGCTGCTATAGTAACTGTTTCCATCAGCAGTACAAATCCATACAAACAGTTAAGTTACAAGAATCGTACCATATTTTTCTTAAAAAAAAGCTAACCATTAATTCGATTCCTTTACCTAGAAGCATTGTTCAATAAGACAGGTGTTTACGTCAAACGAGGTACCTAATCAATAGAATAGCTTTAAAATAGTTTCCATTAAAACCTATTGAGTCGACCTTACACTTTAAACGATAAATTAAATATGCATTTTCAATCTTCCGTCGCATAGAACAACGGGTAACGGTAGCTTTAAAGGTCGCTAAGCTAACTACGCTACTGGCGTTCAAACACCACCGATCGTTTTAGGGGTCTCTGAGTTATCATATTAAATTCTACTTAATTTGTTAAATGTCTATTAAAATAAAAAATTGCAACGTCACGCCTTTTATCCCCGATGGGGTGCCGCTATTCAATGTACTCCCACTTTTCACTATTTGTGTTATAAATTTCATATAATAGGGGATGAACCTATTACCATGTGTTTGACACAATTTTAGACTCCGTGCTAACCGAAAAGATCACTGTAATACTGAATGACCCGGGACTTGAATTCAAGACTCCTTGCCCGGCAGTCACACTCGTTCAAGGAGGCAATCCATTAAAGACCACTCGTTTAACGAGTTATTTAGCATTAATACGTAACTAGGTTCTGTGTTAAACCTAACCTTTACCATAATTTAAAAATCTAAAACAACTTGCAACGGAACCTCTGAACTAGAGTCTAGTAAATACTTATCCGTTTTATAAACCCCGGTCCGGTATTTCCAAGACCGTTTTAGCGTGTTTTTATATCCTAGCTAGCTTAATGAATGCAAGGACTAATTTTTGTGAGTGCCCTAACTCATGTACTTAAGCTTATAAGTTCTCACATGATATTTTATTTTTGCCCCGGCTTAAGTTTAGCTTTGTCGGTCTTAATTATTTAAGTTTTTCCGCCTTTTTCCCTGATTTTTGCTTGGTAATGCTAAAGGGAGTTGGGAAATTGGTGTTTATCATTGTTGGGGAGTAGAGAAGCTTGTTATTAGAAATCTAAGATTTGTTTCGCAATGATAATGCTGACGAAAACCGACGTGAAACAATGCTTGCGTTGTGTAAGGCTATCGGAGGCCCAATTACCACCCAATCTTCCCAATCCCGGATTCTCCAACAACTCTTAAATTTTTAACCCTCGAAAAACCGGCAATGCAGCTGTAAAAATGCCTCTAGTAGTTTCGGGTGTCCATGTTAAAAAGTGGCAATTGATTTATCACCATAGTTGATACGGCTGCTCATTTACTAGCTTATACCATAAAAAAATGTTTGATTAACATATCTATCTGCAGTTGTAATTATTCTTAGACATGTCCGTCACATTTTTCGTGTCTTATAATAGGCGTTAGATAAATTAATCCCACCCAAAACATAAATGTGAAAGGCTGCGTCAATTTTACGCATGAATATCTGGAATGCTTCGCCTACTACACAAGAAGTGATTATCTTTCTAGGGTTAATGTCACAGTACCAAGTACACCCAGTTTTCACCATTTTTGACCTCAGTGTAATAGGAGGTGAGCCTAATTGCCAGTTTACTCACACACTTCCAGAATCCGTGCAACTACTGAGATAAACGCAAAAAATCCAGTAATACTTTGCCCAACCAGGGAATCGGATCCGAAACCCTTTGCCCAGCATTTGCACTTGCGATCACTCGACCCAGCCAGGCACATTTATGCCCGCTGGGTCAACGAGTGATTTAACATTAATAGGTACGTAACTAGGTTCTGTGTCAAACCTAACCTTTACCATAATTTAAAAACCTAAAACAACTTGCAACAGAACCCCTGAACTAAACCTTCAGTAAATACTTATCCGTTTTATAAGCCCCGGTCCGGTATTTCCAAGACCGTTTTAGCGTGTTTTTACATCCTAGCTTAATGAATGCAAGGACTAATTTTTGTGAGTACCCTAACTCATGTACTTAAGCTTATAAGTTCTCGCATGATATTTTATTTTTGCCCCGGCTTAAGTTTAGCTTTGTCGGTCTTAATTATTTAAGTTTTTCCGCCTTTTTTCCCTGATTTTTGCTTGGTAATGTTGAAGGGAGTTGGGAAATTGGTGTGTATTATTATTGGGAGTGTTGTAATTTGAAATCTGAGGTCTGTTTCGCAATGTTGCGTTTAAAGTGTGGGAAAACCATGCTTTGGCACAAATAGGCTGGCTCGATCGGATGATTCGGCGACCACGGCCTCAAGGAAAGTCGACGTGAAACAACGCTCGTGTCGTATTTCGTTGTATGAGTGAGGTTATACGGTAACCTAGAAATTCCTAACCCGCAAAAGGCCGTCAACGCACTTGTCACTTGTGTTTCGGGTGACTATGGTGGGCAATTGCTTAACGTCAAGTGATCCGTCTTCGCATTTACCTGCTAAAAATATTGTTTGATGAAGTTTCTATTGGATGATAGAGATGGTAGACATTAAATAGGCGTCAGATAAATTAATAGTAACTGAACCTAACGTTGTGGAGGTAATTTCTTAACCTAGTTATATCATCTTCTCGTTAAAATTGTTTGTTAGTAACTATACTAAGTATAAGGGAAGTTTCTACAAGCAACTTGCAGTAAACATTTGGCAGCGTAAACTAGGAGTAGCATTACGACCTTACCTACCATACATGCAAAACAGATCTCTAATCACCAACATTCACAGCTAAACTAACAATTAATAACCACAAATTACAACTAACAAACGGTAAGTAGATTCAACTTCAGAGCTTAGTGCCTAGGTAACCACGAAATAGCCTAGACTCCTAAATAGTTCATTAAATCAGAAATTTTACAAGAAATATTTAACTTAAGTATTGTATGGCACGCTAGGAGCATGGTGCTGGCGTTGGCTAAATTCATGGATTTGTTCATGCACGCCATGCAGTCTACATGCAATGCACTGTAATACTAGTTAGTAATAACTGCATTTAACTACACGATAGTTATGTAAGACCTTGAGATAAGGGAAGGCGGAGATTTAGATTTATACCTACATAAATTGATAATTTAAGTTTCTTTTAAAAAAATATCCTGGTTTCTTTTTTATGGTATAAGTAGGTAAACGAGCAAACTTCTGCCAGCGGCTTTGTTCGGGTTTCTGTGGGATTAAAAGAAGCCTATGTGTTATTCCAGAAAATAATTTACCCCTGTTCCAAATTTCATCCGGATCCCTCCAGCCGTTTTGACGCGAAAGAGTAATAAACATACACATATAGGTATACTCACAAACTTTCATAATATTAGTAGGATCAGTTGAAACTACTGAACAGATTTTGATCAAATTTTGTATACAGACAGGGTATGAGCTGACTAGGATGATAGTATACATTTTATCCCATGAAAAAATGGGCGAAGCTGCTGGCAAAAACTAGTCTTTTCTAAATAAGAGATGTCATATAAATACTCAAAAAGTGTTCATACTTTAAAAAGTAAATACAGGAAGAAAGAATAACTGAAGAAGAGATTTTAACACGGATAACTACAAAAGTCGACAGCAAAGGGCGAGCCGAGGCAAAACTAGTTCACTCAATTCACTTTATTCTTCACAGTTAAATAAATACTCTTTTGCTGAACACTATTTCATTTCCTATACTAACAGATGAAAATAATAAATGCAAATATAAAAGTTAGCAATTCTTAGCTAAAGTGCTATTTAAAGTAACCCGTTTAAGTGAGGTGAAGTCTGTTTCAAAATAGGTTTAACGGCGACCGCAGCCAATTTGATTAAGTTTAAATTCTGCCAACTTTTGAACGGTACTAGTTAGGAAGAACAATTGTAAATTTTAAAATTTTAAACTGTGAACTAATTAGATTTGCGATGCCGACAGGATGACGGATGTAATTAGCAGTGTTAGCTGGCGTTTCTTTGATATTTAACTTGGGAACTTATTGTTTAATACAATTTTGTATCTATCGTATTCGGTATTACATTTATTGAAATTTTATTCCGTGTTTTGAAGAGATTTATGAAGTTTTGCAATTCGTCAAATGTTATTTTAATGGTTTATTTATTTCGAAATAATGAGACCACTTCATATTGACACGAGTTCTCTGATTTAGAATAAAAACCATTTTTAAAAATTCATGTTGGAAAATCTAAGAGAATTCTGAATCTTTTCTACAAAATAATTTCGTAAATATTTTATGTAACTTACCTTTTTCGCTCAGCCCACTTTCGAGATAAAATTTCAACAAGTCTATAGATTTTCGCCGTACCTGAAATGAAAGAAAAACGGTATAAGTATATATTTTATTACAAAAAACAAACAATGATTTATAAAATAAAAAACATACATATCAACTTTAGACATTTATTATACCTACAACCGAACAACATTTTCAATATTTCGTAAAATTTTCCTTCTGGAAAATGGTAAGGAAAATTTTCTTTTCCTTAGATGAAAGTTAGAAGATTTTTTATGGAGCGGGACATATAATTACTCATGAGTTTAGCAGCGATAACTTCTAATTTGAGTATCTTTTGGAAAACGATAGGCAAAGTCTGGGATTTGCTGTAAAAACTAAGGAAACTTGTTCTACAATGAAAAAAAATATACAATCTCTTATACAAAACAAATAGAGATCTGGGTTGATAACACGGCTAGCAGTAAAATGCTTTCAATTTACTACGAGCAGGATATCAGGGCGAGATGATTAAATAGCCGCAATGTAGCCCAACTTGTGAGCAATCTTTCCGAAAGTGGAATCTTGGCTTTTAGATCATCAGGCTGGGTGACGGATGGACCGACTCGTGACTCCCGGACTATGATGGATGTCCCACCCAACGACGTGTTGGCTTATTATGAACAATAACATTCTTTACAAACAAAATCTCCGTGTGTGACGTTCCATTATTTTATTAGATTAATGTTTTTCTTGTAGCAGACCGTATTTTGTGTGTTTTTCTATTTAGAAGGTAAAGTAAGTGGATGGTTTTGCGTAAGTAATCGTTTGGCTTGTTGTCTAGGATAAGACTGGAGACCTAGGTCACAAGTATCTATTATGTATAAACTGTAAATATAATTTACGTTACTTTAAGCGATAAATTATTTTACTGTGTAAAATGGTTGTTCTAAAGCCGACCTTAAAGCTGAAAAGTAAGTAACAGTAATTATTTCCGAATTTAACCACTAGACAGCAAACCAGATCTTCCACTTAAGCCCATCAACAAGTCATTAACAAACGTTATTTAATTAATCGCAACCTTCTCAACTGCGTAGGTGTTCTTACTTAATTACTTAAACATTAACAATAACAAAGTTCAACCGGTGTCTTCTCTACAATCAACATGATTTTAAAGTTACTATTATTCAAGTTATCATAGTACGGATAAAATGGATTGTCGGAGTTAAAAGTTTAGTACGGCGTCAAGTTTTAGGCCTGTGGCGGGCTCCGACGACTGGCGATAATGGCGCGTCACTCATCCGCAACTGGATGGTACAGATTTACATCCACGTGATTTATGACTTCTTCATAGAGAGGGGAAAAAATATACAGGAAAATATAGGGAGGGGACGCCACGCTTGCTCGAGCGGCGCCGAATTGAAAATATTCCTTGTAAGAATTTAGCAATCGCTACAATAGAATATTGTTGTCTGTTTTCATACACTCGACGTAAAGTAAATCGTCAAAGGAGGATTCTTTCTTACTTTTATTTATTCTTACAATTGAGTATCAGGCATTATAACTTCTCGTTTTGTATTTGAATATTAACCTAAATCGTGGTGCGTGCACAATTGCCCGCGTGTGTTTACGTTCGTATTTTAATAATTTACTTGGGGGTTGCAGTACATATTTATGTTTGAAAGATGGGCAATTTGGAAGACAAATGGCGTAGAATTCAGAGGTCCGGTACCGATATCGAAAAATTGCCGCGGGCTTGCGTTTATCATAAAGCGGAATTCCGATTATGTGCGTAATAAAAATTGTGTACTTACCTCCATCGTATAAAATACTTACTTCGAATAAGCTTTATAGCCTACCTACTTATTTATATTACGATGATACTAAATTACTTTTATAATGTTGTGTTGTTTGTGTTTTTTGTTTGTCTCTATTACAACCTCAGGTGAGAATGTGTGTAAGAATACCACGATACGCCACACGAACAAACTAGAAAAAGGATATTGAATCGGTAAGAGAATGCCGTAACTTAAGAAAATGTCACCCTCTATCAACCGCGACGTGTTGCTTTGTGCCGGAACGTATACTGATACTGTTACACACAATATTCTACTGGCATTCCCTATAAACATTTTTCAAAAATTAACACCATATTATTCTGCGTTCCAGCTTCATTTTTATACCGATATTTTTCGGGAAAAATCCCGGATCTTTCGCAAAACAAATGTAAAAAGGTCATCCTTTTATCTCACAATTTGCAATTTGAATACGCAGACAAATTAATCCGGCAAAAAATTAAGCAAAAGAATACAAAGCGGCATCGCGGGAACAACGGTCTGCTCAGAAATATGCGACAGAGGATATCATTACAGTGCGCGGCCGCTGCTCACACAGACCCGCTGCTAACCTGACTTTATCACGTTTTACTTTTTCCGTCCCAAGTAGTCGGAGTGGCTTTACCACAAAAGACGTAGAAGACATAATTTAATTTAAAAGTAGCGGACACTCGGGTTACCAGGAGCTAAACAAGAGCGGCCCGCGCACGACGCGACGTGTGCCTTCTCCTTGGTATTCAGCGCGCGTACTTCAATTTCAAAGGTGGCGTTTGTTATTTCTTTAACAATGAAAATCACGCAACGCATTCAGACAAAAACAAGGAATGTTCAGTAACTAATTTTCGTTTCCAGTCTCCAGCGAATACCCGAGGACGTGTGGAAAATATCTGAGGTTTTCTGACGTATTTTGGCTCGTTGGGAGATAATAACCTGTCTTGTTTCCCGTCGTGCTCGTCACGCGTCTGTCTCCGCTCCGTGGCGCGGCACGAGAGGGACGCCTGTACGTCGTTTTGTCACTAACGCATCATTTGTACTGTTTGCCAGACCGTTATTGGGCTTGTTTTTGGCAAACTCGCTGGCGTATTGCGACGCCCTGCGCCTCTAAGCCTGAAATGAAAGACCGTTTCGGTTCAGCCCCGAGAATTGGTTGCCTTCATTAGGGGTCTCTGTTTGCGCGTCTGGCGAAATACTGTTATTTAAACTAATTAACTGAGTATTGTGATGTGATAGAGAGAAAATAACGAAAACATTAATCTTCTGTTCCACCCTTTTATTAAGAAAGTAATGCTTTCATCTGGTTTCAAATTGGCTTCGTATTGTACGCGGCGTTGTTGTTTCGATTAATTCGGAGCGAACTATTGTCACTGCGGGCTTACGTCGCCGTCAACTTAATTCACCTGTAATGGCTGAGTAACTGAAATAAATAAGGCTGGCTAATTTTATTTTGTTGTTCAATTTGTGATGAAATTGCGGCCCGCCCGCGCCCGCCCCGCGACTCTCCGCCAAATGTATATTAATGTGCCCCCCGAACCGCAACTCTAATATTGTTTTCTTTTTATGCTCCACGACCTCGAAAGCTTTTACTAGTGTCAACTATTACGCTTGCTTTACGGTTTGAAGTAATGTCATTGTATAGACGAAGGAACAAAGGAGAGACTGCTAGTGGCGGAATACTTCGTAAAAATAAGAGTTTACTCAAAGGTTTCGAGAAGAAAATCTCGCCTAACGACTGAATATCGTGAGCGAGAAATGTCACGATCCGCGCTGTGACTCAGGTTTATAATAATTTTATTTTAGCTACCTTGAGACTTTACTGCCGCACAGGATATGCATTCTGCGAAACAAATGTACGTAGGTACCGACGTCGCTTGCTGTTTTATATTCTTTAAAAGAGGTTAGAGAAAAGTAATGAAATTTCAGTAGGTACTAGTACGAGCAGAGGGTAAGAATTGCCAGTTTGTGCCATTTAGCTGGAACCAGCTAATTAGCAATTCCTAATTTAAAGTAATCGCCGAATTACAGAATCAAAATTCAACTTTGCTAATTCGGGGGAAATGATCCGTGAATTAAATTAAAAAAAAAAACAAAGCAGATGAGGCGGTAATACCTTGAGCCCGCAGTCGGACGGTCCACTGATGACGTAAGAATTTTATTACCTACCGTAGCGTCCCGCAGACCGCACTCCCCCGCCACTGGTTCCGTTTCAAGAGGATTAACTTGTAATCCCACAGGAGGACCAATATCATTCATTAGAATGCTATTCCCAGCTTTATTACGTCTGACACAATGTTTTCGTCGGCATTTGAAAATGGTTTTAAATTACTTTTTGACTGTGATTCATATGAAAAATATTGAATGGACAACAAAACACAGCCTGTGTTTTCGACCTTCCATTAACGTAATATCTAAATTTATTTGTGTACCGTTAATAATTTGTACCTATCTGTAAAAAGGGGCTTCTGGACTTAAGTTTAATTAAATTATTATGAGGCGTAGAATAGTTGAAGAAATAACAAAGAAAATTGTATTGTGTTAGTCGCCTCACGCTAATTACAATAAATGGTCGGATGGTGTAGCCTAGCCCTAGTTTTACCTAAGCAAGCAATTTAAAAGACAACTCAAACACTGGCTGCTATTTTTATTTCAGTCTTCCAACTTCCACTATCCGCTTTAACTTTATTTAAAAGACATTTTTAAATTCGAACTCCAGTAGCTTCTAGTTTTGAATTTATCGGCTTTTAAGAGATTTTTTCAAATATAGAATGTTACTGGTTTGAATTTTGTTCTATTCTAGTACAATTCGAATGAGTTCTCGATTCGAATT
Organism: Spodoptera frugiperda; assembly: GCF_023101765.2. NCBI lineage: Eukaryota > Metazoa > Arthropoda > Insecta > Lepidoptera > Noctuidae > Spodoptera > Spodoptera frugiperda. Next base: position 5,797,437 of record NC_064212.1, read on the forward strand.
TTAAATGATCCGTTCTGTAATCGAGATCGTCCTAATCGAGTTTTGTGACAGCTGTCAATACACAGGGGACTCTCACTTATGAAGTCTTACAGACAGTTCAATTAACAGGACGGGTGTATTGATACGTAGTGCGTAGGTACAAGGACAATGCCGAGGCAGGCCGAGCCGCGATGAGCCGTGGTATTAAATCTAGATTACCGTTTGGCGTTTCCGCTCGGCTGGATAATCAACGGGACTATATTAAAGCTATCAGTCACGTGACGCATGACAAGCTACGCGTGTTGTCACGCGGAACATTCGCATATCAAACGTAAATTGTGGGATAGTGTCGTGACAATTACACATTTTCATGGGTTAAAGGATCGTCCCTCTCCGCAATTCATATTGGAAAGCTATTGTTTACATTTACCAATATTGAATCATTATGAATTAAAATTATTGTGATTGGGTTTATGATAAATATAATTATACAATATCGAATTTGAGCTCGCACGCCTACGACGCTATTAACCCTATACCACTCGGGCAGGTTACTGCCGAACGATTTCCGATCATTAGTTGACGACAACGACCGCATTTGTAAATTTACGATGACATCTAGTCGATCGATAGAATTAATTCAGCTCCTCAAATTACAATCTCCCATAAAACATGGAAAATTGCGTCGCATTTTTTCCTTGCGTCGTTTAATCCAAATCGAATATTTGAGTTAAGCGGGCACCATAAAATATGATTAGTGGTTATGTGGGGACCGGCGCTGGCGACACCAACGGCAAATATGGCCAGCCGGCCTAGGCAAACACGTGCCGGACTGCCGCGGGCCGAACCCGCACCATTCACAAATATTGTTTCGCTTGATCTTCATGTTTCTGACAGTTGATGGGTGGAAATATTTGATTTATTGTCAACACTCACTTCGATTGGAAAATTAGTTAGTCTTACACTGACTTCGTGAGCAGACAAATTGTTTTATTAAGAGGAATTCACGACAATTGGTGACAAATACACAACGATTGTTTAACATAAAGTAGTGATAATAACCTAAAAAGTTATTATTAGTACTTCAGATGCGTTAAAATTACGCTTTGTAACTGTGCACCAAATATTCCGTGTCACCTTACCTACTACACATACGTTAGAGTTAAGCTCCACGTGTACGCACTTACGCGTACTTACATAACCTCTATTCATAATGATTATGGCAAATAATATCTTTTGTGAGCGGAACACTATCAGGTTTTATGTCATAATTATGGCGGGACGGTGCCCGGGGCGGCTGAGCCGTCCGGCGGCGGGCGGCGGCGCCCGGCTATAGTCCGGCAATGTGTTTTCATTCGACGCAGCGTAAAGGCGATTTTTACAAACGGCACGACTTCATCCAACGCCTGCATTAATTGGATGCACTGACCGCGGTGCTGTCTGGATGAAAATATTTACGTTCTCAACGAAATATATTGGAATATTTCCAGGTGAACGGTGACGGCTCTATTATGTGAGTAGGCAGTCGAATGAGGGAGATGATGCGAAAACCAATCGCTTCAAAGGCTTCAGCTGATAAACAGGCGCGGCGGTTTGTAATCCAGCGGCTTGACTGAACTGCTGTATGGAGGGAGATAATTAAGCTATACGATCAGCGCTTAACGCGACACTACATCTAAATTCAGAGATAATGGCGTCATACAATTATGTTCGAGTGTATTACGCTTGATCTCGTGTTGTTTAGCCGCTACTGTGCCGGTTGTGGTGGGGTGCTTTTGTTTTAATAGTGTTAGTTGATTTGTGACTGTTTGTTAAACTGGGTTAAATATAGTTTCATTACAATACACAAAATTTCCGATGCAATACAACCTATTAAACACATCAATATAACAAACATGTTTGGTTACAATTACACATACAATTTACACTTCACGTTTCATCCATAAAATCATTCTAAAATCTTACGATCCGCCATCATAACTCACTAAACTAGACCTCCGAAACGTTGAAATTAATCAAAGTTGTATCTGAATTTTTAACCGCATGCACACGACGTAACTTGAATGATTTATCTGTGACAAATAGTAGTGTAACGAGAGGCTTTACAAGGCTTCCTGGTTGCAATAATAATTAGTTTGGCGGTTAATTATTAGCCGCTGTGGATTTAAATCAAGTGTGGTTGGCGGCTAAGTAAAGCTAGTATCATTTATGTTAAGGTATTATTACTTGTAATGATTTGTAATAATTTGCAACTGGTTTGAAAAGATGAATAACGGTAAGATAACATGAGAATGAACATAGCTCATATAATTTTTAAATCTCGATTTTATTGGTCCTATAACCTGAATGAACTTCTAATACATAAATAATTGTAACGCTATCGGTGCCATATACCAGTACCCTTAGTATGGTTTGCTTTCATTGCTTGATTTATTTGAACACGGCCAATCAGAGCGCCGAACGCGCTCTTGTTTCGATTACTTTAAACATAAAGCAAACTCGTACTAAGGGTACTGATTACATGAAGTCTCTAATAAATAAATAATTGAAGGCGAACCTATATACCACGCCTAATTCTAGACTCTGCTATTACAGATAAGTTTACAATAACCGAAAATTCCTCAAAATTGCTTTAGTCGACCCAATAGTCGGATCCGACGCCCTGAGTTTCGCAGTCTATTGAAAACTAAAAAAAATATATCTGTAAATCATTAAATTTAAACGATTGAAGTGGAATTTTATGTAGCATTGGTAGCTCAATTCTCTCCTGTTTTAAACACAATACCCCTGAAAGCTGCAAGCGGCTTATTTACCTAAATGGAGGACCTATTTCAGTTCTGTGCTACCAAACACTAGGAATTATGCATTGAGAGCTGGATTCGTGTATGACCTAGGATTTTGTGAATAGGGTTTCTAAATCACTGTATTGACGTATGAATGACACAATTTTGATGAAACTACGCTTGCGTTGTGTGAATAAGGTTACTGGAGGCCCAAATATCTCACTCCTAATCTTCCTATCCCCTTCGACTACAACCCTTAAATTCACTAACCCCAAAATGCCGGCAACGCACTTGTAACACCTCTGGTGTTTCAAGTGTCCTTAGGCGATTTCTAACCTACACACGTGCAGAATTATTAACCTATTCAATTCACCACATAACAAAAAAACATTACACCTAAATTAAACACTAAAACTTTGACCAAACACTACATACGCATACAGAAACAACAGTAGGTAACGAACAACGAGTTATTTTAAAATAAATCCGTCCGAGTTCTGAAAACGAAAACAAGTGAATGTTGTGAATAGTGAACAGTGGTGAATGGTGAAACGTGGTGAATAGTAGTGAACAGTCGGTGTATGGAATCTACAGCGAGATATCTATGAGATTCCACTAGCACGAGGAGTTGGGACATAACCTGCGTGACACACTGGCTTTTAAGTTGTACAACATTTTAGAATCAGTTTGAGAGTGACTACAATATATTGATGTCTGTTAAGGTTTTGTTGGTCGAGCAGGTCGATCGGAAATATGACGAGTAAGGTGTCTTAGGTCTTATTTGGGGTCTTAGGTCTTTTGCATTACGTGCATGTGTACCTCTGCCTACCCCTTCGGGGATAAAAGACTTGACGTTGCGTAGATCAAATATGGGGGTCTTCGGTCTGATTATAGGGTCTTTCAAAATATACCTGGGGCTTTTAGATTTTCGAAATTTTTTGGGAAAACAGCACGGTGTCCGCTGAAAATTTTGGTTTACCAGTCCAATAAATTACATAACATTTTATATTTTTCAAAATATTTTGATAATGATTTTGTAAGTATAAAAAAATAATCAGCATTAACCCGTTAGTTTAATTTAATTTTGGAAAAACTTTATACATTATGGTTTCGGGAAAATATTTAAAATTAATTGGATTAAATTCACATCGTGAATTTCTGATGCAAGGTTCCATGTTGGAAACATGACGTAATAATTAACGCAATCAATTTGATTTCCACAATGACGGTACTTTAGGTACCTATGTGAAGTTTTACATCAATATTTAAGAACACAATAAGCTTTTACCTTTAATTAATGTGTAATGTTGAAAAACAGTTGCCTTTTTATCCATTTTATTTTAAGGTAAAATGTGTTTTTTTTATCGGAAATAATAAAGGTAAAAGGTATAAGTCGCTAAAGCTTTGTGATGCTAGCTAGATGTTTTACAGCCTTCCTCGATAAAAGGACTAGGCTATACGAAAAAAATGCCAAATCGGACAAGTAGTTTCGGATATCGGCGCTTTTAAACAGACAAAAAAAAACAAACTCTTCAGCTTTATACGATACTAAAATATAACATTTACTATTATTTTTGGAAGGATATCGTTTCAGATATAAAAATCAATGGTGGCTGGTATGAAGAACAAGATTTATTGCAAATTCCACCTTTTTTTAACCATAAGCTTTTTCAACCACTTACAGTGCCAACAACCAATCACAAGTCGTGTAACACTAATCTAACGTCAAACAATCAATAATTAACTAATACCGACCTAATTTCGTAAAACAACAACAGTTCAAATCAGCCAATCAGCTTTGACCTCTAACACTGTATAATATGACAGATAATACCACAAATTAGTATTTAGTTATGTGTTATGTCACTCCTAATAATAATAATTGTATTTGATAGATCATGATGATAAATTGTGGATTATAATGTTGGTAGTTTGCATTTGAATTAGTTTTCATATTTTTATTTGTTAAATGGGTTAAGGGGATATGTTTTCACGTAGATTAAAGGACTTAAATTCGACGGAGCTTGTCAAAAAATTATATGAATTTCATATTGTCTTTTAACATGAATTTTTGTTTAAAAAAATAACATTGCCTCACACTACTGTGTCGTGGATGCATTTACAAATATACAAGTTCACATACACATAACACCCAACACCACATACACATACAAATGACACATGCCATTTACTAAAAAAACATTAAAATAAAAAATAAACCCCTGTTGGCACACGCCAAAATCAATATTTACTAAATTAATTACAAAAAAATACATTCGAACTAAATTCGAAATTCAAATATTCACGAGTTATAAAGTTGACATTACACAGGGTGTTACCGGGTCACTGTAAGCACACACAGGCTGTGTGTCCCAGCAGTTACCTGCACAGAAACTATGTTTATTACAGAACAGTAACCACGAACTTGTGTACCTATGGAGAGGAGAATTTAGCCGAAATACTAACTACAAATGGCATACGGAACGTATTTTCAGATGTATTTGGTTTGCTTAAGCAATTAATGTGGATAGAGGTATTTGGGATTAATATGTGTAGGTTATTTTAATTAAAATGTAAATTATATTTAACTTTTTTAATTCGTTTAGCTAACTTTTTGGTTTGTAAAGAAACTGAACTCTTTGGTTATAATAAAAAAAAAGTAATCCTGGCTGGTAAGATTAAAAACTATACAATTTATATATTTTCGACATTCTTATTTTGAATATGATTTGACACTTCACGAATTCGTTTAGCTGACGTTTTAGGGTGTACGGAAACAGAACTCTTTGGTTATAAAAAAAAAATCCTAGCTGGTAAGGTTAAAAACAGAATAATTTAAATATTTTTCGACATTCGAATTTTGAATATGGTTTGACACTACACGATGAGCATTTAAAATTGAAATAATAATAGAAGTAAGTTTATACACAGAAGTATCAACTAAAACAAATCTGAACTAACATTTTTGAACGTATTCTACGAACAAAGGTATGGAATTCAACGGTCGTATCTAGAACAGGTATTTTTACTGTTCTATTCTTCATTTTTACCCAGAAAGAGAGTAAAATTGTTACCGGATTCCGTTACTGGCCTACAGAGTTGTAACACTCAAAATCCTGTTAAAAGCCTCGGGGTAGTTTTAGAGTGCGGTAAGTCCATTTTTTACTGGTTCATGCTAACGTACATGTGTTTTTGATAGGCCAATATTTCGTTTAGATTCTTATTATTTGTTATTTTAATGCAGATCGATAAAATTGGATTTGTTTTACTGAATTTTTTTACATTGTAAGCTAAAAGAATTTTAAATTTGAATTCGTGGACTAGATAATTATTTTTTAATATCGTAGATAGATAATGACAAATATTTTTAGTTAAAACCATGAAAAACATCACAATTTCTTGTTCGTACTGGATTGATTTTGATGATTTTTTTGTGTGTGTTCAAGGGGACTTACGATTACTTCGCACACGTAGCAAATGAGATTTTTGGTTCGTTTATGCTCATATGAATTACGTAATTCACTTACATGATAAATAATGAATGTGTTTGCTTTAATAGACTTATAAAACATGTCTTTTTCTGAAGGTAATTACAAAAAAATCTTTATCAGTTACTTTAACAATATACATGGCCACTAGAAGAGACATATTTTTTTTTATCAGACCCTTCGCCAATCAACGTAGGCATAGATTTTAAATAGGCCCCGAGACCAAGCTCAAATATTATAATATTTTTGGAATAAATTATAAGCAAAATCTCTACTGGAGCGAGCTGATAACAAAATATAATTTCCTATCCGTTTGCTACATTATTTTGTGTAGTTGTTAGTTGAGATCTCAGACGATAGACACCAAAGGAGACTTTATTTTAAATAAAAAATGAATCTTTAGTTCATAAACGATAAGATAATAAATTAAGTAACTTTCATTATATCTTCTTTTTTGAAAAGAAAAAGAACCTGTGATTTACGATATAATACCTTTTTTCATGTTTTTTTTTTACGTAAGGTATAGGACACTACAAGTATTTTTTTCATCTGAAAATCACTTAGAGACTAAATACTTTTTTAATTTACCAGTAAAATAAATTTTACCAGTAAAATAAAATTTACTAAGACTTTATCGTAAAATTGTAGCTTAGTAGTTAGTTTAGTTTTTGTTTTCCTATACAAATTGCATTTGAACGCTATAGCTACACCAAGTTAAAGAGTGAAAATATTAAATTCAATGACATAGTTCGAGATCTGTTTGATTGATTTAAATCTTTAAATACATTTTTTTATCTAAATAACAAATTCTCACCTTTATACAAATACAAGAAAACCTAAATACGAGACTAAATAACGAAATACACAAAACAATAGACATTTCAATACAAATACAAATATGAAATAGCAGTACAATTTGACAACGTTAGTACATATTTCGATGGTCAATTTTCTGGATTGTTAGTGATGTATAGTTCTCCGATACGACCTAATGACTGCCGGCGATAGGATAGGGATAGTCTAGGGTTAACTGCTTATTTCTTGTGATTTATTAACACTAGTGCTGCGCGTGGAAATCTTTGGGTATTTTATTAATACCCGGCTAGTATTCAATCTGTCTAACTTATCCGGTTGTGTGATTAAATAACCGTTTCTGTGTATATGGGGTAGTTCTGTAAATTATTTATTTTGAAGACTTTTGAGTGTTCTGCTGTGATTATAGGATTATTTAGGCTCTTTTTGTATTGTTTGGTGGTTTTTAGGAGTAACTTTCAATCAGAAATTGGAAAATATAGCCTTTTACATAGGTACAGTGTCATATAATCAAAAATATTTATTTAAAGACACCAATCTTTCACATAATTTGCCACTTCTTATTATCTTATTAATATTATAAATGCGAAAGTTTGTGAGATTGTGTGTTTATGTGCATGTTTGTTACTCAATCTTGTGAAAACGACTGAAGGGATCGGGATAAAATTTAAAACAGGGGTAGATTATGGTCAGATATAACACAAAAACTACTTCTTATTCCATGGAATTACGGGAGAAGTCGCTGGCAGAAGTTAGTACAACCATAAACTGAAAACACCCTTATAACAGCAGAGTAAAAATATATATTAGCAAGACAAAAGCCATCCCTTAAACATTTCATCAAGAAACGTCGAAATTAAATTATCTCATTAACATTACTCGGGAACGACATCGGGTGAATAAAGTCATTGGACTTGAATTAAGACAAATTTCTTATTAAAAAGATTCCTTGCCGAGATCAAAATAATGAGCGTTTTGATTATTTCCTTATACCTACTTTATACCTGACTTTTTCTTGTTCTTTTGTTTTATATATATTTTTTTGTCTTGTGACTTGTCGAATTCTGTGACATTTTTTTTTATGTTGTGTCTCTTGTGTAGTGAACTTATGATGGCTTTGATAATTTATGGTAATCCATGTTAAGTCATGGTGTATACTATAACTGTATTAAGTACGGTGCTTTATACCTACGTATAGAACAGTACTATTTCAAAAACAAATTACAAATTATTGTAATACCTATTCAAAAACGTTATTAGTATCATAAAAAGCGTATACAAAACAAAAGCATCACTCTGAAGTGAGCACTAGAACACAAACACCAGTGTGTACCTACCCTAAATATTTACCGTTCAATTAAGTGTTACAATATAAATTAAAACGGCCTTTAGTACCGTAGGTTCCAGTCCAATCAATCAAGGTTTCAAATAAGCCTAGACACAAATGATAGGGATTATGTTTCAAAGGGCCAAAATAGTGGTGTACCGTGTAATACTAGTGTGGGGCACTAATCCTTTACGTTCTGTGCTGCCGTCTGATTGGCTGACGCAAATATCACCCGGTAAATGATTTTCATTGAATGTTATGACGTCTATTCTATCGTTCTGTTGGATTTACTCTTTTTTCTGTACTCATTATTTTATATAGTTCTTTTTTAGTATGGCATGGAAATAATGCCGGAACCTATTTAAAAAAAGGCATTCACCCTTGTAAGCCCAAAGTCAGGAAGTTTGGCGGTTTTTCCACCCCCGTGCGTCAAAATGCATATAAACCCGTTGGTCCTGCGCCTGAACCTTCTTCGGTTTCGTTGGTCTACCATCCCATCGCGTTTAGAAAGTGATGGAACAGAGAGTGCACATTACTTTTGCGCCCACATCCACATACATAGGTGTACTATAATATCTCCTGCATAGTTGTCTAGTCAAGTTAGTCTCGTCACCATGGCCGATCGGGGGTTTTAAAAAATTACATAATAGTCCGAAGAAGGTATTGAAGAGCCTCTCACTGAACAGGCAATCATAATTTTTCATTAAAACGTCTATTTATAACCAAAGGTAAAAACTTTCCAAGCCAACCTTATCTAATTTCTTAAATAAAACAATCTTGAAATAGCATTGGACAATTTTATAAATCCATTTACGAGTTCGTTCAACCAAAATTAACTTTTATTGTATTAGAAATAAGGATGGTAATGAAAGCAAATAAACCTGTACAATGGCATTCTCTTTGTGCAGCTGTCATTGGTATTATAACTAACGGAATTGAAATGAAAATTGTTGTGTACCTTTTTTAAAAATATATTCAATTTTGCTTTTAAAGAGAAATACAATAGTCTTATTGGAAAATTTAAAAGGCTAGATAGAAGATAAAGGTTTCCATTTTAAACATATGTATCTAAATTATTATTGAATTTCAATATTCATACCATTTTGCAATAGATTCGTTTTGCTTATTTTAATCGGAGAAATGTAAGCAAATGATTGTCATTCACGGTATCATTTTGTCAAACAATATACAAATATGGTTTAACATAACTATTGCTACTGCTGAGCAAAAGCCTCTTCTTGTACGGAGAAGATTTGAGTATTAATCACCACGCTTGCTCAATGCGGGTTGGCGATATCAAACTTATAATTAGAAATTATAAGATCTGGTTTCTCCACGATATGCTCCTACATTTTTTATTAGTGGTGACTAAGTAATCTTAAAAAATTATATATAACTTGGAAAAAGTTACATTGGTTCTTGCCGTTCGAAGGTTTCGAACCCTCATGCATGAGGAACGGGGTCTTAAACCTCCGGGCCGTTACGACATTATATCTCATGACGTGTGTATCTAACCACCATATATTCCGGAAAACTGATACGACTGTAACATAACTTCCCTCCTCCAATAAAGCACCCCTGGGTAGTGACTTCTCCTGACCCCATGAATTTTAAACCTGATTACTTAGCTAAGAGCGGTTGACATTCCGAGTGCCTCTAACTACTCCCGTGTGGGATTTTTACCGCGTTTTTTATTTCACTTAGACGTGTACACATTTTAACCCTGTTTCGTATGGTAATAGCCCAGAAGTTTTTGCTATGCGAAAAATTAACTTATACATAAAGGTATAAGGTAGATTACTCCGTAATGTGGTTAAATATATCTCTTGGTTTTGAGGTAAATATAAAATGATCTGTATTATTGACTGGACTAGCTTTTACAAATAATTGTTATGAATGTATAAAGTTTACCTTTAATCCCATAAGGCTTAGTTTATCTACGCTGTGGGGATTTTCATAGAATCCACTTTTGCAAATAATTTGGAGAATAGTAATCCTGTGGTTTCAAAGAGACGTTCTGAGAATTTCACGTGACTCTACTCGTTCTACCTAAAACTGTTGATCATGTGTTAACATTTAGTTTGAAAAGTCATGTATAAATGGACGTAGTTCTAGGAATACAGTGCAACTGCTAAACAAATGCTGCTGCTGAATGAGTGAGACACCATACAGCGCTATAGTAACAGTGGTGGCGCGACAAGCATGGATACGCGACCAGTAACATTCTGTGTTCTGAGCTGGTCGCGCCGCCAGAACGGTTGCGCAACCAAGCGAACACCAGATGAGTAACTCTCTATAGAGCTATACATTATGTTGGTGGCGGCGATTGGTTCCGCCGCCATGATGTCCCGGTGAAATATAATCCTTAACTTTCTATCTTAAAAAGGCTTTTGTTTGTCAATACATGACAAAAAAGTAGTGTAAAAGGTACATCACTAACCTAACCCTTCGAAAAACAACAGCCATCATGATTTGTTATGTCAGTCCGAATCCGAATGAAACGAGTTGAGTTTTCATTCAGGATTTCATGTTGCCACGATTTATTGTAGCTCTCCGCACTATGGATAATCCCCCCATAGTTCAACACTAAACCTACACAATGTAACCCTATAGAAAAAAAAACATTTTATCCCGACACTGGATAGGTAAATCCTGTTAGGTTTCCACAAAATCTAGATCAGGATACTAGATGACAGAATCCCTATCAATCAAATAAGCTTTCACGAGGATTTCAAACAAAGGATCAAATATATCACGGCAGATTTTGTAGGAAGGTGGGCAGGAATATCTGAAAGATTTGTTTAAATGAAACGAAACAGAATTTGCGTCAGATATAGTACTGAATGGTAATTGTAAACGCGATTGGTGATACCAATTTACAAACAAAGGTATTCTAATTTTAAACAACTTAAAAAAAAGTTCGCAGTTTATGTCTTTTTTTTCGTATGGAGGGTAATACTCGTAGATTCGCTTTAAATTTCATGGAACTCGTCATACAAGTGATATAGTAACTATTTTTCTTTTTTAATTTATTTTATTACTAGCTTCTACAAGCGGCTTCACCTGCTCCCACGGGGTAATAAGTACCCAACGTATTCTTCCAGACCATAATCTACTTGTGCCAAATTTCATCCCCATCCCTTCATCCATTTTGACGTGATTCGTAACAAACATACACTCAAAAACTTAAACTTTTACAATATTGGTGAGATTTATTAATGCGACCTACAAGCTTTCTTACTTTGTAAAAAAAAAAAACGAAGATATTGCGGGAACTAAACATTTCCTTTTTTACATGTAGGTGTTACAATAGCAATATTCACGAGCGCTCCCAATAGTATTAAAGTCCGCTAAAAGGTTTTCCCAGAATTGGAAAATTACTATGGCATTGTTCTGTTCTGAAAATTACATGATCCTGTACCTACACAAAGTATACAAATAGTTAATTTGTATACTAAATGGAAAGTAATGATCATTCCCAATATTTTTAATTGAATAATATTTTCCTGGAAACTTCTGATAGTTGTTATAAAGTTACTTTCATTCAATTTATAAATATTTCATTTATGTCCTCTAATTTGTCATTAACATTCTAACGCATTGTTCATTTTGTTGCAACTTGAAAATCTAGCCAAATTATTTCCAACACACAACATTTCTAGGGAGATTAAACGAACGGATTTTTCCCAGGCTAACTTAAGTTCACTATTTATTACTAGATAAACCCTTTGTGCAATTTAAATCTAGATTAAGGTTTAATTTCGAAAAGGTATCTTTTAAACTCTTTGCGATTCTGCTTACGCCGGTCTGCGCACGTAGCATAAATTATTCGCTTCTTTTACATAATTAGTGTACTTTATTTACTCTTCCAAGAGATATTTAAAAGAGAATATCAAGCAAAGAGGGAATAAAGGAAATGAACGAATTTTCTTTGTCCTTTTTGTTTAGATCACCGACTAACGCCATCTCTTTTTGGAACGGAGAACTAAACGTGTCGAATTCGAATGTCATTCGTGTGTCAAAAAATGGAGGGAAATGATTTTACTGTCAAAATGTTTTAGATAAAGGTTTGCAACATTTTATTATGAACGAAACCTATTAAGTAAATTAGATAAAGACAGGCATAATTACATGTATTAATACGTGTACCCCTAATTATGTCTGCGGAGTGAACATAATGACGCTTAATTTAATTTTGATACAAATGTGTGAAAATTTCATTGTACTTGACAGCGCTAATTATTCAAATAGCTGTAATTTTGTATATAACCATTAGTATCTAGTTATTTTAAATTATGCCAGCATTAAAACTTTACTCGAAATTTTGTATTTAACACATTAAGTTTAATTTTGCTTTTAAAATAGATTTTTTAAAATGGGTTGTGATTTACGGTGTAATAAATTTTCATTGCAATTTCCAACATTTCAGAAACAGATAGGCAGGTTGCATTTGCAATAAAAAGAAAATATAATATAGCAACCCTAATAAACGTAAACTGGTAATAACTTTAAAATTGGATCAAAATGGACATAAGATATCAACACAAAACATGTGATTTTTCGATCCCTTTAAAGGTAATGCGTACCTATAATAAGCAATCATATTTTTATGTCACGTTTAAACAATATATGATATGATGTTTAAATGCCTAGAAGGCATAGAGCTGCCTCCTAAAACGCTAGTCGAAAGTCAGCATAGAAAAAATCAATGTGGGATTGACACTGACATTCCACAAATTATGTCAAAACTTATTGTGTCACGCACATTAACGTTTCCATTCGATTAGTCTTTTGAGAACCAAGTTGCTATGTATTTGAAAATAGAAATGTCAAGCAAATAGATTAACTTTTTTTATGTGGGGAAAACCATCCTTTGCCTTTTCTCGCCTTGGGTGAGGCGAGAATGAGTGTCAGACTCTTACTGACTAAAAACCATCCCGTTCCTACTCCTGCACCTAGAGCCGGAGATCCGGTAAACCAGCTAGGTGGCCGCAGCTCATATTACAAAAAATTTAGGAATTCAGTAATAATTTTAATCACAAATTAATACTATTTAGAACTTGAAGATTTCCATGACTTAAAAATAAAAAAGGAAATCTTCTCACAGACCTATAAATACAAATACAATAGACATAAAAATCAATAGTAAAGTAATTTCGAAATGCTTAACGACTAATGGATATCATATGGCCACTGTTTACCATGAACCATCACTGATGGCTGATTACATGGCTTATAAACACCCACGCCCGGTGGTAATCAAGGCCGGATAAAACGACGACCGGCAATTGGGCAAGTATTTCGGAAATCAAGTTATGATACCCTGGTATTGATGGTTCATCGATTTTTTGCATCTGTGCAGTAGGAACTTGGTTGCGAATTTGTGTTATGGATTCTACAAAACTTATACAAATAAATAAAAAATTACTGTTGTTAATAGTGAGAATTATCAACGAAACTACTTTCTTTAATGTAAAAGAAAATTAAGACGACGTAACATTTTGATTGTACGGCTGGTGCGGTGGACAAACGGCTGCCGCGCAACATGTAGCGAGTTTGATTCGATTCGATCGATCAACTCTTTGTGTGATCCACAAATTGTTTTTCCGGGTCTGGGTGTAATGTGTATGTGAAATTGTACGTTTGTAAATGCACCCACGACACAAGAGGAAATACTAGTGTCAGGCAATATTTTTATTAAAGAAAAACATATTGTTTCTATCATTTAAAAACTGATTATTATAGTGTAGTGTTTCATATTGTGTACATTTAACACAAAATATATGGAACAGCTTTTATACCATTTGATCTGTTTAAAGTAATCCGGTTAAGAGTGGTTTCGTTCACACCCTATTGGGGATCGAATGGTTTGGAATGACACATAGCGTAATGAAATCAATGTAATTCACTTTATCCTAAACTTAATCAACTAATCTGACACTTAACAAATAGGATTTCATTTAAAGAACATAATATTCAGTGATTCGGTCACACAGCTTAGGGAAATCATAATTTTACTGTACTAAAATAAATACATTTTTTTGTCAGTGAACGTGCGAAATATGACATGTTTTTTTTTTTTGTTTATATTATCAGCCAGTCAGAACATCAAGCCTTTTATGTCAGAAGGGGTACACATTAAGACAGAGGTGCACATTACGATAGGGGGTGAGCCTATTATTCCAGGCTCCGTGAAAGAAAAAAATATCGAAAAACTGCTTGCCTAGCAATCGCACCTACCATCACTTGACCAGCAAAGCAGTCTCTTTTTTTATTTAATAGCTACATCATATTATGTAAAAACTACTTTTGAGTAGCTTTTAACAGCAAAAATGTAGCTTGTATTTATTCCGTCACAACAATTTTTCAAAGGCAGTAAATTGTTGGTAAAAAAATTCTATGGAAACTGAATCGGTAACGTCGATTTAGTTTGATCGTTGCAGTTGAGGGATTTACGTTTTTCGAACCTATTTACATATCCACGTTTACATATTTTGAATATATATTATATTTTCATCCTATTGGCTATTTGCAGCCAGTGGTTAGCCTAGAGAACTGCCTCGTTTGTCGACCTGCCACAAAGCAACTGATCTCGAGTAAGGTAATGTCGAGTCGACCCGGAGGTTTTACTCCCGCTTTTCATGCACAAGGGTGCGGTTTCGGAATCCGGCCAAATTATAAGTTTCAGCAAGCAATGCTCAATCAACAGTGGCTACTTAAAAGCTGTTGATGCAATAGTATGGTCTCGAGTGTGATTCCTGGCATGCAAAGATGGGTCGGGTATTTTTACCATTTAAAGACAATTATGCTTAGTATTTAAATAGTACTTAAATGGCATAGAACTTGGCAATTGTAAATGTTCAACTGTATGGTGTTGTGATTATAAATATTTAATTTGGTTTCAACATTGGATAAAAATAAGAGCTACTGCGTTCTAACTGCGTCCCTTCAGTGATTAAAAACATGATATTATTTAGTTTTAAATATTTCTAGTACTTCAATATATCTGTAGTTCGAAATAGGCTGGCAATCTGTTTAATGCTAATACAATTTAAACGTTTGACGCTGTTCGTGTCTGATACGCAGTGCAATTTGTCAAGTTGGACATGAAGTATTAGAACTATCTATGTATCTAGCTATATAGGACTCTAATTCCAAGTACTAAGGTTGGAATTTGTAGTCCAATTGTTGTTAGTAACTTGGTATTATGTAACCTATATTGTTTTGTATCATTGTGAGATTAAATTGTTATTTATGGAAACTTTCTTCTTACAATATACGATATTAAGTACTGTAATTACCTACATGAATAGTTTAAAATAAACTGATAGAAATGCGTAGTTGTGATGCGCTAATTATTTAAAAGGAAAGGATCACGCATTCGGAACCAGATAAAGTACTATACATACCTATTAAAAGAATCATTCCTATACTATAAATATCGATCGCACTATCATTATTCAAATCACACGACCTCACAAAAAAACCAGAGCAGTTTTAAATAACAATTTATCAGGACCCGTACACAAATCCCCGAAACTTAAAATGACAAACTGTATGCAAATATAAGCCTTCTTTCTATCACCACTGATTTTTATATTGCACGTAGAAAGCATCAAGTTAGTATGGAACATTTTCTCATCAGGATTCAGGTTGTGCCGTGAGGCGGTGTCTTCATAAATTACGTTACAAGTATGTGTAGAGGCTTATGAAAAATGTTTTCGCGTCGTGGTTTCTATGTGGATACTTGCGGAACTCCACCGGCGCGGTGTATGCAAACAAAATATATTGGCCCTTTGATACGTTGGCTCGTTAACTTCGCTATTAGTTGCTTCTAAGTTATTAAATTGGTTGCGTCTAGGTTGCACTGTATTTAGTTCAGTTTCTGTGTATGTGTGCTGTGTTTATACACATACATGTGTGTAATATTGTACTGAGATCTTTAATTGCTTGTGTTTTTTTAATTAATTGACTATATTTAGGTAAAATAAAAATCACGGTGTGTTATTTTACTTCGGCTTAAGATAGCACGCGTTTTTCATTAGTCATTTCATTACTGTATGGCAATTATTGATTTGAAATTACAGAATATGGTATACTAAACACAATTTTAGACTATGTGTCTCTTAATAATTTTTGATACAGGTATTTGTACAGGTCAGTGCACTATTGCAGAATTTTATATTCGCTGACGTTTTATAGTCAGAAAACGTACAAATTTGTACAGGTCAGTGCACTATTGCAGAATTTTATATTCGCTGACGTTTTATAGTCAGAAAACGTAAAAAATACATAGCTACCCAATGTAAAATGTATGTAGGTAGCAGATAAAAATTGTTCGTGTAGATACGGAGGGTTATTGACCCTTTAGCGTATGATACGACGTGTAGTACTAAGGTGAGTCTACACTTTTCATAACTTTAATTTCTTTGTAGTGGCATCAAACATGTTCTATTATTTATATTTGTAAGTATTGTTATTTCCTTCGTTTTACACGAACAAGATTATACACCTGTTTGTATATGTATAAGGTAGGTGTGTATGTACTTATCGTCACATAATTAGTAGAGCCACTCAGCACTGATGTCACAAAGTATTTTTAAATTGCCCCGAATTAATAATAGTAATAGGTTGCGTGTTTACCGAATTCTAATTTAACCTAGTTTTTGTTTTTGTTCAAAGCTTTTAACCCGGCTGACTGCTTTACTTCCTAGTTAGTTTTATGGTTACAGATATTACTGTTGAGTGATAGCTAATGAGTTCAATTCCTAGTCAAAAATATTAAATGTATTTTTTTCTATTAAAAATATATATTAAAAGTGTGTTTTTTGTTACTACTAAGAAGTAAAATTATATCAATTTAATGTTATGACAACTAAAACCTCGTAAACCACAAAGAACACAACGACAAGCCACAAATGTCCTCAAATGTTTTCCAAATATTTCTAGTCCTATATCAATCATAATCCGATTTGAAAGGAGAGGATTTGGACTCGGGACACCATAAGCAATAAAGCACTATACGTCAGATCGAGAGCCATACGATTCCAATCCGCTTTCGAGTCAGAGACAAAGGGAAACTTCGATGAAATTGGAACATCAAACTTGATTCGACGCAATCGCAGGAAAACCTTTTTATATCTCCGTTAATCAAGTAAAAGTACAAGACTGATTTAATCTAATGCCACCTTTTATTTATTTAGAGAGAAACAAGAACAAAATTGGTATATTTTATCAACGTATCCGCTGCGGACGGAATGCCGATATGTTGTGAATATTTTACAGGCTCGGCGTTCAATAGCGTAAATCCGTAAGCGTAATTCAAAGTGTCGTTTTGCGCGCGTGTAGCCCGTGCCTAATCCCGGCCGGACGGGTACAAACGACATCGTCAGGTGATATCAGATGCAGCTGCGACGTGCTCGCTCCTAGATTCACTTACGGATTGATGGCAATGCAACGCGATATATACTCTAAGCTACAAATCACCGAACCATTACGTTCAACTCTCACAAAAGAATATTGAAAACGTCTGCTTTATTACTTCGATATACAGAATACAGATGCAACGAATATATTTGACGCGACGCGAACTTATAAAAATGATATTTTTGATATATTTTGAATCAGATTTTACGTTCGAATCGTGCCTACGTTGTAGCATGCACACCATTCACTTTTGTTTGGTGTACGGTTGTGACGACCATAAAAATAAAGAGGAAAAAACCCTTAGTTTATGCTCCCGACACACGATAGTTACGCTCCAAATGAGATTGTTCATCGTTTTTTCTCTTTTTATATGGAGAGGGTTGCTTTACATTGTATTCATATTATTTTCAATTACACTACGTTATTTGTTTTGCAAACATTATATTGTTTGATGAACTCCCTCTACGGTATATTACTTTATTGAAGAATATAATTGCTAAAGAAATAAAGTAAGAGGAATACAATAAAATACTAAATACCGTTCGAATATTTGAGAGAGAGAACAAAGCATTATCGCTGTAAAAAATGCTTTGAATAAGTTCGTACGACAAAAACCGGAATATTAAATCATAATTGAGACATTAAGTAGGTGTTTATATTCAGAAATAATTCGACGCATTCATAGAGGGACTTGTCATGGCGGTGGCATATAACAGGCTCATTTTATCGGAGTGCGTTAAGCATGTAGGCCATAAAGACAGGCACACACTGACGGCTCTCATCAAGCCCTCGATATTTCACCGTACATTACAAACGTGCGGCGGACAACTGAAGTTAATTGGATGCGCAAGCCGCAGCAGGCACGACTATGAAATATAAAACAGGCAGTTCCAGGTGACTGCAGCTGCATTATCCGCCCACTAGACGTAGGGCTGTGTGCTGATGCCAGAGGATAATATAAATGTCATCATCTTTACTCTTTCTGTGGGTATATTTAATAGTAGACAATGGAATATTTTTAGATAACGAGTAGTAGCGCTCACCAGGCATGGCAATTAAGGCATATTAGGGACAATTTTGATAAAATGGCAGTTGATGAGATGAAAATGACTATCTAATTGAAACAAAATCCGCGCGCACTTCATAATGCGTTATTAATATTATTTATCACGTTTCAAAGGTTTTATTTTAAAATATTTTTAAGCATATTTTGTGTAAATAAATGTACAAAGATTTGGGCATGATTTTGTTGAATAAAAAGCTGAGGAAATGAGTTACATTGGTTAACTTGTGTCTTAACAATCCAATCTAGATTACTTCGATATGAAAACCGTTGTTATTTTTTACTCTTTACCTACCGTGTACATTTCCACATTTATATCTCAATCCGCTAACATATAAACCGAGAACTTCATGAAAGCGCGCGTCACGGTAAAAACGCAGCAACTCAAACAGCAACGTTACCCACACACAATACAAAATATTGCTATTTTTGTAGCGCATTCGCACACAATACGTTTGAAACGGACTGTGTAATAACGGCCCATCAAAATTTCTACGGTACACTTGCCGAGCCGATCGGAAAAATTCACTCGACTCGACTCGACTCGGTCGGTACTAGTGTCGTAATCCGCGTGCGCCGCTATGTGTGAAATTGAAATTAAAATTCTATTAAAGCGGAACGATTGGAATAGAACACGACGTGTCCTATTTTTATACAGCACTGATAAATTGATTATGTGATTGGACTGGCTCACTGGGCCGCCCAGGAACTGAGCCATTTAAACGCTGCTCCTTTATTATTCTCTGTCGCAAGTATGGTGGCCATATTTGATGGCGACTTCGCATTTAGAATGAAGTTTGGAATTAATACCCTCAACTTTTTACAATTTTCAAAAGTTTTACAAAGCTATTAGTTATTGTGGTGTTTCGTAATGGACAACTTTTGGTACAAAGAAGTTTGTTATGCTTCTTCTAGGAAAGATTTTGCAATACCTTGCTTGACGGTGAAACTTGTGCGACATGTTTACTTTATAACTATTCATAAAAAAAGTTGGCCAAGTTTTTACGTAAGCCTGTATTTTTCGCTTGTAATTTGATTCGAACTGGGTTCTGCGTACTAATTAATCATAAACTAAATTATATGAAGTACTTTATTTACCTGGCAAAGTTTATTGAATATTTCAGTGTTCGGTATTTTTATCTTGTCCCTAAATAGTGGTCGCTCTATAAGCGTAGGTCGTATTGAAGACAATGCGGGGGCGACTGTTTGAAGCGCTTCGTACAATTTTCCGCTCGAAATCCCGCCGAGTTTATTTTAGCTTTCATCGACTTCACACTAACGTACTAAGTACCATTGTTGCGCGTGAGTTGGCTTAACAGTATTACCATTTCACGAAAAAATTTAGTATTCCGATAAAGCAAATAGGTTTTTTGTTACATAAAAACTTTATTGGTATTATTCTTGTACGTTTTAACAAACATTATGTGTACCTGAGATGCGATATCGCGTAATTTAGTAGGAACGTTAGCTCGCTCAATTGGACTTCATGACAAGAAATTCTCGGATATAAGAACATAGTCTGTTCCTCGCTTAGGTACAGATTTATTGACATCGCGATAAACTGCTCCTTGGAGCGCCATTCGTCGATTAAATGACGTCACAGGCTCAGACTCCAGTCTTTAGTGTCCTTTTGTTATTGTATTCATAGTGTGGTCTCATAACTATTGTAGGAGGGGGTGATGAACCTGGTTATGGCTTCGTATGTATAGTGCAGACACCCGCAATATGTCGGTGATAATGTATGGGAGTGCGAACGGGTGTGTCTCTATGAATACGTCTGTTCAACGTGTTTCCATTGTTCGTGCGTTATCGAGACATCTATGACTGTATTGGTAATGTATTGTGAATGATTTTCTTTGACGGGAGAATTGTGTGCCGTAATTTACCGCCACTCGATTTGTTTAGTGGTTGTTATCATAGGCTACTCTTTTAAGTATGGTATTTGATTACGTAGATGCGTTACTAAAATATTAAAGTTTTAGCATAAATTTTGTTAGCGTAGTAGTTTGGAATCAAGACTAGAGAAATCTATCATATTACTTATACAAATCTTTGACGTTCAGTAAATGTGCAAGCGACCATAAAAGTTAAAATGAAATTATATTAAATTCAAAAATGTAACAAAACAAACCACAATTTACCCGTTATCACTAAAATATCTGAAAATTTGAAGAGACAAAAGTTAACAGCAAACGTAGATTACCTTAGAAATAATATTTCAGCTGAAACTTCAGCTAAGAAAACACAATACGTCTTATCGTGATGCGTGGGTGTCTGAAATATAGCCAGCCTTATTTCCACTCGACTTAGCCCCGGATTTGCTTGTTTAGGATAGATTATACCGGTAGTAATTGACAGATTAAACTTATACTATTGCAAACATTTTTTTATGTATTTCTTTTTTGAGATAATATACTAGTCTCTTCTCTTCTTTCTTTATAAGATAAGTTGGTAAATGTGTAGACGGATCACTTGATGGTAAATAAGTGGCCCATAGAGTGACCCGAAACACCAGAGGTGTTACAAGTGCATTTGTGGTCTTTGGGGGAAGATGGGGTTATTTTTTGGGGATTAGGGAGATTGATAATAGATCTCCGATATCTATATTCTAGTAGTGTAATAAAAATAAAATTTTATAGTTTTGATGATTACTTAATTACAGAATTTGAAAACTGATTGGGAAGAATGACAATTTCTGCAAAGGGAACGGCAGTAGAAAATGGTCGAGCTCAGATGCGCGGTATTGGAAAGCCCTTTATCCAGCAGAAAACAGAAGTAGCCTGATGATGGTGAATTTTAAGGAAAAGCTGCCTTAGTATTTAATATAATTTTTATTTGCCATCAATAAATATATGTATGTACACAAAAGAAAATTATTTATTGGAATGATACGAAGGGAATTTAAGCTCTTTTATTGCTTAAATAAAGACTACACGATTCTATTTGAGCAAATAAGTGTTTTATTGTTCAATTCAGAAGTTATAGGAAAAATAATGTTTCTTTGTATTTAGAATTTCGTGATATCATTTTCCGGGTAAATTCTTTCTGAACAACATTTTGTCAAGGTATTAAGTCGGCCGTTTCATTTCGGCTTTGACTTCTTCTATGAGTAAAAAATGTACTTATAACGAAATAATTCAATTTTTCACTAATCTAAATCTTTAGTAAAAAACTTGGAGAACAATGAAAAGCTTTGTTTGCTTCAAGAGATTTATCTCCGTAATGTAAATCCTTCCATGTAATAAATGAGTTATACGATCACGATATTTCAATGAAATTAACTTATTTTGTCACTTATGTATATGAGGCAGACGGGCTGGCGTCAGCCTCGCCTGGATTACCAAGGATTCGGCGCGGAACACAGCCTACCTGTTAATATCTACATACTTGTCAAATTACCTTGTCAATTCATGTGACGGGTGATACAGCCTATTTACTGCTACGAACTGCTACGCGCGAGCGTAGACCGTAGCCGAGTTCATTGCTACGCTCGTGCTACGCTTTCGTAGCACTTTGATAACTCATTTTGCTCTTTATAACTGAAATACTTAACAGATTATAAAGCTTACAGTGGGCGGTTAAAACAAATTGAGTACTAAGCTACGTAGATAAATGTGCTGTAAAGTAGGTTTAATAAAATAGACATAATTCCAATGTGAATTGCTCCACATTTTATCCGTGCGGTATCTAATGTTCCCGTCCCGCACAACTTCACGTATGTAATGGGCTGTGGAAACGAAATGTGTGTGGCTCGCAAATGTGTCATCTAAATCAAAAAGTTCGCTAAAACCCTCGCACCAATTAATTTCTAGTCCATAAAATAAAAATTCTCTGTAAGTATCCCTAGACTAATTCAAAGTTTGGAGTTTATCAAAGAGATAAGCAAGTTTTTCTTATTAAGTATCAAGGGAGCTGTCGTAAATACAGAAATTAGCGCGAGTATCATCGTCAGAGCGGTGTGTAAACATGAAAACTTTGAAAGTGACGGCGGCGCGGCGTCGGCGCGCCCTCGTGCCGCCGTCGTCTCGACTACGTCACGGCTACGTACCGGCGACGTGCCGGCGACGTCGGCCAATCTAGCCGGCGTGTAAGTTGCCGCTTATATTAGCTTATCGCATCAACTCGTGCTATTAGTTTTGTTACAAGTTTTATTCTACTTCGGCTGAATTATATCTTTAATATGTAGCGCGCACAAGCTTCTCGGGGTGTATTTTCTTATTACTAAGCTAAATATATACAATTAAATCTAAAGCCGAGTGTTCACTGTATATAAATGTGGTGCGACGAACTGTGGCGTTAGGCGTCCTTATTAACTGCAGCGGTCACGCTGCACTGCAGTCGCCGGCTGATTAATGAATATTAGACTTTATGTCTTCGTTGGCAAAGGTGAAAATAATACGCGTTCATAGAGAGTATCGGTGTTCATTAATTAACTTTATTGCTAAGCCGTAGATTTAACGCCAAAAACCTGTGGCTAAAAACAGCAACATATTTACATAAAAATGAGGTGGAAGGGAGTTAGTTTGGCGCCATGGTAGTAGTAGAAAATAAATAATAATGTCGATGGCAAGAACAAAGCGTGAAGTCGGTGTCGGCGGGTGATGGCGCGCACGGTGTGGGCCACGGTGGGCCACGGCGGGCCCGGGTGGTCGGCCGGGAGCCGGTCGAACGTGGCGTCATATTATGTTATTTACGCGCCCACAGAGGACAACTTTTTAATGGGGCGATAACAGACCACCCGAGACCGGAGCGTTGCTGTTAAATCTCATGCTCATAAATACGTTATGTAAACCCACCCTAATAATTAGTGGCGGTTACGGCGTGTAGTTAAGTTTTATGAAGCCGGCGGAGGCTGCGAGGAGCTCGCACACAAAAATGTTTTCTAATTTGTCTGCCGTGTTCCGACGCGATCAACTGGAAATTGTTGTGTTTATTTAGAGCACCTTCTCTGTGTATCCAAGGATACCTACCCTCCTTTTTCCGCCGTTTTAATGCGATTGGGTTTCCGCGGTACCGGAGCGCGCGTAGCCAGATCGCATTGAATATGTATAGTTTAGTCTGATTTCACGGCAACCTTCGCTTTCGAAGCCCTCGGCTCCACTGAATACTGACGAGTTCAATTTAATAAAACAAATATCTCTCCTCCACATACGTACCGAGCTCGGATTATATTTTTATCTAACAAATAGATTTATGAAACTTTTTATTGTTCCGTTTTATTATGTCTTCCAAAAAATACTTCGGTTCTCGTAGAAAGTAAATAGAATAACTCTGCGACTTACGAGTAAGTTATTTTCATAACAATGTTCACGGTACGTGACGCCGGCATACTTTTTGCGAATTTTGACAGTTCTCAGCAATAAATACTTACCTCGACGCCAATTTCATAGATTAACATGAATTTGTCAGAAATGAAAGATTTTGCATTCGTGGCCCTGTTTACGTTTCATACAAACAAACATGGCGTGGTATGTTCGGACGTAAATAATGGAGTTGGCAAGAGTTGTGCGTGAGTTGCGCGGCAGTTGCCGGCGGGGCGCGGGCACAGCGCGGGTGCCGGACACAGTACCTTGCTAGGGCGCCGCGCTGCACGCCTGCACTCCGGCTCTTCACTGCTTCCCCACTTTTACTTTTCCAAAGTTTTTCAACAACTTAGTTCACAAACTTGGGCGAGTTCAGTGACCGAGTCTGAGGCGTTCTGGCGGAAGCTAGCGTTGTCAGCCGTGGGGAGAGGGTGAAGCGCGTGCTGCACGTACACAGGTTACAACGAGTACAGCGACGAAGCGAGATACGGAGTCATGCGGTCAGCCAAAAGGACACAAACCTACTGGCGAGCTGGGTGTATCGGCGCTGCGGCCGGGGGCGGCGGGCGGCGGGGCCGCGCCATTGGCCCGCCGGGGCACGCCTCCGACGTCGCCGGTGACGCCGTCGCCGCCGCCGCCGCGTCGCCTCAGCACGGCCGTCGGCCCGCCAGCCGCCGACCCGACCCGACCTTACCCATACACTTCGCACCACTCCAACTATCTTAACTTCAAACTTTTTTAAAGACGATTTGCTCATCCACTCCTAAGTACACTCGCGGAAATACCTTTAAACTATACGTTTCAATAGTTAGTATTATACTTAAGCACTTACCTTGGTTGTAGTTTGATGCAATCGCTTGCTGGATGCTCAGCAACAACAAGTACCGGGAAGGAAGCACAGCACGAGGACAACACAACACACTAGATACTTATAAACTAGTTAGCTTGATAATTAAACTACATACTTAATTATCATTTGTCAAAATTATTAAAATTTAAAGTTTCACATAATAAGGTCAACGCATTAAGTTGCTGCACTGTAGTCGGGCGGGTAATGATTAGCTGCCAACTTAATTTACTGTCACCTACGAATTTGACTTTAATTACTACCCACGTTTTTAATTTTCTATTTTACTATAGGGTACTTTGCAAATAATTAGCTGTTATTTCCATTTGATTAATGAACTTTATGCGCTTAGTAACAAGAACTATAATTGAACATTGTTGTTCTGTTGCTATCTCGTTCTTAAATATTGGATTAAAGTGTATCGCTTGGACTTTTACTTGTTTGTATATATGTAGTTGTAATGCCATGGTTGTTATTATAAAACTAATATAATGTACTGTTGGATAAGTTTTCTTATAAATCTTTTAAGATAAGTTTCAATCTTTCAGGGAGTGAGACTGAGAGGAGGGAAAGTTAAACTCGAGTAGGCGGCAAATCAAACAGGTACTTATGTCAAGATGTTTATATGGATATAATTCGAAAACTTTTTTTGGTATAAGCCGGTAAACGAGTAAGTGGATGATTTGATGGTAAACAATCCCCGCCGCCCATGGACACCCGAAATACCAGAGGCGTTATAAGTGCGTTGCTGGCCTTTTGGGGGTTAGGAATTTAAGGGTTGTTGTGGAATCGGGGATTGGGAAGATTGCGAACTCACACAACGAAACAACGCAAGCGTTGTGGACGAGTGTCAACAAGTCTTATGGATTTTGGCCGCCATGATCAAAAAGAGGAGAATATATTATATTTTTTATTTGTATACTTAACTTTGTTCTATTCACTTTTTACCAATTATTTTATGAATTCCCTGTAACTATAGGGTGAGTTTATCACTACTTAGTATAAAACAAAGTGTCTTCCTTTGTCGCCATGTCCCTTTGTATTCTTAAATCTTTAAAACTACGCAACGGATTTTGATGCGGTTTTTTTATAGATAGAGTGATTCAAGAGGAAGGTTTATATGTATAATACATGCATAATATATCATCATAGCAGGTCGCTAGTAACCTATATAACAGGCACGCATCCATCCATGTACAAGTAAAGATTACTTAAAGCATTAAAACAGAATTTATCTTCACAAAAAGCTATGAAACTTGTACTAAATTAGTAATGTCAGTTGTACATGGCGACTTATATGAACGTGTGTGGTTTTCGCGTGTTTTATATGAATTAATTAACCCAATTACCAGTTTTATACACGCCACGGCAGGTAAACTACGAGTAACGTATGTAATCTTTAGTGCAGTGGTTGCCAATCGGTGGTCTGTTGACAAAATATGGTCAGAAAGATAATAACACAACACCTAATAAAAATACCATGGTTTGTTTTATGGAATACCCCGGGCAAACGAGTAGACGGATCACTTGACGGTAACCGATCAGCACCAGGGATGGACATGGTTGAAGCTCAAATAAAATTTGTCATAACTAAGAGGATTAACTGATTTCAATAATCAATAATTCATTATTTTTATGAGAACGAACCTCACGACTTAGGAGAAAATCTATGTGCGACTACACGAAAACTAACATAACTAAATAGTGGGCCTTACTTAATAAAAATGTTCCTTAATGAACAAAAGCTTGGGAACCCCTGCTTTAGTGGATACTAAATATATTGTAACAGTTACTAGTATTGCCAGACAATGATATTGGCGTGAAAAAGGTGTGTGAGTTTCATTGAAACTTTGATTCCAGTTGTGACTTAAATCCGCAACGACACAGTTGTTATAACCGTATCGGTGCTCTTCCTATCAATCGTGCAAAAATAGGAAAAATAGTAAGTATAAAGTTACTTTCAAGTTCATTAACCTTTGTCTTTAACACATCACAAACATCACCAGCCTATAGCCTATATCCTCACGCGGAGAAGCTTTGAGTATTAATCACCACGCTTGCTCAATTTGGGTTGGCGATATCAAACCTATAATTAGAAATTATAACCTCAGGTTTCTTCACCGTTTGTCAGTGGTATCTAAATAATATTCTCGGAAAAAATCACAGTGATACTTGTCTAAAACATCCTAGACACATACACATGTACAAGTGCACCCAACTCGGGACTCAAACGCGAGCTCACTCGACCAACGACGCACAGCATAATATCTATCCATTTTAACCTGTTAACTGAACTTTCAGAATGTACATCTTGCAGTCTTTCTAGAAAATTCGACAAAGAGCTATTAATAGGGGGTGAAACGCTGAAGAAATTCAAACGAGCTCCCGAGGCTGTAAGAATGCTACTCACGTGCATTTCCAGCGTACATACGGACACTGTGGAAGGGTCGGCAGAAGGCTAGCTCTTAAGGAAAGTTGTATCTTTTTTTACCCGACTTCAAAAAAGGAGGTTCATAGTTTGACCCGTATGTGTGTTTGTGCGCGATTTTCTCGCGTTTGGCTGATTCAATTTTGATGTTGTTTTCAGCATAGTATTTTCCAGACTTAGGAGAACGTTTACGTTAAAGAAAATTGAAGGCGGTTCCCTTTTTTTTTGTAGAATTTTTAAGATTGCTGTCATGTTGACTCCTGAGTCTACTGATGCGGCTATAGGGTATAATTTAAGAAATATATGTATGAGTTAAGGATGCCTTTTATACGTCTTCAAATTTAACGAATATAGATTCGAGTAGGTATCAAATCAAAGATCTTATCGAAGAAAATATTCAATGTTAAATAATAAAGCTCCTTTTATACAGTATAAAATCAAAACGAATCATTTTAATAAACCCATGAATGAAAGTAGATACAATTTTTCAGTTCTCAAAGCAAAAATATTTTTAGCACAAAGGTCAACATTTCAGACTAAAAGTAATTAATCTGCTATCACTTTTAATCTCATCTTAGACGTTTATTTTATAAACATTTCAAATACTTAGCTCATTTTTCTAGCGAACAACAAAACAAAAAATGGCAGCGAAATAATTTTCTATAGTATACAATATTAACATAGCGAAATCATTAAAATGAGTGTTACATATTGTTCTTGTATCGTTTCGCTTCACTTTCTTTGTGTTGCTAAACCCATCAGGGAAAACAAAAGAGGTACGGCAGAGAACAATAGCTACCTGGTGGAAAGGTAATTCTCCTAGTTAGGGCTATTCAAAAAATAAATGACGGAGATTAGAGCCACAGTCACAGTTAAACAATGTTTCTAATAATTATTGTTTAGCTTCTTGCTGTTTGTTTATTTATTTTGATTTGTTTTTGTTTTTAGAGGTTTGTTCATGTGTGTTGTTAATGTTTTTTATCTAATGGATTTATTTATGATCCATGGTGGTATTTCAACCGTCAAAATATCTTCATATATGTTTTTTAAGTCATCTTGTAGAACATTTAAATGTTTAATGTTTGTATGAATATCTATCAGAACCAGAATTTTAATAATACGACTTACACTTACAACTTATGAAACCCCATTCTTGTATCACTCCAGCGTAGACCGCCGTTGAGTCTCTCATAGATCCCTAGGGGTCCACCTGAACCACTTTGGGAATCACTATTTTAAATTCAAGTGTCCATGGGCGGCGGCGATTGCTTACCGTCCGTCAGCTAGTTTACCAGTTTGTTCCATAAAAAAAAAAAATAGTATTGTAACCAAATTAAATTAGTTGAGTATTGTCTTTAATAAGGTCTATTTTCCCGTGTTTGTCCAGAACAAACAGAGACATGTAATAAAACTACAGTAGTTATTACCAACAAAACAAAATCACTCAAACTATAAGTAATAAAATACTACAATAAAAAATTTGTTGCTATCATCCGTGGGTAGATTTTGTGACGGACTATAAAACCTAGGAAACATTAGGACACCTATAAATTGATCTATAAAATTGTCATGGTTTCATAAATTAATTATTGTTTGGGATTATAACATAAAATATCTAAAAAAACCTGGCTCTATTGCCTTTCTTTCTCAATCTCAGGAATCAGGAATTGGTAATCCCCGATTCCCCAACAACCTTTAAATTTCTAACCCCCAAAAGACGGCAACTTGTAACGGCTCAGGTGTTTCGGGTGTCCATGGGCGGCAGCGATTGCTTATCATCAGGTGATCCGTCTGCTCGTTTACCGGCTTAAACCATAAAGCCTTTAAAAATAGCCATAGCTTTAGCCATGAAACCTTTTAAAAAAGAATACGCTCTTTTCTTTTTGATTTTTGACTTATTACATTTTACTAAACTGTCCACAAGTAAGTTAAAGTTTTAAACGCACAATATACAAACTACATATATGTAACTACATTTCTAAAACTACGTCAATAGGTGAAGTTTTCTTTTTCCAATGTAAAAGCAACATAGTTGTACTTCTGTGTCGGGTCCGTACATAAATTGTCGAGTCCGCTGAAGTCTGTAAGTTCAGGTCATTGTGATGTGCCCGCAGTGCGCCCAAATCGATGTAATTTGTATAAAAACGTTACATTCTAACACGTACCATTTTTCTCCAAGTAAAAGTGAGTATTTACTTTAAAAGTTTTCGAATTGTTGAGTGCATTTCGTGGGTTAAGAACTAGAGTAGCGTAAGGGCAAAATGACAACTTCTCAGGAGAGCCGAAAAACAACTCAAATTTACCTACCGTCAACTTGTAGGTCTTTTATGGCAAAATCTATAGTATCTGTATATCTGTTTTTTACTTAAAATAAAGCTTTATTTATTGGCTGCAGAATACTGTAAATTCATGGTCAATAAAAAAAACGGTTTCATTTAAAAATATATATTTTTCTAAAACTGGTTGACATACGTCATAATAACGGACTGCATTACTTTAATTATTTAGTGCAATAGTAGCGTAACCCACCCTTACGTTTTTTTGGCACGGAGAAAAATTACAAGGCTACAAAATCAAACTTTCTGCGTTAATAACGTATGACAAGATACGCCATTTGAGCGATTACATTGAAGGCATAATTCAGTGTCCTATGCGCTCGTAAGTCGAGTTACGATCGTTGTGCTCATAACTTTATTGACAAAATAATGTCAAGATTATTGTAAGTAGAAACACTTCCTTTTGGCAATAAATAAACTTCTTTTCTTTTTATGCGTTATTATTGTACTAAGCAATCTACACACTACATCGTTCCAGTTTTTTGGCACATACAAATATGGGGATTGAAAAAGCGAATGGTGAAAAAAAAAAATTTTTTGAGTTTTTGCCCTTACGCTACTCTAGTTCTTAACCCACGATTTATTCAAGGTTTTTTTATTCGTGTGTCGTGCAATGACTAAGTGTTTGCAATGATAGTACTAGGTATATATCTATGAGCCTTATTTATATAAATGTGGGTTGGAAGAAGAAGCCTTGTAGTAAGTTACCAAAAGAAATTAGAGTTTCCACAGTAATTAGCATGTTTAAAAATATATTGAAGTGGTATCTGGCCCTCTCGCCTCACCCAACCCGGGAGAAGACAAGAGATGATTTCCCCCTTCAAAAATATAAAAAAATCTAGCCAAACAGCAGTAATAACCGACTGCCAAGCAACGTGTCGCGGGCTCGATTCCCGCACGGAGCAACACTTTGTGTGATTCATAAATTGTTGTTTCGGGCTTGGGCGTCAAGTACATGTAAACTTGTATGTTTCAAAACGCACCCACGACACATCAGAAAATCCTAGTGTGGGGCAACGTCATTTTTAAAACAAAAAGTAACTTATTACAATTTAACCCACAACTCCCCCGAACTAATTAACAAAATACAAGAAGAAACAAATAATAATTCTAATAAGAAAATCTCTTAAAATATTTCTTAATAAAAGTTCTCTTTTGAAATGAATAGGGTATTAACAAAAAGTTTCTAATACTGGCCAAATTGTACTGAGTAGACGCGGGCAGTATGGCCGAGTAATCTTGAATAACACAAAAGGAACTCACTTTCTCCTACCTCAATTATAACAAAAGGTTAATTATGAAACCAACTTATTTTTAGCTTGATGAAGCTAATTTTAACGTCGGTAATGACTCCTTTAGGTTTGAACTGTGTATGAATTATGTTGTCGTGTGTTGACATGTAATTATGTATGTGTCACTTGAAGACAGATTGTTGTTGATTACTTAATTTGTGTTGAGTAATTTTGGGGTTTTTAGGTAAATTGGTAAAGCAAAGTTGAAATGTAGGTGTTATATTGTGCAAATGTGTATGTGCAGTGTGCACTTCTGCTTATCTCTTTGAGAATAAATCCTCTTTAATAGTGGTCGTGCTTGCGACTTTTTGACCAAGGAGTCAGTCACTCAAAGACACAACTCAGATACCAGGTGTAATTTCATTAAAAAAAACATTCAAAAAATGACTGTGCCTGATCCTAGAAATGAACCCGACGATTTATTGCCCGACAGTTACACTTACGATTACTCGTCTAACAAAGCAAGTTTCTATAACCAAAACCAAGCATTTTAAATAAATATTTAATTTACAAAAACAACCTTGAAGTTTATTAGACCGCCCTTACTTAAAAGACAAAACAGATTAGCTTGCGATAATTATAATTAAAACAATGAATAAATCTATAAGGGCGAAAAAGGTGAGTTTGGACACGCGACAGAGGCACGACACTGTAGAATGACAGTAATGTACACACAACTACACAAGCTATGCAAAACCAGTATAAATTGACCTTTGAATATGTGAAAGATCATACAAAGCCAGACCATGATAAAATGGTTTTGTATAGCTCAATGTGGAGTCGTGTGTACCATTATCAGAGGCCGACAATACGGATTGGCCTGTAAACGGCGTAGTGCCGGTCGTGTATAACCAGACTTGGTTGAGCTTGCTAGACAGAAAACATAAACATACTATAGACTACTTAGAATGGAAGTAGATTTATTGTTTAATTTTTAATTAAATAAAATAATAATAGGTTAATGATAATTAAAAACACTAAGTTGTGATAATAGCAATATTTTTAACCGATTTCTCAGTTTGACTTGTATTTTAGGTATATGTATGTTCGCAATCATCTCGGGTTTGGCTGAGCTGATTTTGATTCGGTTTTCAACATAGTATTTTTTAGAAGGTTTTAGATAAATTGCTTGACTTGAAAAAATTAAGGAAACAGAAGGCGGTTCCCTTTAAAAAAAAAAACAGTTATAATAGTAATTTTCATAGTAATAAAATGTTTGACTTTAAAACAGATTCATAAAAAAATCATGACTTAATAACCATGTAATGTGTTTGCGTTTAGCCTTCCTCTCAACACGGTGATTATACCTACGGGACTAATAACATAATAAGCGAAAAGTGGCCTGTACACAAAGCCTATCAACAGAGGTGACGAGTAATTGGCCTTTATCAAAACAATTTTAAATTTAAAACCTTTTCTCAGACAAAACACCTTTTTTTAAACTGCACTCCAGTCTAGGGTTTATACAAATAGTTTGCACGTTTGCACAATCCGGCGCAACTGTGCACAGTGGAGATCACGTCCCGCCAACATGGCGGCTTAATATTATTTCCAAGGTTTATAATGTCCTAGCATCCTAGCTGTGCAGTGACGTCATCCGATCGACAATTCATTAGGGATAATGTGACCGGCAATCGTCCGATCGGTTTCAGAGAAAGCGTTGGCGTTGGATGGTTAACAGGCGTTTTCTTGGATCTTGTTTTATTTGAAAAGGTGTTGCAATTGAGATGGATCTGATCTCTTTTGCTAGGTTTCCTTTTTGTATAGTGTTGATAGTTCAGTTTTTAAACGACAGGATTGTGTCTTTGTAATAATTCATTTTTGTTTGTTTTAATATTTGTGTATTTCAGGTCTGCTTGCCCTGTTAGACAGATTATAATACGTTAAGCAAGTGTATAAAGTAAGTTAAAATTAAAAAATATAAACTAAAACAAAAATATCATACAGTCCTTTTATTTAAAGCATAAATATGATGGTTAATTTATATCAGCCGACGCAGTCATATCTTCAGAACCTAACTTAAGCTGCATATGTGGAAAAAGCGCTAAAAGCATTAAACCAGGAAACTACATTTCAAGAGCCGACAAGAATAAGTGTGCTAAAGCAAAACAACAAGCATTAGCAAGCGTTAAATTTTTAAATTCTAAAATAAGTCGTCACGGCATTCTTTGAAACTATAACTTGGGGTTGTCTAGTGCCATGATATATTATCGAGACTGCTAAGTGCCATGCAAAATGTATTTATACATTGTACTTCCTTACACCATTATGGCATTGTTCCAAGTAAAACAATCTTCGGTGGGAGGACGATAACAGCCATAGGAATGATTTTATTACGTGACACCGTAATAAAAGTTAAATAAAGTGCATTTTCGACTATATTAACGACTGCGTACATAAAATTATGACAGCTGAAAGGATCATTAACTTAATACATTTGTGTTTTGATTTTAGCTATCGTAAAATTTGTTTTATTGTGTGTTTTATTCAAATTTAGTGATCGTTCATTAATTTTTTGAAGTGTATAGAGGAATTTTAATAAGGAGTGTCTGTGAAATATTGTGACATAACTTTGAATTTAATAATTTTGAAGGAGTTGTAACTTGTTTGATATTTCATATATATTTTACCTTTATAAATATTTTACCTACAATGACTCGTTTAATATATATTGTCCCGTATTAAAATGTAGTTTGTAATGTCTTTATTATATAATTTTAAGCTTTATCTCAATGACAAATGAAACCAATGACAATACTAAGGGTGCTTCTCCACCAGAGTTGTGCTATGCAGCTAAGATATGAAACTATGTGATATGACCGTTTCTATCGATACTGAGCTACGTACCTGGAAAAGATGAGCAGCTCGAGTATGCGATGTATCGATAGTAGAGAAGCGAACCCTAGCACATCTTTTCATATAAAAAAACATAGCTTAGCTGAGTCCGTTTCCACCAGTGTTAAGTAATGTGTACCAATGAATGTGATTGGTGGAAGCCAAACGCATCTACAGCAACGTAATCTCTGGTGGAAAAGTATCCTTTACCGAGTACACTAAACTATACTCATACCTTTCAACAAAATGAAAAAATAATAATACAAATGACTTTGAAATTCTTCAAAGAACTGAGTAGACAATCACTACTAAAAGTATTGTTGTTTTAGAAAGACATGTTATTGTAGGCATAAAACCCAATGTATATAGCAATATACATAATGTTATGTATTATACAACCCCGTCTCAGCCGTTATACAACGTTATTAAGCTAAGTAGACTAACTAGCGAAACGTGACAATTGCTTCAAAAAGAAATAACTTTTTATCACCACACATTCTTTAATATTTCACCATGATATTTCAGCTTTATTTTTTTGTGGTGATATTTTCTTTTTTGTGTTAAAATTTTCATGATATCAAACCCGAAGTATTAATTGATGGATGGATCTGGAAATGCAAATCCCGAGTACGAAGACTTATTTTATGGTATAAGCCGGTAAACGAGCAGATGGATCACCTGATGGTAAGCAATTGCCGCCGTTGTCCGTAGACACCCGTAATACTAAAGGCGTTACACGTGTGTTACCGGCCTTTTGGGATATCGGGGATTAGAAGATTGGGAAGGGGAGTAATTGGGCCTCCGTTAACCTTATTCACACGACGTATGTAAGCGTCGTATCACGTCAGTTTTCTGTGAGGTCGTAGTATCATTCCGCACAAGCTGGCCCGTTCGTGCCGAAGCATTAATCCAATGAATTCAAAGATAATTTCTTTCTTTTATCTATCCAACATTATTTTATTTTCACTAAAGCATTTATCGAACAAATTTCTAAAACGAATCGAACCCTCGACACCTACTCAAGTGCCAGTCATTCAGCCACAACACTTACTTTAACACGAGACATGTTAAAGATGCCAAAAAAATGTACCGAAAAAAAGCTCCATCAGTTTCTATGACACGTTAATACGCTGTGCGCACCTCTACCAATAAGAGGTCACTTATTGACAGCATCAAAGGAGGTCGAAGATTCATATAAAATAAATTGCTTCACAGTTGATAGGCCGGGGTCAATGAGCCATGACGTTGACAAGGGTGCTCCGACGCAGCCAATATGCACGAATACCGTCTTGAATCGTGTTTGACACGGCCCCCGTTCAAACTGAATGCTGCGATTACATGAGTTTTCGAATCGACTTATGGAGGCGTGTGTGTGTTTGTGTTTTTGAAAATTTTGTTCTTATTGTGTGATACGTATTATGTGTATTCGTAAGTGGGACTAATCACACTAATATTATAAATGTTGTTTACTTAGATCTTTGTCCGTCAATCACGCTGAAACTACTGATCGGAAAGAGGGTGATGGCAAATATATGATTATAATGTAACCTATATCTCAACTTTGTCGGCACGGTTTAGTTGGTTTAAATTAAACGTTGATCCGTGGTACACAAATGTAAAAAGAAAGATTAAAGAAAACTGTAGACACCCCTTGGGGTTAAAAGGCGTAAACAGATGAAAAATCAGCACTAATATTAAAAGCTAACACAGCCCTGCTTATCCCACTAAGCCCTAATATCACACCACGTGTTAACTGCACTCATAGAATTTTATAGACTTCAATGGTTTAGATCCCCGGATCCGAAGTAATTCCCCCGCTTTATTTATTGTCAGCGTCATAAAACGTATAACGGCATTTGTATTGAAAATGGCTACAAAAAACTACTACAATATTTTTCGACAGTCGCCCAGTATTTTTGCTATGAAATGACTATTTTATTTTAAGCTGAATATTAAAAAACTGGCGACACTTTGACCGGATTCGTTTGGGAATTTTTCGATATTTTTAAGTTAATATTAACTAACGTGCGTGTATCGACACGTGTTTTTGTGTTGGTGTTTAGAAAATTACGTTTTCGTTGTGATCCATACAATATTAGGTGTATATAGCATTTTTGTAGATACATTACTTACTTTTTACCCAACTGTAAGAAGGGTATAATATTGTTGTCATCTATTAATATAAATTGAGCAAAACACACAGTAGGTATAACTTTGTACCTGGCCCTATACTAAACAAAAACATCTAAACGCCGTAATCAAACCTAATACCTCACGTTCACACATCAGTACAATCCATAAAACTGAAAATTCAAACGTTTCCATATTAAAATGAGTGAAAAACTTGCAGTGGAGTATTTTTATGGGTGGGCGAACCAGTCAACCCTTGTCAACGTCACTGGATATTATCGGATATAACCAGATATAACTGGATATTACTGGATATTTCCGGAACTGCATCTACGTGCTTTTGTTGGAATAACCTTTGAAGCAGTTTCCATTGATTTCATTAAATGCTGGAGCATGTTTCGCTTGTTTGTCCGCCAGGTAAAAACTTAGGTTTTTATTTATTTTTCCTTCTTCAGACTTTTGTGAACGTGTTTGTCATGTCGATTTCTCCTCTGTTTTTCTATGAGTATATAAATTAAATTACGTTGCTTTACAAGTTACGAGTTAGTTTTGTTAAATAAATCAAATGATTCGATTGAGATGTCAACCGTTCACATTTATCATTAGTTTTGTCCATCGTCGTATTATTACATCCTGGTATATTCCTCCTAGTCCTATATTTTTATGTTCACTGTTTTATAAAGTTGTACCTCCAGTTAATTGTATACTATAGTTAGACAACTACACTATTACTTAGGTACCAACATTGATAAAAAGATCAATTCACTTCATAATACGCGACACGTACCTAATACTCACTCATATTTCACCATGAGTGCGTCACTCCCAGCCTATTCATTACAAATCCCACTCATGTTAATCTGCAATGTCACGCCTTTTATCCCCGAAGGGGTAGGTAGGCTACCCACTTTTCACCAATTGTGTTATAAGTAATAGGGGTGAGCCTATTGCCATATACTGGGCATAATTCCAGATTCCGTGCTACTGAGAAAAAACCGAAAATAGCCCAGTAATGCCCGACCCGAGAATCGAACCTGAGACCCCTTGTCCGGCAGTCACACTTGCGACCACTCGACCAACAAGGCAGTCAAACTCATGTTAATCTATTTGACTTAATACAGTCACAACAATTGACTTTCGAAGTCAACTACATCCTGACTAGACATGCTATCAATCTAAGATGGCGGCAGTCAATGCGCCTTTATTACTGTGGACCTCATGTCGGGGACCTCTCGACGCGGCCGGCTAATGACATTATTACAACGGCCTTATACGAAATGGAAACTCATTGACATTTATAATGTACTTCTTAATAAGGATTAGAAGGCTTCTCCACTAGAGATGTTCTATGCTACGTTGCTGTGGATGCGTTTGGCTTCCACTAATCATATTCAATGGTACGCATAGCTTAGCAATGGCGGAAACGGACTGAGCTAAGCTATGTATATGTTTTATGAAAACATGCGTATCGATATATCGCATACTCGAGCTACGCATCTATTTCGCAAAGAAACTTTGCGGCGGTGCATCTTCATAGCTCAATCTTATACTCGCATAATTCCACTGATCACTGGAAATGGTACACATAGTTTGACAGTCTAACTTTTACATCTTCGTAGCATAGCTACATAGCACATCTCTGGTGGAAAAGCACTCTAAGTATATGAGATGAGATTAATACTAATTCGACTGTACTGTTGACGCGGTGGCTGCGCAATTAACTGCGACCAGCGGCCAGGTGTATTATAAGGGAGTAGTAACACCCAACATTGCGCTTGTTAAGTTCAATACAATGTAGTGGATGCAGTGTGAAGCTGTACTACGTGATGTCTACATTGTCATACTATCATTATCCTCGTGAAGGATCAAGAAACTGTGTGTTGAATACGGTGTAAGGACTTACTTGACTTAAGGTCCTATGTCCCCTAGATGGAGCAAAGGGCGTCCACAAAGGTCCTGCATTTCGGTCGGTGATCACTCCTCGTGCCCAGGATGACTTTACTTGTTAGAAAAACATTTATTATTTAATTTACATTCTTTATTTCATTGCATTCAATAAATTTTAAAAATCTCTGAATTAAGTTGAGTGTCTGTTTCTCGGAAAAATCATTATACGAGTAGTAGTACTTTTTTTTGACTGCCTCGTTGGTCGAGTGGTCAGTGCGACTGCCGAACAATTTTCGATTCCCGGGTCGGGCAAAGTATTACTGGGCTTTATTCGAATTTTCGAAAAATGAAGTTGAGTGTCTGTTTCTCAAATGGTGAAAAGTGGGTGTACATTGTAAAATCATTATACGAGTGACATTGTGTGTGTAGTACTCTTTATTACTGCAAAAAACATGTTATTTTCGAGTCAATGTTCCTTTTTAATTATTTTTTTTGTAATGAAAGCATATTAAATTGAAATGCTTTATTGTATGTCTACGAAAATTTTAGATGGGTATTCACTTGCTCATATTTTTCTTATTAACAATTTTTTTGATTTTTTTTGTATATCTTCTTTTATAATAACTGGCTTGGGTTTGAGAAAAGTGTACTTGGTAGGACTATTTCAATGAGGTAGTCTTACATTCTAAGTACTGAAATTTAGATGAGTTTTTTGTATGGTCTGCCGGTAAACGAGCAGACGGATCACCTGATGGTAAACAACCGCAACTGCCTATGGACACCTGAAACTCCAGAGAAGTTACAAGTGCGTTCCGGGCTTTTGTTGAGGGAAGATTGGGAGGAACCTCCAGTGACCTCACTCACACAACAAAACAACGTATAACGTCGGTTTTCATTGTGGCCGTGGTATCACTCTGGTCGAGCAGGCCCATTCATGCTGAAGCATGACTCTCCCACACTTAAAGGAGAGTAATGGAATACCAATATAACAGCATTACAGGCGGTATCATACAAACAACCGGTTGTAGATCGCACCTTCTCACAGAACCTCGTTTACATAGAACACAAATTATCATACATCATATTACACATTATAAAAGACGTGGGTTCCCAACGAAACATGTTAACAAGTTGCACATATTATGAAACAAGGGCGGGCTCACTTTGTTGTAACGCGAAACTTTTGTCTATCCGGGACAGGGTAGAATTTTCATTAAAACCTTCTTTAGCGCCCTAACATAAAAGAGCAATTTTTCCCAGAAGGAAAATCTCGATGCAGCCGCATTAACGCTTTTATTTGCTCTCTTATTCGAAAAAAACTTATTATTCCACTTCTCTCACCCGGGGAATTACATTATTCTCTTGCACTTCTATTTATAGAAACCGTTTCAGATTTACCTCTTGCACTGTGATGCCTGTCTGTCTGTCTGTCTGTGTGTGGACCGTGTTTTGTTTGCGTTCGACTTTTGAAATCCGTTTATCGACTTCGAAATTAGTTTTTGTTGATGTTCGTTTCATTGAACTGGAAGCAGTGAGCTCGAATAGGTTTTTGTCGTTTAACCTTCCAACATTTCACCAAGATTCTCTTTTTATTTTCCGACGTCTTCGTGTTATTCTTAAAAGAGCTTTGTACAGGATCCGAGGATCGATCACATCTTTATTTGAGTTTACGATTGCTTTGAAACTGATAATTGGTCTTCGACAAAGGTCTCGATTATTAATAAAAAAGAGAATTGGTAATCCATCGTTTGATGTTAACGTTACAATTGATCACGTGCAATCAAGCCATTTCTTCTGCGGAACTTACGCACAGCCACGTTAATTAATGAGAACATTTCATTAGTTTAAGTTATGAGCCCGTAATTTGGGACTAAACTTGACTTTAATAAAGCCATACGTTTTAGTATGGGGTAGTATTAAACAGCTTATAAACTCTTTACCACGACTTTGATGGAGGATAGGGGTTAATCAAAATAAAACTTAATACTTACTTAGTTCATATAGTAGACCAGTTTTCGCAGAAAGAAGTGTTGTTGTAGTGTTATTGTTCTATTTTTCAATGAATGTGATGAAAGCAGAATGAACAACTGAATTATTCGACCATAACCAAACAGCAGAATGTAAGCAACGGCTAATATTAATCAAGTACCACTCGGAACATGGAACAGAACAAAACGTACCAGATATACTGCTTATCCAGATTTATTACTAAAATAAAAAAGTGGGAGGCGAAATGTTCTAAATTAAAAAGCAATGCCTTGTCGAGACAGAACGAGCGGAAACAAAGAGCCGGGAATTCATCAAGCGCTTTTGAACCCCCAGCATTGTGGTGCACTATTCATAGACCATTGGCGGAAAGAAAATCTTCGAGAGGATCGCCACTCTTTGACGCCCGATGCAAAAAGTAATCTTTTTCTCCAAAGTAAAAAATCTACTTCATTACTTTGTACGCTATCCACATAAAAGTATTGAGGAATTTTGAAACCGAGCTACTTGTTGAATGTGGATGCTTTTGAATAGATTATGCGGAGTTAATTAAATGATTTTTCCGCAGTGAATGGCAATGTCGTTCATATTTGAGGTTTAATCTTGGTTTTTTGAATTATGTGGGGCATTGTTTGAATTCAATGCGGTGGGCGCTCCGTCGCGGCGCTCTCGATCGCTTAATACTTTTGTGGAGCCCGCGCTTGATGCCTTTTTGTTATTTTTGAATACGTACCTGTGTTTCTTTAAATGTGTTTTTATGTTGTACCTAAACAATTTCACTGATTAGGTTTATTGTCATATTTTTGGTTGAGGCATTCCTGAAGTACTTTTAAGATCTTTCTTGATTTATGCAAAGAAGAAACAATGAGAAGAAAAGGAAACAGTTTACGAAAAAAATATTCAATGCTTAATAATTTTCGTTTTGTACGCAGCTGCAATTCATTAAACAATAGCAACATTGTACATACCTACCACTAACAAAAAAAAAGACAAATTCACAACCCCACACATACGAACACAACATTCGTTACCCTAAAACAAAACGTAAAACAATTCAGTATTCCGAATACGCTTCATATGCTAGCTGTCCATTACGGTATTAGCATTGGAATTCGTCGGTAGGTAGCGTCCGCTCACGTACTGGT
Source organism: Spodoptera frugiperda (assembly GCF_023101765.2). Lineage (NCBI taxonomy): Eukaryota > Metazoa > Arthropoda > Insecta > Lepidoptera > Noctuidae > Spodoptera > Spodoptera frugiperda. The sequence continues at coordinate 5,838,505 of NC_064212.1, forward strand.
GCAGCAATGGACGCGCTCCTGGGTCCCTAGCGACTCCTGAACAAGATTGATGTATTTGCGAGATAGTGTCTCATGTACAACACAATAAAGTACGTGCACTTGTTTAGTTGCTACAGCTGTCCAGATATATCGCTGTTTAGGTTAAGCTATTGCCGCATTCAGTTAATCGATGGGTGACCATTTTTCAATACTCTTACAGATTTCTCAGTGCTTAGTGTTGGCTATTTGTTGTGTTTTGAGTCTTGATTGCCTTGTGTAATTTTGTTAACATTTTATTAATAACTTATTTGTTTAGTTTATTTATTCATTTGACATACCTATAAATTTTAATTGTAATATATTATATTTGTTCTTTAATAAAAATGTTACCTACAAATGTTATAATTATAATACATTTAATACTATAAATTTGAAACAATGTTACAAATTATTATGTAAGTAGATTAAGTACTTTTGCGGTGCCCAATACGGCCCATAGTTGAAACATATTGCTGTATAAAATTGTAGACCACATTGTACACTATGGATGCATTAAAGTGATTTGATTTGATTTGACATAATTACCTATGCTTTGAAGTAATAAAGCTCAATTTATAAAACAATGTCATTTGACCGTTAGTCAAATTGCGATCTATTACGAATCGGGTATTATATTATAGAGGGTGTGATTTTGAAATTGTATACAACTAATAATACAAAGACAGTAAAGAAAATATCTTATTCTTTTTATAACAATGGATTTTTCAAAAATGGATCTGTGATACCTACTTACCGTAAGTTAAATTGCCCATAATTAATTGCTATCTAGTCTAGTTTATATGACCTATCTCGTCAAAACTCTCGAAGAAAAGAAAGCTACGGACAAACAATTAAAGTTTAGTTCGTTAAGCTTTAGAGTCCGTCCCTGTATAGTAGCGATTAAGTCGGATTTACACGTTGGCAACACCGGACCTTCTTAACTTTATAGGCTATTAATTTGGCACAGGTTATTGCAAGCTTCGCGTTTATTAATTAGGGATTTGTACTATCGTTAAATTAAGTTGTTTTTCTGATATTTTACCTATGAAGATTGTTAAACGTCTAACATATTTGAGTAGTCGTATTTGCTACAGAATAAAAATACGTACACGTTGACATCAATCACTTTTAATACTTTTGCGGTTTTATTAAGACTTTGACTCCTCCGTTAGTGCCGGTCACTTGCCACCCATGGCGTTTAATGTGTTAAATGTGGTAAAAATCAAACCTCCAGTAAGTCGCCGATTGTGAATATTTGTGATATAGGCTGCATAGGTCTCATTTTAGCGTTTGAAGTAGAAGAATAACTTACTATACTTTGGAACAAGCACCTAGTTTCACGGACAGACAGATAGACGGATAATTACATTTTGGGTTTGGTGAGTTAGGCATTGCCGTGTAATATGTTTAGAATTAGTAAGTATCTAGTATCATTTCTACTTACCACTTTTAAACTATAACAGATGTCGTACATTTTATTGTCTTCAATAAATAGAGACAAGGATTTATAAAGTTAGAAAGTCCACTCCATGATATGAACTGAACTTCTATCTTTGTTCGAAAGTAATAAAAAAACCATGGAGTAGTTTCTAAGTTTAGTGAGACTAAATAAAATGCACCTCTGTATCTTGTGTTGTGTTGCACCCAAGTAATAGAAGTAGGAAATAAAATAAAATTTGTACAACTCCACTACTTTGAAGAATACGGAATGTGGTTTTAGATAGATGGATGTTTATTTTTAAAACTACATCATATTTGTGAGCTATGTACATATAATGATAATATATTTACAATAAAGTTCCTCCAGTTCGATTGGGTGGGACAAAGTGTGTGGTTCTAGATATTTCAAAGTGAATAAAAATGTCCGACTGTCCACTCCTGTGGGTATTAAAAGGTGTTAAGCTTGTATGTGTGTAAATATTTATTAACGAAACCGGTAACTGAAATAAATTATAGAAATAAACTTTAATATTTTTTAACTAGAAGCCTTTTGGCCAAAAGGCTAGGTGTTTAAAATAAATATTTTTCATACCTACATTTTTTTATTTTATAACACGAACACACGAACCGCTTTTGGCCGTCGGATAGTTATTTTATTTTTGCTGTTACTTGTAAAATAATTTAAAATTAAGAAAAAAATGCATTAAAATAATTAGTGTTCTACGTATTAAAGCATAAAATTATAACGTGTATCGATATTTCACAGTGGTCCTTGACATTAAAAAAGGTAAAAGATGTATACAAAAACCTTTGCTATATAATAAACTATCGTACATGGAGATTTTAATGGGAGAGTTTGGTTGATTTTGATATTTAAAACATGTCTTGGCATAAATAAATTAAAGCACTATGCTTTAATTATGAATAGAGATCCTAGAATCATCTGTTTCGTATCACATAATATACTTGTACATTAAAGACACGACACTTCACCAAAAAACGAACGTTACACACCGTTTATTTAAACCGAAGCCAGATATTTTACACAAGAAAAATGTCTAATATCACATACGAGTATTATAGACGGCATTCATGAAAGCCTAAAATAAGAAGCCGGCTTTTTTATCAAAGGTAATGAAATTCCACACGTTGATGGACCACATCAATTTATTTTATTATGTTTTCAGAGTTCGTGCATTGGCCGGAAGTGGGGCCGCCATTGTAGCTCGTGTGACGTCACATCCTTTGTTTTGCGCCACACTTGGATTATGTTAATGCGGTCTCGGAGACATTTGTCTCTGCGTAATGCGCAGCTCATGGCAAACCTTATTACTTTTCAATGTTGTTCACCTCCGTGCATTATTGTTGTTTATTGTTATTCCCTTGTTTTACTGCCTCGGCGCTGTTGAGTGGTTGGGACTGCGACTGGTGAGAAACAAGTCCTTGATGTTTGAAGTCTGAGTGAATTGTTGAGTTTTTAGGTATTGCATGTCTTTTGTAACCAGAATATCTAGAATTTATTTAGAGAGGGCTTTGTTCTTCAGTGGATGTCCTGTATCTGGCATCTATCTATATGGTGGTATCTAAAAACCACCATGTTGCTTCTACCAGATTTTCGAGCCGGAGCCCGGTAACCCGCTAGGCAACTCATTCTCTTGACTCTTACGGCCTAAATTATCTGAATCACAAAAATATGGATCGATCTAGGTTTTTAACAAAATTTAATTAATCCAATAGTTTTGGATTAGAATCGGTTTTTGTTTCCACCATTAGGCTAACAATTCTATATGTATTACATAACAAGGGATTCTTTCTCGAAATAATTCTTCGTTCGTAAACGTTCAAGTTTGTTCGGTACATAGAAAAGTTTGACGTTGAAAAATATAATTTTAAAGGTCAACATTTGCATTAACGCTTCCAAGTTAAATAAATATACTTTTTTTGGATTACGTGTGTGTCAGTTATTTGGATTGTTTATAGAGGATGTAATCTATTTTATGTGTACATATAGTATCAAAAAAGTAAACAAATTGCAGGTACCAACTATACTTGTAGGTTGTATTTTATATTTATATTTGTAAGTTGCTAAAAAACTGCAAATACATAAATAGTAATTAGTAACCGGGTGTTTCTTCAAAAAACTTTATATTCTACTTTATTATTCTCCCGCGTTATGAAGCATCGTGGTAGCTTATTATCATCCTTATTTTTATTGGATCGGTTGAGAGCAGTGACACAGCTCAATTTATTAAAACCAAATTGTGTGTTTCATTCGGCAGAGTTGTTAACTTTCGGTTGAGGATAATGACGCCCTCAACGTTATGTGATTTTTTTTTTGAAGACTGGCAGTCCCTTTAAATTACAGGTCCTATTGAATAGCAGGTGAGTTTTTTGACATACATCCTAATTTGTAACTCAGAGTTTACGAATCAAACTAGATAAATGATTAATGTATGCACTGTGCACACCTCTAAAACAATCCACACATTATTATAACCAAAAATTGAATCATTCAAAGTTACTTATCTTTTTGTCCACCACTTCCAAAACACTAATATAAACACAGCAAAGACAACCATCATCCTGCAACCAACTGCAACAGATTTTCAAACTTACCACAACATAATAAAGTTGGAAATCGATCAAAGATATTTGACAGATAAGGGTAGGTTTACATGCAGGGTAACAGTTCATTGACTCGAGGAACTTCTACTTCTGAGAAGTGGGTCCGCATTGGCGTGCGGTGTCCGTATAAGTGGGGCCGGCGTCAGCGCCACTTATATGCTTGTTATATCACCGACGTTGTGTCCTATGCAGACTGGCCTTTAATGAATTCACTTTGCGGGGAAATTGGTGTTTTATTCTTGTTTTTCGTTGTTGTTTCTATTGCTAGGAATGGGTTTGTGTCAACTAGTTGGTTATTATGGTGTATCTACGTTGGATGTTAGACGTGAAATATTTCAATTTAATATGTTAGACATTTTAATGAGGTATTAAAAGTTAATATTACAATTATGGAATTGCATATTCTTTTTATGCTATGCACTTTCTCCGTATATTTTCGATTTCGATTCTATTATATAATCATTACAAATTACGATACCCTGCATCTAATCACCTCTAAAAACAAAACAATACAAAATTCAATCTTATTTCATTTCAAGCAGCATAAACAAAACAATGTCTTATAGCCTACACCTCGATGGGGTAATTTCCCGCAATTTTATGCATGTCTCATTCAAGCTGCTCGCCAATGGGGCTCTGGAGACAGCTCCAAGTGGTCCCACTGCACCCGTCCTCATACGAGGACATGTCGAGCCCGAGTATTGAATATGCACTATGCAACTTGTTAATCCGTCGCTTAAGGACTCTGTTGAAACGCTTTTTATAGAGTGTAGAGTGACAGAACTGAATTTCTTTTGAAAAGGGTAATGAGTAGTTTGGTGTCTGCTTGCACCCTAAAACTTATGATGTTACGGTTTTCTTGTGAACAGAATATTCGTGCTTTTGAATTGGATCCTAATTTCAAACGAACATGCACTTTGGACTGGTTATATGGAATTAGTAGTTCACAGACGTATAATTTTCAGTTTGTACACAGTCACTAAACACAACATGCAACGGCCCGCTGTATAAAATAACGCAACGTGATTGGTTGTTCGTTGGAAAAATAAACATCGGTTAAACATTGTTTCCTTTAGTCCCAAATCAAGCAGATTTACTATAATATCCAAACCTGATTACAGTACGTAGACACGTTAACAGCCTATGCAATTTCCCCCACGGCGCGCACTCTGCTCGTTTGTTGACATTCAACTTTTGTATAAGCCGGCAAACATTATGGCGTAGTGTGATAGCGACCAAAATTTATTTCAGATACGTGAGCCTATATTGTCATATGGAATTGGGAAAATCCAATTGTGTCAACACACGATTCGTATGGGGTAAGTTTGTAGAATTGAATTGGTCGGCAGGTAAACGGTTATCGTAGGTAATAATAGCGCGCTCCGAATTTGTACGTAGTAACATACCGTCTACACTGCAATTAGGGGCCGTTAGGCGATGGAGGCGATGGCTGGCGCCAGCCAGGTCCTGCCCGCCAGTACCCCACCGCTATGGGCAAATACACGAGCCATTGTTTGTAAAGGGTTATTTTACACGGAAAAATGTGGCATCAATTGTGTCGCGCGAACGTCCGACGACATCAAACGATAATCGTGGTTTAATGTCTCCATAAATCGACCGCGGTTTGCATGTTTAACTGACATACTGTTAATACATGTTTACGAGTGTATGCTCAATCAACTATGTAAAGATTATTGCGACTATGGGGGTGTTTACACTAATATGAACTCGTGTGACATGGTCAAGATATAAAAATATCTATTTTTGTATCACTGTTTATTTATTTTATGTTATAACAAAACCAATTTAAAGTAAAATCAAGTGTGGTTGAAGCCCAAAAACCAGTTGTCGCAATCAATCAATTACAGTATGGAATAACACACCTACTAATGAAACCGAACTGATTATATTTCAGTAAACACGGCGCGTATTCATGCGCAACACTCGTGCAGTAACATTTATCAATCAATTTATTGTCCAATTACGTTGGACATATTTCTCTAAAGGTTACATTGCAACATTTACAACCAATGTCTCTGATACGTACGACCCATTAAAAGCCTATATATAAGCGAATAAAATTCACATGCATGGCTGTAAACGGTGCGATCGTAAAATTCACTGCACTCACTTTGTGGCTCTTTGGAAATTTATTTAAAAGCTTTGACAGGCTGTTAGGATGATGTAGAGCTACTTACGTATAATTAGATTTAAGAAAAGATTTTGAATTTTACATTGAGAAGGAAACTTGTTTCTTTGTATAACTCTGAGATAACCCTCTCTATGTTTGATTCAGTAGGCTGCAACAGACACGCAGTTAACACCCTTACCCCATAGAAGAATACATGCATAATTTATTACGCAAGCTGCCTAAATTTTTATTACGTCGCGAAGTTATTGTAGTTCAACTATTTTAAGTACAAAATAATGTTAAACTACAGTTGTTAAGCTATAAGAAATGACCGAAAACTTTATTGTCGCATAAAATTACCATTTTAGTGGAGATACATGGTTTTCTTTGAAATAGCTGAACTTTAACTACTAGAGTAAACGTTCCGAAATGTTCCATAAAGTTTAAACTACATAATACGATATAAAGTGTCGGCTGACAATATTCTAGTTTAATTATTTCATTATGTCAGTCAGTGGGTGTCAATATTGAAGTTGTAAAGGTATTTATTTGTTACGGAGATGTTATTAAGGCGGTAAATTGATACATAGTTACTTACTAACTTATATAAAAATATTTCTGTGCGTTAGTCTCCCTAAAATTCGAAAATGTCTGAACCGATTTGGCTAATTATGGTGTTGAATTATTTTGAGCAGGAAAAGTTTAAAATGTTCAAAAATTAAGGTTGTAAAAGTTTGCCGGGTACTTCCGCAATACTATAAAGTATCAACATTTATTATAGTACTTTTCAGTATTAGAACAATTTGAGTCACCCATTCTGGCCAGCTTTTAGTAAATGCATCGTGATGTTTTATAGTCTTTCTCGATAAATGTACTAGCCAACACAAAAATAATTATTCAATTTGAAGCAGTAGTTCCGGAGCGGATTAGACCGTTCAAACAAACAAACATACAAACAAACTCTTCAGCTTTATTTAATAGTATAAGATAATCCTGGTTGTTATACCAAGTTGTTGTCAAATCATACAAAGTAATTCAATTTATTTGTGTTAATCATAAGATCTTCATAGCCACCTAGATAGCCAATTGTAAAAAACACGTATTTTTACGCTCCTGCAACTTATTACTATGGTAATCATTATTGAATTTGCGTTTTAAACACGGTGTTAAAGTGACAAAGCGAATACCAAAAACAAAATTTATGTAAATTGTTCCCAAAAAAACTACAACTATCTATTTAACTCAATGGCGCACCATTTGGTGTTGTAATAAATTTTAATACTTTGATTGTATTCGTTTTACTGAATAATACAAAATGTTATCTAGGTTTAAAATAACCGCATGCTTTTATACATTGTTTTGTTTGTAACCACTACTTAAACCACTGGGTTAAAACAGTACGGTATTGTATTGAAAAACTATAAAAAAACAACTGAATGTGTTCTGATTGTTCGGTAGTTTACGCGCATAGAATTCTTTTCACCTTCCACGCTTGTTTTTTCAATCAGAATAGAAGGTTTGTAAAACAAAATATCGATATGTACAATGCCTACTATTAAAGTCCTACGTCTATTTCGTACACAATTAGCAAATACGACAAATTTTCCTCAACCCCCACATGGAATCCAAATCCCCGCGACAAATCCTCAAAATCTACAGACATTACTGAGTAAACTACAAGAATCTTCCACAGTTTTGTCAGCAAGCAATTTAAAGCCACGTACCCTTGCTTAAGATGCATTGGCTCATTCCAAACACAGGATTTAACGTTGGTTCGAGAGGCCGACAGTTGGAGAAAATGTGGCAATTCGTAGGCGACTCGTCCCGCAACAAGCATTAGCACTAAATGACATCCACGAAAAATCTTCGCGGAGCTCTCAGATAAGGAATAGGGGAATAAAAAAGATTTTACCCGCCTTTCACACAGTTTTATTTGATTCCTGTCAAAATAGGAACAACAGTCCCTCTGCCTGAGGGCAATCACGAATCGCAAAATGTTGCAAATAATTCTTTGCTTGTAATTGTGTACGGTTTACGTGTACAAAGAAATCTACATATTGTTTTTTTTTTTGCTATACAAATGTAATTTCACGTTAGTTTTCTCCGAAACACTTTAATAAGTTTTCAAACAATACTTTTTGTGTAGATACAAAGATCCACTTTACGTTATCTAGTTATATTCATTGGTTAGAAAAATATACGCGAGCCTCTTACCCTGCTATTAGCTTAAATATAAATTCAGACTGTCCTATTTCGAGAGAGATAACGAAAAATCGACTTTATATCTTAGTTGCTGTGATGCAAATTGGGTTAACAAAAATCTAAAAAGTTGTATAAAATTGGCAATGATCAGTTGATTTTTTTAATTCAATTAACACGTGAATGCACTGCAGATATAAATGGTTTTGTATGGTGAAACTAAAGGTGTGTGCATTCAGCTGTGTGATTTATAAAATATCAAAAGTTCAACGGGGAGTTAAATTGCTTAAACCATTATATGAGTCAATGTCTGGCGCCGCGGACGCGTATTTACTACTGCTTTAAAGTGGCAACCGTCACTAGAGTTGAAATGAGTAACATTTTGTAAAAACCAATGATATTATGGATTTAGTTATTGTTAATAGCACTTAATTTAACTAAAAATCACGGTTAATGGAGAAAAGCTCTACTAGTTTCGAGTTACAGAGGGACTCTTCATCATGAGCAGCGTGCGCAGATGTGGCGACGTCTCGCAGCCTACTGTTTTTAAAATCGTGATTTTTAGTTAATTTAGTATGTCTCACAATAGGTATTATAAAAAATAGAATGTATTTTAGTCACTTTTCAGATTTTTTTTGCCCAATTCGTTTATACTTGAAACTGCAAAGGATTAAAAATTATCATGTGCATGTGTGTTGCACAAGTTTCATTGTTTCTAGGAAATTCTAATCTCATAAGTTGAATAAATTATCAAATTAAGTAAATAAATAATGATACAAAATATGATACAAAATACACCTTATTTCAGCAAAGTAGTATGTCTGAATGCGCAGTGCGGCCGTTGAGCGGTCGTCGTATATGCAGACAAAATTCTGGGGAACACTGTTTGCCGTGGGCTGTTGGAAATGAACGACAATTATTGTACAATGACTTTATACTTCGGAACATTTTTCAATTCATATTAAACTTTATTACGTACGTAAAAAAGGATGTATTTGTACGATTTCAGAATGTCTTTTTTTTAAACGTTGCCCCCCACTAGGTTTTTCTCCTGTGTCGTGGGTGCGTTTACAAACATACAAATTCACATGCACGTAACAGTCAGACCCAAAACAACAATTTGCGGATCACATAAAGTTGCTCCGTGCGGGAATCGAACCCACTACACGTGCCACGGCAGCCAGTTTCCCAGCTACCACGCCAACCATGCAATCTTTTGAAATAAATAAAATAAAATGTATTTAATTGGTGTAGATTTTACACAATTTGCAAAGATATTAACGGTCAAAGTCACTAAAACAATTTACTTTTATGGTTTCGCTTTATTAGTTTAAAGTAATATACCGTTTCTACTCTAATGGTATATAATTTGTCTTCAAAATAAATTCTCATATCTTACATTTAATGTAATAGAAAGCAAAATTTGTTACGTGACGCAGTTTAAAGTAATACAGATTTATAATTTTTAAGTTACGACGTTGCTACGCGCTACGCGCTACGGCTACGACTTTCGTAGTCTTTGTTAAATCGTAGCATGTTTTCAGTACAGTGACCTTTGCATGTCGTATTTTTAGTGACTAGCATAAAGACAATATATTATTTTTGGGAAACTAATAACTTTGAGTATCGGAAATGCATTTATAATTCAATAACAAGGCACAAAGTGAACTGAATATCCGAGTGTATAAACGGCATCAGTAAGTTTGCATAAGCTGCACTAGTTGTACGGTTATTATCTATGCAGTGTTAGGACGCAGGGGGCACCTGAGACTGCACGCTAATTCCGAGCTCAGCCTCTCCTTACGACCGATAGCTGTACGCTTGAACACGTCCGCCAGATAATTGCTGCATACGCAATTAGGGTAACGCTATTAGCGAAATGAAATTCCCACCTGTTTTATATGCGGCGCCAACGAGTTATAACCGCGATGACTAATTAAAGCAACAAAAGGTCAATAAACATGACTCATTGAATCGTTCCAGTCGCGATGAACGATTCATGAACACGTTATTTTGAATGGGACATTGTTAAACGATACGGAAAAATCACACAAATTGAACATTTAGGACGTAAGCCGGCAGACACACTAAAACAAACAAGATCGCAAAGCCCGGTCGTGTCAACACGGGCCGGTAACGTGGAAATTATACGGTACAAATTACATCATTAGAAAGCGCGACTTTATACGGGTGTCTGCTCGATAGCCGCTGTACGAGCCGGCGTCGGCGACGCTGTTGTTATCGACCGCCCTCACTCCTGTACCGCCAATCAATTACCATTACTTCGCTTACAGTAGACGCGATCGATTGTCTGCCTACCATTGCGTTCGCTATTTCTGATTTTATAGCGCTTGTCGCTTATCTGTCACTATTTTAGATGTTCACGAACGCGCCGTGACCTGCTTCCACTCCGTCCATGACCGGTAACAATTAGGAGAACCTCCGTCGGTGCAAGTCGCGCGGATATAAAACTTTATGTACGCATATAAATTTGGATGTCGAGACATGTTTTATTGTACAGTCGTAAAATTTGGGGTCGGAAAAGACCGACATATTTAATAAATACGAACAAGGTCGTAAAGTTGAATGCAAACCTCTTCGTGGCATCGATAATATCATCGAACTATTTCTGACGTTCATCAGTACTTGCCATCGATCGGTTCTGGGGAAGTCCGCCTTTTAGCGAAGGTATTGTCTTTATTGTTTCAGTAAATGATGTTGAGATTGTGAAATCGAAACGTAAGAAGCTCTTGCTTTTCTCAAAGTGCTATCTCTTTGTCGCGAATTTATCTCGAAACATTCGGCTTCCCCATACAAGTTCACAAAATGGCTCCAACAATAACGTGAATCCGCTTAACATTTCGCCCGGCCGCCCCGGGGAGGCGCGGGATTCCCGGTGACGCGCTGCCTTAAACGTGGGAATACGCCGACGTTACCTATCGCTTCACTTATTTACCGAATACAACTCTAATAAATTTAATAAAGGGGAAGGAAACGTGTGACAGATGCACGAGTCGCCGTGAAAAAAATATCTGTAGGGACATTCCGTATTCGTTCGAGTTGGAATAAATTGTTGTTTGCATTTATCGCTTCCAATAACTCATAAAAAGCAATAAAAAACGCCATCTTAGCAGCTGTAAATTTCCTAAAGAGCACAACATCTACAGGTAGTTGGCAGGCTTCCAGTGCTACCTGCACCTAGATGTGTTCTACATTAAACTCTGTCACAGAGCAAAAAGTTTAATGAGGCTCGTTTATACAGCGCGGTGAAATAGTGCAGCGCACTCCAATCTAAAATTCAAACGTCAAAAATGTAAAATATAACCGCGTAAATATAAAAAAAAATAGCAAGTTGGCCGACAGTGAGGCAGGACGGTAATCCGGCTGTCGCCGGCAGGTATCGATGGACGGATTAAAACACCATTTTTACTGACGCTTAAACCCTTTGCCGAGTATCATTTTCATGTTTTCAATTATACCACCGATGCTGCGATTTTGTGGCTTTGATGTACTTCTTTATTTGTATTTGTATATATTTATACTTGAGAAAAGGTTTTAAACGATAAGAAATTCAGCTTTTTTCTTGGTAAATATTAAATTTTATAACAATACATACTTACGTATTCGTACAAGGAAAATATTCAATTGACAAGTCAAAAAAATCATTTGTGACGTGCTACAATGTGGAACACGAGTAGAGAGGAACGTTGGTAGGTAGTCCATAAAACTATAAATAATAAATATTCGCGGTCATAAAATTTTATGTTGTTAGGGCTGCGTGGTGAGTAGTTGGCTTCATAGTGAACATCAATTGTTCTGCGCCTAGCACGACGCACAGACAGAACGATACATAAATTTAGCATAAATATGAACAAGAAAATGTGTTTATTACTTCAAGATACACAATAACCTACTTAGGGAAAGCCTTTATGCGATAGTATGGTTGTTGAAACCTCGAGTAATGTAATAAGATTTTACTAGAAGAGCAGAAAATATAGTTATTACAATGTTTTTGTTATTAGTGTCATCAGTATTTTTTATGATTGAGAAATCTAACATATTTTTTTAATTTCGTATGAATGGGGAATCCTAACCACAAACAAAGCATTGAACTTTTCCTGTAGACTATTTATCATATAAGTAGGTAAAATAAAAAAACAGACTACAAATGAGAACTAAATCGGGTAATAATACCTATAATTTTACTGCATCAAAATCAATCCAGCCAAACGCGAGATAATCGTGCACAAACATACAATGTCAAACTGAAGACCTATTTTTGTGATATCGGTGAAAAATTACACAATCACACTATTATTATACCCTCTCTAATACCCTACTATAATAATCAGCTATTAATAATAGTGATCTCAAAATAGTTGACATCGCGAATCAATATGTTCAATGAAGAGTTTCACCTCTACAGCCTCTTAACATAATACTGTCAATAAGCCCCATTCTCTCGCGACTTACATGCATATCATGAATATTAAATATTAATTATACTAGAATAAACCTTTCATTCTACATTATTAGTAGTTCGTTGGTTTGTTCATTGACGTTTGTGTATGTCTTTGAAACTTAGGTGGTGAACATTTAGAATTTTTGTACAGGACCTTTTTTTTCTCTCTCTCTCTCTCTCTCTCTCTCTCTCTTTCTCTCTCTCTCTCTCTCAAAAGTCGAAAACCAAAAATATCCGAAGGGAAGAAGTATGAAAACTGCTGTTTTTATACTTAATAGGTCAGCGTTTGGTCTCTCAGATATCAGACATAATATGTCCGTTTCTGTAAAAATACACACATCAACTGTAATAGTGTAATACAATACTGTAGTTACGTTTCTCTGAATATTATTTGTTTAATTCAAATTTACATGGAAAGGTTTGCCTGTCACTAAGTAGCACATTTTTATCCAAGAAACACTTCCAAACTTTCAACACGAACAAAAATAATGTTTTATTTTACTATAGTCATCTGTCAATCCATCTAATAACTGTATATCTCGGTGGAGTCAGTAATAGCCAGTAGTTATGAGCCCCCAGTGGCACGGGGACGCCGACTAGTTAGGGAGCTCGAGAAATTACGAGCGCTCCTACATCATATATTGAAAATAACTGCTTCATGTGTAATATTATTTGATATTACTACCATAAAGCATTATGTCTATTGTCTATTCAAGATGTAAAAGTTATTAATGGTTCAAGTATAATATTTCCATCAGCTTTTCACGAGAAATAAATAATATTTTATGACCAAAAGAAAGTTATTATATAAATTAATCGCAATACACAATCCTAATTTATAAAATCGATATATAGGTACGCGAAAATATGTGTTTCCGTAAGAAATAAAAAATATGTGTCTAATGTTTTAAAATAAGGTACAAGACGAAAATTAAAAGAAAAATTAGTCATCTACTCTCATTGTTTTGTTTTATTGAATTTTCTAATTCATAACAGAACACCTCCACAAATAAACAATTATCAAGAATGTAATTGTAACTAACTTATTTAACAAATGTTGTAACTTACAAAAAACTTAGTTGAATGTACACATATTACAATGTAACAATCGATGGTATCTAGTGATGGGGTGCGGGTTCGATACACTTGTATATTGACAGTTACTGCAGGCCGGAGTTTGGTTTATGGCTGCGCTCGACCCAACCCTAGTGTACTCTACTGATTACAATTTAAAAAATATTTTGTACTTTAGTATCTGATGTCGAATGTCAAATGGTTATGGTATTTTAAATTTTTGATAGATGTAAGATGAGTAGTTTTGTGCTTATTTATGTATTAGAATTTTATATTTGTTTCAATTTGTTTTTCTTGTAAGGGAAACATCAAGCGCCTTATTATGTTAAACTATGTTACTTCTAAATTGAAATGTGAATCGAAATTACTATTCCCCAGTTTGAATGATATTGTTAAATTTTAATATTATATTAAAACTTAATATTACTTACTCCCGTAGGTAAAATAACATATGTTTAAGAGCTTTTTAAAGTATTTATTTTTTCAAATAAACCTTTAATCCCATCTCTCCATATCAAGAAATTATTAAAATCATCTATAAAAAACGAAATACGTTTTATTCTTACAAATTATCGAAAAAAGTTACACACTCGAGCTAAAACACCGCGAAACATTCCCTAAATATTTGATTTAAAGTGAAAACCAACATTTTTGGACGCGCAGCTATAAAAATCGACTTTCAAGGGGTGATGCGATGACGTAAACCAATGGATTTTTATAAAACATCAGTCCTTTGCCCTACGGGATCCGACGAAACTTTAGGTATCCCGTGGGAGCCCTACAATTTATAGGGATAGAGTAGATCCTATTATGTTAATCCGGCAACTGTAGCACCTTTACACAAGAAGGTTCAATATATCTACTCGACGCACTTTTAAGAGGGATCTGTTACGGATTTTCCACGCGATAATAATGTATGAAAATAACATTAAACTCTTATCTTTCAACACGTTTTTTTCAGTTGTGTGTTTGTGTATAATGTACACTGTATACTATAGTTTAGGAGACAATTTTGTATGTACTTTTTGTCCAATTGTCCTAGTAAATGTAATTAGATAACTTAGAATCGATATTGTTACTTTTTGTCATTAATTATGTTTGTTAATGTTGACTTAAACAAGTAATCATTGTAAGTAGTTGAGTATTAAGCAACTAATTAAAACTGAGAAAAACAAATGACAACATAAACGTAAATAGTTTGATCCCGTTACACGTTGTGGCAGAAAGAGAGATGGTGGCAAAACGCAGATTTAAGTTACGCGTCCACAGGCCCGCATCGTACGCATCGCACGCAATGAATTTTAGTTTGTCTTGTATAGAAACTCATACAACTGCTTACGACGGACCGCATCATCAGCAATGCCTATATGCGATGCGTACTGATGATGTCTTGCGGAATGCGTACAATGCGATGCGTACGATGCGGGCCTGAGGACGCTTACTTTATCAACTTCAACGGTAAAACTAAACTAAACAATAATGACATTCAACCGAATCAAATCAAAACCTTTGCGACGGATAGTTTCAAAAGAAACCTAACGAACCAAAAAATAAATAAACTACTGCTCACTACAAAAAATAAATCCGTAACAAAATATCAAAGGACACGACGAATAGAGTACTAATAAACACAGATACCCTTACATTACTATACCTCGCACCTAACTTCATAACACTTTGTATAGAATATTTTGAAACTCCCGTAAGTAATATTTTACGCCACAACAAAGTAAATGCATAAAGGATTTTACCTTATTTTTGGGGTTCCGTACACAAAAGGGTAAAAACGGGTAGCCCATTACTAAGACTCCACTTTCCGTCTGTCCATTTGTCTGTCAAATCGTGAACTATGATAGCTAGACAGTTCGGACAGATAATAACAAATATTAAAAACTAAAAAGTATAACATTAGAACTTAAGACGGGATATTTACCATGTTTATTTATGTCTATGAGTTTCGATATTTCGGCACTGTTGCAAGCGCCATGATTACGGATGAACTGATCATCATCAGTTCACGGATGATCATTGTATATTATAAATATGGTAAATATCCCGTCTTAAGTTCTAATGTTAGTGTTAGTGACCATGTCAGTTTAAAAACTAATAAGTAAAGATCTCATAAAACCAAGTTGATTTTAATGCGGTTTATTGTTCGAATTAAATAAATGAACGTATAGTACGAAACCCTTTGTTCTGAGTCCGACTCACATTTACTTGGTTTTTCGGTACTTGTATGTCAAACGTAATGGTAGGGTCCAAGTACGTAGTAACAAATGGTCAAGGTTGATCGTAAAGCGTTGCCATGGCAACGTCGCGGACGCGTTGTCAACTTTATAAGGGCCGGAACACATTAACAGCCATGATATTTAACTCATGGTGTGTTTTAAACGGTGTACGAATGATCTTTTGTTTTGTTATGCGGTTTCATATTGTGGTTGGGGATTTTATTCGTTGAAGTGTTTTCGTATTTATATTTGTTTTTTTTTCTTTACCTCAATAATAATGATTAAATTTATCAAATGGCATGGAATTTTAAAGAAATAATGAGCGAAGGTTAAATTTTGATATCAATCGTCTGCACGGTTGACGCGGTGACTGGGCAACCAGCTGGCGTGCAGCGTGCAGTGGGTTTGATTCCCGCACGAAGGAACTCTTTGTGTGATGTTCAAATTGCTGGGTATCATGGGTATGTGAACTTGTTTATTTGTAAACGCACCCACAATACAAGAGGAAATTCTATGAAGCGGCAATGTTAAAAAATAAGTTAAATACGTATCAGAACAACAGTCAAGACACTAAAACTCCATCAAACCTCCCAAAAGCATCGAAAACCGATTATTTGACTCTGATACAAATCAACAAAAGTAATCCAAAGAACATCGTACATTAAACCGAAGTTATTAAACCTCGAGTACATATAAACCGTACATTCAAGTAAACAGCCAGTTGCTCGATACTACTCGAAATTGGATCGGCAGATATTGACTCACAGAGTGCAACTTTCAATCAGTCCCCGTACGCTGAAATTGTACTAAATCAAAATATTTTCCCCAACTACCTTAACCGAATTCTAATAAACCTTTGCCTATCTCCGGCATATGAATGTTTATCTCGAAGGAGTACCTTCTACCTTTTTATTTTGTTCAGTCCCTCTGAATAAATAAGGAGCCGACGCCTGTACTAATTGAAGGAGGGAGTATATTGGCCTTCTTTATGTAGCATCACTTGTGTTGTTTGTTCATTTGAATTGGTATGGTAATTAATTTAGTTTTTAGATGTAAGGACAAGTTAGATTTTGTTGATAATGTAAAACAATGTCATTTTGTTCCCACATAATCTATAATCCGTATTTTTAAAGCTAAGTAAAAATACTTGAAGTTGAAAAAAAAAATCAATTTCAACTCGAAAAAGTAAATAATAGAGCACTACATAACCACTACACATAATACGTTAGCAGTCACAATAAACAAAGTTTAAAAAACATCAACAATATCTTGTCGTAAACTGTGAAAAATGTTATAAGCAGGTGAAAACTCGTTCACGTCTGAACTTACGTGGGTTTCAAGTCATAAATTCGTAAAAAGTTAAAAACAAAAGTCGCCCAATGCACTTCCCGTTTGCATCTGCTGCTATTGCGAAAATAAAAAGAGCATTTCTGTTTCACCATTCTCTGATTGCTTTCGGGATTCTATTTTTTTGTAATAGAAAATATTTTTTACTATTTACTCTCTTTGTTTCGTTATTGAAAACAACCGTTTGTGTAGGTACTTACTTACTTCTGTACAAATATTATAATCGAATTATATTACACGCTAATCTATGTTAGTCGCTACGGAGCTCGGCGTAGCATGCCTACGCTGCTACGCAATTCGTAGCGATCGTAGCAAAACACAAAAGGCACGTAACCGGAAAATTACTCTATTAAAACTACGTTACAAGATCGGATTTGTCAAAAGAAAATCAGAAACAAAATGGCAGTTAACAAAGAAAATAGTGAAACAGTCGAATGGATGGTCGATTACGGCACGGAGCGACACGGCGGCGCCGCGTTTAAAACTCCGGCTAATTAAATGAATGAAAACGAAACTCGAATGTTTTCATTCCATTTACAGTTTCTATGCTCCCCTTTCCCATTTGCCGACCGACGAACGGTCATATGCAAACTGTATTACGATATTTCAAATGTGACAGATTAAAAATGAACGCCATGCGTTTTAATTTCGTGATTTTATGGGCTTTGGTTCTTGATTTTAGCGTGGTATTGCTTTTTGAACTCGACTGAAATGAGTGTTTACTATGCAGTGTTCGTTGTTCAAGTTGATTAGATATCTATGTACGCGTAAACGTGAACACAAAAGTATAAAAAATAATGTTATCTAAAGTTGTTTATCTAAAAAGTCTTCATTACTTTCTTTAAAAAAAAATCCATTTAAAAAGTTTTAGTTTTATGTCCACAAAATGATTACTTTCTAGACGTTCGAACAACAAAACACCATTAATCCGTCAACACTTGTATAAACAACGTATTATTCTCGCGAAACACCAATAAAATATTTATTCGCTCCACAAAATACTTTTGGAGGAGACTAGACTTAATTTCGAGCAAAACCCCGCCGCCATGTTCAATCTTGCGCGTAAAATTATTGTATTGGAAATGGGAAAATGCACTGCAAAATGTTAATACTGCAAAAATAATCCAGTTAATGTGGCTCCATCGAGGATAACACCATCCAGCGCTGAGTTCGAAAAGTCATTTGTACGATTATCTGTCTCGCGAAGCACATCACGCTCAGCATTGTATGTAAATTGAATTAATGACGGTGCACTTGAAGCCCTCTTTACTTTATGAATCGCTGTGGGAACATTATTCGAAATATCGTGTAAATTTTACACTATTCTAGGATATTTTAGAACTATCTTTTCTAGACGGCATTTGTAAGAGAGAGAAAGAGAGATTAGTTTTTGGGAATCGGTGTTAAAATTAAATGGAAGTCGCTAATTTTTGAAATTGGGTCCTGTGAATGGAGAACACCATTTCGATAAAGTAATTGGGTAATAGAATAGTTTCGCTTAATTTCGTCAGTTTAATTAGAAAACTGTTGATAGGATTACAAGGATGTTTTCTCTTTGATACGAAGCTGTTCGATATTTGTAGTTTTAAAGCCTGGAGTAAAATAGACATAAAATAGGTAGTTTTTAGACTTAGCCGAAGAATAAAACTAACTGCTGCACTCAGAGATATTTAATGATTACTTAAACTATTCCTTAGCAACGATTTTGTATCGAAAACGATTGCTAAGGACTGGGTTAAGTAATCATTAAATGACTCTGAGTACGGCGATGAATCATCAATAGGTAATAAACCTAACAAATAGACAAAAGTGAACTAAGAAAAAGGTACGTACAGTACATACTGAAAAACCGAGCACAGTATTTTCCCGGTTATTACCGGAGATGTAAGATATGGTCAGCAAAGTGTTTTGCCTCGGGGGAGGGTACCTCACTAAATTTCTCCACTTTACGAAGCGAGGTAGCCATTAAGATTATGAAATTATGAAGCCGACCACTCGCCGAGATTTGCCTCGCACAGTCACCCTTAACTTGCTTGATTTAATTCAACCACTCCGGATTGTAACTTGCGGAGATTTCAATTGTTTAGTTAGTAATTAGACTATTGTTTGACTAGTGGCCATCTGATTTGTGTGTTTAGGGTTATCCGTGGACTATTTGTATGTTGTGTTGAAGAATAAATATGGTGTCGATGTAAATGTTTGATGTCGATGGTTTTAATGTCAACAAGTTTTTCTTATCATGTCATCGTTGTATCTATTGTAGATCCTGGCTTATGGGAGTTGCAGCGGTATTGTGGTTGTGGCGGGCTTGTCCAAGAAATACAAGAGTTTTCTTAATTTAATTGAAATATTGGTATAGTAACCTGCAGTAAGTTGCAACTTTTTGACTGATTTATCGTGTAAATCAGTCAACATTTAAAATGCAAGTTGTTATTTTAATTGGACTACAATTAATTATCAAACACTTTCAGATTACCATTACAATTTTGTAAAATCTATAATAATATTATGTGTATAATAATATGCTTATTCAGCATCATCAACAGCCCATAAGTGGCCACTGCTGAGCAAAGGACTCTTCCCACTTGCTACGCTTAAGGCATCGTGTTGGCGATTTCAAACTTATAATTCGTAGCATATAAATCCAGATTTCCTCACATTGTTTTCCTTCACCGTCTACTAGTAGTGTCAATAATCTTAGAAAGTATGTAATAATTCGGAAATATCACATTGGTATTTGCCTGGCAGTTGCTTATAATAATAACATTGATATAGATATAATTACACTACAATATTTACATTGCTTGAGAACTAAACACTGAGTAACTTACTGTAATACAGTGCCCGCATTCAGTCATAACATATAAATCCATGTAGCGTAAATAATGACAAAACTAAACAGTAGCTGACCTGGATTTGTCGAGGCAGATTCAATTGACAACAACATATTGATTTCACCATGGAACTGTTCTATTTATACTACGAAACTGTGATTACCTTAAAAGCCATTACCTACCCAATTACGTATGCATAAAGACTATATTCCAAATGCACAACTACTTACTCTAATTAAATAATATTCAACCTTTTACTTAGAGATACAAACTCCTAAAAGGGTTAAAGAGCTATAGAAACTCGATACTGAATATTATTTTTTATGTTAATACGTATATACGTAATGTGTTCCCGACCCGAAACATAAAATGAGTGAGGTAGAGTCCTAATCTTGTTATTCAGTATGCAGACAGGCAAACACACCGACTTTAAATAATACAAAAAATTGTCCCACTTGCGAATAAATGGCAAATCTAGGCCACGGCTAATTCTATGCTCAAGCCCCATCGCAAATTGTAATTTTCTCTTACCCTTATAACAGCAATTTATTTCATGATAAGAATCTTTTTTAGTCCTTGCCAAAAGGAATCTTTGTCGGAATCGAACGTTCCTCGGGTTGATTACTAAGAGCCCAGGAGGCCAGATTTCATGAAGCCAATTGCCATTCACGCGTAGGCGAAACTGATCGCTGGGGTGATATTATTTAAATGTAATCTTTTTTCGATACTTTTTAACCGTTTATCTTTAGTTACCTTAAGTAACAGCATGCTGATGGTACATACATAAACTTAAATAAGGGATGTCTTGGAAATATACGTGTGTTGGGCCATTCTTATTACATTACCTTTTTGTGTTAAATGTAGAAGAAAACGCGTTGTAATCGAATCACGGAGAAGTAAGGAAAAACATAGTTCCCGCACGAATAGTGAGAATCACTTGAGAGAAGTGGATTGGTATGGTGTTCGATAGACAACGGCCTCTTAACGTTAATGTACTGTTAAATAACTGGGTGCTCGTTTCTATTGAAGCATAACATCATGGCTGGTATTAATCGAAAGGGTTGTTGGTGCTATATTCATATTAGACACAATTACCTAAGATCTAAGGTCTACTTCTAGAATTAATTTTTAAATTATCGTGAGGTTTAACTTATCTATGGACACATCAACGTGACCACAACTGTTCTGCCAATAGTAAAGCTATTTAAAGTCGGTACAAAAACCAAATTGGAATACATCGTCAAATTACGTTATTTATACCTAAAAATTCGTAGCAACATTTTTAAAATTGCTTTATTCGCATTATATCTTAAAACAGTAAAATAACCGAAACAGTTTCGTTTTAGGACGAACACACTCTATATTATTTTCCTATTTTTTAAGCCATAATTAACATTAACTATAATTTTCCAGTACGGTTTTTGAATTCCAAAAACACAAATACGAATATCCATTTCTGTCATTAGCATTTCGAAAGTCTAAAAAGTATGGAATTTAAATAGAAAAGTATTTCATCGAAGAAAAAAATATTCAATTAAAATAAACATTTTGTATTTCAATTAGAAAGTGCTTTGACTGATGACTGCATTAATAAAACAGACAACAGAAAAAAAGAACTTGACAAATATTTTTTCTGTGGAAAGCCGGGAACACGGTGGGGTTATTCTATGCATTATACAATTCTCAGAAAAGCCGGAGCCGCAATAGCTAGGGGTTGGATTTGCACCAATCAGGTGAACAACACTTTTTCCATGAACTGCAGGTGTAGACCGACCCTACGCTTCCCGTTGGGAATCCCACAATTGTATTATGAAAATTACATTGCGAGCTTCTGCCACGGCTTGTACCATGTAATTACAGGTCTGGTTTGGTTTACCTGGTTTACCCACGACATGACTCATGTCAATAAAACAATTACTAAGAACGACTCAAAATTATATTCATGTTCGATGTACTTTTGATTCAAATTAGTTCTATAGATAAAGCTTAAGTAACAAATCTATAACATTTCTAATTAACGAAATCTAAGCTAGAAGAAAGATTAGAATTCCCCACACATCGGAACGTGTTTACGCAAAAAGCGAACAAGCTAGTGACATCGCAGTGTCGCTTAACAAAAAGATTTAGCAGTCACTTAGCAGTGATTTAGCAGACCTGGCCTGTACACAGCCCTAAGTAAATTGGTCGCGTGCCGTCCGCGCGGCGCCCCGGTGTCAACGCCACTGCAGGACGCACTGCGGCACACCACTCCATTCACTGCCTTCCTCGTTCTTCTTTATTAAGACTTATGCATCGGATAATTATTCGGCCGCTCTATTAT
Organism: Spodoptera frugiperda; assembly: GCF_023101765.2. NCBI lineage: Eukaryota > Metazoa > Arthropoda > Insecta > Lepidoptera > Noctuidae > Spodoptera > Spodoptera frugiperda. Next base: position 5,861,183 of record NC_064212.1, read on the forward strand.
TCCAATACGGTTTTTCCAAGTTTTTTGGTCACGCAACCAGACAAGTTGCCAAGTACCAGCTGAAACCTCGGCGTCCACTTACGTTTGCAACTTTGTGCGGTTTCGCGTTCGTTTTTTGTTTTGTTAATTCACTACTGTACATTTTATTTAGGAATAAAGTTGTTCGGAAGCTTTGTTCATGTAGGACAAAAAAGGGTGAAGACAATGCAAGTTTGTGAAAGAGAAAATTGGTTAATTACTGATGATTGGCTTGCTTTTGCAGTTCAACGGTCCACGTTGTTGTAATTTGGACTATCAAGAATGGAGTTTCAGGTCCGATTTTCGAAAAGATCGAAGTATTTTTTTCTCGTTCTTAAAATTCTCAATTCCCTAAGTTGTACCTACTAAGTTCAACCCTACTTAGCTATATTTTTGCCAAAAAATAGAATACCGTGCAAAAAGTACATTTCATTCAGTATTTATTTATCAAGACAGCAATGCTGATAGGAGGCGAGGCACTGAATACTAATCGTGTGTTAGTTTAGGATACGATAATGGATCTTTGTTCGCATATAAACGTACATATATATGCAGTATTGTTGGTAGCAGAAACAAATCATATAAAATGCTTTCTAAGTCACGTGTTCCTTTCCCACATTCGTTATAAGCGCCGTTTAATATTTCAGTATGCGTACAAAGCTGTGCAGTGCGCATTTTGCAAAGCAAATCCTGAGAATACTGTAAAAGGCTTAGCCGTGAAAGGGAACCTTCGATAAGATTCTTTTGCTCTTTAAAGTAGGTGTGTAAGTACTTTAGAAAAGTGTGAATACGTACCTATGTGAGTATACACACACTATAGAATGCACTTGATGTTTTCCGGATTAAGTAAATGTGGTTGGAAATTATTGTTTTTGTATTGATCTGTTGTTTATCATAACGTTTGCAACTATATGATTAGGTCGGTAAAAGCAATATTAGGTCAAGATTCCTAAGAACTGCAATTTTATTATAAATACATGGGTGTTCTAATCACATAACAACCATAGTATAGGTATTAGACAGTGAATACACACTTGGCGCGGTGGCTGGGCGACTGGCTGCTGTGCAACGTGCAGTGTTCGATTCCCGCAAGGAGCAACTCTTTGTATGATCCTCAGGGTATTGTTCCGGGTCTGCGTATGATGTGCGTGTGAACTTGTATGTTTGTACGCACCTACGACATAAAAGAAAATTCTAAAGGAAGGCAACGATTTCTTTACAAAAAAAAAAGAAAAAAATTACTTCACCCACTTCATGTAATACACCTTCGAATAAAAATAACACCGCATTATGAATAAAAAAAAGGATTTTTATTTATTTAAACCAGAATTGATACGTTAAAATAACCCCTGTGACAGCGGTATTCAAATCCGGTATAAAAATTCCTCGCGGGCGCTTGACTTATGTTTATCAATTTAGACATCCTCAAAAAGCGATGTCGCACACTGGCGACGTATTATGTTATAATGGCACGTGTTATGTCCTTGTTCATTACATTCATTGCACGTAAAAAATAAAATCTCGTCAGAAACATGACAGCTCTATAAGAACATAGACACACGCAACTCGAGAGCCATGTACGACCCAAAACAAATTATTAATGTAAAAAAAAACATACAAAGACTTGTTCCTAAGCTAAGTAACTTCACTCGAGTACGTGATTTGAAAGATTTTTTTATCTCGTTCACGAAATGAGAATTCAAACAGGGAAAACAATTCTTTCCATAACGCGTTCCGTTGTTTAGAACATTCGCCCCGGGTTCAAGCAATCGTCTAAACTAATAAACATCTGTTTTTATTACGGGTAAAAGCCTTGAGAAATGTATAAATCTTTTTGTAATAAATTCTGTTATGGTTATACCGAGATTTTACTACATAACACCGTTAGTCAAAGTTATTACGCGCACCTAATTACTTCATTGTTGATTATTCTCTATTTACACACGAAGAGGTACCGACGTACTTTTCTCAAAACAAATTGTATAAATTAGCATCATTTTGTGCTCAGTATGCTAATATACAGACGGACGTCGATATACATTAGTTATCAGCGGGTGACATCTTATTTTGTCGAGGTCCCCAAGTTATAATAACCTAACTAAATGACAGACAGCGAGGATACTTAGCAAAACCATCAGGTATCTGTTTCTCATAAAGCCTACTCTCATTTTCGTTATGATGTTAATAAAAAGAAATGGAAAAGTTGTTCGTGTGCGCGTCAAATGAAAAAGTTATGGCACGTGATGATACTGCAAAGACTGTGGAGCCACCTGGCGGTACACCAAACTAATTACAAACTCCCTAACTTCCTCAAACACTAAAATATTCTCCTAAAAACGTCACCTCGCGACGTACTCGAATAGAATAATAAATTTTACTTTCTGTGTCTCTCTTAGAATTAGTGGCTAATGCATACCTTTTTACTCCTTTTGAAGAATTTTCGCTCCAAGGTTTAAAACTTATACAACGTCACTCCCCTTTCCTGGGGGAAAGTTTGGTACTCTCGCTTTTTGCTAGTTACTTATTTTATAACCTACTATCACATAATTCTTCCTTAGAATTGGATGTTAGTACTCAGTTATAAATTACAGCATTGACTTACAGCAGTAATCTGTGATTTATTTTTATTCTTTATAATTGGCGAAACTAAGTTTCTGACGGATTCTTCCTTTGCAAAGATTATTTTTTCATTTCAATAAACAAACATAAAAAAGTTAACTTTGTTTACACTATTTCTAATAAGTGTGGGACGTGAAACAACGCTAGCGTTGTTTGAGTGAGGTTACCCGGTGGCCTAATCACTCCCTCCCAACCATCTCAATCCCTGATTCCCCAACAACCCTTAAATTCATAACCCCCAAAAGGCCGACAACGCACTAGTAACGCCTCTGGTGTTTCGGGTGTCCATGAACAGCGGCGATTGCTTACCATCAGGTGATCCGTCTGCTCGTTCACCAGCTTATACAATAAAACAATATTACTAGTTCTAATTAATTAAATAAAACCTTAGGAAATACTTCAGGGTGTAGTCAAAGCTACTATAATTCTGTGATGAGCCCTTATAAAGCTTGATATGTTTAAGGGCGAACTTTATGTTGTCCGTTATGTGTTTCCCTATGGGAGCCGAGGAACTCAACCCTCAGACACTATACCCAGAGAAACATAATATATTTTTGTTGCGATTACTTAGAACCTGGTGATAAATAACATCACGCTGTTCCCCAAAGGACAGGTAGATAGATATTTTGTCATATACGTTGTAGGTCCATGTTGTGGATTATAGATGATATTTTTTTATAATAACTATCGTGGGGCAGCTAAATTAACTAAAATTACGGTTTACTCACGTAAATATAATGAGGATAACTCAGACGCGCGACGCGCAGGTTGCTCATGACGAAGAGTCCCCCTGTGACTCGAAACTAGTAGAGCTTTTCTCAATAGATTTACGTGATTAAGCCGTTATTTTTATTTAATATTGCTGCAGATTCGAAGTTTAAATTGGAAATTCATTAGACTTTAGTTTGAAATGTTGCTGCATAAGTAAGTTGTTTTTTCTAAAGCTGTGTAAACAGCGTTACCTGTTTAGAGCGAGTTCTAGAAAAAATGACGAATAAAAATAAAAATGTTTATTAAAAAATAAACCTCTTGACACCTTAACATTATTAAACTCCAGCAAATACCTTTCCTGAAGTGAATATTCACTTCTACGAACGATGTAAGAAATTGCAATTTCTTGTAAAATTACAAATTCCTGATAACTATATGTATTTGCTGTCGAGAATATGAAAGGTACCTAAGTTACATTTAAATATGTTCGTGTGAATCAAATCAATAATTTTCATATGCATATGCATTTGCAAACTTGCAAGCATACAAAAAAAAACTCTTTAAAAAAAAAGGGAACTGCCTTAAATTTACTTTACCGCCTCCACCACATCAAAATCGGTTCAGCCAAACGCGAGAAAATCACGCACAAACATACTTACATACAAAATGAGTACCTCCTTTTCTTAAGTCGGATAAAAAAATCAAGTAAATTTACAGCTACACACCAATTTGTATCACAGCCCCATTAAAATAAGACTCTAATCCCCTGCCATCAACAGTCTCGAGGAAATAAATACATATTTCATAATCCCAAGTATAAAAGAGTAATTAAATAAAATACGACACTTAACTTCTTAAGGATGTACTCGTGGTCCGTTTAATACGTGCCAGTGTACTTACTCGTCCACTCGAACAACGTTGTCAACATTATTACCCCGGGATTGAACACGCCATAAAAATGGAATGCCTTTTAAAACTGGCTACATTCACGCGTATCGGCTTATTGAAAGAATATTACTTACGTATCGTACATGCGTTTATTTTGTCGTACGTTTTATGTGTTTGTTTGAAATTGGAATCGTTTTTTGAAGGTTCAATTATGTGTACTAATTATGACGTAAATTTTAGTATTTTTAAAAGTATTTTATGTTGATAAATGTACAAACACACTTTCTTCTTGTATCTTATACTTTAACGACTTTTTCTTCGAGTCGACTTTTCCGTTGTAATCAACAAGTTCCATTTATTTAAACTTTAATTCGTCAATGCCAAATTTATTCTATAATTCTTTTTATTTAATACGTCTTGTTCGTTTAGTGTCTTAATTCTTAGTTGTATTATCTACATTAAACCGCATTACTTTGTGTTTAAAACTGCTTTAAATCGTGTAGTCGCGCGGCATTGCGGCGAAATTGTAAAAAACCGCGGCTGAATGCGGCGCAGTGGTATCGCGTGCTAAAACTCGACGGATTACGAACAAAGTGGTACATTATTGTGTGCCACCTGCCGCCGCGGCTGGCAGTGCCACGTCGCCGAGGGACAACGGCCTTACATGACCGTCATATTCAAAACAAGAATTAGAGTGATCATAATAAATTATTCGCTACAATAACTTAAGTACTGAATTTCGTATAAATGTGAACTTATTTATTTGATAAACTTAATATTATAGCATAAAATTTGTTTGTTATTCCCCAAAAGGACTGAAGTGTAGGTAGGTATTATACTTGTAAGTACGAGTAATCAATTCTACTTTCAGAAAACTTCAAGTTCTTTATAAAATCTAAATAAATAAAATAAACCTTTCATAAAAGTCAAATACAAATTGTTAAAAGCAATAAAATGTTTTGTTCTCTAGCTTGTAAAACATGAGTAGGAGCAGGGTGGTTTTTAGTCAGTAAGAGTCTAACACCTCTCGCCTCGCTCAAGGCGGAACAAGTCATTGGATGATTTTCCTCCCTGAAAATAAAATAGCTCTAACAGTAGTTATTGTTCAAGAGTAGACAGAACCAATCCTGATGATGATAATGATATATAATGATGGCAATGGGAGTATCTACCCAAAAATTGTATGCTTTACATTTGTACATACTAGTGACAACAGACCACAAAACAATTTAATTTAAATGTGCTATAAAACAAATACAAAGCCAAAACATATTGCCCTAATTCCCGTACAGTTATGATTTGGCATTGTTTAGTTTAGCACATATCAGTGTAATGTCCAAGTTATATATTATGGAGTTAACTAACTCATCGCGGTTGATGTGGTGGTCGTAACAATTAATCTATCTCGTATAGTCAGTTAGCTGAGACTGCGAGACTGGTAATGAGTGTTCATACAGTCTGAGACTAAGTCTCCCAGTTATTTGAGGTCTTTGTTTAGGTACTATTTATTTGATTGGGGACAAGGACTAATTTTGCTTAACTAGGTTTTGTTATTTAGTTTCTTTGGCTTTGACATATAATGTGGATTTCTCGTTAGAAGTTAGAAAAGAACAAACTAAAAACATACTTATCGCAATTTTTGTTTTGTTCACATGTTTACAGTAAATTATATGGCATTAAAGGTATGGTAGATATACAACATTATCAACTTTTGGCACTCTTTGTTCACATAAATCTTAAGATGTCTGCTTCTCTTGCATCAAGTTCTAAAAAGAAATCTACCAATGACAAGTACTGATGTGATTTTTGAGTGAGGAAACCTGGGCTTATTTTTTAATTATAAGTTTGAAATCGCCAACCCGCATTAAGCAAGATTAACGCTCAAACCTTTTCCATGTGAAAAGAAGCCTTTGGTCAGCAGTAGTCAGTTATAGCTTATTGATGTGTTCACATAAATCTTGACTGTACCAAACATAGTACTCAATCCGCGTACTTGTCATTAAAAGGGATACAAAGTTTTTAATTCAGATCATAACAATAAAGTACCTATAGATAAAATCGATCACAAAACAGTATATTTTTGACTCAGTAAACATAGCAATTATTTGGTAAGTAAGTTACATTGTAACACACTTCATACAAGTCGAAACTCAAATAAAAGCTACGGGCGATAAGTAAAGACAAATAAGTTGAGGAAACAGATAGTTTTACTTAAGTAAATGTAAAGAAAATGTCACAAAATAACTTAGTAAGTGAAGACTAGTATTGAGTGGACTAAATAAATGTAATTTAATGAAATTTTAGGATTAGAATAATAAAAATTTAATACGAATAAGTAGTCGGATAAAGCTATTTTGAAATGTTCGCGAATGTTAAATTTGTATTATATTTACATGCCGTCAGTGTTGAAAGTTAGGTCGTTATGATATTAAATAAATATAATCTCACGCCTTGTCCTTTGAGAATAGACCGAATAAGATACTGTCATCTAAAAATATTCTTACATTACTTCTTTCAACCACAGTCATACACACACGTCACCCCAGCATCACGTCTGCTCTTAAAATGTAGTGACGTCTTATATCCTATGACTCAAGTAGAATACAAAACCTAAATGCCTATGACTCATCACCGCCCAGACAAGACCATTAAGGGTGGAATTCCAAATGAATGCAGACCATCGTATGACTTAGGGGTGGACTCCATGATACTCGTATTACTAAGAATTTCAAAATCGGAAAAGCCGGGGTAAATTATAACTCCAATGCTAGCCAGTGCGACTTCTAACTACCCGACCAAAGAGGTAGGTATTCTAGGAAAATGGAAAATAAATTAGCAAAAACCTTTTTGTTAAAATCGTGAGATAGCTATTTCGGGAATCTCAATGATTTTATGCCTGAAAGGAGGGGGTGTCAAAGTATCTATTTGGTATTTTATTCCTTATTCTTTAAGTTAGTGTTAACGTCCTTTGGTTCTATTTACGGAAAACGTGTTTCATTGTTATTCAAGCCCTAGCTAGAGGGTGGTATGGGGAACGTTGTTAATTCCTATAGCTAAGTGGTAAAATGTTGAATAAAAGATCTAATAATAACAGTGCAGGCGAGTAAAGTCGGTGAAGGAAAACTAGTACACGTTACATGTGCATTTTTTAAAACAATATACACATACAACATTTGTATTTCCCAGTAGTCAATAGTAACAGAATAGGTGGACGAGATTAGGTAAACGAATCATCATCATCCTTCCATATCCGACCACTGCATCACATACGCCTTTAAAATATCACGCCATTGCGTGCTCCAGGTCTTCTCACTAACGAAACTGATTTTATTAAAACTGAGTCTCCCAAAAAACGAAATAACCCTTTACCCAACCCAAGAAGCATTTTAAAACAATATCACGAAAACCCCTTATCATACAGTCTGCAATGCATAACCAGGCGGGCGTAGCATTTTGCCGGTAAGATAAAATTTTCACAGCACAATTTATTGGGCATAACGTCTTTATTTATCTTGTGAAACATCGACCGTAGTACGAAGAAACCTCCTAATGGTCATGAACTTTGAAAGTATGAGTTTGGAGCTGCCCCAGAGACCTATGACTCAGACCCTGGATATCATTACGTCAGATAATCTGATGCTGGTTATACTGAAGCTCTATATTTAGATTAAGTGTGGCGTGGGTTACTGAAGTACATGTTAGTTTTATGTGGTTTCGTCTTGTGGTTGTAGAGATATCCCTATGTGTGTTGTAAAGAATTTGTTGAGTCAAACAAAATTGTTAATGGGTTTTCTTTTAAGTAAAATAAAGATGTATGGAAACACATAATAAACAGACGTCTTGTAACGGACGTAAAGCTAAATTCAAAGTATCTTTGACGGTTAGTTGGAGAACCAACTTACTACAACAGTAGTATTTAACTATTGTCCCCTAAATAGTTTAGTAGTCTCAATAAGATTAATTACCCCGGTCAGAATACAATCACACATTTTTTTTTTTTTTTTTTTTTTTTTTTTTATGGTGGAAAATCATCCAATGACTTCTCCCGCCTTGGGCGAGGCGAGAGGGAGTGTCAGACTCTTACTGACTAAAAACCACCCCGTTCCTACTCCTGCCCGTCGAGCCGGAGCCCCGGTAAACCCGCTAGGTAGTCCGCAGCTCCGGATTAGGCATCAGCCCTACTGGGCCCCATCTGTGGTGGTCTGATGGCTCTTTGAGGCGCGCGCAGAACGCGACGCGCCGCACGCACGGGTCTGGTTCTGGTCGGGCGGCGAGCTACCCTTGCTCGCCGTCCGCAGACCCGCACTTACGGTGGCCGGAGATCGTCGCGCGATCCCCGACGCCCGGAGTGTCTCTCGCGACGGCTGGGGCGTGAAGAGGTTCGTTCTCTCACGCGCCCCGCCTCCTCCTTAGCTAGCATGACTGCTTCGCAGAAGGAGGAGACGGCATCCCAGTCCCCCTCGCTCCGCACCATGGCTTGTATCAGTGCCGGACGCGAGAGGGCGCCGTCGCCGACCACATCCCTGAGGACACGGCGGTGCTCAGCCCACGCAGGGCAGACCGCAAGCGTATGTTCCACCGTGTCCTCCGGGCGGTCTTCGCAGTGATGACACCCGGGCGTTTCCTCCCGCCCAATCAGAAACAGGAACCTACCGAAGCTTCCATGTCCGGTAAGCACCTGCGTCAGGCGGTAGGTGAGGACGCCGTGGCGCCTCTCTAGCCACTCCTCAAAGAGGGGACTTACCGCTGCAATGACAGCGAGCCCAGCCCTCGGTTGCGACAGTCGCTGTTGCCATTCCGCCATGAGATCGCGCCGGAGCTCATCCCGCCACGCACTAATCTGGCGCGGCAGTGGAGTTTCGCCCCGGCGACGCGCGTCGGCGCGCAAACTAAAGACGCGCGCGAGCACCTTCGCCTCCAAATCCCACGGCGGGAGTCCGGCAAGGAGGTTAGCCGCCTCTCCGGAGATCGTGCGATATCCGCGGATCACCCGGATGGCCATGACCCTCTGAGACGTGAGCAGCGCCCGAGCTGGTCGCCGCATCAGGGTCGGCGCCCACACAGGGGCTCCGTAGAGGGCCATGGACCGCACGATCCCCGCGTACAACCTCCGGCAGGAGGCATTTGGCCCCCGAGGTTGGGCAGGAGCCGCTTAAGTGCAGCCCCCGTCCGTTCCAACTTAGGAGCCAAACGTCGGAAATGCTCCACGAAGTTCCATCGACTGTCGAGGACGAGTCCTAGGTACTTCATCGTCGTCTCGACGCCGATGGTAACCCCTCCTGCCGTTATTTGGGACCCATCCGGAGGTGGCGCGTTCCCGCGGCCATGAAAACACATGGCCTCGGACTTGTGGAGCGCCACCTCGAGTCCCAATTGCCGGATCCTATCAACAACTGTCGCAACCGCTCTCGCCATTAAGTTGGCCGCCGCCTGGTGCGACCTCCCGTGCGCTAGCACCAGCGTGTCGTCGGCGTAACAGACTACGCTGACGCCGTTCGGGAGGTCGGTGCGCAGCACCCAGTCGTAACCAATGTTCCACAGGAGCGGCCCCAAAACCGAACCCTGTGGAACACCGCGCGACATCTCTCGCCGGTTCCACTCACCTTGGTGACCGGGGTAGGTGACAAACCTATCCATCAGGTAGGCCTCGATAACACGACGGAGATAGGTAGGCACCCGGTGGTACCGGAGTGCCTCCAGTATGCAGCTCCAGGGTAGTGAGTTGAAAGCGTTGGCGATGTCCAGAGACACCGCCACGACGACCTTACCCCTGGACACTGCATTCCCCGTCGTGAGGTCTCTTACGCGCATGATGGCGTCCACCGTGGAGCGCCCTCTACGGAAGCCGAACTGGCCATCCGCGAGGTCCGGCCCAAGTCCAGACAGGTGCGCGACGAGGCGGTTCGAAATTATCCTTTCAAAGACTTTTCCCACCTCGTCGAGCAGCACAATGGGCCGGTACGCGGACGGAGAGTCCGCAGGGCGCCCCGGCTTCTTCACGAGGACCAGTTTTCCCGTCTTCCACTGAAGCGGGAACTGGCCCCTCTCCAAGCATGCGCTGTAGAGACCTATTAATCGAGGCCCGAGAGCCTCCGAGGCCAGGACCCACGCCTTGCCATGTAGGCCATCGGGTCCTGGGGCGGTGTTCTTGGCGCCCATCCGGCGCACCGCCGCTCTCAGTTCTGCCTCGGTCACCTCCGGAACGATGTCGTCGTCGTCGTCGCTGTGGCCCGCATTGGGCACCGCAGGGGGCGGAGTCATGGATGGAGGGGCGAAACCCCTCCGAAGTTGGGGGAACAAGGCGCCAATTACCTCCTCCACAACTTCTGGCCGGAGACTCTGAGTGAGCGGGGGAGCCCAGGTGCGGAGCTTATCACGCACCATCCGGTAGGGGCGCCCCCATGGATCTCTGTTCAGAGTCTCCAGCATCTCTCGGCGGGCTTCCTCCTTAGCCCGCCAAATTTCCGCTTTGAGGGCGGCCTTTGCCGCCTTGTACCCCTCGTACAACTCCGCCTCTCTGACCTCCGCATCTGAAGGACGGATACGGAGCCTGCGGTGCCTGGTGTACCGGCGTCGCGCAGCAACGCAAGCACTGCGCATAGCAGCTAACTCCTGCGACCACCAGTACACCTGGCGCTTGCGCTGACCTGGCCGGACCCGGGGCATCGCCACGTCACATATTTTGGACATGGCGTCCTGGAGCCATCTTGCTTCCTCGTCGATGTCGGCAGGCCTGTCCGGTGGTATCACCCAGGCCTGCACGATTGCGGCTTCCAGGAAAAGCTCCCGGTCCAGCTGTCTCAGCGCCCAACGCGGGCCATATGGGGCCTGTCTGGCTGGCGGGTTCGCGGCCTCGGTGGAGACGTCAAACCGGATGTACCGGTGGTCCGAGAACGTCTCCACCTCCTCCATAACGCGCCAGTCAACGACACGAGGTGACAGAGCAGGGCTGGCGAACGATATGTCCACCACCGATTCACTCTGCATCCGCACGCACGTGGGGACAGAACCCCGGTTCAGGACGACTAGGCCTGTCTCCAGAGCCCAGTCTTCCACCATCCTACCCCGAACGTCAGTGAGCCGGGAACCCCAAGCCAAGTTTTTGGCATTGAAGTCCCCGAGGACAAGCACGGGGAGGGAACGGAACCCGACGACGACGGCGACCAACTCCCTCAGGGAGTTGTGGAACTCGGCGAGAGTTCGGTTCGGAGAGAAATACACGCCCACCACAGCGATCTCTCCGAACCGTGCTGCGACACAACCCCGGCCTCTCCGAGCATTCTCGAGAGTCGGGGTACCGGCGGCGGCCGACGAGATGATGGTCACCGAGCCGTCCAAGTCCGCAACCCAGTGATCCCTGGGCGGGACGAAATACGGCTCGGAGACCACAGCGACATTTATTGACCACTGCGCCATGCTCTGGAGTAGAAGGTCCTGAGCGGCGGCGCAGTGGTTGATATTCGCCTGGAGGAGGCGGAATGGAGTCATTACTGACAATCCATCACAACCTCCTCCCTGGCGGCATTACGGCCGGCGGAGACCGCGGCGGCGGTAGCAGTGGCGACTGCGGCGGCGGTGGCGGAAACGACGGGGGCGGCGGAGGGCCTACCCTTATCCCTGGGTTTGGTAGGGGGAGCAGGCCTTGCTCCCGACCCGGTGATTGGCCGGCTTGCCGGCCGCTGCACATGCGTCGCAGTGCAGCGGGGCGGTACACGTACCGGCCTTGTGACCGGGCTGACCGCAGCGGAAGCAGCGGTCGCTGCGGTCAACCTCCGAGGTGCATTTAACGCTCACGTGGTGGCCCACGTGGCAGCGGTAGCACCTCAGAGGCCGGACCTCGAGCAGCTTGACCTGCGCCGAGACCCACCCCACCAGGAGCCTTCTGCCCTCCTTAATCTTTTTGGCCGCTGTCACGGGGCAGCTTACCACCACCGTGCGCAGCCCCGAGTTGTCCGGACGGATGGTGCCTGCCTTGACCTGGTCAACAGGGCACCCTCCCGTCCTGGCGACAGCGGCCACCACTTCGTGCTCCGTCACGGAGTCGTCCAGACCCAATATACGCAAGTCAAGGCACTTGGTGGGCCTGGACACGCGAACCTCTTCCGCACCGAGACACGCCCTAATCCTTTCGGCTAGGGCGTCGGCGGATGAACCACTGGCCGCGCCGGGGACCTCAAGTAGACGGGCTCCTGTTGCCGTCACCTTCATTGAGAACCCGTCAGGGGCCCCGAACTCCGCGGGAGTCACCGCCCCCTTCAATTTGGCGAGAACGTCGCCATACGTTACACCCCTCTGGACTGCATCGGGCTGTAGCGTAATAACTACAGCCGCGGTCTTAGGGGCGAGAAGCAAGGCCGCAGCGCGCTTCTCCTTGCGCTGCTGCTGACGCCGCTGCCGCTGCGCTTTTTGCGGCGCTTCCTCGCCTCTTTGGCGACTCTCCTCGCCTCGCCAACTACTTGCCAGTCACCACTTGCCGGCAGGGTGGGCTCGCTTGTGACTGGGGCAGCTTGTTGAGCCGCTGCACCCTCCTCCTCTTCTGCGTCCGGTAGACGCATTTACCGCCTGCCCGCCAGCCGGAGCCTGCACCACTGGAGGAGCTGGGGCCCTTGTTGGGGGAGCCGCTCGTGGCCTTGCCACCGGTTGAGTATCGCGGCCAGTCCGACCAGAGGAGGTCGAGGGCCTGGCCGCAACGGCCGCGTATGACCTCGAGGTCGCTGAACTCGAGGCCGCTAGCGGGGACGGAGGAGTTTGCTCTCCAGCACATTAAAACGTTGCTGGAAAGCAGCCATCTCCCTGCGCAGTAGCTCCACCAAATCAGGTTCCGCCGGAGGCTGAGGTTGACGTCCTCGGCAAACAGCAAGCTCAGCCTTAGTGGCCCGGAGCTCGGCCTCCAGCGCCGCATTGGAGGCCGACAAGCGCGACAGTTCCCGCCGCATGTCGGCCAGCTCCCGATGTACTTTTCCCGCCGAGGGAACCCTACATATATCGAAGGCCGCCGCCATAATTTCGGCCTCCACCGACTTCAGCTGAGCGGCTCCGGCAGGCTGGGATTTCTTTCCTGCTATCTGGCGAAGTCCCTCCCTGACAGCTTGACGAAGGGTCTCAGAGCCACGCTCACCATTCAAGCTCTCGGCATCCACAACCTCCATCACGGAGGAGTCCGAGTGGACGGCACTGATTAGGGCGCTACCCTCTGCGGCAGGACGCTCAGCCGGCTTGGGCCGGGCAGTAACTGCCAGCCTCTTGCCCTTCCCCCTGCCTCCACCCCGCGCGGCCGTGGGGATTTTAGGGGGGGCCGGGGCCTCCTGCGCGTTGGAGGACGAGGACAATCCCCGACCCTCCTCCGTCCTGGGGCGCTTGAAAGCCGCCCTTGTCTGCCGCTGAGAGCTCACGCTCGCGGCAAACACTGATGAGGAGTCGGACTCCGAGTCCGACGCCTTCCAGCTTGGGACCCGTGTGTGGGACTTGCTGGACGAGTCCAGCGCCTCCCCACGGGTATCAGAGCGATTAAGGCTCTCTGCCACAACAACTGCAGGCGAGCTAAGCTCACCTGCCCTCTCCTCCTCTGGTGGTTTTATTGATTTTGTTTTCTTTCCCATACAGTTCCCACGAGTGTGGGGGAAATATTCAGTCCACCCAGGCAGTGCCCCCTGTACCTGGGTAAGTGTATATTTGTATCCCAACTAGAGGGTCCACCGGTCCCCTAGCTGGGGGTGCGCTCGAGACTGACACTACTCCTCAGCCACGCATACCCTCGCCGCGCACCAGAACTTGGTATTGGAGGAATTTTTTATAGAGGTTAACTTCCTCGCGGTCCGGGCGATCAAGCCAAGACCCTCGTCCCGTTCAGAGTCATAAAACATGACCATGACCTCTTCACGGATTACGATATCAACGGTTGCAGTCAGGAACAACTTGTGCCCCGATGCTGCTCGTTGGCAGGGTGAGTGCACAACGAGCACCGTCCTTGCCTCTCCGCCACGCTCTCTGCTAAGTCAGAGAGACGGGTGGAAAGACGCTCCCTCGGAGGCGCAGGCCATGTGTCAGCACAGAGCCTGCCGCCTTTGGAACCCATCTCGGGTCCTTCCGCTTCGTCCAGAAGTTCGCTACAGGCAATAGCCACTCCAACCCTATCACCCCCGTTAGGGGGACTATTACCTGTACCCAGGGTGCACCACGGGGGACCTCCCCGTTTCTGGCACCGCACCCCATACAATCACACTTAGAAATATAATAATGCTAAATTTATATACAAGCAATTATTGAATTAGATTCTATATTTGCTTAGTAATGCAATATAAGTATAACTTTTACATATTATAACATAACATATATTATAGAACTTTATACACAGTAACTTTTGTTTATAATAATTAATTTAAGTACGTCTTTAGTTTAATCGTGCGTGGTGAAGTTTTGCCAGTAATCAGACCGCATATGGCTCGAGTTCAGTAAAACAATTAATTAAAAGTACTGACTAATTATAGTACGGTTATATTTAGGTCTAAGAATTAAATTATGTTATTATTGTTATCTGTTTTACAGGAATCATTTTTCAGATATAGGTATATTCCTGTTTAAGAAGCAACAAAACATAATTATAGTTAATATTAATATTTACTCCATGTCAATATGGTTTAGAGAGAAATTGAAAATAAATTCAATACTTTAGTTTTTCGTACTGTTTCTAAATTTTCTCTGGCAGTGAGCGTGAGTATCTAATAAAATATGTTTACTGGATATTTAAAGATATTTATAATAAAAGCATAACCTACTAAAACTAAAGAAGTAAATAACTATTTTTGTGAAAAAATAAACACATAGGTATTACCTACTTACATTTATCAAAATGTCAGGACGGAGTGCCTCTGGAAATTATTCTACGTGGTGTTCCTACGTGAAATGTCATTGACCTATCGAAAAATATACTTATATAATAAAATATAATCATTTTTCCTTGCCGTTGAATGTCAATAGAATAACTTTTATACAAATAGGTACTTACTTTAGGCTACAAATATATTATTTGGTGAATTATTATGTTGTCGGTAATTAGGGTTTGAAATGGTATAATTGATAATATGAAGCTCCTATTATCACTTAAATAAATCTATTTTCCAGTACATACACCAACATTTGATAAGTTTATTTAAATGTAACTAAAAATGACCGTTTTCTCATTTAAATATCTGGAGAAAGACTCTACTAGTTTTGAGTCACAGAGGGACTCTTCATCATGAGTAGTGTGCATAGACGCGGCTAGTAAACCGTGATGCCGCACGATAGTTATTATAATAGTTAAAACGCTCAAAAATACTAGTTGAAGCTAAAAACCTTCCATCATTAGTCTTAAAAAGTCAGCAAATCGAGGTCCTAAATATTGTTTTACTTATTTGTATTTAAGACTTAGAAAAACGCGTATGTATCCATGAGAATACTTGGTGGGAGGACGAGAGGTCGCAATATGGAACCTCCTCAGTTTCCTCCCAGTTATTGGCCACTCGTCTGGTCAATTGACGCTAAAACGCAATATCCTGCTTCAAGTGTTTGAATTTTTTCGTCATATCCCTTCTCTAACAATAATTTTATTGTGGTTTGTTGGATAAATATAACAAAATGTAGTAAAAATTTGTACATTATTGTATAAGAAAGGATCTAACTTTAACTCTATAATTAATTTATGGTATAAGCCGGTGAACGAGCAGACGGATCACCTGATGGTAAGAAATCACCGCCGCCCATGGACACCTGAAACACCAGATGTTTTACAAGTGCCTTGCCGGCCTTTTCAGAGTTAAGAATTCAAGAGTTGTTTGTGAATAGGTGATTGGGAAGATTGGGAAGGGGCGGTAATTGGACCTCTGTTAACCTCGCTCACACAACGCAAGCGTTATTTCACGTCGGTTTTTTTGTCTGTGAGGCCAGGTATCACTTCGGTCGAGACGAGCCGAAGCATGGCTCTCTCATACGTATCTAAACCCCATACACTCCACATTGCAGTCGCAATTGTAACAAATTCCACGACCAAATTGCCAATTTTAATACCAATGAGGTTACATATTTGTATAATATTTAGCTTTAGCCGATCACATAATTATAGTTGTGCAAACTAAAATATATATTAATTCGAAATGTACATAAAATTTTACAAAATCCACTGAAAATTACAGTGTAATTTTACATGTAAATTGGTACTATTGTATGGCACAATCAACAATAAATATAAAGTTGGCATTATTCACAATTTTCAACAATGAACAATATCAAACACACAAGTGATTAATATTTTCGAGCAAATGAAGCTGATGATAATATAAAATAAAACCACGACGTTATAAAAACCATGCCGTCATTCCATGACGTACAACATCAACATCGATGACGTCACATCTACAAAAACACATTTTCCACAAATAGCAAAACAAAAATCCTCAACAAGAAAATCCGCAAACCCAACCGTTTAGTGTTTACTTCGCATTTTATAAAACCAACAATTATTTATTTAGCAAGTCATCGTTTCCCCGCATTATTCATAAATGGCTGTCCATTATAAATACCACTTAGTCAATTAAAGAGACGAAACCGCATAAATTAAACGTTTACGTTCTCTCAAAGTGTTTAGCATTGCTAAGGAGTCAGTTATGTTCGTTTACGGTATGATGAGAAGTGAGCCATTAAATGATATTGCAGTTTGATAGGCCGGCGGGCGCACGAATGTGGCTCCGGATTGCCCCTTAAATGCATTACTACTTATCTACCATCGGCGAGACCCACGATACAATTAGTACATTTCGTTTCTCAATAAGTACCCATAAAGACGGAATAGCTTGTCCGTTAGCGTCTAAGTGCTAAAGTTTTATACGGAGATAAATGCAAAATTATTGATCGGTAGTGAATTTCGTGTGTAGCAGACACAGATCTCTGTTGTGTAGATTTGGTTGTGAAACTATTTCAGCGAACTAGCCTTTGACATACCAACTACCTTTGACATTAAGCAACTGCAAACAATTATAGTTAGCCGTGGCTATCAGAGGTAAAATTAACCATGTGATAAAGAGTCCCTCTGTGACTTGAAACTAGTAGAAACTTTCTCCATTAACATACGCGATTAAATCGTGATTTTTAAGAAGAATTATCATTAAAAATTAATTAATTACATGATTAAAAAACGATTGTGTGAAATTGGCGATTCTAGTAGACAAGTAATCCGTTCAATAACCATTTATGGTACAGTAACAAGATAGTAAAGGGCCAATAGACGTTGTACACACCCGTACAAACATACATACATACATAGTAATGGTAATAGAACGGGGCAATTAGTAAAGTGGATGAGATAGTTCCCCACTATGGGCAGGACTTTATAGACTTCTAAGATGGAGTGGTTACAAGGTAATTACGTGGCATGCTTGGAAAACTAATTAATAATTATCTGGAAATGAGCTCGATAGTATCGCTTTCATGGCTGCCATGTTGAAGTTTTCAATAAGCTGCTCTGTTTTAGTTGTGTGGGGAATTTTGTGTTATAGATTTTTATAATCCTTCTTGTATTATAGTTTTTGATCTATTTTCTTATGTAATGTTTTAGTGGATATGCAGAAAGAGAATCTTAAACTCACGATTTACTCATACATTAATAGAGAATAGCTCTACTAGTTTCGAGTCACAGAGGGACTCTTAATCATGAATAGCGTGTGCAGACGCGGTGACGTCGCGTAAGTTACGCGCTAAAGCTTTCCTTCATTAATGTATTCCCAAATTAAGTGTTATTAAATAACTTACAATTTAATGACGTTTTATGACTCAAAACGTAATGTTAGCTGGCTCATTAATTACCATTTTCAATTAGGTAGGTATAAGTTTTATTTTAAATCATTCATTAAAGGTTAAGGTCATTGTCAAAACATGATACCAATATAACAAGATAAACAAAATGATAATCTGACTTGAAACTAATAAATATTTCGTTGTCGTAATTTGCGAAATTCGGAGAAAAATTCCCGTAATGATTTCATAATATAATATTTCAATACTTTCGAATCTTCTAGAAATATATTTTATAGACGGCAAATAGATACAGTTCTACGAATACCTTTATCATACAAATATTATCATTTCTCCGAAATATATATCAATCACTTTAAAATCGCACTGACAGCTTATACTTTCAGAATTTCAGTATACTTATATGTGTACCGATTATATTACAGCTTTCTTTCTAGTTATACTTTTTCTATTATGTCTGCATTGAATATGGATTTTAAGTGTTACTTAGTACTTAATGGGTATCGTATGAAAACGGACCATTTTTTTAAGGAATTAAAAGAAATGTGGGGGAGATGATTCGTAGAAATAAAACAAGAATTATCTGACATTACATTGCAGACTATCCGCAATACTCGGAGTTATTTAATGGTTACTTAATCCAGTCTTTAGCAATTATTTTTTAGAAAGAAAGAAAAACAGTTTATTTGCACTGATTACAAAAATAATAAACATAATAATTGATAAAGCAAAAAGGCCAGTACCCAGCTAAAATTCCGTGACCTGAGGGCGATAGCTCGAGCAATTTTCGATACAAAATCGTTACTAAGGAATAGTTTAACTAATCATCTCTAAGTACGGCAGTGAGACTCATAAAAGAAAACAATACAATCAATAATAACATAATTTAATTAATAAACAAGCATGTCACCGAAATGTAATTTTACCATATTTAATACGTGATTAATGGACTGCAAATATCAGCATACAAATTAATACATTAGCGTCGGTGTCCAATAGTTTGAGACCTTATTATCTAAACTACATCACTGGGGTTGTAATCAGGGAAAATTAAAGCCAAAATACAGTACGCATAAATTGGCAAACGTAGCTATTTAAACAGCTTATCGAACGGATTAATACAAAACGAGCTATATTAGTTCAAGCATTGGATTTTACGTAGCTACATTTTGAGTGCTTTTCCACCAGAGATGTGTTATGCTACGTTGCTGTGAATGCGTGCTTCTAATCATATTCATTGGTACACATAGCTTAACACGGGTGGAAACGGCATCAGCTAAGCTATGTTTTAAAATATTATGCACATTATAAATAAACTTCAAGTACAGGTCACTTCTAAATTGTTTATTAAGAATTTAATCTTATCCACGATCGACTCTATTATGAGTTTTGGTTTTTTCACTATTATACCCTGAACTCACTATGACTATTAATATTTAGCTTTGAATTTGTATAATATGGATCCACTGACTATTATACCTACATTAACTTCATAACAATAATTTCTCTTTGTAAACAGACTAAGAAAATTAAACAAAGAATTTGAGATTACTAAAAGAAAGTTCTTCTGACAGCTGTTCAGCCGTAAGATATAAGTTTAATAAGCATTTTGATTTATGTTAATGTTAAACCACTTGAATTAAAAAACTAATTTAAAATGGTCTCGAAGGAAAATTCGCAGCATCTCTCACCCTCAGCTCTCGAAGTAATGCTCAATAAACTTATAAAATATTTGACAAGTAAAGCCCACTAGTTAAAAAAGGGGAGAGGGACAGACACACAGACAGTCAATACGCATTTACCTATTTATATCTACATCCATTAAAATGAATATGAATGTCGGAATTTATCTACACAAATAGCGAACTACAACCAATAATTTCATTACTGTATATACTAGTATTGCTGATTTCGATAAATTCTAGTTACATGTAAATAGTTTTCATTTGTTGAATAGCTTCAGTGGTTAATTAAATTAACAGTATAGTTTTGGATGGCTAATGCCATTCAGTTTGTATTTATATTTGTTTAAAAATGATATTTCGAAAGTCACTATTTTAGCCATTTCAGACAATAGACAATAGAAAGTAGATAGTATATCACTAATTAAATTATCTAAAGAGGCAATGCCGTAATGGTAAAGAAAAGGTGTTGTATATTGTATAAACACGATTGGGCTCGCGAAGGAAGTTACCTACGGGACCTTCATTTACATTTCAATCGGCATTACCTATACGTTGTTAGGGCTCCGCGCGCCCCGCGGTATGTCCTAAACATTTTATTACATTCCATGCACGTAAAATATAATATCCCTACCCACACTCAGACGTACGCGTTGTGAGCAAATATCTAAATGTAATTTCCATGAGTTGTCCCGGCAATGTTTTCCCAGAAAATATTAACATGAAGGCAAGGGGCTGAATCTCTCCTAAGTAAGTTGCAAAAAATGTACGTGATTTTACTTCAAAGTCCCTTTTGTCTTTATGGAGGGAAGGCATAAAAGTACAGGCACGGGAACGGCACATACGAAAAAATTACGCAGCGTAATGATGATGTGCCCGCACTTTCCTTGAAAACAAAATATTTTCTCTTTACAGTGACAGAAATGTATTCAACGAGTTTTACTGTCTCCTCTACCTATACTCTCGGAGAAAAACAAAGAGACTACGTTGCTAACTTACTTTTACGAATTATAAAAAATGCGTGCCGACGTGCTTTTAGAAAACATACACTTACAGTGTCTGCTTTGGCACTTATCATTTTCGTGACTATAAAGGGTTGGGGAGGTATATTGGGTTCTTTTATTATAAAATCGATGATTACGTTGTCACACATTAGTAATTTATCGATATTATATCATAAATCGTTGTTATGTAACATGTTTTTTTATCAATAGGTAACATCGACGAAAACCTAAAAGGATTACTTAGATCATATTGCCTTTTACATTGTTATTAAGTGAATGACATAGTTATATTAAATTTGCAGAAAATATTTATTATCTTTTTGATTAACATGATGTCTCATCAGGTATTTAATAATAACACACTTCTACGAATTTATTTACACAAGATAAAGGACATTTCAGTAGAACCCGACCCCTAACGCCATCTAGTTCGCGCAGGTGAAATTAAACTGGACGCTTTCACTCAAGTAAAGTTTACGAAGCAATTTATTATGAGTCGAAACACTAACTTAGTTGAGTGAATTAGAAAAACTACTAGCCATAATGTGGTTAGAACGATATACCTCCACACTTTGATGATGGCATTAAGGGTAATAAAAGAAAAGTGCGATTACTTGCGGCCGCGGGAGGTCGTTCGGATCACGCCGGGAGGCTTGAGCACGGGAGATTGTCTAATGCTGTTACTCAAATAAGTGTTAATGCACTCAATTTTATTAAAACAATGTGTTTACTGAACAATATAGGTACATATACATACATGCGGCCAGTAGTGGCCACCCACCGGCCAATTCAAACGAAATGAACCGTAAGTTTGTTTTACGAATAATTGTGATTGCAATTTTGTTCGGAAATTGTTTATTTTCATATGGAATTGGATATTCGTTCGTTTTTCTTTACTAATAAAATTTAATTGCACTTTTGGTACGGCGATTTTTCGGGTTATTGAAACATTTTTCGTTGGTTTATTTCTCAGAAGAGTTTTTGTGTGAAATAAAAACTTTACTACATATTTTAAAAATCGTTTTTTCAGCTTAAAATTGTATGTTTAAAAACACTTTTTACGGTCGTTTTTCAAAATGTATTAAAAGTACCGGTAAAGACTGTAATTTCCACAACAGTTACTTTAAGACTTTCAAAATCGAAAATCCGAAAATGTTTTTCTTAACCTGGGGATAAAAACTACGAAAAATATGGTTGTAAGTGGAGATTAAGGGTTAATTCGTCTTGGGCTGGGGGTGGGCATGCAATATCGACCCTAATAACTTCACACTGCGACCATATAATCCCTATTTATGGCAATCACGTCATTACTTTACTGAGACGTTTTTCTTTGGAGCTTTTCTTCTATTATGAGTATTTCGACACCAGCAATTTATACTACGCTAACTCGAAATTTGGAAAAAACGTTTTTTTACGCCAAGTTGCTTAAAATGTGTGTTTACATACGTCATAAAAAAATTGAGAAGAAATATGCAAAAATAAGAAAGTTACAAATCTTATAAAACGCTAAGTAAAGGCACTTTTTGATATCACTCGATTTATATTACGCCAACTATTATTAGCGGAGTGTGCGCGAGGATCACTTTGGTCAAAATCCGTGTAACACTGCACTAACTCATAGTTAGCGTAGTTTAATGCGTTCGTGTGTATACTTGTTCGTTTGTAAAATGAACGACTTAGCGACTTTTACATAGTAAATACTTATGTGTTAACGTATTAATTAGTTTATTAATCGTACGTTGACTATTCTTTTTGTAAGTAAGTACATGTTCTTTATAAAAATATTGAAATATGCATCAGATGATTGATCATGCACTACGACCTCCGTACTACACTACGCTAACATAAGTTAGACGTGTATAAGATGTAACATTCTTTTGATGAATTACGTTTATATACGGCTAACTTGCGCTAAATCAAAAAATAGAAATAATTAAGGAAATTTAAATATGAGATATTACAATGAATAAATTAAATATTAAGCATACCAAATTTCAAAAAAGTATCTTAATTAATGTAAAAGTTATCACGTTTTTCCCTTTAAACGCCTTTACTGTAAAGTACGCTTTTTGGACTTAGCGTAGTATAAATTGCTGGTGTCGATTTATAACAACACTAAATATAGGGGGCCTTGTTCTCATTAGCTGTATACTCAAATGGTCCAAGGGGTCGATTTTTAATTATTGGATACAAGAATAAGCAACTTATACTTTTTCATGTCATTAAAAGCTAAGTATAGCTATAAGGTTATAATTTATAGGTTTCTAAACATACAGCCTGTGTTTTTAACATATTCCAATATATTTTTTACAACTGTAGGGATCATTCAATTTTTCCATTTTTGAAATGAAAAAGAATACGAAAAAGGAACCGAACCGATTTTCTGCAATGAAGTCATTATTCTTTTTTTAATAATGTTATTTTCTTTTAAAAACGGAATGTTTATATGATTTTAAGACTCAGAAAAAAATGGCAAGTGATAAAAAAACAGACTGTATAATCATAACAACATAAGTCAATTAAATACATTTAATGTTAAATTGATATTCTAACCAATTTAGTAGGTTCGGATATGACCTAAAATAACAACAATAAGAACCGGCATAACTCAACCAAAACCCTGAAACAAGACTCAGACAAAACTGACCTTTAAAAGAAAAATACCAAAGGACAATCAATTTAAAATTAAATTAGAAGGCAGTGCGTGTCCAATATGGTCGTTTATTGTAATCCGTGGGCTGTCTGGACAGGGTCAGCGTATGGCATCAGGCCACAAATGCAGTAAGCCGTGTTTAAGTTTACGAGCACCGCGTATCTTGGCTTTACGACGACGGCGACTGCTGCTCACATGGAGGTAGTGAGCTAGATGGGGTTAGGACTTAGGACTGTATCTATGTATGTCGTTGAACATTTTATTGAAATGTTCAGAAATAGTAGGCTGCTAATGCAGTTTAAGTAGAGAAATTAGAAAGCTGACGCTCTGGTTAATTATTTTTTTATACAAATATGTATACTAAATTATTTATAATGTACTAATTAATTAATAGTCTAGTTTTAATAATAGATAGGTACAATGGTGGTCACATGCGCCTGACCACCACTAACTTAATGTTGGCTTGTACCTGATGGGATCCGCTCTCTAGCCCCGTCCCATGACTTTGAATTGACGTTATCATTTTTCTATTAGATGAGCTATATGTATGGGGAATGGATAATTTTAATTTGTGGGTTTCTAGATAAAAAAAAGATCAGGTGGATCTGTCCTTTACTGTACAAGAACAGAATATAAAGAAACTATTAACATTAATAAGAAATCTGCTCATTACAACAACCAAACTACAAAAGCGTTCTTAAATCTTCGTCAATTAAGACGATTTTTGTATACAACTAAGATGCATTTTCAACAGTGTGAATTTTCGAAATGACACAAAGTTTTCATTCAACAATCTCTAGAATGAACAGTGGGGAATAGCGTCTTGCATTAAAAATATTTTAATCTAAGAATTTGTTGGGAAAGTGCAAACCAGCCGTGCTCAATCAAGAATTCTTTTAAATTTTACACAAAGTTGCCTCACTGAGGCTCGAGTAAGAAGAGTAAAGAGTATTTATACCACTATCAACTCTGTTATTCTTTGAACAGACATACATAAGTGATTTTGTTTATTACTAACATGTCAGACGGTTTAAATTATTTTTGCATTTAACTCAAAAATCACGATTTACTCACGTAGTTGTGAAGAGTCCCTCTGTTACTCGAAACTAGTAGAGCTTTGCTCTATTAATGTACCTACGTGTACAAACCGTGTTTTTTTGAAAATTTAGTATGCCTTACGATTGTTATTATAAAAATATATGTTTATATTTATTGAAAAAAAAAACTCTGAAATACTGAAGGAAATAGGGAATGACATATAGTATAATAATATATACTAAGATACACAGATTATAATTATGTTATAACGAGCACAAACTGTTAATTTAGGTAAAGTTATTATTCTTTTACAAAAAAGGCTACATAAATATTTTCCTAAAGTAATGTATTAAAATTGCTCGCCTAAAGCTTATTTAACCGCGTCTGGTTCACCGGTAAACCGACTTCAAATAGTTTGGATGTTCCACATAAACTATGTTTGTCTAACACATCAGAGATAAAGGGAAAAAAGTGAGGTTTAAATGTTGGGAGGAATTAATTAGACGCAACTTACTACAGCTTTTTCTTTCCGCAAAGGTGAGCAGAGAGAAATTTTATTAACAACATCATCATCATTATCATCATCATCAAAGCCTATAAGTGGCCGATGCTGACCAAAGGACTAAAAGACCAAAGGTTTGAGCATTAATCACCACGCTTGCTCAATAGTGGTTGTCAAACTTATAATTAGAAATTATAAACCAAAGTTTTCCTCATGATGTTTTCCTTCACCGTTTGTCAGTGGTGTGTAAATAATCTTAGAAATTAAATATATATCTCAGAAAAAGTGACATTGGTACTTGCCGTTGATTAAATGACAAGCGACAAGCTTAAAACCTCCGGGTTTCTGGCTCTATTAACATAACATTATTATTTCTATTATAAAATTAAACCTTAAGTTATCATATTATTAATTTATTAAAATATTTTCGTAGTTCATCTTTTTACCTACAGTAACTTATTTTTCACAATTCAATAAATAAGTTCACTCCTCATGTTCGTTAAATAATTTTATGAATTCATCAAGAATATCATGACGTCACTTCTGCACAGCTTACACAAAGACCCTACAACCTAATAAACGTCTATTTCTAGTTACTTATTGACAATTACGTCACAATTTACCCTCGCCACGTTACAAGTCTATATGCGAACACGGACGTACATTATGTCTGATGTCACTTCTAGTCAGGCGATAGCCGTGTGACGTCAGAGGCTCTAGGAATGCTGACGCCGCCCTAGCTTTGTACTTTCGTTATGGCTAAACAACATGTTTGCCCCTGCTTTACTTTTACAGCCTAAGAAAAAATCGAATAAAACTTAATTTGTTATCTATTCATATAGATTTAAGTTAGGTAGGTAGGTCATAAAGTAAAGCCATTTTCATGGGTTAGTACAATAGCAAAATAATGACAAGTATTTTTTTATACACTAGTGTTGCATTTGGTAATTGTTCGCTTCGCTTCAACTTCCTTGTGCGAACTGCTAAGCATTGGAATTCTTTGACGGAGTCTGTGTTTCATGATGAGTTCTGCGTGTCTGCAAAGCCTGAGTAAATAGGCTGCTTAAGGGCAGACGTGCTCCATCGTAAGCCGCATTATCACTTACCATCAGGCGAAGTAGAGGCCAAACGTCGACCCATGAAACAAAAAAAAAACATACCCATATCAGTTCTGTTATAATAGGTATATAAAATGCACGTGAAAATATAATTCCAATATATCAACGATAAATTCTGATCATTGAATTTGGTAAGCGGATCGTTTAATTAATTTACCCTTTTCCATTTTTAATGTTCATAATTAACAACAAAGAATATTGCGCCGCGTTAATACATATAATCTCTTAAAATAATTAAATTATTAAATGAAACTATTCAATAATTCATCGCAACGCTGCAAACGGAAACATTATTTACTAAATAAATTTCGAACGAAACTTAATTGCGCAAAAATACGACGCAGCGGAGGAGAGACGGCTAACTGGATTATCGGCACGGTATACCCTCGGACAAAAGTGATCGTACCTCCCCTCGGAGCTTCGTTTAAAGAAGTAATTACACGAACAGCAAGTTTGGACGATCTTGCGGTGACGTCATTAGTATGCGACGCACGTCACGCCCGACAGAGGCGATAACGCAAATTCGTTTGGCCGAACATCTCGCTAATAGAGTTTCACTAATTTATAAGACCGTTAAGCCGCAGCAAGACCGGACCTGCGTAAAACTGTCCGCGGTGAACGTAAAAAGGATTTCATGGTAGACCCTGCTACATATTTGATGGGACTCAATCTTTCGCCGCGCCCTCGAGGTAAGCACACTTAATTATGAACAACTCCTGTGGAATTATACGAATTGTTGACTCTCGAGCTCTCAGTTAACATCTTGTTCTCATTTTGTTTTGTTACTTTGATTGAACTAGTTACTTAAACATATGAATTTAACTTTTATCTTGATGCGTCTGAGCTTCAAACAAGTTTCAAGTTGAGTTTTAATAACAAAATTTTACAAAAATTTCCTTCTAAAATTACAAAATATAAATGCGAGTCCAGAATAGTAAAAAGGAATAAAGAGATTTTGTTATTTTTCCAGTGTCTCATGTGGATTATGATAGACCTTCTTAATTAAAATCTCGATGTACTTATAAGCCACAAGCCGGGGCCGCACCTGGGGAGCGCTAAATTACGTAGATGCAGCACTAGCTACCGACGAGACGATAAAAATATCCATATAACAAACAAAAGCTATACGTCATACATAATGCGCTACACTGCGCTGATATTATGTAGCCGGCAACTCACGTACGGACAGACTGTAGCGAATACTTTATTTGACAACATGTCTCCTTAGTTAAAAGTTGTTTGGAACAAGGGTTCCTCATCAATTCGCCAAGGACACTTACTCAATATTGGCATAACGAGACGAGATTACGGGTCAAAAATATGTAACAAAGAAAACAAAAACAGGGAAGATTCAAGGTTTCCCGTAATTAACTGGGTATTATTTATCATAACAAGGACAAAGTGCTGGCTCTCAGTTAGTGCGCAAGCCGTCTTAATAAACTAGAACGACCTCTCTTTTGACATCAATTCCCCAAAATTGCCGTCTCAGAGTCAGATTAAAATAATTATGTCTCAGTAAAGCGTTACGTGCCGGTAAATATTCATAATTTATTTAGAAACATGAGGGGCTAGCAAGCCCGCGCAGTTTACTCCACTCCGCCGTCGTTACATCGTCTCAGCCACTTTATGTTAAGAAAATTTCATTTTATAAGCTCTGTGTTCCCCAAAATGTAGGTCTAATTCGCTTAGACGACGTTTTGTTGCGAATTTTAAGGAATTATTTTAAATAAACATTTTTATTCGTTCAGAAAATAAACTCTCGGATGTGATTAACTTCGCGGAATTTCTTTAAAGTTTGCTCTGAAGCCATCAAAGTCAAATAAAACTTTCATTTCTCGGTTATATTAGAATTAGTTTCTGATCGGATTTCGGTGGTGTCTAAGGAATTCATGGCTAAACTTGCGTAGCTCCGGGTTTTGTTTTTATTGTAAAGAATAAACGTAAAGTTGAAACAGTTACTTCAACTTTATGTTCGATATAACCCTGAAAGAAATTTCGAGCTGACCAATTTCTGGAATCACCCAAATTGCGCATATCGAATAGAATAATAATGTGGCGGTACTCGTAGAGGCAGCCCTACAATTATCGACAATATTTTGTCTTTACAAAGTATAATAGGCAATATGGTCCAATCTGCAAAACGGGGCCGCCGCATCCGGGTACAGCGACAGCAGGTCCCAGGGAGCGCGCTCTAACTTGGATTTATATCGTGCAGGAAGCTCCGTTAAAAGTGGGCCGGAAATCACATCAAGACGCCTTTGCGGCCACTCGCCGACCGCCCGCTGAGAAAATTTATACCCGAACATACTTCAACAAGCAGAGGAATAATGCTGAATATAAAAGACGTTTACGGTTGTTCTGTACATTTATTGGAGCGCTCCTCCGCGAGAGTGTTGCGCCACGCGGCGCCGGTCGCATTCCGCGCCACCGCGCCCGAGTGTCGACCCTGCCTCACCTCTGCCCTTTATTCCAATAGTTCGATTTACCTGTCTCCCGATGGTTTTACTTCCCTCTAATACGGCGGCCGATCTAAATTCATATGACCGGGAAAACATTTTTGTCCGGAATACTTTCCCCCGAATGCTGGCGGTACGACCGCCTCCGTTCGTTTGAGACACAATTGCGCGTGTTTGCATTTTTATCTACTTGTTTTCGTGGGGTGAATATGAATGCAGTCTTTGTTTGGACAATGCAAAGGTAAATATTAATATTGCATCTGTATTGTCTTCGATGGTCCATAATTTTGTGTCCTGACGTTGGATATAAGTGGACAATAATGTGGAATCAGATATGTCGTATATCGTTTTAACTGACTTATAATAAAAGTACGAGTACGGTATCCTAGGTTCTACGTTTAAATGTTATTTCGTATTATTTATTCCGTTTCGTTCACATATTTCTGACCTCTCATTTTATTTATTCACATTGAGCTTGTGTACGTGTTAAATAAGTTTATTGTGGGTTCATATTTGATGATATAAAGTAAGTAGATGTAGTCTACTTCTTATGTACTATTTTTTTATTAAAATGAGGATAGATCCTATAAGATGGCTCCATATTTTTTTATGAGTCTTCTTTTCATATATTTCGTAATCTCTTGTTGGATAACGAAACATGAGATTTATATTTCTGTTACTTCCCAAAAGTTTCTAATCGACTTTGGTATATGTATGTAGGTATAAGGATAACTTTTACGGGTTTATCAAAAATATCCATTGACGTTACAAACTCATACTACGATTATTATGAGGATTCATCCTTTAGAGAACTAATATTGTATCATTATCTTATTTACTAGTTATAACTTTAGTAATCCAATCAAATTACTAATACGAAAGGTTAATACCATCTAAAACATCGTTAGTAAATCACGCAGCTACCACTCTAAATCTGGAAAGCCATACTTTAATAAAACTTCTAAAAAGTCCAATAAAAATGTCGTACGGACGGTACTAAATTTTTCATGTCGTCTTTATTCTGCTTCGGTAGAAAAACAGCTTAAACATGTAGAAACAGAGAAGTGCGATATAGTGAGAGGTCATAAAATTGTAGTAGTCGGTAATTAACACGTGCCCGAGTAATAGGGAAGAATATCGCAGCCACTATGAGCGGTCCGTCTAGCCATGTTCTTGTCAAAGAATAAGACAAAGGAGTCAAGTAGTTCCGACACTTTTTCCTATGTGAATTTATGTAATTGAATACCTCTGGTATCTTGAGTTCTTAAGAGAAAATAGGTGGTCATACACTCTCCATTTTGTTCTTGTCAAGTGAACTATTTAATTGTTTTTGTATGTTCTTGGATTTACGGAATAAGATAAATGTTTTGCTGCTGATACAGTTTTAGACTCTTTTTTATTGCCAATATTTTAAATGAAAACAGTGCATGTTTTTCTCGACCTCAGAGTTGATCGTAGAAGACTGCTGTCTACTTCGAGACGAATCAGTCATGGCATTTTCACTTTACTTAGTAGAACAAGGAGGTAACTCTGACCACACACAGTAAGCACAGTGCTAACTCATTTATCGTTGAGCAGTGTGCGACAAAGCCGTTGCTTTAAACAAGTAACACAAAGTCGTATCGTGTCTGAGTCGCAGTGATCGCGCGCCGCAGCGGAGCACGTCACGTTTCGCCGGAGCTCGTCTCATGCAAGTAATCATAATATCATAAAACTTTTGCACTTCGCCAAAAACCCCGCAGATCTTCGTCGGTATGACGTCTCCGGGAATTCTCTGAGGGTAATCAGAAGTTAATGAAAAGTGCGCCCGGCCGTCAGACGAGATGTTACCCAAATTTTAGGGGTCACGTAAAATATTAAAGCGACGAGATGAAGTGGCCAGAGATTCATTGCTTTTCCTTGTTTTTATTATTCGTAAATAAGACAGCCCCAACACGTTTGTGTGTTCATAACATAAAACCGTGCTGCAGTAAACTCTCTCTTGAACAACGACCGGCTCCACTCGTAAATGTTGCTTAACTAGCAACAAATGCTCCTATATATGTATATTTATTAAACTTCTTCGCTATGAAAATGTATCCCGAAAACACCGTAAAAGAAAACAGCTAAATTCCGCTCTCCGTAGAGATTATATACTTTAAGTAATTCAGGATAGAAGTAGGTAGAAAACATATATTACTAAATCTATATATATAAAACTCTTCCGTTACTGAGTGACTGACTGACTGACAGACAACGCACAGTCGAAACTACTGGTCGTAGACAGCTGAAATTTGGAATGTAGGTTCCTTGGGATATGTAGGGGAGCACTAAGAAAGGATTTTTGGAAATTCGACCCCCAAGGGGGGGAAAAGGGGTAAAAACGTTTCTATGAAAAATCTTATTCCTTGGGTTTATAAACTTGAAACTTGGCATGAACACGTACATAGGCAAGTAAATATGTTTGACATTATAAGTTTTTTCAAACTACCCTCCAATCGTGATTTAGGGGTGCGATTGGGTGACTGATTTATTAACGCACAGCCGAAACCGCTCGGTATAGGAGTCTGAGATTTTGAACAGAGGTTCCTTTAGTAACATAAGTGAGCACTAAGAAGGGTTTTGAAATGTCAACCCCCAAGGGGGGAAACGGGATAAACTGAGCCGGGGCTGCGGGAAAGTTCTAACGAGATACCGTGGCCCCGGAACGCAAAGGGCAACTGAAGGAACGAGGTGGGTTTTAGTCAGTACAAAGTCTGACACTCCCTTCCGTTTCACCCAGAGCGGGAGAGGTCATTTGATGATTTCCCATCCTTAAAAAAAAAGACTTTGTATGACAACTTTCAGTCGTCTCTTTAACATACATAATAACATACATAATTATGTACATACATGCATAACATTAATAACATCACGCCTTTAAATCCCTATTTTGTGTTAACACTACCCATACAAACAGCTAAAAGGAAACAAGTGAAGAGACGAAATTTGTCCGCATCCATTTTCACCTAAATTCTTAACGTTAATGAGATTTACTTTTTATTATCAGGTCAACCTAATAGCCTCACATGTACGTATAACTTCGTAAGAATTTTCTTTCAACTCCTAACCGTTGAGGAGTTGTACCTTCCATCATCAGCTCATTCACATGGGATGATGACTATCAGACGCAAATACTTAAACAGATCTACCTATGAAATTGTCAAAAACGTAATTTGTAAATTTACCTTGTTGGAATACCATCATCAACACTAGGTAACAACTGGACCAACTTGAAAGTATACTCTACCGGAAGGTGGAAGAAAAAGCCCTTCGAGATCATTAAAAAACGCTATATATAACCGAATTACACTGGGCGAAGCCGCGGGCGGAAAGCTAGTCTAAAAATGTTGAAATCATTTTAAAACTAGGTATACTTTTATTTGTACTCGTTCAGTCAACAAAATGATTTAAATAAAACCAAATAGAAGTGCTTTTTCATTTTCACCTATTCCGTCAGTTTTGTTTTATTTAAGTAATTGATTGATTGTACAAATATTTAAGTAATGGACTTTATCACTTTTTTATTCGAACTATTACAAATATTAGTACTAAAATATATCTTTGTTACAGTTAAACAACAGTATTTTGTTCAGCCTTTCATTTTAATGCGATTTTGATTACCGTTGGCTTAACATAGCTGGTGAAAATTAGGTTTCTTTAGTGCTGAACTCTATTTTACTTTACTCCTTGTATTTTCATACATATACTATTTTTATAACGTCACGCCTTTAATCCCCGAAGGGGTAGACAGATGTGCACATTATGGCACATAATGCCAATGGACACCCACAAATTATGTTATAAGTCCCATGTAAGGTGGTGATCCTATTGCCATATACCGGGCCCACCAGACTCCGTGCTACCACTGAGAAATTTTCGAAAAACTGAAAAAGCCCAGTAATACCTCTACATGAAAACCCGAGACCCCTTGCCTGGCAGTCGCACTTGCAACCACTCGGCCAACGAGGCAGTCTGTATTTTCATACATATACCGTGGTACATAATACTAAGTTACTTGCCATAAAGTCAGCTTCAATTAACCATATCTTGTAAACTTCAAAGACTGCAGCCATTCCATGCATCACGGTCTTGACAAGAGCTCATAAAACATAGAACAACGTACAATTTACCCACGAAACGTGAATAAATATAGATTTAGCATGTATCTAATAACATATATTGGCCGTGAAATTCATGTAAAGCTGCCTGTAACGTTGCTGTAACCTGTTACTGAACAAAAGGTGAGAAAAGAAAATACACCGATGTATAAACGAAATATTTGCAAGGAACGCCTTAGGGTTGGGACACTTGCTTGCATTTTATAAAAATACAAGCTTTTTGGTTGCAGTCGATTCAAGCATTTATTTCTTTATTCAATAAAGGTGATTTTGGCCTGGGTATTATTAAGGGCTATCAAATCTATATTTATGCAGTTTGCTATTAATATAATATACCCGGAATTGAGATCGTTTGTGCTATTTACAGGCTCAAAGTTAATTTTAGTCAGCCTGCATACAATTTCGAACGTTAATGCAAATATTGCTACGCGCTACGCTATAACCGCCTACGTAGCACACCGCTACGCCGTAGCAATTCAATTTGATTCCACTCCTACGCAGCTTATTTTGAACTTTAACATTATATTTGATGTAAATGTTGACATATTTGTAATGATATTTATAAATAGTTGGAAAGGTAACTTTAGTTATAGCTATTCAAAGGTCCTACCGAACTTGCTCTATGAGATACTTATTCAAAACTGAAAATATAGAAATTGTAACTAATGTTATTCATAAAGCTGAAAATCTGTAACCTGACACTGAGTCAGACCTAGTTAGAAACTTAATAATAAGGCTATCGTAGATGCCAAAGAAGCATGTTAGGGTAGCGTAAGACTAAAGCCTGTTAACGTAACGGCACGTCATACGCACGCTTTCGAATGTTACACGTCAATTGACGAATGCATGACGGTAGGGAGACCAATGCGTAGATATAATCAGAACTCTGTCCACGAAGCGTCATATGACGAATACGTGAAGCATACGAGTAAGACTTTCGTTTCATACAAAAGTCTTAGTTATTTATTCTAGTCACGACGTGACACCCTATTTTCCTGAACAATTAAAAAATAAAATCCAATTCCTAATAATATCGAGTGTACTAACATTTTTCCTAGACATCCTAAATAACTCTCCATGTTATGTCATACGAATTTCATATAATAATAAATGGGACTAGCCTCATGTATGTTACGTAGCTATAAACTATTTCTGTGCCTAAGTAATAACATGTTGTTAGCTCAGTCTGACTAGAATGTGCTATAAATAATATTCTTGCTTATTCCTGAAGAAAAACGTACTTGTCGTGTATTAGCTGAAAAGATCAATTGTGACAGAGTCAGATTGTGTAATAAAAAGGCTTGTCTATTATTTTCTGAGTTGATTGTAAAAGGTGTTACAATTTAGAGCTTTATAATTTAAGTCCCATGTAATAGGGAACAGGTCTATTGCCGCAGGGCACTATTAAAGTTTTTGTACTGTTACTGTGGATTACAAAATGGAAATCACATAAATGTACTCCATTCAAATTGGAAAACACAGACAACTTTAAGGAAAATACAGATGTGTGATTGTATGATATTCCTTTCAAAATGAAAATGGTCAATACGGTCCGAAATAGATCAAACATCGACTATTTACAAAGAACCTAAGTACATAGACTTAGGTAAAAAAGTATGTCTAGTATCACTTTTATTTTACTAACAAATAAGACAGAAAGAAAAAAGGGGACCTTACATAAGCCTGAGCTAAGAGGAATTATGAAATTTATCGACAATAACCTTTGATATAATCCCATCCCTGAGGCCGGATTTGACAGCGGTAACACTGCGCTCCTTTATTTACGTCGTCGGTACAAAATTGAAGCAAAAAAAATTGGAATTATCCTTTTATTATGTTATATTATTTGATGTTTGACTACAGATCCGTCTACTCGGGGCAATTCACTTGGAAAATGTATATTGTCGCTCCCTGTCGGAACCGGTTGTCGGATTTGTAATGGTCCTGCATTTAAATTGTGATTGACTCTGAATTCTCTCGTCATTTGTTGTGTTACGTTTTTTGAATGTCGATATTTGAACGGCTTTTCGTTTAATGCTTGTTTTTTGTTTGCGTACTTTTAAATAATCGTTTACTATAGAGTTCAAACTTTCAGTTTTTTAATAGGTATCGTAAAATCATGTGTAACTATAACTAAATCCAAATTAGTAACGAATTAGTTCGAAAAAACTTTTCTTCTTTATTTTTAAGATTACGTAGGTACAATTTGCCCATGAACGAACAAAAACGTTTTGGTATAAATTTCTTATGAATATTTCAATTAGTTTGGTTTTGCATATGGCCACAAAACTATGCTACTAAACCTTGTACTCAAGAACTTTCATACCAAGGCCTTCTAAATGCATTTACTGAACCGGAACATACGGTTTGCATAATATAACAATTTAATTACCATAATAGTCGGATTTTAAAACAAATATGTCGTAACAATCGTTTCATGACAGAATTTTTATAAACCTTGAATACGAATCGAACTTTGAAATTCGTTGCAGTTTTTGAAGCCTCAAAGAACGTTTTGTGTACCTCTGTATAACTTTAATATTATTACGCATTGTTTTTTAGGAGGGAAAATCATCCGATAACTTCTCCCGCCATGGGCAAAGCGAAAGGGAGTGATAGACTCTTACTGACTAAAAACCAACCCGTTCGTGACTGCAAAATACAAAAAAATCAAAAGTCGCTTAACCTCCTATATGTTTATAGATGAAGTAAGTACATATACATTTTAAGTATTATCTTAGCTAAGTCTCTTCTAGAAAGAGCAACAAAATCCGGGTGTTTTACGATTTTGTCGCAGCTTATACGTCTAATTAGTTCGCTAACGTGTGTTGACAGAAGTTTACACATAAACTTAGACGTACCGTACAGTTATCTCACTTTTATGTAGGTTTTGCTATCTCGTTGTGGATTATATGTACATATGTTTATGTATTATATGAAAATATCTCCTTTTGTATGTGTATTAGTTGTGGTCAGAGTTTTTGAATTTATTTTTGAAATAGTCTACTTAATGTACAAGATGTCGGTTTGATTTAATGTTGTTAACGCCATCTATCGGTGAATGCCCGGAAACTCCTTGCAAGCTCATTCGAATGTTTAAAATTTTTACAAATTCAGTCACTTAATGACAAAATAAAAGTTAACTAATATTAAATTAGTCATTTAAAAAATATATAGTACGCATTAATGTATCTAGTACATAAAATATCTCACTACTTATTCTAATGCAACGTCGCGTCGTCATGAGGAAAACTATTTTAAATTAATTCAGTAATTTTTATTTCTGTAATTGCATATTATAATATTTTAAAATCATTATTGTATCCTTTACAGGAATGGAGAGAGCTCAATCAGGGAAAACTACAGGAGACGAGAGAAGAAACGCACGAATTCAACATTAAAATTACATCATACTGCGAAAAGCTTATTTATAAGACAATTTCAATTATTATTACATTACAGAACACATAATAAAAGTTAATTTCACTATCCACTCCACGCTGTCAATCTTCCACTTCTCTCTAGGTAACAAGGAAAAATATCTTGAGTAAGACACTCCAGTGACAGATCTGAAAGTAAGGAACTACTGTATGGAATAGAGTGCGCTAGACAAACGCGATGTTATCGAGACGAGTGGCTCCCGACCTCACTGTCGGGCGGGCCCTCACTCTTTTATACTTACTTTTGTAGATATTTTTTGGTAACTTTGGTGTTTGGTAAATGTGTTGTATTTTGTAAGTAACATGTTTTTTTTATAGTAGCTGTGTGTGTAAAATTTTCAACTATGGAACATGAGATGCGGAAAACGATATGTATAGGTATTAATTTGTAGGCCACATTTGCATTAAGAAAAGAACGCAAAAGCTTCAGATCTGACGTCATTGACGATTCATTTGTTTTTATGTTAGTTTACATTGTTGTATAGACGGCAATAATTTGGATTTAGAAAGAGATAGAGACCTTATGTTTCCCTCCTTGTCATTTTGTGTTTGACGTCATTGATGTGTCATTTGTTTTATTTTGCAGGAGCTGACCGGTGAACAGTTCAAAAATGCCATAATTTTTCTATGCCATATTATAATGGCACAAATAAAGCAGTTTGTCTGGGAAAAGAAAATGGCTGATAATAGTAATTTTTGGATCTAACGATGAAATTGGAAGATGGTTGATAGAGCCCTGGTCTATATACTAGTAAACTTATCGAGTTTGCCTCCATTGAATATGACTATTTCTCTTTATGACGAGGACATTCAATCAAAATTGTGTTTTACGTAATTTTAACTACGAGTTTATTGAAATCAAATACTTTTAACACCCTACTTAGTACACCAGTCATGACATCTCAACGCTTAGTTATTACATTATTACAGCGGCCATATTGGAAGCGGTATTAATAAAATGCAAAGCAAAGCCATTAAACATAGTAGTGTGGGGATCATAACTAACAATTGTGACTCACGATTTCAATTACAGAGTACGTGATTACTGCAAATAGAAGGCATTTTAATAATCACAGGAGTTAACAGGACTAATTAATATTTCTCCTTGCAGTTTGGGTGTAAAAATGGACGATGAAATATTAAGATTTTTATTATTGACTAACTCATAAAATAAGTAAATAATTGGTTGAGTTTTAACTTTATTTTGTGAATAGAATGAAGAGATTCATGGCATTTTGATACCTTAATTAGAAAAGACTTAACAATAACTAACATGATGGTCTCAATCGACTGATGGCAGTGAAGGATTTATGTTCCACAGCAGACAAAAGGATAAAATAACATCTTTTTAACCGACTTCAAAAAAGAAGGTTCTCAAAAAGGAGGTTTGACCTGTGTATATGTTTGTGCGCGATTATCTCGCCTTTGACTGAACCGATTTTGATATTTTTCAAACTTAGGAGAAAGTTTTAGGTATATCACTTAATTAATAAAAATGAAGGCGCTAAAGAAAAGTGAAGGCGGTTCACATTTTTAAAGAAAAGTTTGTTTACGAATTAATTTGATCTATAATCCCTTCTACATCAAGGATTAACACGTAATTAATTAGTACACCACAATTGAACTATAAATTACCACAACAAATGTTGTTTATAGCTACACAAATACAGATTTAGGTAAGCCTAAAGTAATCCTAAGCCCACCCACAAAACTATAAAGTAATTACAACTATAGCACAGGAACATTCTACCTCCGAAGTCTCCTGACAGGCTCACGTCACGAACTTTCTCTAACCAAGCCCTGTACGCCTATAAACGCAGATGAAGCTACACCAAAAACAAAACTCCTTCAACCTAATTCCAACCTTCCCTCCTTGCAACAAAGTTGAAACTTAAATAACACAGTTTGTCTATTTAAGGTAGTGTGATCTGCTGCGTCTATGTCTATTTATACGAACACAGCAACGCTAGGTAACGATCCCTTAAAACAGAAACCGAACACCTTCCAGACAAAATGGCGATTATAAACAAAATACTAATTAACGCTTTCGTTGTAATATCTCCTTTTATATTATGAGTATCGGGTGACTTTGTTCTAGTTATGTTTCTGTTTTAGAGCATCTTGTACATTGTGTCATTATACTAATATAATATCAGTGCTGGTGTAGGCATGGGATGATGATGCCACGTCACGCCTTTTATCCCCAAAAGAGTAGGCAGAGATGCACATTACGGCACGTTATGTAGGGATTAGTAATACAACTGGTAAAATCTATGTGTGGCAAACCTACTTAATGCATTGAAGAATCACAAGACTTTCACCATGTAAAGCAAATTATATTTAAGCATGTAAATGTATTTTTTGTTGGGAGTCCAAATTGACAAAGAAAAATAAAATAAAATGCCAAAACCGCTGCCTGTACCAATTCATTAGATTATATAGTAACTTCTAATTGTAATACTTAACTTTCTTCTTAAATTTTTCTTCTGGGTTAGGAAGAACGAGCAGACGGATCACCTGACGAGAAGTTACCAGCGCCGAGCAAAAAAAATTTTATAGCACAACTATCTCGTCTAGTAAAATAGACACGTGTCTGCAATACTTAATATGTAGTAAAAAAAGCTGAAAATGACAAACATAACTTTTACAACTCCACTTATCGTTACTTACAGAAAACTGTTTAAACATCTCTAATAAAATTAACACTCTAGTTTACTCATCCTGCTAAAATAAGACCCTTATTAGTACTGAAGATGGCATTAACCTCACACAAAATCCAGACTAAGTTTACAACCAACTAGGTATTTGTTTTATAGCGTATAACCTTTCTCAATAGATGGTATTTGACACAAAAATCTGTTTTTAATTCAACTGCCCGGTTGGCGCGATGACTGGGCAACTGGTCGCCGTACAACGTGTAACGGGTTCGATACCCGCACGGAGTAACTCTTTATGTGATCCACAAATTGTTGTTTCGGGTCTGGATGTCTTGAGCATGTGAAATGTTTGCAAACGCCACATACGATACAGAATTTTCCCCTGTATCGTATGTGGGAAAAAATTTAGTTGGGGCAAAGTTTTTTTTAACAAAAAAATTCGAACTTTTCAAGTAGTTCCTAAGATTAGTGCGTTCAAACTAACTCTTCAGCTATTATTAACAAGTACACAATACTTCAAACTAATTTAGAGTTTATACTCTGGTTTATTTGAGATCAAAATAGGCTTAAATAAGCTTACCTATTTTCAACAACATCATAATTAACTTATTTCACCTGT
The DNA here is from genome assembly GCF_023101765.2 of Spodoptera frugiperda. Lineage (NCBI taxonomy): Eukaryota > Metazoa > Arthropoda > Insecta > Lepidoptera > Noctuidae > Spodoptera > Spodoptera frugiperda. The sequence continues at coordinate 5,900,512 of NC_064212.1, forward strand.
CTGTTGGGTTGTCTAGTATTTTTAGCTTGATGTAATAAACTCGGTATTATAATAATGCAGAAAATCATGAAAGCGCATTATCTGAGACAGTTTTGACAGCTTGTTATGAATCCGAAGTTTTAATATTTAAATAGTAGCTAATTTAATTCTTCATATTGTTTCACATGATATTATTAGTTTTATTTAAATGATTTCATTTAGATTATTCTCCAATGTATACGTGATGTATTTGACTATTAGCGTGATCTGTAGTTTTCTTCGTGTATTCAAAGAAATAATACTTTATCGAGTGAAAGTGACCCTATATCACTTTCCAGATATTCCTACAGGTCCACCAAACATGAATGGCACTATTACACACTAATAACAAAGAAACACACGATCACATATTTTATACCAACCTACACGTAACGTGAAAAGTGGCTCGAGGTGAAACAGACATAGAAAGTGAAAACCTTCGCTACCCACGGAGGTTGTAAGGTTACCTACATTGTCGGGAAAAACAAGCGTAAATAATTATTTAAAGCCATTCCTTTACCTTGTAGTCGAGGAAGTGTCACCTTGCAACGACATTCACAGTGAACATCGCAGCCAAGGTCGCAACATTGCAGAGAAAATAAAATTCCATTGCTCACATCATATCTCATCGCTGAAATATTGAACAGCGTAAATAGCTACCATTAAGATAAAACTACAGGGACGCAGCCGAAAATGTCTCAAATAGACCCATAATTCTTAATACTAGTGTAATTTTATTATAGGGTTGAGATGAAAAGCATTCCAATGTAATGCAATAAAGCAGTTCTTAGTTGTTACTCTAAAAACAATTTAAAGTGAGTTATTCCTTTGTGCTGGCAATAAGTCCGGGCCTTACATGGCGTATAATGGTATGACACGACAAACAGCTTTAAGTGTGTAAAATATGGCACGTGACGTCAGCCAAGCGCAGCACGAGAGAGTTTATAGTGGAGCCTAGGTCCGGATGCTGGGCCACGCCGCGCGCCGCCCGCCGCCCGCCGCCGCCACGCGTCTACGCGCGCCCAAATATTTTTATGTGCACTTACGCAATATGCATTTTTCCCGACCAAAAATTTATTATAACGACTCGGACGCCTATTAAATTTCGGATTTTATCTTGTTTACCCAAATCCTTGGTTATCTGCTTACTCGGATTTCTGTTGACTATGCAAGATTAAATTTCGAATGGATTAAATTTTTAGAGTGCAGTTAAGTCAGTCGTTGTGGTGACTGTCTCGTTACTCGAGCAGTCGCACATGGAAAACTTTAGATTTCCTGCATTTGGTAATCCTTTAAATCTTTTCGACGCAGAAAGTAATAAACAACTGTTAATTTAGTTATCTAATCTAATCATACTTATGTCGCACATTAAAATATCTTACTAATTATTGAATTCAAGCCGACGAGCACCACATATTGGCATCAAGCCGTTACGGCTAATAACTGGCTATGCATAAAATATGAAAGCTTAGTAATGAGCCATACAATCAGCCATATTTTGATAATGAAAATGAACCTTATTACGGAGAAAATAAAGGCGATGTTGGGGTCAATGAAATTACCCATATGTAACAGACACATCATTAAGGAACAAAGGCGGTGGAAGCCTCTCTTCAATCTATGGGATGAATGGCGTCACTGGCTTCCTAATATTTTGAACAATACATGTACAATCGATGCTCCGTCAATCCACTGTCCTTTTCTTCTCATATTGTTGTATGGTTTACATTGTTTTATTTGTATAATGGAACATTCAGCTCCCTTTTCTGAGGAAAGGTCGGGAGATGTGTGAAAATAAGATCCTTTTTGTAGAGTCAAAAAGGATTTTCACGTGAAAAATATATTTTTTTATCTTGCCAGAAAATTGAACGCAGATTAAACTAGGACGAGTGTTTAATACCTACATATTTACAAGCGATCATGTACACTATCAAATATTCAGTGAACATAACCAACATATTACATAACAAGGCTATCAACGCAAATGACCAGAACTAAATAGTCATAACGATATATTGGATTAACTGTATTAAGTTTGACAATAACGAGCGCGATACGGCGGCGGGACGACGTCGGTACGAGACGGGACGCAGGAGATTGGATGACGCACTATTCAATTGTTATCGGACGGCTCGTGGAAATCGATGAAACTATCCGTTAGTGACGTCACGGATACGTGTCCCCTAGTAATTACGGACAGCTGCCAAAAACATTGGGATGGTTGCAGTGTACCACTGTATCATAGAACAAACAGTTTTATTGGCTAAACTGACCCATTTTAAAATTGTCGACGGAGGTTTTAAAGATATTTTGACTATGCCAGATTTTATATTGCATGTTGTGCTATATTTACGAATGAAATGGTAATGCGTTCTACCAAAAATGGAGTATAGAGTTCGATTTCTAGGTCAAGCAAATTAGTTTGAAGTCTGAAAACCTAACTGTTCCCCTTAACCTAACTTTCCACTAATAACATATGCACTTCTGTCTACCTCTTTAAGGTACAAAATCCGTGATGCTACATAATTACAATGTTCGTTTAGGTTGTAGAAGAATGTAGGTACAAGTTTTAAGAAGAATCCCCAACAATGTTGATTAGAAAGTTTCTAAGTAAAATTGCTATCTAAATTGTTCGTTACGAAAACACTTACAAACTAAAACTGAGTACTAATTAACTACAATATGCTTATTTCTTTGAAAGGATAAATAAAACAGTATAATAATAGGATTTAGACAATATGAGCAACATCTTACATGCTTTCTGTATGTATAACACATGTTTATACAAATAAATAATCTTTATCTAATTTAAAAATAAACTTTAAGACAATATCCCCAAACTCGATTGTAACGCCATCTACCGTATCTTGTTATGAGTCTAAACCATTTTAAAAATTAACGAGAGAAGGTGAATTTTCTGAAAGTATATTTTCCCCATTATCAACAGAGTGAACCTAAAGTTTATTATTAAAATTATTATGAAATTTTAAGTGCAGGTGGATAGTGAATTCTATTTCCACATAGCCAAATTCATATGGCCCAATCTATATGGTATCAATATCATCATTTAACACATATACAGTGCACTGAAAATATGTTACGAACAATTTTACAACCTAAAGACAATAAGGATGATGATGGGGTATGAAAATTAAAAATATATTAAGTCCATCAGTTGGGTAATGAAAAAATATTAGACACGTATTTTTTTATTTTGTCATATAAGATAACAAATACGTGGATACAACGAATTAAGTTTAGGAGTGGGAGTAATTACGTCATTTCTGCGTATAAAACCTACTTAATGACGTCACGCGATACTTCGAAAGTTTTTTTTTCTGAAAGAATATAAAAAATACGCGTGCGTATTTAAAAAAAATCTACAAGATGGACTTTAAAATAAAAATTAATTAGCTACCTTATTGTGTGAGGAATTAATACGAGTTCTTTTTATAAACAAGGTTACATAGCGTACAATTTTGAAGTAAACTTTTCTCCTTCTGTGTATACCTGTAAACTTAACACTGTGTTGCAAAAATGTTGAGTTGAAAAGTTTAATTAGAACACACAATTATTCTAAAACTTACCTGCGCACGTTTTCTATTCCGTAATAGATATTGTAGAATCCTAAATACAATGTAGAATTCTCTGCTGTAATTACGAAATAAGATAATACCTAATTCACTTTGTCGGCATAAGGCATTGTCCGACAAAAAACAATAATAGTTGGCATCGCACAGAGACACGTGTACGTTGATTTACTCGAAGTACTTCTACTAGCACAACTATAATTGGATTGTAATGAAATATTCCCGACTTGTTAAAAAAAATGAATAAACCCAAGTTCATTTGCAAGAAGGGAAGTCAATGGTCCCGAAGAGCAGACACGCCGGCGCTAGTCGCCGACACGACCCGCCGACATTACGCTATCATTTGTCGAACTTACCCAATGTTCTCGATTACTTCACTAAACTCGCTTTCTACTAAAACCAATAACTTATTACAAGTGAAGGAACTCCGTTTTATGAGTGATCCCGAACATCAGTGAAAGTTTTAGTCGAGTTATAACAATCGAAATAGTCGTTTAAGAGAATGCAATTCGACACACGAATTCGATTTATGGACACTTTGCTGGTACGTCGTAGCACACCTCACATTATGTGCGCATATCTACACATGATGTGCGTGTAAAAAGATACGACTATCGTAAAAACCCCACTGAAAATAATTTGAGCGATGTTACTCGTTTTTCGCGAGACATTCGGTGGTAGGACCCGCATAAAAGTTGAACATCAGACAGCCTAATGGATTAGAAGAATTGCGTCCAATCGTAAAGGCCGCCTTAAACATTGGTACAGCCTAGAGAAACAATAAAGACTGTAATCTGTATTGTTGTCGGTAGCTCGTGATATATGAATATGTTCGTCGTACTGTAGGAAATATTCATCGTGCGTGTCTGGTCACTGGTCCCTGCCAGTATTCGATATTGTTGTACCAATTACACGCGGGTCGTGATCGCTTGCCATGTCGATCGCGGGGTAAACCCGATAACTACATTATTAGCTTGAAAGACTTTATTGCCTGCCGCATGCCGTCTACTTTAGACCTAATAGAATACTAAATCAATTCTGTTTTTCTAGAGAATCGTTTGCAGTACATGAGCGACGCGCCACTGGGTCAGCTGTCAGTCTTCTCACGCAAGTTGTAATAGGTAATTGAACAATTACGGAGGCTCCCAGGCGCCCGCCCGGCCGGCACTGCGGCGGAATGGTATTTACGTGCAAAACGTTGCAATATTTTCAACTATATTGCACAATTCTGAATTTAGACATTAAAATATAAGAGATCATTATTTTTTGATATTTTATTGTATTTACGTAATGAATATTTTGATTTAAAAATAAATTTCAGTCAGACAACAAGTTAGTTTTTGATCTGGGTCATTCCCAGCAAATGCATCCCAGTCGATTTATTTCCACTTTTACTGCAATGGCAGTGGTCCAATTTCACAATCTACCCTCGTGTTCTACAAGCGAAACACGTTTTTCAAAAAGCACTACCTTATCCCAGGAAGAGTGCTTAGCTTTTATCTCTTATTCTGTCTACTCAGTTAATTTGGTGAAGGCATTACATATATATCTACATACACGAGACCTGAACGGATTACATTCACCAGCATTGCTCCCCCACCGCTTACGTCTGAACGTAAATACCAAGTTCAGTTTATAGAATTTCATATTTTCAAGGAAGCAAGGAAACTTTCCAGTGCACCGCTCACTCGGACGCTCAATCTATATTGAATTTGGGTAGAAGTTTCCAGAATCCCGTTACACTCACATTACTAAACATCAAAATGGAAACTTGATCCAGTCAACACTGGAATGGGTAACGTACAATTTTGATTTCACTTCTTTGAAGCATTTTTATATATAAATAAGAAAGACAAGAACATCCTTACTTACAGTTCTTGGCACGTTTGCGAGAAAATAAGAAAATGTTCACCCCGTGTAGACGCCTTAGCAGTCGATTTATGCGTGGGACACAAAATAGGATTTAGATAAAATAAGACGTAACTGGGCCTCACAATAACAGTACATACTCGTGCTTTACTTCAAATCCGTAATTTACATGACACTTAAAATACGATATTATCTTTTGTATTATACCCAATGCGTTCAGAAAAGCCCGATATTGACCAATAATGTGACCCTCATTATTTTATATAGCAACAATGATTTTGTAATGGAAAAATGCCAAAATATTACGATTCTGATATTACTCGATATGAATCCGGATTTAATATCGATCAAATAGCCAATTTAGTTACGTCTAGGGAATCCTTTTCATGTATTACTTTCAGTAAAATAGCTTCGAGGAATCCTAAAGACTGTTCTCAGTAATTAAATACGCAATGAAACTGTTAACATTCTGAGTAGCGACGATACGAACATTATTGATAAACCATTATTATTTGAAGCCATATTCAGAGAACATCAATTCAAATTAACTGTTCAATGGACAACAAAATTACAGTAGAAACTTGTGAGTATATTATTACTAGTAGATGTAGTGAAAACTATCGGAGACAATAAACTTCGCCTCCATAAGAAGGTTCTCGGTGGAAGCGAGCTCATCGGGCGAAACTAATGACATTTTATTTCTCTGGAGAAATGCATTAATTTCATTTGTTACCCCATCGACGCCGGAACACGACCGTTCTTCTTCACTTTGCGAGAAAGTGGATTTTCTATAACATAGGAAAACCTATTAGTGCCCGGAGAATCTCAATTAAGTTATTGTATTTCTATAAGTTTAATCCTCGCCTTAGAGTATCTTGTTATTTTATTTTCGCAGCGAGTTCACGTCTTGGGTTTAATGTTGTAGTAGTTAATGTTTAAGATGTTGCTACAACGACTTTTTAACTCTTTAGGAACGTCAACGTAAGAGTTTTGTGCATAAAGAGAGAGCGGTGCGCGACACGTACGTGTCGTCGGGACTCATAAAGTGTAACTTTAACGATGTGAATATCATGAATTGATTTGGCCCAGTGCGAAGCGAGTTGACGGCGGGGCGCACGCTGCCGCACCGCACGACTCCTTGAATTATAGAAAAGCGGCGCGACATTTGCCAAGAAGCCGACGCGCCTCGCCTTCGCGGTCTCAACACTCTGAATAAGTAATTTTTACCGTCTGCGCAGTTTTACAAACAAATTAACGGCTTAATGTTGTTATTTTAATAAAAGTTTCCTGTTAAGTTTCTCTCGAGTTCCATTTTTACGACTCCCGCCATCGTTGTTGTGGGATTGTTTATGTTTTCAAATATGCGCGCAACTTATTCACCTGAACGCAGGCACTAGAACACATCGAACGTATACAAATATAACGTGTATGATTTGCGCGTCAGGCGGAGGCTGCCGCCGCCCTCACTTAAAACTGCTTATTCTAATTTATGGCGCGGAGTATTGCACTGCTTATTACTTCCGTTGCAGTTTCGGGACCAGAAGTACATTTTATGGCGTTGTAAACCATGAGCGTCTTAGCATAATTGCTGTGTAACATTAAATTAGTTTACCCATCAATTACGTCTTTATGCTAATATGGAGGCGAGACTTACGCCTTTAGAAATTAATTTCGCATTTTGTTGAGCACGTACCGAGTTGCAAAACTCATTACTGAAACATAACTATTATTACAACAACCGCACTGAATGTGCGAAAAAGGCTCTCATTTATAAAAGGACGGGCCATATTTGTGTGAAAATTATCACATAATACAGATTTAGGTAGCGAAATGAAATTCTAATGCAAATGTTAATTGTCTGCCGCAACAGATGGGAGCGACGGCGACACGCGGCCAATTGTCGCGCCAAACATTCGTAATTTAAAAAGCAAAATGAAATAAACCGCTCGGTCGCAGTACATAAATTTCATGTTTGCCTCGGCCGGCGAGCTGGCAGCGGATATTAATCAGCGGATATTGAAATATGTTGTTTTTTGGGCCGATTGATAAACGGCCCGTTGCGCTCCCGCCGGATTAAACATTGACGTTGCTGCTCAATTATTACTGCATTTTCATCTGCGCGTTTCTATCGCACCTTTTTATCTAATTTAACGAAACTATTGACTGTAGAATTAGTTTCATTCAAGCAAAATGAATAACAGTTTCCATTGAACAAGAAATAATTAATAGCAATACACACACATACGCAGCTGTAGTGAATAAAATATAATTCATGGCACGATATACATACAGAGTAGGAAATTAAGCTAAACCAACAATTTTCATTAAATATTAAGGCGGGGCGGCAGGGAATGCACGTTGTCGCAGCGAACGTCTGCGCGCCAAGATTTATGATGCGACCAACAGGCGAAATATTGAAAATCTAGAGCACTCATGAAACCACTGGATACACTATAAATGAACTCACTACGGCACAAATAATGATCCCTCCCATCTTATAAATAGCGCCCAAAATTCCATATTTACATGTTTTCCTACTAGAACATTTCGAGCAATGAAATAGTGATATATGGTCCTTTTCATTACTCAGCCTGTATTGCTGGCTTTAACTTATGATATATATGTTTTGGCTTACATTAGCAGCCATTCGATATCGAATGTTCTAGGTATTATTTAGATTAAGTTATAAAGCCGTAATATAGATAAAAATATTACGAACAATTGTTTGCGTATATATGTCCTAGATTGTTATATCTGATTGAATATATTCGATTAAAAACTACAATTTAGAAGATCACTAAGGCTTTTTTCAGTCTAGAATCGTGCCCAGTATATAGCAATAGGCTCACCCCCTATTACATGGGACTTATAACACAAATGGTGAAAAGTGTACATTGCACAGTGACATTACGCGCCGTCATGTGCACCTCTACCCCCTACCAAGTCGGTGATAAAAGGCGTGCGATATAGATTGTATATCACACAAAAATCAACTTTAAAACATCGAGTTCATTTAACAAGTCACTGTAGAGAAGTAGAAACTAACAATACGATTAAACACACTCTTAGCAAAACTGCTCTTAGGTCAAGTTATGCTCAAAGGAAATATACTTTAAACAAAATAGAATTCAAGTTAGTTTATCATATGCAGCACAAAGTAGGTTAGATAGCACATTATGTAGCCTTATAGGTTACATTAATACACGTTACGTTACGCTTTGTCATCATTTGTGACTCCCATTTCAGGATACCGGCGGGGTTCAGAAACACAATATCTCATTTACTTATGATTTATTCTTCAATAGACTTTTTCATTTTCCCCCTTCATTGAGATGCTATGAGTGTCATTGAATTATTGTAGTCTGCTTCTAATGCCGGTGATGTTACGACTTATGAGCCTATTCCTTGAGGCTCAGTTCTGTAGATGTGATGTTTATGACTTTTATGGAGGACAAACTATGTTGTGAGTCTTACTCGTGCACGTGTTACTTTATTGGCGGTCATTTTGATAATCGTATTACAACTTAAATACAAAAATTCAGAAAAATTAATATCAGACGCATTTTTAAAATAACCCTTCCTTGGCAGTCGGTTAATTAAGAACTTATAAAATTAATTCGATAGTGCTACTTAAGTACACAAAAAAGTGGTGCTGTTTATAATCTTAAGAAAATGCAATCGAAAACATTCAACTCGTTTACAAAGTGAGTGCAAAATTTCAAAGGAATTACGTAACGTTTCCTTCAAAAACATTTAACGTTGCAGGTGGGTGTTTTCTTCGCGGGACTTTTCATAGGCACCAAAGAGTAAGTAAGAGGCCCTTTTGTCGAGTGGCTTCGCCCCATAGTGCGCTCAGTATCGCATCATTAATCTCCGTGCAAACACTCGGGCCGCCGCCGCCGCGCCGCGTCTCTCCGCCCCACACCAACACCGAACTACCACATGATATTTATTAAAAAGAACACCAAATATTGTTACTCACACAACTTTCAAGGTAATCACAAACCTTGCGGTTCCACGAGAATTTCCTTGTAACGTGACTTGGAAAAATTAAAAACTACACGAACGAATCCAAGGACTGCAAAGTTTAAGTCTTAATTTACTTTACCTAACTGAATTTATTCAATGGAAATTGAACTTTCAATACTCTCTTTATACTACTTTATATTCCAGCAATAGCGACACTTTTGCGGGAAATTTTGTTTTTATTTTCAATTGGATTCAAATCCGCATCACTACTTTTTGGAATTCAGCTAGGTTAAGCTTTTGTACCGATGCATGGTCGAAAACGCTAGATAAACCTCCAATAGTGATCTGATTTGAAATCAACCGAGATACCAAAATATTTTATACGTAAATGGAACTGTAGAGACATTCAGCAGTAAATATGAAATAGTACTGTAACAATTCTGAACATACTGCAGGAGAAAGAAGGAACAAAACATAAAAATGAAAAAGATAACATTCATTCACTCCGAGAATTGTAAAACTTTAGGTGTACAACTATGTCGAATGCATTACCATTAAAGTAACAAAGTTGCGCAAAAGGTTCCGTATAAAAGATTAAAATGCCTTCACAACAAGCCACCGACTGCACCGAGGGGCAGCGGCAGACGTGAGAGCCAAAATAACTTCGAATATCAAGAGTAAAACATAAATGGCAATAACAGTTTTTCACTAAACAGTTACGTATTTATTTGTCCGTTTCGGCAACATAGTGAAGTTTCCATTTTGTCCGCGGCGTCACGTACGTGACAAACGGCTCGTCTTAGGGATCGCCAAATATCGTTTAGTACGTGCGAGGAGAAAACCAACTCGCTGGGTAAATAAAATAAATCAAATATATAAGAAACAGTCTGTTCCTAAACTAAAATAATTCCCATAGCACTATTTTACTTTTATGTACGGAAAATAACATTTGTTTCGGTATCTAAAACAAAATGTTGTATCGAAAGTTAAATAGTAGTATGTCGGACGGCCGCGATGGAAAAGATTAATATCTGCCGCGCCACGTTCGTGGCCGTTCCCTACCAGTGTACCTACATAAGCTGTATAAGAACTTGCCTGTTAGGAAAATTCCCTCGTACTTTTAATAAAACTATCGACAGAGGAACGGGAAATAGAATTTACTTGCTCTTCCAGTCAGGCACGTGTAAGTAAGTAGCATGTTTACACATGGAAGTATTTATATTGAGACATGTGCCTATCTCCATAATTAAATAGTCCATAAGGAGGCTGCGGTGTGCCGTGAGCTGCCGCCGTAACTGTACAATACGCGACTTTGGTAATAACACGTTCTAAGCGTATATCTTTTACTTCCCCTACATCTAAGGGCTCGTAATTTTTATCACATTCCACCCACATTTTTAGGCATAAAAAGGCAGAGTAATTCGTGACTGGTAAATAACATTATGTACATGACATTAGCGTGTCCCGGCTAACAGTAATATCATCATGTTCTTTTGTGTCGCTTCGTACGCTGGCCCCATATAAATAAGGTGCTTATCCAGTTTTTCAAAGACGACTCATGTTAACACGTGTTTGCAAGTTGGGGCGAAGTTCACGCCCGGCCTTCAGTTCGGACTGCCGGCCCAAATGAAATTTGCCCCACTGACACCGGCCAACTGGCAAGATAAGAATATACGAGTAAGTGTCTAGCAGGTGCGCTTTATTGTTTTAAGCGTAACTTGCTGCCTCAAATTATCTTTTGTTACAATCGTATTTGTCGGTCTGACCAATATTATAGGGGTTCTTACTCATAACCGAACTCTTATTGCTTAATATTAGTTCGAATTGCGTGCGCTCTTTAGGATATATGTAAGTCTTATCCGTGATCCCTTTCATTAAATCAATCGTAATTTTTCTGATAAAAATACTTTTAGGATCACTCATAAGTAATTAATTATACTGCTTACTATGGCAGATTTTCTACAAAACATTGATAGCTGTTATACCTAGACGACCATCATAATACTAAACGCATATACATCTAGGATCAAAAATCCAAATCTACTTAAAAAGTCTGAAATAATGTTAATTTTTCAAGCCGATACAGAAATCATATCAATAAATTTAGTATTGAAACACAGCAGATATACTTCAGTCGCGGTAAATACGCGTTTTCTCAACTCCGTCCCGAGCCTGCTCGCGCGAAAATTCACTCAAGACGCCTCCGTCAGACGCGAATGTTTTTATTGTTTTAAATGCGTACGTTATTTTTCGCAGAACCGAGAGCGCCTTCAACGAGATATTTTGAACGAAGTTATGCTGCTGTACGTGGTTCAATTACGGAAAACGAGAAACTAACGTACCTTTTTGCTCCTTAAATCTTGCGTTGTTCAATGTTCAGACTCGACGATGTTTCATTTTATCTTTATCTTTTTCTCTAAAAACTTGAGATGATGAAGAATAGAAAATAATAAAATTGTTTTTTTTTTATTGTGAAAATCAAACGTAGGTATATAAAAAGAATGTGTGAATGTTCATATAATTCCATGCGTATTCCGATAGACCCATTAATACCTTCACACCGCCTAATCGTGAATGTTTTTTCTTAGGAATTTAATAGCTCATATTTATAAATAAGTATCCCGAGCCCGGTAAGTAATAAATATTAAAGCGGCAAACAGGAGGTACGGATTAAACGGCAGAGCACGTCTTTGGCAAACTTTCGATTCCAATTCGGTGTCAGTCGATATTAAATTAAAAGCACCCACGCATTCCTCCCGCGTCTTTTTCCTGTCCATTTGCAAGGACCGTGTAGATCTCACATCACACTAACCTTGCGTCTCCAACATGTTCAGCATTGTGTGGATACGACACTGAACACGTGTAAAACCTAATTCACTTAAGATTTTATCAGATCGGCCCTGCGTCGCCGAATCTCTAACTAACACAAGAGCCGTCTAGACGGAATATACTATACAACTAGAATATTTTTCATCTAGCATGTCCACATTATTATAATGGGTCGAGGGAGCAAATTTCTAGGCAAGCGAGTGAATGGCGACGCATACTTGAGTGATGGCGGACTTTTTTATTTGAATCGTGTGCGAATGCGACCGGCCGAATGCCCAGACGCGTTGTTGCGACACATTACTTACATAGACGAGCCTGAGACAGGGTGGCTTTCAATAAATTATAGGAAATATTTCAGCACCAGGTGCTGGCTAGAAGCTACGTGAAGGATTTCTTTATGACTAAAATGAGAAAAGTATGCATAAGTTAGGTACGACTTTCATTTTTGAATAAATCTTTGATGAATGCGAAATGCTCCGAACTTACGGCAAACGCTAGAAGTTAACAAATGCACAACGTTGGAAGTACAAAATAGATTTTTATTAAAGAAAGTCCCTTACAGGATGTGTGCAATTCACATACATGTTTTATTTAAAGAAGAACGCATTTTTACAGACCCTTACACGGCGCGGCATGAAGGAACATGACAGTACAAGGTCGCGTGACCGTCTCCTGAATTTTAATGTTATTCTCCCTTTGATGGTCGTAAAAATGATTTCTCAAGATTGCTGCCAACCCTGCTCGTCCCCGCCGTGTCTCACGCATGCATTCATTATTTCATATAGGTACTTCGGATATATTCAACAAATACGTGCCTCGCGAAAAATAATAACAACCCTACTTTACAACAAAAATATACTTAATGAAACTTACGTAAGTACAAAATTCCTGCACGCCTATAATGGCAACACCTGTTTATTAAAATAAGAATGTTGCCAGCATAAAATATTGCTACAATTGTACGAAATTTTCTCCCTCTCGGATCCTATTTTCTGGTTGTGCCTTCTTCACATTTTCGTTAATAGATGTGTCACTAAATTTGCGTTTTCAATTCGGCGTCGGTCGCGATGGCGTCGGCTGGGGCGGCGCCGGTGGTTTCAATCAAAACGGGCACGCACTCCTCCACATCCTCACCAGCTTCGCCTTTTAGAATAAGAATTGTCTTTTTCACAGTGCTCAGCGGTGACGGACAAATAAGTAAGGAAAGTGCTTCTCGCTTTGCATTTCAACATAAATTACATTTTATTTTGTTGACTTTACTGAGATAGTGAACTACAACTGTTGTTGAATTTAATATTGCTGTGACATTTCAGAGGAGTATTTTTTAAAATAGAATAGAATTTTCTTAAGCATTTTTTTTAAATAAACATTTTATTTAACAAAGGAAAAGAATGTGAATTTATCTGTAATCCAAAATCTTGTAAAACTCGAGTGAAAATTAAGCGCACCCCGAGTTAAGAGACAAGTTTGGAACGGTTGAGGCAGCCCTATAAATTCCGACAATCTGCCACGATGTTCTAATTAATAGCATAATTCCAACAATAGTATCGGGATCGTTTCCACACTAAGAGGCCGGGCCGTCGCTCGGGGCCCGTGCCCACCCGCCATGAAATTAAAGCCGACTCGCGCCGAACGAATGATTGAATAATAAACGAAAGAATTCGCGTCCTGCCCTTGTATTACGTATTCATGACGACTGCCCCCGTGGACGCGATGCTGCGCCGACCGTAGTCACGCGCCCCACACATGTATGTAGGCACTACCTACGACATGTCCCTGCCTACCTAATGCTGCTGTCTCATGCTTCCACACCATACAACTTACAACTTTAATGTCTTTGAGACTCATTCTAAGAAATATCTCTCCTCAGTTTTAACATGTATAAAGAGGCAGTTTGATTTGGTTGTTGCAATTCCTAAAATTTAAAATAGCATTTTAAAACTTTAAAATCATATAAATGAAAAGATTACATAGGTAGAGTACCTATATGATAAATGTGTAAAATCCTGCATTAAATTACTTAACTCAATTTAGAGGGATATAGATAGATAGATAGATAGATTGATAATTTAGATAAATACATAAATATATTACCTATCTTTAGTAATTCTGTAGTATCTGTAGTTTTAAGAAAACTCTACACGAAATCAGTTTTGTTGTACTTATATTATTAAAACAACATACTCGTAATAATATGCTATCCATACGGGACAGGGTAGAGCGACCATCAGGAATATTAATCTTCTTTTGTCTCCCAACCATCCGTCTGTCCATTTATCACAGCAAAGTATTTTTATGAACTAATTGAAGTCACAAACGTGCCTGAAATATTGTTGCCAATTTAGTTGTGAATTATGGTCCAAAATATACATATATTATGATTTTCTTAGCAATGGAAAAAGGCCTAAAGGGCTGTGAAGCTGATAAAATCATAATTAGTATCATATAAAGTATGTTTTTTTATTCTTCAAAGGGAATATAAGTAGTACTCGAACCTGCAGCAAGTTACACTGAAAATGAATGGTACCATGTACTGGTCTATTAACTAAAAAGAAGTGTTGACTCTTCATCATGAATCGCGTGCGCAGACGCGGCGTCGCGCAGCCTACTGAGAGTCTGAGAGTCCCTCTGTGACTCGAAACTTTTACAGCTTTTCTCAATTTATTTACGTAAGTAAACCGTTATTTTTAGTTAATTTTATATGTTCTTAGTTAGTGGTATTTTTATTTTCATTTCTTTTGTCTGTAA
This sequence comes from Spodoptera frugiperda, assembly GCF_023101765.2. Taxonomy (NCBI): domain Eukaryota; kingdom Metazoa; phylum Arthropoda; class Insecta; order Lepidoptera; family Noctuidae; genus Spodoptera; species Spodoptera frugiperda. The sequence goes on from NC_064212.1 coordinate 5,915,535, forward strand.
TTCTGACTAGTTTATCGATTAAACCTAACTTTTGCGATACATACAGTTGTGGGTAAAACAAATTAATTTTCAACATTTTTAATCATCAGTTCAATTTAAACAAATGCGATGAACAATGCTCATTCCTTCTTCCATGACATCTTTGACCAGCAGTGGGACAGTTGTGTTCTAAGCATCATGATGAAAGAATCCGACCACTGACATGATGTACAGCAACCAATAGTCTCAGCCACAAAACCAACAGTGTATTAGGTAGACATATGAGGCTCATTTCCTTCTGAACTTTCTTCACTGACTTTGGCAAGATTTCAAGGCTGTAGAGAATTTTCTAGAATTTACTTTTTGTATTAATTGTACTGATGCCAAATGGCCATGGAATCGCCGGATCTCCTAAGATTAGATTACTTAGCATTAAAGATAACTAGATATATATATTTATTTAATGATCGTTTTTATTTCCTTAATATAAGCACTACTTTCTTTATATAAAAACCTGTTTTTTTCTAAATTCGATGGCAACGTATAAATGTATATGTATAGTCATATAATATGTACAATGTATAAACCAATATCCCTACATTGTTAAGAAATACTACAACGGGTATACATTTACGTTACATCGTTCATTTTTATTGGGATTAATAGAGAGCAGAAGATACTGCAACGTTTGACCACTAAATATCATTAGTATTTACTTTATTTTTTAAATCCCAATGCTGAGAAACAAAATATGTGCAGGAGATAGTATAGTATTTTATTTCAATTCAGAAGAGCTACATAATTAAGAGAAACCAATAATAAAAGAACAATATACGAATCTAAACTTAAGTAAAGCAAATTAAATTTCATACTCCAATTTAAAATCCCAAACAATAAATAATTCAACCGACCGGGAAATCAAAACCGAAGCCCTCACCCATTATTGAGAACAATAGAACAAATACAATTTAGGTAAAACCGAAACTTATGTTATTCACATAATAGAACCTGTTTCAGGCAAACAACCCCTTTCAGGCGGCTGTGATATGCCAGGCTCCTAGTAAGGCCATCAATCACCCTCTCAACTAACTATTGCTCCTTATTCAAACACCCGTTTGTTTTGTCGCCAAAATAAAATAAAAAATCTTAAAAAGGATTGCTTCATACACGTGTAACTTTCGTCGGTGACTTGGTAACCATTTTAATTTGTGTAACACCTGATTACTTGTTAGATTGAATAATATAACTTGAAAATGAGTTATATTATACTATTTAATTTAAAGTAAATATAAAGAACTTAATTGGTAAACTGTAGCTTTATAGAAGTGCAAATATAATAAAAGAATGAAAATAATAAATAGTCACATCAAACAGCGCTAAAAATAAAATTAATTCTAAATCTGTTAGTAATTTTAGGAAATGTCAAACGAGATATTTCGTCTGTGAAAATACGTATTAATACCATGGCAATCTTCTACAAACCGAACATCAGCTAATGGAGTGTGAGGTAGTCGTATTAAAATAAAACAAACAAACAAAACCGCTCGACTCTGACCTTTCCATCTCTTTTATTTTTAAATTGACTGACATTTGACATTAACCGAGTTACCTGGCATCGAGAGCAAACGTTTGCTGAGAGTTCCGGAAACAACGAATACAATTACCACCAAATAAAAGGTAAAATCACATAGAATCTTAAACGAGGCTTTATTGTGGCTAAACAGACATACAAACTTAACCTGACTTGATCAACTAAATGGCCCACTCAAAACTGACTCGTAAAGCCGTTAAACCAGTATAACAGGCCGATACAAATATCCGTATGCGCCGTACTAAACGTATCCAAATCCCACAGGGTCCAACCACAGGGCAACTTAACCCGAAATTAAATCAAAGAGGGGCTTAACCAATCAGGCCGAGTGGTATCATTGAATCGGCAAAGGAACACTAAAATTACTTCTTGATGCGGAGAAACGAAGATTCATCGTAAAAGTGGTGGGTGTGGGTTGGGAGGGTGAACGGGAGGTGCGGGGAGGTTGTCTGAACGGTTTTCCGTGTTTGAGAGAGGTCCGCGCGCGGCGATTACGCCGCACGTAGCAGAACAGTGGCCGGACCGACGGCCGGCCGCCCCGCACCTAATGCTGTGTTTTAAACATGAAAAACCGTTCCGGTAATGCTGTAAATGTTAACTTCGAGATTTATCCTCCCTTGTATTTAACGGCTTCTTGTCTTAGAGACTCAACTGTTTATAGTTGAGGTCGACAGGTGAAGCTGTGCTTTTAAACGTACGTGAGGTAGCTACCGACGCAGAGTAGGCAATATAAAAACGTTCCTTCAACTCACACGTTTAATTTTATTCTTGCGAAAATTACGTAGAACAGTGAGGAATAAAGTTTTAACCCTCTGGTCCATATACGCCGTATTAAATTAACACAGATAAATTCAGTTAATTTAGATTCGATACTTAAAACAACTTCTTCTGCGTCAAAATTTAACAATAAAAAGTATTTTAAATGCGAAACAAAAAGTTCAGGTAATAACCTCCAACTAATTAAAACGTACCATTATAAAAAGTCCCCATCTTATTAACTCAAGTATAAAACTAGCCCTATTAACAGGCATTAAGCAACTCGAAACTAAATCTAGGCCGTCCACAGACTTACTAAAGTTTACAAAAAATGGAAAAAGTCCAAATAAAATTAACATTAGTGAAATTAAATCCCCAATTTCATAATTAAGAGGCGGCCCGTGCTTGTAGCTACCTACAAGCATTATAAAAAGGCAAGATGGTAGCAATTTACGCGTGTGGCGGTGTGACTAGCACCTGGGTCATGTCTCCTTTTACTTTATCCCGTAAAGATTAAGTCCCCCGAATTTTCCCCGGATACATGGAGCCGCAGTGAAGTGAGTCATTTAGCCCTGTTTACTAGATTAGGGGATTTTTTTACACCGCACTGCTTTCTACGCCACCCCACCCGCTGTGATGTGTCATACTATGTCTATATGCGTATTTTATGGTGCGTCTTGAAATAATAGGGACGGATTTTAGGATATTAGGCTTACGTCACTCGGATGTTTATTTTTTCTCGTAAATTTTCACAGATTTGAAGGTGAATGTTGAGTCGAGTTTTAATAGAATTTGTTGTTCTAGGGTGAAGGGTGACGTCAGAGTTGTTGTTGATTATCGTTGTTACAGAGAATTTCGAAAAGACAGAGAAATAAAACTCAACTTTTCAACAAAATAATCTAATGTGTAACCACTCATTCTACCGCAGTGACTAATAAATATGAACAACAAAATGTGTTTCATTCCTATTGACAGTTAACTCTACCTATCTCTTCAGTGAACATAATAGGGGTACAATACTCTACATAATATACCGAAATTGGCTTTAGTATATTAGTATATGTTAAGTGGGGATTATATTCAGAATGTTTCAATTGTTGGTACCTGTTGAACTAACGAGGGAATTAGGTATTCGGTTAAGATGTTTGTTTGCGCACTGGAACATCAGAGCGAGCCTATTGTAATCCAGGTAGACTTAATTAGATACGGCCGGGTTGCTCCTTTAGACTTGCAAAAATAACTAAATTACTTTTAAAGTTTCCTATTAACTTACGTAATGAATAAGCTGTTTTAATCTTATTGTGGTAAGGTTGACTTTGTAGTGCGGGTTTAATCTTCAAGTAGGGCAACTACTACATTTACTCAAGTTATGTTTTGACACACTCACTCTAAATATAGGACAAAATATTAATAAAGAACAAAATAATAAAAAAAACGACCAAAACAATTTACTTTTGACTGAACAAACGTAGCAATGGAGTGCAATAAGTCAAAACGTCCAATAAATAGATTCTAGGAAAATTTACCTTTCTCCGAGCGAACGAGAAGGCGATCGTAAAACCTACCCACATTTGTACGGAACACACAAACACAGGGTCACTTACGATACACACGTATCTCGTGGAATTGAAAAATACATATATCTTGATATATGTAGGTACCTACATAGATATCTCTACCTACTGACAGTCAGATGACGACACTTCAAGTTATACCTCACTGAAATCTTACGGATATTATAAATGCAAATATTTTTGTGTTTATTTCTAAGTTTGTTACTCAATCACGACAAAACGGCTGAAAGCATCCGAATGAAATTTGGAACAGAGATAAATCATAGTCTGGAACGCGGACAAAGCCGTTTATAGAAGTTAGTTATTTTAATACATTTTCCACTTCATCAAAACTATCTATACTAATATTATAAAAAAGTGTTTTTTATATATTTATTTGCTTTGTCTAGGATCTCAAATTCAGGAACGGATTAGAAAAGCTATTCTACTTTAATTCACTTATGAATTCACAACACACGACAAATGTAAAATTGGTGTAAAAGAATTTAAAAAAATGTAATAAAATATAGTACAGATCTTACAGAAAGGGTAGCCTTCTTCAGGTCACAATTTTATATTCGACATTTCGCCTCTGTCCTTCTATAAATAAGAAAATAAATCTAGAATGTCTAGGTAATATCATAAAATATCTTTTTGTGGAATCACGCCGAAGTGTGAGGTGGGAATCCCAAAAAAGACGTCGGGCCTAAAAAAGTTAAATTTCGTGACTCGCGTAAAAGTATTATTAAGTTATTCGACGATAAAGGCGACGATTTATTTGTAATTGATGAAGACTGTCTGTTTATATGATGAAAAACGTATACCACCACTACTAACCCCTTCAGGGAATAGCAAACGTATAACTATGCTATTACAATAACCAATAAATAACAATCAGATAATATGTCAATTAAGATTTTCATATTCTTATCCCATTTTTATTCTGACAGGCAATTTTCTCAGTCATAACACAAAGATCAACAACCTTGTTTTCGCTAATAAATCGAATGGCACGTCGTTTGTCAATATCAGAACGAAGTTTCTGAGAAAACCTAATTGGCCATACACCCGACTAAAGTACATAAAAAATAACAAGACGATGCTATCAACACCAATAACTGATACCTATCAGTTTTTATTTATCTCAAGACTTTAGCGTAAATGACTTCTGAATCATTTCTGTTCATCATACTATTTACCAGCATTTTAGGATACGAGTAATATAAAACATAGTTTAACTCAATCAGCAAACACCGTATTGAAAAAAAGATTGAGAATTTTGAAAATGAAAATTACTAAGAGAAACCCTTATCTGCAAATCACTTCCAGGAACAAAAATCTTGACTGATATTAAAAGCTAAAAGATAAAATTAAATTTGAGACACCATCTCCTTTCGAATTCTACGAAACGTAACACAAAATTGGTAATATAATAAACATGAGAATCTCGGATCGACCAGGAGAGGCGCGTATAGGTGACGTATCAGAATCACAAACACGTTCTGTGTGAACAAATTTATTTGTAAATGAACACAATTCAACAGTCACGCATTTCTCATCTCAATTACTTCGGAGTTACCCTTAGGTCGGTCGTACGTCGCAGCGACGTGGCGCGCCGTGGTGCAAACAAATCAGCGGATAAATAGGGTATCCCGCAGAACAATGCAGTGTCAACACAAGATGGAATATAAAAGCGCGCGAAGTGACGGCCCATACTTACGTCCCCTTTACATCACACGATATCCTCCCTCTTAATTTATCTGTTGCTCTTTTACTCAGAAATTGCTTTACTGGTTCGGATGTATCATGAAAATATATAGATTATTATTTAAGCTAAAATAAAGGACATTGTCGTCACGGTAATAAATTAAACACTCCGAATTGAAGTAAATACGACCAAAACGTACAAAAGCTGATAAAAATAGGTTAATAATAAATTACAATCGTATTTCGGCCACGCATAGTAAATATTTATTTTAAAATAAAAGTTCTGAATGGTTTTGTTCTTTTTCAACGCTCATTTTTTAAATCAACGCGAGGAATACATACATACGTTGTTTTTGTTTGCCTTTTTTAGTAAAAAACAAGTCTATAGACCTACCCGTATTGTGATTCACATTTATCATGCACTACACCAAAGTTACTACTGACTTCAAAAAGGCTTGTGTTGATTTAAATTCTCAATCACTCAGCCCGTTATTAGAAAATAACTCCATCAAGCTGCAAAGCATAGCATAAAAAGGGATGAGTTGATGAACCACCCACAAACATCGTCCAAATCACATAAAGACGATTTATTCTTGTAAGTATGAAAATAATTTACTATTTCATAAAAATACTATATTTAGTACTTAAGCCACCCTTCTAATACAAAAGCAACCACAGTAGTTAGTTCCAAACCAATGAAATAAAAAAATAACTGACTTGACGTTTAAAAAAGACACATAAAAAGAGGTTTAATAGCACCCGAATAAAAAAATAAATTCGCCCAGTGGAGACGTCGTGTATAAATATTCAGAGAGTCGAAAACGTCGTGAGTTGTAAAAGGGGCTTTAGATCAGCGTGCCCCAAATCCAATCAGCTATTGAATTAACCCGGTCCGTGTGACGAGAATACGGATTCGCCCCATCCTCACGTCAAATGTTTATCTTTCATCTGGCAGAGCGTTAATGTAAGTGCGAGTACATCGTGTAATGTCAGGGCTCGACTCATCGCCCTATACATCTGCTGACTGAGCCCTGATCACTGATTATACGCATTGCCAACGATCGTCACCCGATCATGCCCGATTACTATCGGCGATATCTGAAATGTTTATTTTCTTTTATTACCTAGTCAGGTATGCATAATCGTGCTTTTCCATCTCGTGTTTTTAATCAAAGGATCCAATCACACTAAAACTTTCAGGTCATTGTTTCCTGACACTAATCAAATGTTGGGTCGAGACGTACAGTGATTAGGTATGTTTTTGGCATAAAATTGGAAAAGCATAGTTTATCAGACTTTAAATTGATAGATACGCATTATAATCTAGTTCATAGAAACGAGCTTTCATTACTTCTGTCTGTCTGTACAAATGAGCAGGAGTAATAACTCTCGAAGTACGTACGTGTATATGTATCTCAATATTTTACGTAGCAACATCTTCGTATATCTTGAATCTAATAACGGTGCTCCACTCGGAGGCAAAACATACATATTTTCCGGGGTTCGGCTAAACACAGCGACCTCTGGCGGACAATATTTTGCTTGGCTCCCGCGATATCGGTTTATTCAAATGCTCCTTGTCCGACCCGGGCTCAAAGAATCAACCTGCATAATATTATACATATTGAAATTCTTCCACCCCTGAACATCTACAGTATATTATTCTATGAATAAGTTTATTGTACGCAGATGTGCGAAATACCTACTTTACCAATAACACGGTGTAATACCGAACAAACAAGGATTTTCCTTATGTCGAAAAATTTAATCAGATGGTCTAAAGTAATAGGAGATAGAACCGGTATGTAAGTTATAAGTAGTAGGAGTAGTACCTGCACTGCATTAAACGAATTCTAAAAAGTAAGAAAGAAGAAAGTGCAATTAGTGAGAATTCCAGTAAATGAACGGAGAAATCTTATTAGATAAGTGCTACGTGCAAATTGATAAATAGAAAAAAATAATACATGGTCTGTAGTGTGAGCGCACCGACTCTCAGAAATAATTCAATGATTCCTATCAGATATCGCTCACTCCTCTGGGAAATTCTGTTTATTATGATTTGGCGGAGGTGGCGGGCGGACGGGTGGCCGCTGACAAACAATCCTGATTATAACATACACACCACATCAAAGCCGCGGACCAAGCGCCGACTACTTCAAAAGCAAAATTTTATTGGTAGCATTTACATTTTTATTGGTATGCTAGGACACCGCCTGCCGGCTTCGTCCTGAAACGTAAGTGATTTTGAATTTTCTGATGTGTATTTTATTATCTGATTTTATGTGTGCTCAATATGACTACATATTACCATAGGAAAAACATTACGGTCACGTATTTTAAGGCGTTCTCTATGTAAATGGTTTGCATAGCTACACGCGGAAGTAGACCCTTGTTATCATTTTAATAATTCCAAACATATTGCCCCATACACAGGCATGGCACTGTTTGGAAATAAAACATCAATTTGCTAACAAGTGAATTGTTCCTTTTCCTATTGTTATATAATACAATAGGTGGGCGATAGAAACGTTTTATTTTTTCTAATTTGTTCCCATTGTTTGACTCTCTAATTGTTACAACGTCAAATTAATTCGGATGAATACACAAACATTTCTATCAATATTTGTTCTTTCGTAAACGATTTATTAGGACAAACGGAGAGAATCACGGGCTTTGCTATACATTGAGAGGAATAAAAGATAGACATCTTTATGGGAAACCATTAGGTAAGAAAAGCATTGTTTGTGCTATCTATAGGGCATGTTTGGGCGGTTCGTGATTGATTCCACTGTAATTTCCATACGCGTGCTCTGCTCATATTAGCCACTTTATACACCCACCAGCTAAAAACGACCCCCTTACCCCGCGCTAGCTGTTGTCTACCAAGTATAGAGGGGTAAATCGATGTATATTTGCAGCTCAAGCTTATCTGGTCACCTTTTCTAGGACTATACAATTGTATGGCGGGGCGACCTCGCGGCGCCTGCCGAGTCACGCACATATATTTTTTCAAAGCCTTAAATTCTATTGCCATTTATTATACTGATGGTACGTACCTATTAATATAGTATTAGAGATCTATCAACGGTATCAAAGATATTTTTAACCAAAGTTTATCCGTTTGGTGACACGCAACCTCCGCGACAGTCACATTAAATTAGTGTCTAGATAATATTTTATTATACTCACTGATAGTGTTTTTATTACAAGTGAACTAAAATAGGCCACGATATTAATGTTAGTGTTTGTTTAAGATTTATTTTATGACTTTGGCAAAACTTAGAAATTAACTATGGTTCTTACTAGACTTAATTTATTACAAAGGTACCATTACATCATAGAGTGCCTACATTTAAGGCTAGTAATACATAATATATACCTGACCCAAATTAAGTTCTCTTCGTGTCAACATGAAAACCGAATAGGTACCAAAACGTCTACCACATAATTATGTAATTGTTTTAAAACAAAACACTTCATTCATTATTACTCAAACGACGTTCTAACAGCGAGCTAATTCGGCCCAACCTTAATCTACTGCGGCGCGAGGAAATAAAAATATGATATTTCCACTTTGAGTAATCAACGTGATATATGAGCGGGTGTACGTGCTTGTGAGGACGAGGCCTAACGACTGACGGACAATTAAAACGGACATCCGAGCCTCGCACGCGTGTATGCGGGAATTGCCGCAAATGCAGTTTGGACAAGCGGCATTTCAACAAGTATTTTTTAACATTTGTTTATTTTACACTTCCAACTCAACCGGGCATCAATCGCGGACGCCATTTAATCCCCAGTTATCGCACTACATTTCAACTAAAATATATTGACGTAAACATTTAATAAATGTCGGCATTTATCATTCGCTATCCACATATCCACAATACATTACAATAAATTCAAAGAAGGTAATACTGAGCACATAAATAATAATACACGTACATAAGCCACGGCGAGGCCGAGGCGTTCCATCGTGTGGCAACACTAATAACCAGCGTCGGGTGACAGGGCGCTGCCAACAGATATTGTCGTCAATTTGTTAGGGCTGCTCTCCGCGGCGCGCTGCTTAGGATTCGGCCGACGCTCGACCCGAGCCGCCCGGGCTTATGAACACACCACCAATAAGAACAACAAAGTTGAGATGTCAGGCGATTAGCCGCAAGTCACGTTATCATCCCTTTTTTCGTTCAAGTAAATATATTTTGTTCACAAACATTCTGACGAACAAATACGTAACTTGGACCCCGTACGGTCTGATTTACTGTGATGGACACTACTTACAATAATATACTCTTCATAACTACGTAAAGTACGAACATTTTTATAGAATACGCCATAATAGTTACTTCCCACAAAGCCAATAATACACCTATACTGCAGCAGCGACCCGAGGTGAACTAATTGCAGAACTTTGCTAAGTTCTTATTAATGTACTTCTCACCGCCATAACATATTTTGTTCTAAGTCTATAATAGTTCGCAATTAGTGACAGATCGGTAACCCCTCGCCTACAAGCTCCATTAAACACTCCTCGCTTCCGGGAGAAATCCAATTGAGACCATGTTATTCTCTTACTTTTAAAGAGCAAAAATGTTTAGAAATGTCCCCGTTGAGTGCTATACAAGTTTGTTGTTCGTCATTGAAATTCAGACATCAAGTTGTCACCTTTTCGGTAATTTTGTTAGGCAAGTTTACTTAGCGACATGGCAAAGAAAGCAGAATAGTTTTAACACGCAGATGCATTAGGTATTCTACAGTCTACTTTATACTAGGCGGGCGGCAGGCGCGGCGGCAGCAGGGGGTAGTAAGCCTTATTTGAGCCAAGCGCGCGTGACGTGAAACTGGAAACTCGACTTGTATGTCGCGTCGCGTCTTGTCGCGTCTTGTCGCCCGAATTCTCATCAAATCATCCCGCGACAATGTCGTTGCAAATCCCAACGCGGGATCAAAAGATATTAGAGCTAAATTGAACCGAAACAGTGATGATACCTAATTGCATAAGTTTGTCACAGTACGTATACATTTCATACACGCCGCGAATGTTTAATGGCCGTCCATAGATACTAAGAACAAATAACTACACAATATTTTCCTCATATCGCTTCCTTTGACATGACAACCTGTTATCGTTGTATGAAATAGGTCAGGCAAACATCATACTTACCTATAACCAACATCGTCCTCGGCTAATCTAATAAATTCCCTAGTTATACATAACGATGGCTTGCTTCCCAAGAAGCTACATAAAAATGCTAATAACTCCCCGATTCAGAATTTATTAGCCTCTTAAAATCGCTAATACAGAAAAGTCGTAGCGACACCTGTTAGAAGGTAAGTTTAAATTATCTCTGCAGATAAAAAGTGACTAGATAATACAATGAGATCCTTCGGAGGAGCTGCTGTCCTCGCGAATCATTAATTTTAATTCGTACCCCGTGACGACGGTCGCTCTAATGAATTATTGGGAATCGCTGGAGTGCCCCCCTTCCTCCCCTTGGACTTCCTACAGTTTCTCTTCGGGACTTAGCATAATGTGAAAAAATGTTACGCGGCCCTGCTGCATACTAATTGCTTGTTGTGTCGCCTCTCTTTAAGTAATATTCAGAACTTACCGACCGGAACTTCGGCGGCGCGAGACAAGATTAACAACTTTTACCCCTGATCGATCACTTAACATCGGCCTTTATAAGCTTCGATTCCAAACCGCTTTTGTTCGCTTCGCCCGTTAAATTATTGAAAGGATCAACCAAATATAAGCTCATTTTTTCGTGAAGAAAGAACTTCTGTAAGAGTAGCTGCTTGTCATGCACTAAATCTTTGGGTATTTTAATGGGCTCTCATTCTTATTCCGACTAACGTTACGGGGGATGGCCATCGGGGATGGCTACCGCATACCAATCATAATACATTGCGGAACTTATTTTTCAGTTACTTCGTAAAGGAGCAATTACTTTGTGTTTTGTTAAGGGTAAGCAAAACATATTTAAGGAAGATGTGCGAGGCTCGTGGCGCGTACGTGCGAACGTTGTCATGCGTCCTCGCGAGCCAGGGGCCTGGAAACTTGTATTTTTTAAACTTTTGCCTTCCCGTAAGTCGGAGCAGGAAAGTTACAATTGTATTCCCCCTCTGCCCCCTTCAATATGTGACCTGCTTATTTATTGGAGAGGCGTCGGCGGAGTTCTCAGACAATATGTCGCGAGCTACCCGAGCAAACGCACGCTGAACGAACGACTTAAACAAAACACAATTTAACCCGACAGAGAAAGTGAACTATTTGATTTATAATAACTTTTAGTTGTGCTTCCGCGACTCAGCACAAATATTGGGAGTATTTGTCATAAGTTGGAGCGGGTCGTACGAGTTAGATGGATGTTTATAGAGAGCCAGTCGGTCCATGTGGGCGACTGGCCGCTCAGTATTCAGAGCGCAGCCGTCATTAGCCGAGCCAGACGTTGGATTTCCCAGAAGCAGCTCGAATGTACCTTGTGCTGCTGAATAATGATGACATCCGACGAACTCAATTTCGAGTTGAAATTAGACGATACTTATCGATATTAGAGCTATTGTTCGAGCGAGCCGGCGGACTATGTGCAACGAGACCGGTTCGCAGGCTCGTACATGTGTTCCCCGTGTTCGTATACGCGATATTGGTAACGTCGACGCAATTCAACAGACAAATGGCGAGTAAATCCATGGCAAGCAGAATGCCTTATGCATTTAACTTTCGCCGTTGTTTTACGGAATGCTGAAATTTAAATACAGAATCCATTTTGTGTTCAAATGAGTTTTCGGAATAGCCAATTAGTTGTTAGCGCCCGGCCGCCCTCGTTCGCTTTCATTAGGCTATATAGTTTCCCAAATATCTGGGCCCCTCAGAGATATATCTTTTGGTTGCTTTTCCATTTTCTTCTAACAGTTCGCTTATGCGAGAAACGGGGAGCAACTCAGTTGTAAAATTTTAGTAGTGTTTCGCGGTTTATTCGACGGCCGGCGAGCAGCGAGCAAGCCGACGATACTTTTATTTAAAACATAATCAAATGTCTGTCGTAAACGTACAGGAGCACAACAACAACGTTGTTAAACTTTTCCTAAATATTATTAATTTTATTCCATTGTCAAGCTGTGTTTTGACTCGGTTTTTAAATACCTATAGACATGATTTATGTATAACGTTTTTAGTCACTGTTTGAAGGTATTTAGTAACAACAAGTAATGGGTAACTTCCAAAATATTGCTATATTATAAAGACTAGGAACCAAACAGCTATAATAACGGTTAACGGACTATAAAACCCTAAAATATTCAATCAACAGCTTTGAAAGTTGGCTTCTTAACCAACCCCCATCGTTAACGGAATTAATCCCAATCAAAACGCAGCAAGTTTCCACCGCGGCAGTTTATTTATTCGAAAGCAACTCTTTATAACGTGCAATTCCTTTCTTATTTCATAACGCAATCTTCTCGGCTTCTTATCTAACAACGAACATATCTCGCCCCCGCTCTCGAGGAAAATCGTCCAATATAAAATCGGTTTAATTTGCGCTTTTCGCACTCAATGGGATGGAATAATATCGGGCAATTTGGTTACCGCTGGCATAAATATGGCGGGCCGCGCAGTAATTGTAACGCGGGCAATTCGCGCCTCGTAACGACCGAGAGGAGAAAACTTCGCCCGTTTGAGCTGAATGCTCGGCCGACGCACCCACAGCCACCGCCTCGAGCGGAGGCGCACGCGCCGCCACACAGCTCTTGACCCAAATACGACGCAAACTTACTCCGAGAACAGCTATTAATGCCCCAAACTTACAATAATTATGTCTTGTACGAACTGATGAGCAAATGTGTTTGGCCAGAACAACTGTGTACAGTTCCATTCTCGTCTTATCGTACATTTTGCAGAGTAGGTTAATCCACTCAACTTTCTACAATTTTAGCTACTTTGTTTAAAAACCTTCAAACAAAAATACGACAATACTCGACGAAAGTCACCAAACTACGCAGGTACCTGCCTACTACGTAAATCATGAAATCCTTTATCTGATTGCAGAGAAGCATGAGTAACGACAAAAAGGAGCAATCTTCTCGTTCCGCATGGCGAGGCGGGGCCTGTCGCGTGGCACGGCACAATGCCCGCGCCGGACCCGGCCCGCTACAGATTACTATTACGAAAACAGATCCTGTTGATATAATAGCAGCACAAAAGTAATTACCACTGCCTACAGAGCTCTTCTTTGCTCCTTTGCCTAACGTAATAGAATAACGAATGTCATTTTCTTTTACTCTGACCCTTCCGCGGTTCGCGCGGGGAATGCAAAATTCCCGAAATTAGAGTGAATAAACCTGCGTTGTAATTAAAGTCGGGTGCCGGGCGCGCCGGGAGCGTTGGCCGCCCATCTTTCTTGGCTGGCCTACGAATTAAGCACCGAATTGCTTTAGTAATTCGAAGTATATATTCCTCGCTCTCAGTTAAATGTAAATCACTTTTACTGTCCCGATTTTCACCACTTAACTCCCTAATCTTCTAATATCTACCTTCTTTTATTTAGTATGTAAATGCGCGACGTTAAGTCGATTGTCTGTAATACGATATCGGTATTAAGTTACAAGAGCTCGGGGTCTTTTAAATCAACAGACAGAGCGGCTTTGGATTCGTCAAGAAAAATACAAAGAAAAAGTTGATGTAAAGATTAATTTTATCTCCAGTTGCAGATCTCGATTCTGGTTTAACATTTATTAGTGGTTGTTCGAGAATTCGCGACAATTTGTGTATTCAAATCTATACATATAATAAAATCGTAGAAAAGTGCTGTCTGTACATTGAAAATAAAAATAAAAAAAATAGCAGGGGTTATTGTTATGTCGATGTCGAACCCAAAAATGTAATTAACTTTTTTTTTGTCTGTTTGTCTGTTCGTCTGTGCGCGCTAATCTCAGAAACGGCTGATCCGAGTTGGATGCGGTTTTCACGAATATATTGTGGTATGCTTAAATTTACATTTAGTGTTTGTTTCATGTCAATCGGTTCATAAATAAAAAAGTTATGTCAAATTAAAGAATCACGTCGAACATTCTATGCTTTACCATTAATCTCCGCAACTATTTGACGGATTTGGTAAATTTGGTACAGATATAGTTTAGAACCTTAGAAAGGACATAGATATATTTTTATTTCAAAAATCAAAAAATAAAAATAAGAAATAAATTATTTATAAATAATTCTATGTCGATCGTTACACGACTTCGGTTCATGTTATTGTTTTAATTCATCGAAAAAAGTAAATAAATAGTAAAAAGGTATGAAAAAAATAATATCAATATAATTAAACTTTTAGTACAAAGAAAATGCCCGAACGGAGTATAAATAAATAATCCAAGTTGTCTTTATCCTCGATAGATGGAGTTGGGATCGAAATAGATCGCGCTATGGTTTCGTTACATTCATTTGGTTGGGTATCGGCCGAGCGCTTCGGTACTATCGTAGAAAAAGTGTATTATCAGTCGTATGATTATTTGTCTGTAGTGGTCCTGCTGTTTCGTATATTCTAAATTGGTTTCGTTGTATTTGTCAATTAATAAGTTTATTTGTTGGGTTTTCCTGGTTTTTTGGTTAAACTATTTAACGTAGGTTTAGTTTGATATCGATTATTAGTAGTTACTGTAGTTAGTTTTTTTAATAAAATTGTAAGTCTAATTTATAAATTAATTAGATTAGATTTAAGTCGTTTCTTTTAAATTATTTAGTTTAAGCTTGGTTATTATAGCATAGAGGATAGGTTGTAATATAGTTTCTTTTTTAATTGTTATAAATTCGTAATTCGTAGCTTTCTTTAGTTTTAAGTTAGTTTAAGTCCGTTTTTAAACTATTTTTTCAATGCCCTAAGTGAGTATACATCTATTAAATTCAAACGCAGAGCTCATTATGTTGATTTTTGAAGAGTTCCCTGGAATATCTTCCACATCTCATTTTTGAAGAGATCCCGCGAGATCGGGAACTATGTGGTTAAAACCAAAAATTTGCCGGAAGTCACTATTCCACGCGAACGAAGTCGCGGGCAAAATAATAAATACTTATAAACGAGTTGCGAGCGGTGAGGTTGAATTCAGTGAGAGTACTTGGCGACGGGCGGCGGCGCGCGGCGACAATCAAGTGACGCAACAGTTAAACTAGGAACAGCCCTCGACCACTTCCGCCCGCCCAACGCCGCAGCCGCTCAAACTCGAGCAAACACTCGTCAATTGCCTTAGTGATGTTTACACGAGAATTATAAAACTATCGATATGCAACTTAAATAGTTTACATCTAATATTACAGTGTAGTCCCTTTAGTACGACTTCGCATATTGCGACCAACCGTTTTTAGCGACGAAAGTTTAGGCATTTGTTTGGTTTTAGTATAAACTTGCATTAATAGACATTCGTTTATTACGACTCCGCTTACAACGACCAACCGCTTTTAACGACCGAATTTCACACATAATTGTCCGGTTACAACGACAAAACGACGAGCGTTGCCGTGTTTACAAATAATTCATAGAAAATAATGAAATAAATAATTAGCTATCTCAACTATCGCCCCGCGCGACGCCTCTGATTGAAAATTGACTGTTTATTTTATGGCAGTACGTATTTGTAGGTAAATCCAAGTGACGCGATAAAACGCGAATAAAACCAGAAATAAACAAAAATTACAGACCATTTGCATTAAATGTAAAGTTGTTAGAATAGATTTACACTTCCATATAAGAAAACGGTACATTATGTACGTACATTACACATCCTTACATAATTTGAATAATTAATAAATAACTATTTTGATTAAAATGAGTTTTTTTTTATCTGCTCATCACCTAAACGGGCATTTAACTGTAATATCTGTTATATAAAAAAAACTTTTTTCTGTTCGTTTAATACGACTTCCGGTTAGTACGACGTAATGTCACCGGTCCCTTGGTAGTCGTTATAACCGGATTCTACTGTATATTATACCTAAATATGTTTTTAAAATGATTTGTCATACAATAAGCTCCCAACAAGAATAAAAACGAAACAATAAAGAAAACATTCCCAACCAAAACTTTATTCCTGATCCCACAACAAATTGATTTATCACGAATGTTTTTCCCACCATTTCAAATAGCGATAACATTTAAATTTGTTTCCGTGGAACACTAATACCAATTTAATTCCGTTAACGCGCGCTCGATATCGATACGGAAGGAAAATTAAAAAAAGAACATCGACAGAGGCCGGTTGCCCTATCGCCAGCCAGTCGGATGGTAACAGTTTGCAGAACGGCTGATTGCTTTGATAATCGCCGGCTGAGACGTTACTAATGACGCAAGAACATTGTCTCGACAACCCTCGCAAGAACTGCCAGCCACTGACTACAAGACACATTATTACTACAGTTATTCTAAACATAGCCGGCAGTTTCTAAATAAATTAGCTAAATTATTCCAGCTCAGCCTTGAAGTGCTCTGAACTAGTTACAGTGCAGTTAGCTTGTTAACTGTGACCATTTTATTGTTAAACTGCCATAAATCTGATTTTTATGTTTGCTTTGGCCTCTAAAGAATTCAGGCCAGTATGGAAATAAAATTATTGAAACGGCACCTTGAACACATTGGTATACCGTGGCTAATGTTACCGAAATAACAAAAGCTATAAAGCGGTATCAGTAACTTTTTAAAAGAACAATTATTTATGATAAGATTTCTATTAAAGCATGGAGTTTACCGCAAAGGGAAATTTGTAAGTTCATACTATATCAAAAGTTTTCCAGGAGAAGAGCTTCACAGAGTGTTTCGTGTATTGGTTTGCGACCAACGTCTAGTACTTACATCAACACAATGCAAAATAAGTTAGCGATGAAATTCAGTTGTGAAGCGGCGACAGCCTGAACTACTAGCTAAACTACATTTGCCAACTCAGTAACACGAGCAATCGAAAAATAGAAAGTTCCACTGGCTGGCTAGGATCGAGACTAACTGAGTAACTGGCATTCTTCACAAACTTTAGGTGAGACTTGCTTCTCTGAGAAATTTATTCAGTTTCGTTTGTTTACCCAATCCTATTGTTCCTAGAAAAACCTTCCGCGTAACCTCGCCTGGATTTACTCTCTCTGTGTTAAATGTCGCAGAAAAATTTATTCATACAACTCATTGTCGACTCTGTGAAACTTCACAGCATCTAGACTTTGAGGTTTTAAATAATGGTTCATTCGCACCGCTTTAGTCAGCTCGTCCACAGACTTCAATGGAGTAGGTAATTACAAATAAAACCTGAAGTCGGTGCTCAGATGATAGTCACGTCTTGGCAGTACTCGCACTTGTACCTACAGAAGGAATTTATAGTGCTCCAAGTGTATTGGGGTAGTAAACATCAAATTGGATCTCCAAACAAAGGGTTGTTGAACCTTTTTCTTTGTGAACTAGAACCTGTGGGAACGTATTTACCGCATTCCAAGACAGAAACAATAGACAGTTAAATATTTGTTTCTCAACACTCATCAATTTACAAACAAAAATCATAAAACTAAACAAACAAAGTACAAAACAACTCTATTATAAATAAATCTTAAAACAAAAGTTGTCCGATTTATTTGCGAAAGCAAGAAAAGGGAAGCTTTCGTCCCGTCAGTATAATATTTGGAATGTTTGATTTTCAAACCGAAACAATATCTCGGAGTCGTTTGGAGCGGTGTATTCGGAAGTGGCACTTAACGCAACAGAATAAACTGTTGGCGGAGTCGTGTAAACAGAGAAATTCCATCCTGCAGACGGTTTACACGCCCTCGGTCATTCAAGTTTCATTACCAATAGCTCGGGGCTCATAACTTATTCAGTTAGGGGCAGGTAACATGCTTTAACATTCAATTTGCTGCAGAAGAAACGTTATGGTCGGTAAACGTCGCGGGAGACGCCACAATGTCACCGTACGTGCAGCGCGCGCTCGTGATAACGAAGCGAGCTTGTTACACGATGTACGGGGCTGCTTCCTAATGAATAATGAATAAATACTGAATAAGTGCTTCAAATGCGTCCTGTTTCTACGTTTGTCGTTTCTGGTGTTCATGTTTCTAGTGTCTTAATAAAATAACAATGGAATCTTCAACCATTAAAATCTCATAAAAAGTCACAAAAGATTTTGAGAGCTTACAATACCCATTGGAATGGATTATCTGTGAAATACGCGACATAAACCTGCACAAACAAGTACTTACTCCACCCAAATTTCGATCAGCTTATAGTCGGTAGGTGTACTTTTATGGCGAACATTGTAACTACTATATAAACACACACCTTCAAGAGTTACACCCACCCACAGCACTTAGGTAATAAAACCAAGAAAGTAGTTTTAAGGAAGCCCGCGACAGCCATTGCAGCCCCATATTACTCGTTGCAAAACCCTCCTTATTACACGAGACAAACAAGTTATTCGTTTCAAATTGAAAACTTTCCACCCCACTAGCCATGCTGGGGCTGTGGCCCATAAATTCCCGCCAATTTTGTTTTATTTCGCGATGCAGGCACGGTAATAAAAGTAAGCTGGACGTGAGACAAAGCCTCTAGCCGGGATTACTCGGCCATCGCAATGGATCACTGCAGCCTGTGATATCGTGTCTAAACAACGACACCTGACTACTGGACACGCCCACCTCATTTGCCAATATGAATACTAAAAGGCTTTATGATACGGCCAACGGCCTTGTTCACGAAAAAAGAAATCCCTCTTAAAACTCGTCGCACTTTGAAAAACATATCCATGAAACTATACTCCAAGTTTATGGCCGAATACATAAAAATATGTACCTTAACCTCGGCTGCGCGAAATTTGGCTAGAGAACACTTTTTCTGAGCAAATAAAATCGTACCTTCATACATTTCGTAGAGCCAATATTAAAGGACTGCGCTGTCGGTTAAATATTTCCGATAGCATGACGCTACTAAATGTTTCGAATAAAATAGTGCATTTGACGTTTGTATTAGTAAACAGGTGCATGCTGCTGGAGTGCCTCCAATCTCATCTGTTGTTGTTGGCAATGTACCGAGTGGCCACATGTGCGATCCTTACTTCACGCTCATTGTTGCATTCTTTCTGTATGAAACGTGTCGCGTAAGCACGAATTTAAACTAGATAAGTAAACAAATATTCTTGTGCTTTGTTTTAAAACATTCCTTTTTATTTTCTCTTGTCGGGAATCGAAGGTTATTTCAAACATTGCTGAAGTCGTTTCTCTGTCTGGCGAAAAGTACTCGAATAAAAATGTACAAAGTTTTATAACGCTACAAATACCGCGGCCTTAATGAAGTGTGTCCGCTCGTACCACAAGCTGCGCTTTAAGAAGTGCCAGGTGAAAGCAAGCTCTTTTTATAGGGACTAAAATAAAATCGCCACGCGTGAGTAAGGAGAGGTCCCAATGGATGCAACCACAACAAGCACACTATGAATACGAAAACATCCCTTATCACAAAGCTCTAAAGTCGGTATTCAATCTTACCGCAGTGTGTCTGTGAACAAAACAATACCTGGTTTACGGATAGGATTGCAAACAGTTGCTGTGTCCAACGGTTATGATCCGTCGTTTCAGCAACACGCCAAATTTGGTCCCGTCATAAAAATAAAAAGTAAAGTAGTCTGGATAACACATGCTCTGAAGATTATCTATACGACACACAGAGCCAGGTCGTGAATAATTCAGTCTCCACTTGCGAGCCAGGACGAAATATAAAAATGAAGTGCTTCTAAATATCGGAGCAGGAGTACATAAAGTTGTCCCACTAGAAATCAATATGAGCTACAAAACAACACGTAAAACAATAAACCCTGAAATAGTTAATGTGCCAAGAAGGAGCGTGGGAGCCAATTAATTTTTGCTGAGACCTCGGTTTATGTTTTCCCGGATAAATAAGGAGATTTAGCGGCGACGCCCAGAGCCGCCTCATAAAATGGCTTGCTCGTAACCGGCCGTGACCAGTCCCCTAACTAACGATTTTCGATAATGTTACAATAAGTCTGGATTTTGTTGCAACCAAACCAATACAAATGACAATGCTAGTATGCAGACTGTTCATCGAGTTACTAGAATTGCGAGTAGGTAAGAGTTGAAAGAATAGTGACTGTAGGTATAAAAGTATTTAAAAACATATGCAGGTATAAAAATAATATTTAAGCCTCCAAATATTTTTTCATGGCTTCGTATAAAACTTTTTCAATATAAACATCATAAACAAAGTTACGACTCTCGGTACTTTTGATGGTGCATGAAATTGCACCGAACATACAAGAGTCATTCGAATGCATTTTATTTTCGTGGAGTAGACGCGGAGGCCGGGCGATGACTAAATAATGACCAGGATAACGCAGTTTTATTGCCGCCTCCGTGTTGCGAATATATAAATGAACCCTCGAGGGAGTGTTAAAGACGCCGCCAAAGAACTCCTGTCGAAACAAGTCGGGCTCAGAGAAATGGCGCAGTAAACCACCCCATCCGCTGAGACGTCATTTTGCTCTTTGTACGAAACTGCTGTTTGGAACACAAAAAAAAATAATAAGAATTGTATATTTGTACCAACGAGCCAATTTTCAGAAACGATCGTTGTTGGCTAAATAAATTTTGTTTGTGGATTGTAGTTATTTTGTTTTGTTAACTGTTCGTTAATGAGGAAAAGTAACTGTATTTAAATATTTCTTAGCATTAAGGGATCCAACCACACTAAATAACATTATTTAAGAACAAATTAAAATAAATTATGTTCATGCAAAAGTCGTTTCGATAAGACTGTCTTTTTATCACCTCCACATTAGTATCCTAGAACAATTTGCATAATTAACAAAGTTCAGTTGACGGAACTCAAATTGTAAACCAGGGTGGGAAACTTATACAAAATATGGAGAGCAAATAGCAAGTGAGCACGAAAATTAGTTTATTTTATGTATTTAATTATGGCAGTTGTGTTCACGGCTCCAATTCAAATTGTGATTTCACGGTGTTAAAATATTAAAACTTTAATTGTATTCCGGCGCCCGACTCCATAGCCGTAAAGAAGTCAGAGAGGTGCTCCGTTGATACACTATTAATGCAATTGTTCGAAAACAGCGCGGGGCAATAAAATTTAGCCTTCACGTAGAATATTCCGCCCCACTTCGCAGCCGTAGCCATAATTTTTCGCATTGCGGATTTCAGGTAAATGTTTTTCATTACTTCATTTTACATTTTTACGACTAATGAGATTGTTTAAAACAGGAAAAGATTAACTGCTGATTAAATAAAATATCAAATTGATTAAAAAACGAATAAATGTGGATTTTTATTAGTCTTGGCAATAAAACTCTGTATACCTGATGAAGAATAGATAGGTTTTATCAAATCCAACCACCCAGCTCGCATTGAGCAAGCGTGGTGATTAATGCTGAAACCTTTTCCGTGTGAGAAGAGGCCTTTGGTCAGTTGTGGCCACTTATAGGCTGTTGATGTGATGTAAACTATACTTTCATCAATACAATCTTGAAATGGTAGGTACATACTTGCGTGCTATAAGTACCTACATACGAGTACATAATCTCACGCCAATTTGGACGCCAATTGCTACGAATCTTACATACCTCTTTCGCTATAATTATACACCTATATTTAGACACATAGTACCTAATATACACACATAGAGCAATGATGAAAAACCCACGTTAAAAGTTTGCTATAAAAATAAAAATGCTTGGCGTCTATTTTCAGAAAATGTTTATCCACCGTGGCTGATATTTGTATTTTTTAGCATAGGTAGTCAAAGCTACAATTTTATTGAGCCCTTTTTGCAACCGAAAATAGACGTGTTAAATAATTTTAGGATTTTAGAATTCCGTAGTCGTTCAAATCTAACAGGGTAGTTTTTGGATTTTATTTACGTTTGAATTCTTTAGTCTAAATCTAAAGGTAAGAAGAAGCACACTTAACAACCACGGCAACTGCGCTACTCCGGCATGGCGTTTTTTGTTTTGGAAATTTTAGAAAAAGGCTGCAAGCGTGCTGGCAGTACGATAGCAGCGCGCTTACCGCCTCTATGTATTGACGTCATGAAATATATCATACGACATACGATTTAAAGTTTAAATTTAATTGCTGGGTTGGAGCGGTGCTTGTTTAGTGTTATGACATTGTTCTCTTTGTGTGACTACCAAACCACAAATCTTTGCATCGATTTTCATACAAAGACAAATATATAATTAAGTATTTCGAAACACTTACTAGAAATTTTAACGAGCCCCTAAGCTAAGATTGGTGACATTTAACGACATTTTAATTTTCACCAACCAATAAATGACACCTTTTTTAAGGTAGCAAATGACTTCTCCCGCCTTGGATAAGACGAAAAGTGTCAGACTTTTACTGTCTAAAAATCACCACGTTCTTAATCCTGCTTTGACGTGCGTGCTACGTCACACTAAGTAACTTTTATTTAACAATTTTTAGGGAGTGGTTCGTGAAAATCGCCATAAGAGCCCTCTAAAGAAGAAAGCGATAAAGATTTTAGACTCTATATCTAAGAACCTTGTTCTTGGTAATAAATTTACAAAATCAATGCAGAACCCTATGTTTACCATTTTTAATACAATATTTTTTAAATCTACTATTTCATTTTTAATATCACACTTTTTTAAATCGACTAATATTCACCCAATTTTCTACGACACGAATAGAAATTAAATCGCCTTCGTCATTTAAAATCTGTATAAGCCAGTGAACCCCTGGTGCCTAAAACTACACAGTAATAAAACGTAATAACAACCATTAATGTCTACAAAAGCATTTCACTTGACATTATCAGGAAACAAAAGATATTTAACGTCAGTTCCAGAGAGCCAACCACCAGGTCCTGTCAGGAAATTGTAGTGATAAATTAATTAAAGGTTATTATCGCTTGACCGTCATTTCGTGTTTTAAGTTGAAATGCAATGTGAGATTCGGAGTATGTTTTTGGTATAATAGCTCTTATGACCACGTTTTGTTTGAAAACATTAAATAGAACTTGTTTAGAAAATATGCTACTATTAGATATTTGTCAAGGAAGTAATTGCTGGGACCATAATATAATAAAATTACGAAATGATGAAAATAATACATTTATTTAATATATGTTTAATTAAATTAACATTTTTACATAATTAATTTACATCGGACGATATAATGTTTATTGTAACAATAATATTTATTTACAAAGAAAATAGTGACGTAACAACTAAATAACACTCTAACAATATACGTCCCATAAAATAATGACTGAAATTACCATGATAACATAAAGTATAAAGTATAATACATTTTCGAATAACGTTTTATCACATTTCTCATATATCGTAAAATTTCTATTGCGATGCTTTGGCTCTTCTTTATTTATATCCTGCAACAGTTTCTACTCCGTCTGTTATTCCCAATAAATCTTAAGTAACAATTTAACAGAATTTATTTATATTTCCATAAAATCTTTCTTTGGATTTATCCACAGCGCTATTCTAATATTTGTTTTTGTTACTCTGTACTATTCCATTCTTTCTACAACTTTCAAAATTGAATTCGTTTTGCAAACTAAACAAAGAGTTTTATCTATTTTATTTTCTTATTTATAACTATCAACTAAAACATATGGTACAAAAGTGGGTTTAGTTACATTAAAAATATCGTTATTGTGATAATAATTTACAATCCTGAATACAAGGATTCAATGGTATCGTTATCAGTCGATCAGAAATCAATATAATGACATTCTTCTATAAAATTCTGACAATATTTAAAATAACTTTATCAAAATTTGTTCGTTTATTTTTGAGCAACGTTGCCACACATAAACACACACATTCCCCGTCGTGTGAAGTTGGGAACTTAGTCCTATTTCCTCTGCAGGAAAGTCAAGAGAATCAAGGTGGTTTTAATAGTGTGGCACTCATTCGCAGTACCAAGTAGTTCTTCTCACTTTCTTGTCTGTGATTCCTAACCTCTTGACCTCTCCTGGCACTCCTCGCAGAGAATTATCTGGAATTAACAGAGAAAAAATAAGTATGCTATTGATACAAAATTTCAAGGGACATGTAAGAATAAATTAAATAAAACATTAGTAAGAATTCCAACAGCTAGCACCATAGATGAAGAAGGGAACATTAAAATGCAAAAGAAAACATGCAATAACAGAAAAATCGGTATTTCTCCTAAATGTGCATCAATGACAACAACTGGAACACAGAACATTAAACTTTTTAAAACTAAGAAAAGAAATACAAAATACTCAAACGCCATTCAACTGAGAATATTCACAGAAATGTTTCTAAGAAACACTATTTATAACAAATTGAATGGCGTTTCAGCATTTGATAATAAACAGGTGTCAGATTTTATTATAAGCCACGAAGATAGTTGAAATAAGCCCACAGGTTAGTCCAGTGCTCACAATAGGCCTAGACTGACCTAGCTTACAAGTGATACTGAGAAATGGAAGACAGCTTAAGCCAGTCAATAATTCAAGGGTAAAGAAATCCGAATCCTAGAGTTAGGGAAAAATGGGTCAAGATCTTAGATCTCACAAACCCTCTCAAATTCTAGGATCACACATTTTGGTTCGAAGGTCTAAAGGATTGAAGACTAAGTAAGTACTATTTGATGAACTACATACAAGAAGATGTATTTATTTATTTATTTATAACATCTTACCGAAGATAGATGATTGTATGTAAATATTTTTAAATAAATTCAATAGGTAACAACTATATCTGAATTAATTAAGTAAGTATAATGTTTTTCGACGTACTAGCGTAATTATTTGACGTGGAACTCTACTAATTTCAGTAGAAGCGTGTCGTATGTCGCGGAATACTGCTCATGAATATGAGCCTCTAGCATGGCTTGAAACTAGTCGAGTTCCTCGTCAAATAATTGCGTGAATAAGCCAAAAATTACATAATAATTAATTTAGTATGTCTCACGAAAGTTATAACTATATCTATTTCGTCTACAGTTCACGCCAGTTGTTCTTTTTATTCAGCATAGTAACAGTAAGTTTCAAAGCCTTTATTAACATAAATAAACCCGCCTAATAACATGTTTTATTTTTATAGATGCATATTTAACTCGCGCTGTTTGGTATTGTAACTGTAGAATTACGGTTTTATTTTAATTAGCAGTAAAAGCTGTTTCCTTATGCTAAAATATTATCCTACACTTGCAAACTAACGTTACGAATTTTTGAGGATTATTAGTAGTGTTCAAATTTGCACCAAGTAAGCATGACTTGGAAATCAGCTCAATAGGGAAACTAAAATGTAACTTAGATTCAACAGCGAATAACATCCAAGAAGCAGTAGGTGTCTAGTTCCATTTTCTATTCCGGAACAGCTTAGCTTTCACCCAGATAGTATCCCATTCTCCCGTCAATCCACAAAAGCGAAGGCAAAGAAAACGAAAGCCGAACAGAATATATTAAGTGTAATGTTTGGAAGCGTGCCTAAACTTTACTGACCTACAAAGCAATTCATTGGTGCAACTTCACGACAACGTAACCATCTAACAGACTTGGAGCAGAGGCGGTACCTGATGTCAGTGATGAAATACAGTGTTATTTACAATGTTATGAGAATACTCCAGAAGTGCTACTAAAATGACGGTAACATTCCCACAAAAAACATTATTACTCTCGTAGTTGATTTACTCAAATGTTGAATTCACATGAGTCATTATGTTTTTTGTGAAGATGACACTATTATATAAACTATTGACGTGTTAGGAACAATATTTCGTCATTGTGCAAGGAGCTCCGCAAATAGTACTTATATACCTGCAACTTCATTTTAATTCACTGCTTGTTTTATCCTTTTTGTCTTTACTATTTGTATCATCTGTTTTAGTCCATGATCATTCGAACCCAGGTTTGAACGTCCATTAAAACTATGGTCAATGACTTATTTTAGAGGTCAACCAATACCACGTTTTGCATGTATTAGCATGGAATTAAAACCTTGACATCGCGTCATCACTTCATTTGGCTACGTATCCTGTCTAACCACTTTAGTTTCCTATACAAAACAGTGACCAAAATATGAATATGCAATTTTCCATATCTAATCATCAATCACACTTAAACAGGGTAACCCAGATCGAGCACAATGCCATAGGATTACAGTTATATGCTTGGTATTCCTTAATTCATATTTAACGTTAAGGTATAGATTAGCTTGACAAGCCTAGCACACTTTTGCGATGCGTATTGTGTATGCATCCTTAATAATAACGTACCTATATCACAAAAGGCATGATAAAATTACATGGACATCGTTCAAGTACTGCGTAGAAGGTTGAGTCTATAAGGTTCAAAATCCAATGTGCGGAGCTGCTTATCACAAAGACGTAGTTAGTGTTGTACGAAATATTGTACTAAAACTTACATTTGTCATCGTTTCTCTCTGATTCTGCTGATTCCTCGCTGTTCATGGACACCATTGATATCCTCTTGTTACGCTGCTGCAGGAGTAGTTCTGGAATTGAGAAAAAAAAAACATGAAAACCTGATCGTTAACATTTTTTTACGAAATAGTAGTTCTTACTCTAATACGTTTCTTGTTTCTAATTACCGTGGTCATTTTTATTTTGACCTAAACGCATTATCTACGAAACCGTCAATAATTGTTACATGCCACATTAATGACTTAATTTGTTTCTTAGTTTTTTTTTCGTATGTTTAGGTCAAAATATCGAATTGTCAAAATGTAAAAGAAGTGACATAATATTGCATGCGCTTCCTCATATACCACATCCATAAACTTCGTAATTGTATCACCAAGGGCGTTATTAAAAGGTTATTAAAACAATAACATCAATAGTCATACAAATACCATAATAAATTACTCAATAGAAACAAACAACTCGGATGACACAAAACAATACAATTTAAGACACGACAACGTTTATAAATTTTTGATCTTCCACCTTCCTCCAATGAGACGTAAACGATGTCTCGTTTGTCAAAACAAAACTGAAACGTTTGTCGAAGTTTCAATAATTTAGATGAATCTTATTTACTTATTAATTTCGTCTTTTTCTCGAACAAAAGTATAATAAAAATAGATTTAGATAATGGTCTTTGAAGGCCGCGACGGAGCCATTTCAATCATAAATTATATCTAAATCATGTTTGATATATCTGCTATAGTGTACCTACTCTACATATACTTGTATTGACCGCCAGCACTACATTAATCGCCGATATCTCCAGATAATTTATCGGCATGTCACGAATTTCTAAATTGTGTAAATGAACTAGTTATCAAGGTAAATTATGTCTATCATTGGGGTTTTACGTGATTATCAGTAAAATATTTCGAAGCTGAACTTTTAAGAGTGATCATCACCTTTGTGATTTTTCATGGTGATAAAAAAGAAGAAATAATTGAGATAGTTGTTAAGATTTACTCGGATTTAGATGCATGTAGGTAAAAGTCGCTTTTCAGAAAAAACTGCTCCAATATTCAACATTTTATACGCAAGAGCTAACGACAATTATCTTCACGTCTTCATCATTGTTATCAGTTTCCTCACAAAGGATTCTCTTTTAAAGATAGTCCATCCCACTTGTTGTGGTCTATGTCTTGCTTGCTTAAGCATCTTCTCTTAAGAAGTGGTAACTTTGTCAAGGGATTTGTCCATTAATTAATTGAATGAGCTTAATTCAACGCAGTAAGGAGTATCAATACAAATTTTAGAATCGTAATTTATTGTAAGGTCGCCCGCTATCTAAGCTAAGCCACACCTGACTGCGTTATACGCTGATAACAAGTCAGATAATACCATTATTCCGCGAAAGTATTCATACCCATTCAGAATAATTTATCGATTTCTACATATACATACATATAATACAAATGACAATAACTACATCAGTGTGCATGATTACCTTCCGTGAAAGATTTGATAATCGCGTGTACTTACTAAAGATTTAACAGTAGCCGTTATATGTGTAGACATTTGCCTGAGGCACGCATATGTATAATAATATGTACTATATAATATACAATACAATAAAACTGTCTAAAATGTAAAAGTAATCACAAAAAGTAGACAAGTCAACCTACGCATTAATAATGTTTTGCCTAAATCTATTGAGCCTTGTACAAGTGTTTAGGAACAATCGCAGGACCCATTGGTGTATATGTTACAGCCAAAGTAATAAATCTTGATATTATAAATACTGTCTAGCAATTATATATAACATCTACTCAATTTAGATAAAGTGATAAATGTCACAAAATTAATCACATTAACTAGCAATTTTATATACCATCTTCGAAGACTTGGATAATGTAATAAAACGAGCAGCATGCAAGCATAGATGAAGCATGCAGCAGGCAGGGTTTCTGTTTTAGGGAACAGAGAGTAAAGTTCCCTAAGAAAAGGAGGATCCTCCGACCAGGCGAGGTGATCAGCCTGGCGGGCTTTCTGCCCAGCTGTTGTTCGTTGAGATTTTCTATCTGTGTTAATTCGCATGTAAACTTCATATGTGCGATGCAGGATATTTGTGACGTCATCCGTTGGTTTGCTCGTCGATAGTCTATGTGCGATTTCTGTCATCTGTCACTTGTTACTTGTCAATGTGTCGCCACATCACTCCCCCCCAAGACCGGAGGTCGATCCTGTTGAGACGGCTGTCGATGCTTGAGATGAGCGGTGCCAGAGCCAGTGAAGAATGTCCCTAGTTCCAGTGAGTCGGAACTGTGCCGCTGAATGCCCAGTGAGTCGGGTGAGCGGTGCAGGGTCCCACGGTGAGTCGGGGAATAGATGCTGCGAGGGTAGGTGCGTAGTGGCTGGCGTCTGCGTTGACGGGAGGAAGACGCGAAGATGCGCAGGCGATTTCTGTCATCTGTCACTTGTTACTTGTCAATGTGTCGCCACACTGTCATGGCTCCGGCGCTGCGGGCTTCCGGCGGCCCCACGCATACTAATCGTCGCAGACGGCTTTCGCTCACCACCGCGGCTTCGGCTTGTTGGCCGGCTTCGCCGGCCAGGCTCAGCCACGGTGGCTCGCTAGAAGCCTCCTGCTCCTCAGCCCGCGGGCCGCCTCGCTCCTACGCGCCTACGCGATTTTAAATTACACTCTAGGGGTAGGACAAACAAGACTACGTGGAGTCGCTTTTGTAGCAATTCGGTTCTGTCACTGAGTTCTGTTGCACAGCATACAATTTTTTTAACCGACATTATTATTTAATTGTTACAGAAACTATAGCAAATAAGTTTGATCGGAATTATGTATAGGGCACTACTAGTTCACCACCACCATTTCCTACATAAGTCATTAGGTCTACTAACGTTATACGAATCAAATTTATGCCAAAACAAATTAGTCTTTGATCTTAAAGATAAATTTTTATTCTTACAAGTTATTCTTACAAGTAAGGGTCTTGTGAACTTTAAGTTACACATGCATTATTACTTTGACTAATTTGGACTCCCTATTATTAATAATGTCCAGATAAAGTGATTAATTTATTACATTGTCTAGTGAATTTGGCGCTTTTTTATAATGACCAGTCATTATGAATAATTGCTATTTAATCACTATGACTGTAACATATACAATACTGGTACAACATCCAACTACTTAGTATCAGATGAAACTGTGAGAACGAGCGATATTGTTGTTAAACCAAAATTCAATAGTATTGGACATCGGCCGGCAGCGGTGGCTCAAACTACGCTATCATACAATAAACTCGACTGTTCAACAATAATAGAACTCAATCGAACGCCCGTCACCTCCGACGATAGTTTAGATAATGTTCACATAATGACGCAAATTGAACCACGACGAATCGACAATAAAACACCACTGTCTCGGTCACACTACACGCATGATCCCCATCCACGCATGTACATCAAGTTGGCTACTGTAACTCCATGGTATGTTGCAATAGACAAAAGACCATTGTGCATTTGAGGAAATAGCAATTGTCGCTAAATAGCTCTGAGTAACAAAGAAACGCGTTACCAGAAAGATTTAAGCACCAGTTTACGCTTATCGCCGTAATCTCAGCGAGAAATGTGGCATTGTAACAGCGAGAGTTCAAAACGATAGGACCTACTTTCGTCGCAGCATTCCCTTGTGATGATACTCCTATCTAATTATCCGTAAGGAAAGGTTGTTCAAGTTAGATAATACGAATCTTCTTCAAAGACGAATAAAGAATACAAAGATATAGATCTTAAGAACGTGTGAAACGTTTTGTAGGACTGGTACTTAATTTTGTTTTACGCAAACCAGTAAACAGAACGATCGTTGCCTATTCGTTTGCATATACAAAACAACGGCAGCGTTAAAGAAAAACGTCGAGTTCCTGGCGTTCCCACAGACGAGACGCAATGCTGTGCACATGCAACTTGCCAACGAGTGTCCAATAAAAAAGTGTGTCGTCGACCCCGCGTGCGTCAGCCTGTGATAAAGAACCCGCTCCTTCCGTCACGTATAATACGGGGAGCAGATGACGATCAATTAAAAAGTTTGTTCGCATTAACTATGCGGGAATTAGTTTGGTTCGGCGTGCGTGCCACATGGACTCAACGAATTTCTTTGTGAGAAATGCTCTCGAAGTTAGCGTCAGTGTTAGTTATCTTAATGTAACTTTAAGTACGTTGGCCATGAAGACATGATACGGTTGATGTTCAATACAAATACAGTCTATTGGTATTCAATCACGAAAGTATATAGAAATCTTGGCAGATGGAGATTGGAGATGGAGGTTACTGAACTAATAAAATCAGCTTCCCCGTCATTATTTTGATGTTTGGTTTATTACCATTGGTTGTTAAGATTACCCTCAACATATAGATGCATTCATTGCGTGCACACACATTACATGGTCATACGCAATGTTAGAAAGTTGATATAATATTGTATCGACTTAGGACTCGGTTTGTCACACCCCGCTGCGTTGCATAACGTTACACTCATCTTTGCATTGTTTACCATTGGACGTGTTTTGTGTTTGCGACCAACTTCAATAATGTACAATAGTGAAGTATGGATAGTGGTGCGATATTTATGAGTAGTCGCAAAGACAACACGATACCTAAAACTAAGAAAATAAACCGAGTACGTGAATTTTGTAGACAAACAACGGTAGCGTAGTGAAATGAAACAATAAATATAATTTCAATGTTATTGCTCATGTCAGACAATAGAGGGTGCTTAAAATTGCATCATTAGTCAGTGCATTGTTTCAGCGCTGTGCCCTTATCAACACGGTCTGATATTGATGGTCGCGTATCGCTAATCGTTGAACAACATCTACATTTTAACCAAAGCTGATAAATTGCCTCAAAACAATGCCATGTTATCTGGATGGGTAAAATAATATTTTAGCTATATTACTGTAAGTGTTGATAGAGATAACATCAGACCTAGTTTTATTAGTACATGGTGTGTACTATGTACCGACTTATGCAAGTTATTTCAATCTAATTAATATGTTATGTATTTCCTGTGGCGTTTCTCGATTCTCGTTTCATATTTGAAACTTGTTTCTCGAGAGGAGTTTTCTTTTTCTCTTGGAATCGTTTAACCATTTGATTTAATCGGTACAACGAGTACAAGTTATGGTAACTGGTCTTGCTCATACAAATACAAACACAACCAGTTATTTCATTCATGTTGTGTCGAGGTTATGATTTCCGTGCGAAACAAGAATCTTACATTATGTGTGCAACGTCGTCTGACGCTGTTTGCTTATGTGAATCGAATATCTATAAAATAAGTAACTGTTTGCTGCTTGGGTACTTGTTCCTTTTCTATGTATACTAGTAATAATTCAGTAGCCGTTTCATTTTTCTGTGATCCAACTAAGAATCCAAATTCTTTAGATTGAGATAAATTGACATTAATTTTGATATAGAATATCTGTCAAAAACCCTGATCTTTATTAAGATTGGATATTCATTTTATCCCTAATTTGTCTGCCAATGGTGAGGGTTATGGAAAACCTTAAGTAACCTCTTTAGAGTGACTGATAAAGTAGGTAATTTATGATATTAGTTACCTTTCTTCTGCATAGCCTGTTCCCACAGGAGTGACGTGATGCCCTCGACCCAGGCGTTCCGTATCGCCGGATCGCTGGTCTCCAACTTATAAGACTTGAGGTTCCTCTTCTTGTACCAGATCGTGAACTTGTGCTGATCATGCTCCTTCGCAGTAATCCCCAGGTCATCTACCGGTATGTCATCCTTGTATATGAAGTACTCAACCCTCGGTTGCTGTAAATTTAAAATAAAGCAATTATTCACATGATATTAATTTATAGTAATAGTCTGCGTAATATTTCCTTATTGGATTTGTATTTCTAAGCAGAAAATGACTATAACAATTAATTACTATCATAAAAACCAAATTAGGTTTAAATGTAGGTATCCACAAGAGGTCGATCAACGAAAATGGAGTTCATGTCTTTGGGTCTGCATTAAATCAGTTGATTTCAATCTTATTTTATTCGAATTTGGAACGATTATTTTAATGTCAAGTTTATTTTTGCGTGCCTAATATGTTGCTCGAAGTCATTGAATTATTGAATAAAAGGTCACATTAGCTTGAGTGGTTGTTGCCTAAAATGTAGCAAGTTGTAGTATTACATTTATGGTGATATTTGTACAATGGGGACAGTCTCCTAGTTACGTATTTCCTGTACCATCAAACAGCTGAAATCGACGATGCGTGGTAAATTAGTCGTTCCGTAGCATTGGCAAGGTCATTTAACTCTGGCCACTACAATGCTATTGTGTACAAACTTTATTACAAAAATATCTACATAATTTGCTTTTGTGGTCTCTGCTCCTAATGTACATTTTTGTGTAAGAAGCGACAAGTCCGTGACAATGACCGGTTTTGTACCGAGTGTCATGGTCTTGCAGTCACCGTAGTTTTTTTATTGTATACCTACCTACACAGTTAAATTGTTTAGATTATTATTCAAAGTTATTCTGAGTACAGACTCAATGCTTTGTCAACTTGAAGACACTGGACAATGATACAAAGTAGTATCAGAGCTATGAGGCTGTTACACGCATCGTGTATGAATGATGGAATACAGATAATTCCGCCGACAACGACGCCAGTGCGTCGCGTCACTGCAATAAACACTTCGTAACGTCCGACGCACAATATCTCATTATGATGCAAGTGCCGACGAATGATATCAAATTAAAAGTGCAAATAAAAAATAATACGGCGTGTAATTCTTTAACGCTGAGACGAGTAATTGTGAATGTAAACCTCTTTAGTTTCCGACTCGAAATTCGCCGCGTTCAAGTCAATACTTGGCGAGTCATCTTTCTTTCAAACGTCACCCCTTGACTGATTTCTAAACGGCTTCAAAGGCATCTCGGAGTAAGTTGAAGTATTGAATGAAGCGCTTTCAACCTTAGAGTTGAGTAATTTTATTCTACCGAATTCTGGAATTTATTCACGAAATATTACCAAAAACTAGTGAAAATTGAGTGTTATCAGAACTTGGTACCTATAGAAATTGGTTAATATCTAAACATGAGTTTTGATTCACAATGTTGTTATCTCCATTCGCCATTATGGCTAACAACAATGGCGACGCAAATTGAAACTTGAAAGAACTTCTTTAATACTACTCTAGCGCCACTGCCAAAGATATTGTTGCGTCAGCTACTTACTATCTATTCCAAAGGTTAATCCCTTTAACGTCAGTGATAATAAAATATATTTTCGACTGAGTCATTTCCTTATAATATTAAACAAACAAATTACCTAATACATAATCGGAACTGCTGTATTTGCCCTAAAATCGAGCCAGAAACCAAATAATGTACTTGAAAAGCAATAAAAAGTTGAAACCGATACATAATTAACATTAATTTTGTCATGAAATAGCTACCTTATCATATCAGTCGACAGTGGGCACAGACTGGTGTAATTATAATAATTTTATTGTTTCATTGATAAACCGTGACTCACTAAATAATGATTCATTCAAACAATGTTTTATTTGATCTATAAAATTTATCCGCAACTCGGTACATCCGTAATCCGAAAACGTAGATTATTAAGTACAGGAAAATAACAATATAAAGCTTATTAGTACGTATTACTAAGTCTTTAATGGACATAGATATCAATTGGTTTCTGCGACACAATTTTCGTCAGTTACCTATGTATTAGGAAACACAACGTTACTAATTAATTGTTCCATGGCGATTTAAGGATCGAAATACCAAATAATCTAAGCTAAAGCTCCTTTTCTCGTTTATTGTCTTTACTCGTTTATTCTTTACATAAGTTTTGCGTAATTATGTGTAAAGAGGACACAAGTTCATTGTCATTGTCTGAGGGAATGTAACATCAATATTTATTTAATTAATCACTCACTTACTTCAGCATTTATGACTAAATCTATGTCTATCTCCATATCTATGTTCTAACTAAAATATACTATTTTGCGGTATTGGCATTGGCGGTAGCAAATATTGTCTAAGTACTAAAAATATGGGTCAAGTATGATTAGGCCGTAATGTCTAGATAACCTATGTACTAAGATGTTTTTGTATACAGATTTGGGATATGTTCACGTACTCATTTTATTATATTTTCGTAAACTAATTGCCCTGTATATACAGGGCAACACTTTTTGTTCTTTTTTGTTTGTTTATCGAATAGTAAATTGACTACTGTCTACAGTTCCAATAACTTCTTTTCCTAGCTACAAATCCTAAATTTACCGAATACAAAGAAAAACATTTGAAAACTTAAAAATACATACGCGATCCGCGTAAATACGTATAATAACGTAATAAATTCAATTGGGAACATTCTAAAACTTTTCCGTTGATAGGAGAAAAGAACAAGCATTATCTATTTTATTTTGAAACTGTTGTTTTGAAACAAAGTTTTTGTTTGCAAGATAAAGGCGTGGCTGGCGATTGTTTCAAGCTGAAATCAAATTGTAAAAAGTGTAATTCACATTGCACAACAGCTTGCGAAGCTATTGCTTTGGTGTATTAATTAGCCTTATGTACTGCCCTAGTATCGCTTATGTAGTGACGGTTTAGTACAACACAATGTCTGTCAACACTTCTACTCTTTCCGGGGTTTTGTTACTACCGATTAAGATGATATATTTCTCAGAGGTCGGGCAGCAGCTGCACCGTAGACCTAAACCTTTTAAACTGTGATACCACCACCAAGCGTGGAGATTGTAGCAAACCTCTTATGTAGAGGCTCTCATGTAGAGGATCTCTTCTCTTATGTAAAGAAGGTTCATGGTCAAGGACTATGGATGTGATTAATTAGCTTTATATACCACCCTAGTCTATTTACTTATTGATAAAGTTAACGTCACTTCACGGTCGCTATCCGGAAGATTTCAATACTATGGTATCTTAAACTTTAACGTACGCCGCGTATCAAAATATTTACATTGTTATCTAAAATAACTATCAAAACCGATTCTGGTTAACTGTCGTCAATTTGTTTTGCGATAATTTTAACTTACGTGTTTTTATCACGCGTTTTGTAACTAAAAGCATTAACTAATTGAAAAACTCGGTTTTCGCCACTTTGGTTATTAATCCTTTTGATATACCTAAGTAGATTTCTAGAGTCAGATAACTCAGTAAGCGTTACTTGATATGAGAATCGAACATCTTCTCGGTAGTCACACTTACTTCAAGCTTTAAAACTAACCTATTTCGTACCACGACCATCATTAAAAAAGATACGTACCATTCGATCACGGATCATTCATTATAATATCATTCTTTAAAATATTATAGGAACCCACAAAGTTTTGTTCAAGCACGCTTGTCAATCAATTATGTTAGACGTCTTTTCTAGTCAAAACAGGGGTTGCCGAGCGACATTACTTAATTAATTAGCTGCTTAATTACTTAACCGACTTTTCGTAAAACATTAATTGATTCCTTTTAGAACAATTTTAATGTTGCCACATTTACATAATCTTTCGGTCTAATTTATCATTGGCAATTGTATAATGCGTTTAAAGTCAATTTTGGTATGCGATTATTATTATAGCTTTATTAATATAGTCATCTAATTAAGTTTAATTGACAGTGTGACGCGTGTGTTGTATTATGTGTATGACTAAGCTGTGTAATTACTGATATAATTACTTCCGATTAGGATTAAGTTACGTCAATACTCTCTAATAAGTGAAAAAATATGCGCAGACATTTAAAAGTATGCAAAAAAGCAACACACTTTCTGTCTGTGGCGTATATTTGTCTGTATGTATGTTAGTATAGTACCTACTATAGGTTGCAAACACTGACCTTTCTATAGACTAGAGTGATGAGTACGAGCTTGTCGAAGAGGAATATCCTCATTAGTTGCCGGCGGCGGCGCGCAGTGTCCATCACGTAGAACTCGTTCTGTCGGAGCAGGCGGCCCTGGTGCAGCAGGTTCAAATATAGCTGAAACAGACACCGATCAATAGCGTCGCGAATTAAATTAAAACCATCCCCGACACAAATAGATTTCGTATGAAACCTGCCCACATGTAACCTTCCACGAATTTATAGTTCCAAATCAAAACGGTGTGCAAATAAAAATGTTTTGTTTAGTCCAACTATTTCTGTTTAGCTACAGCAATTTGTGTAATATGTATCGCTACGTATCGAGGGTATCTGCTAACAATAACGTGCAATTAATTATGCCGCCGCCATTATAAATTAACAGCATAATGCCCTTATTTATTTACCTGGTTAATGGTATTATCGGAAAGTGAAAGCATTTATGAGCACACTAGATATATGTATAGGTGCTTAAAAACTTCAATCATATGTTTAGGTAAGTATTTGGAAAAAAATGTCACACTAATAATTCTCTTTATCATGAAACACACCTATCGGAGATATGATAAGCCCAGAGATAATGAACACTGTCGAGCGCCTCAGGCAAACAACGTTTATTCCAAATGACTAACTGGCATTATATTGCAGATATTATTTGTGTGTATCTTTGTATCTACATTTAATTTATTAAAGATAGTGTTTGGTTTGGTACGACTTGTAATCTAAAGCTTCAAATCTAAGGGCTTGACCTGCCTGTTGATATTGCTATCTACTCCCACACAGTATTTATGTAGGTGCAAACCATGCAATAAGTATAATTTATTCGGAACTTGTGTTACAGACTATTTCATCGACTATATCTATCGGAAAAATCCAGAGTACTACATTTTTATGGGATTTTTCTCAG
Source organism: Spodoptera frugiperda (assembly GCF_023101765.2). Taxonomy (NCBI): domain Eukaryota; kingdom Metazoa; phylum Arthropoda; class Insecta; order Lepidoptera; family Noctuidae; genus Spodoptera; species Spodoptera frugiperda. The sequence continues at coordinate 5,953,379 of NC_064212.1, forward strand.
AATTTATAGTATATGCAAACTAAAAATTTTTATTTATAAGAAAAGTATTAAGGTTATCCAAGATATATACAATACTAGGATCAAATACAAAAATAAAATCACTCACCGGACAGTCCGTGATATTCTCCAATGCCATTATCTCGTCGACTGCTGTTAAAACACATTCAACAGTGGTCTTCGCGAGCTTCAGACTTTCCAGAGGAGTCTCATCGTTGTCAGAAGACTCTCCGTTGCTGCCGCCAGTCTCATCGCTGTCCACACTCAGCTTCGATATCCTCGACTCAGTTTCACTCCTCTCGTTCTCATAATTTGAATAAGTTTTTACTAAATCAGCCAAGAACAACTTGTACCTGGGTAACCTTTGCACAGGCTCAAGTAGGTAACTTGACAGATCTAATCGATCTCCTAATTCTAATTGTATTCCCTGAAACGTAAATATCACATATTAATCATCAGCCTGTTTGGATATACAGCCTATAAACGTTTGCGGTGGAATTACATTTAGTTAATACATATAATTGAATAGCCTTTCACCGGCTTTCATGCGTAATTTGGGTCGAATGATATGTGATCGCGATCGAGGTGTGGGATAACTGGGGCAGAGTTTTATCCGAACAACTAGACTGAGAAGCTTCGCAGGAGGGAAATGGCGCGCGACAATTATATTAATAAAATAAAAACTTTCACTCAACTTAGTCGTTTATGTCGCAACATTTAGCTTTTTTAGTCAAAGAAAGAAATAACATTACGAAAATTGTAACTTGAAACATTACTTGAGTAGAGAAGTTCCAGTACATTCGGGCACATAATGCGAGAGAATTAAAATCATTTGTATAATTAACGACTGTTTATACGTAACGGGATATTATTTTTGAAGCAGTGGCCGTCGAGTAATGCCTATGAATGTGCAAGTATAACGGTAGCAGCAACAGTTAGCGGCTGCTACAAGCATCCAGCCATCCAGCACGCCGTACACTTTACAGAAATGAGGAAATAACGCTCGTCGACCATCGACCATCGGACACACCGAGACGTGCATGCGGCCAACCGATAATGTTTCTATCGATTTATTTCTTACGGTAATTCATACCACTTACTTATGTAGTCAGTTAAACCATGATTGACCACATAAAGATATAAAATTAAATGTTATTACTTAATTATTATCTATTTCTATAAATACAGTTGCTGTGTGGGAGTTAACAGATACGGGGCTGTGGTTTTTTCACGAACAGGGATTGCCCGTAATGTGTAGCGGATGTACAGCTGAAAATACCCTGAATTTTTGATAACTCTTTATTTCAATGACAAGCTTGTAATGTTCGTCATCAAAACAATAGCTATAGTCATTAAACGACCTTAGAAAACTAAAATGGTCGGCTGTCAAGAGGGCTTTCACCTTTTGTCGTAATTGAATGTCGCAAAAAATATCATGAAATAAACTTACCTGGAAAAACTGTTTGTGTTCGAATACCAGTCTCGTCGCTCTCTTATTATTCCTAGAGTACATTACGTACATATTGAATCTCTTTTCCTGCAAACAAAATAACGTGATTGTAACGTAAATCTTGCCCCGTATTGTTTATATTGAATTCGGTTTTAATCAATCAAACGTCACGTACATTAACCGCGGCCATTATTTTTGATTTCCGATAATACGAGCTCGCTAATCTAAGAGAAATTCTGATACTTTCTCCAATAACAATTGTACTAAGTAAAACTTAAGGTTAGGGGCTAATGTGGCGGCAAGGCGGGTAGGTACTGTGAAGAATTGTTCAGCACGTAGACAGTGCTGGTCGATTTAAATGTGACCCGTGTTTATTTGGAAGTTTCCTTGTTCTAGTCTGTTCTATAAATAAGAAGTGAGAAAGAAGATGGTCTTGTTAGTGCGGTGCATGGCATGGAATCACGCGCAGCGGTAGACCGTGACACCAATGTTTTTATACCGATTTGCACATAATCGGTCATTACGCTTACTATTTACTCTGGTTAGGAGAGATAATTGTTGGGGTGAACATTGACGGCTCATTGTCATTTGAGTTAAAAATACGTTTCGACACGTACGGATGTGATCATTGTAATTATTAGCCACTCGTACGTCAGCTGTTTATTTGACTTTGTCAAAACAAAAACTTGTCTTTAACACAAATTAAAGTTACAAAGATAGAACTATTTCAGTTGGTTATAGTTACATTGAGTCTAAAATTATTAAATTATAAAAATGTAAGGAGAAAAACTTACGTAATGCCTAAAACACTGTCCCAGCTTCCTAAGATCATTTTCACAGTCTCTTAAAGCAGGGAGGAACTCTTCAGAATGAAACCTGAAGATCTTCTCGATATTGCCGAAAATATCTGCCTCCAGCGCTCGGAAGTAGGGGGATATGTCTGATCTTCTCATGTTGGGCATGTAGTCTTCTACCACGTGTCTCAACCTGTCCACGTAGACGTTCTCCGTATGAACCAGCTCGTTCACTCGTTCTGTGAGTCGTCTGCAAAGAAAATTGAACCTTGTTAAAGAATTTTTTAAGTAGCATTTTGACTGCGTCATTGCTGGAGTGGCAAACACGATTGCTAAGAATGAGTCTCTGGTTGATTTTCGAATCAAACAAAGAGTTGTTGCCGGTTTAGATTTTAGATTTTTTTAGTAACAGTTCAAAGTCTGGAATTGTGCTTGATGGGTAAGCTGGGCAGGTAGGCTCGCCTCGTATTATGTATAGAACAGATAATATAGTTGGTGAAAAGTGGGTATTACATTACCATTGTATGCACTTCTAATCCTTGGAGAAATAAGATATGATGATAATAACTACATAAATATGTTTTATTGAACAAGTACGTTGTGCCCACTTGTGTGCTAAGTACTGATAATAAAAACCCCCAATGTTATCTAATGGGTATTCCTTTTATTGTTATTGGGAAGTGCGCCGCACATTAAAATTAATTTAGACCAATTTAATACTGTAGCACTAATTATGAGTTGGTATTTTGTGCTACTTAGCTACTTAGAAGTATAATATTTGCTTTCATTTGTTTTCATGTGCTTATAAAATATGTAATATGTATGTGTACACATTCATTTTTAAATTAAAGGCTATGCTACGATTGGTACTGTTTATTTAGGCACATTAATCACATTAAAAGGATTTTTCACTATATATTCCGTAACTAGCAGTGCTAAAAGGACACATCTGTCTATCCTTTTGAAAATTAACAGACATTGGTACTTTTTCCAAAATTATTATTATGGGCTCTAACACCTTTGTTCTTCAAGGTAAACGTACCTTAGACACATAAATATATTTTCCGCCTTATCTTAGTATTTACTATCCATGAGTGGACTCATCACTTAGCCTTATCACAATACAACATACGTAACATACAAGTAAATATTTAATGCTCACTCTTTGAACAATTAATTGACATAGCTGTTATCATATCGCCAAAATACGTACTACGAAATTTTGTTATTACTATTATTTCTACCAGTTTTTGGAAAATTATCTAATCTACATTCCATTCTTTTCCTTTTAGGAAAACGAACAAATAAGTATATAATAACGTTACATAATATTAAGACTGCCTATTCATTATTGATTCATCTGTTTTAAGTTAAATTGAAGCAAGTGAATCTAGTACCAAACTCCTTGCACAATTCGTGCTATTGTTGTGAACCATATCCTCACTGACTTATGTGACCATACAACCAATAAACCGGTATAGTATAGCCCTCATAAAATACTCATCTATGCATTCACAGTATTGCACACAGCACAATGGACGATCCGAGTGGAGCTAAAAATATCTTTATCATTACTTTATCAAACAGGTCAAGATTGTTCCACCGTCAATAAGGACTTAAGGATATTGAGAGCACACGATAAAATATACCACTTCCTACATTAATATCGTATCTGTCCGTCAAATATATTAACTGTAGCCAACAACTAACTGCCATTGAGACAAAATTAATACAATCGAAACGTTTCGGCAATATTATGTTACCAATTTCGTAAGATTACCTTGAAATATTCAGTATAGAAATTGTTTATTATATTTCAAATGCTTAGTTACTTATTTAATTACGAAAGTACCGGTTGTTTAGTGTGTGCAAATGCGCAGTGTTTTCCTTGCAAGTCTGTGCAGTACTAGGTTCTACTGGGCCGAGTAAGTGGGTTGATTGACAGCCAGATTCCTATCTAGGTACCAAGATAACCTAGATACAAATACATTTATAGTAGCGGGCATCGCTGTTCCGTATACTAATCTCACGACCTTTGGGGAATTCCTATTTTAGGAGTAAACAACGATAATGTTAGTAAATGTTTATTCATGTAAGAATGTGTTCCTAAACTTTGTACCTGACAGAAGAAACTAAACATTTATTGCTCAATGTCTAACTTTAATCAGGCTATGTTTATAAAGCTACTCCTCACTTCTATTGTTAGCTGTATTTACAGCTTATAGCATAATACTGAACCAACAAAGCCCTGTGATCAAACAAAATGTGTAACGATTACAAACTTTAACCGCAACAAAATAAGAACTAAAAAAAAAACTTCAAATATGATGAAAAAATGTTAGGAAGCTTCTATTTTATCCATTGAGTTATCTATCTACCTGTAATCTATAGCAAGGTCAATATAATTAAATATAATCAGTTTCCAACAATTCGTTATAAAGTTTTTCCTTGTATTATCTTACCGATTCGAATACCTAATTGTGGAATCGATTCTCGGTTGAAAATAGTTTCGATTGTTTCAAACAAGGCTAGATTTGTTTAGACTTGTTATACACATAATATTTACAGATCTGGCATCTATGCAAAGATTGCGCTGAGGTATTGAATAACAAACAAATCGTTTGAATTCGATAGCCTGGGAAGTATTACGACACTAACGCTTTTCTGCGTCGCAATAAAAGGGTGATATCAATCTGGTAGCTGCTTCAAACAATATTATTTCTGAAAGTTCCTTTAACAAGATGCATGTGGATATGCGACACTCTTCCTATGAAATAAGAATAGTAAGTATATCATATCATACAAAATGTAATAAAATAAAATTGTTTCTTTTATTCAAAATCCATACGTTTTGATAGAATACTTGGATGGAGCTACACAGGTAAGTTAGAGCAAGATAGATGTAACAATAGGTAAAGTAATTAGAAATTCTCAGTACTAGCACGTATTCTGGATTTGTGCCCAATGTGTGTCAAGCCCTCACCGCCCACCACAGCCAGTGAAAATTTGCTGCAAGTGTGTTAGCATACAAAATTAATGAAGCCTTATACAATTAGGTTACAATCCAAAATCCACTTAGGAAACAGAAAGAGAATTATAGAAAATAGCATTAAACGTAATATTTTTGAACACATTATGTATTAGGTGCTACTAGATAAATAACTCATTACTAACTAATAGAACTTCAATTAACATAGTCGCTTTCATCATTAGTACCTTTATCTAATAACAAGATTTCGTCAAATTAGTATTTTCGTAAGTGACATCTACATTCGTTCATATACGTATTTAAACTTGGCTGCGTTCGTCAGTATGATTCAACAACGTAATAAAACAATAGTAATGGGGCAAAGTCACTTAGAATGCAAACAACGTCTTTTGTATTAGTTCTGGATAAAGAAACACTAAACTTCTAAAGGTAGGTAATTATGCATTGATTCTGGAATATGAGGTATTGTACGGAATCGCAAATATTCTATTATAATATGTTTATTAGTATAGTAAACTTTTAGGAATTCCACGTCTATTGCACATCGAACTATGATTTGAATATAGGTATGGTTTGTATTAAAATTGAGGTATTCGAATACAAATATTTTTATATCCTTTCTTTTCTACATTATGAAAGAAAGACATTCCAATTTAAATTTTCAATGCAGTCGGTATGCCTGATTCGTTTAATTGTTTTAATAAAGTATATACTAATTGTTACTCAAAGTATTCAACGCGAATTATGTATTGTTGTGTCGCTTCCGACCTCCTATTAATTACTATTCTTTATTATTGTTTGTATTTTAGTGACAGAGACGCACCATCATAATCATCTTCCATTTCACAAACTAATTACTTTAATATCGTGATTAAAAACTGCTAGAGATCAAGAAGCAACATAATATTAATTACTAGTTTATTAGAATAAGAATATCATTGCTTATAAAACTCATGCAGCCCTATATTATCAACGAATCAAATAAACAAGGTATTAGTAATCAGAACATTTTTATCGTCAAACGATACTAAAAGAACGCGTGGGGAATCCACATTTCTCGATGATGTAATGGTCAGTGTTAGTAGCAACGTCATCAGCTAATAGGTACAAGCGAAAGCGACAGTTGACTCATTGATTTCACCAAAAGATATTTGAATAGTACTACGACATACATTCATAGCATACACTGAAACGATCACCTTCTAATATTATCTTTGGATCATATAAATAGATATTCAGATATGTATATACTTGTATGTATATCTGTACAAAATAACCTTGATGCTTTTCCGCGATTTACGTAAAACAAAATAGCGAGACTGAAACGTGGTCAGTGATAAAAGTAACTAGAATCATAATATGTATTCTTTGCACATAAAGAAACGTAAATACAAGAGCAACCTTGGCATCCACACCGACGCTTGCGCATCTGTATAAAAATATAACGCTGTGACGTCACGGACCTGCCAAAAACGGTGATGATGAATATTAACTAGTATTTATTTATCCGTTATCGATGTAGCTACCTTAGTTAGTTTGTTTTTGATTCGGATCTAGCGTATTTTACATTATTCGACCGTTACAGAATGTTGGCAACAATTGCGGTAAATTCTACGTCACATTTCTCCGAAACAACATACCAGTTATTCGGAACTTGTTGTATTCGATATATTATTCTAGAAACTCGATAATAAATTTCCAACTGCCATCACTTTTATCGTTTCGTTTTGGAACGCAATCGTTTTATGGAAATTCCTAGTTTAATTTATTTAATTTAAATTAACCAACAGGATAACATAACAGTAGGAAATTGGGAAAGCCATATCTTAAAGAAAGTAAAAAATATTTAATAAAACTGTTTTTAATTTCAAACAGTAACAATCAACCAACGACAGATCAATATAAAATATTGCTAAGACAAGATTTAATTGTAAATACATAAGGCCAAGGACATAAACATATTATCCATGCACAACACAACACACGATTATTCATCACACACTTTATTCGATCGTATCTACGTCACAGTATAACAAGAAATTAAATTAATTCTCGTGTAATATGGTGTACATAATCTGCTATCAAACGAATCAAAACTGGTAGGTAATAATACTTGTGTCTACTCCTAATTCTCACGTGTTTTAAATCACAACTTCCCTAGTGATTTTTCCCTTAAATACCTTGCTTCTCATCATATGTATAGGTTGACTGATAATTAGTGAACGATATTTTAACACGTGATTGTAATCATGATTACAAGCAACTTTCTCAACTTTTTTTGTATACTCTTAGTTTTATTTTTTTACAATACCAATCGCCTTATATTATACCCTATAATATAGGGTGATTGGTATTGTAAAAAGGTCTATATATAGACCTTGGTCTAAAAATTAACGAGCATCACAAAAAATTGACACGAAGATTTAACTGACTTTACCTAAATTTATCATAAATTATAACCTCATCTAGTTAATTGTAAACTACTAACATGATGTAACAGTGCTATTTTGTAGCCTATTTACATAAATAGATGTTATTTCATTTTGTTGGCATTTCTATTTATTTATACTGCACCAACCAGGCAGTAACCCGTCCCAAATCGAACAAACAATTTGCAGATATTTTTCGTCGAATTTTCCATTGTTTACCAAACGTGTAAGTAGTAACTACTTTCCATTAGATAACTTAACCAGTGTGGTCTGTTATGGGGGGCAAGTTAAGGATAAAATGTATATTATGTTAAAATACTATCAGAAAAACCCTAAGAAGGACAATCCTGAAATTAAAATACTGGCAGCTTGTGACCAATTTTAAGATTGTAAATGTTTCAATTTAGGAATCGAAGAAACCACATTTATAATATTTAATTTTCCTTGTAATAAGTCGTTAAGTTAATTAAATAACTCACATAAGTCTTTTTACATTATATTTTGATACCGTTTAGTAGTTTCTATAATAATCCAGTCAGCTATTACTCATTGTGGTTATTATTTATTACAGTCATCGTAACAAAATGTTAATAAATAGATGTAAATTAATTTATTATAGCTTAAAATGGGTTATACTTATTTAGGATTACCTAGAAGCCTACAATATTGTGGTTCTTATGTCTTTCAATGTCAGAAAAAACAACAAATACAATAAAAATTTCAATCCGTCTGTCGGTCAGTCAATGGGTGCATCATACTTGAATCAGAAGTAATAACAAAACAAGTATTTGTTAATAACATCACACAGTCTAGTTTAAAAAGAAACAGTATGACGTAAAAAGCCACATCTTAAAAGTAGGTATCCACTATCAGCATCACCTATCGTTTTCACTCGATTCTTGCTCACATCATCATATGATTCAAGTTCCGGAACCCTTGAGATAAGATGTCCCGATTTTCTCAGTATACGAACATAAGTAAATACTTATCATAGTTTGTCGTAAATTCATGTAATCTAAAAGTAGGATCTAGGTAAATATATCTGAAGATTGGCAAATCTGAAGCTATAGGTATCCGTATAAGCATTGAATGGCAGTCATTAATTTTGAGGCTCATTTCTTTTTACTATACCGCATGTCATAAACCCGGTTATTCGTTTGTTTAGAAGGAAAGAACAAAGAATTATGAATCATTTTAGGTATTTCTAAATAAGTCTTATTTTATTATATTCCTAAGTATCTGATATAACAATAGGATAGACTGTATTCCAGCTCACAATTTGTATCAATATTGAACATTCTTCTGCCTTAAATTCCAATAAATATTGATTGTTGTCATTAAAACCTCATACTCAACATCTTAAGAGTGCTTTTCGACCAGAGATGTGCTATGCTATGTTCTCCCACCTGTCATATTCAATGGAACGTATGGTTTAGCACTGGTAGAAATGGGTTATATATATTTATTTATTAAAACTTCCATGCACATACATAAAACATAATTACACATACCTATTCCTAAGTGAATTAATGCCATGGGTATTTACCAGTCTATCTTACTTGTATAATTTTAGTAGAACCACATCTACAACTCTTCATCCCACAATTAACCCTAGATTAGATATAGGTGGAAATCCCATTCTTTCGATTGAATTTAGCCTAGACACTGTATTATTTGATGAGTAGATGAAAACAATTCTGATATCTATGTGGGAAATGCCCAACCCAACCACAACAACCAGGTTTAGGGTTAGAGACAAAAGACAGAAGACATACAAAAGTAGAAGTCACTCGTTACAGAGTCTATGACATCCTAAAAGACTAAAAATCTCATGTTTAGTAAATACCTTTTTAAACGAAGCATATTTATCTTGTTAAACTTGGTAAACATTATCATAACATAACATTTCTGTGTAAAATACAACAGTCTGAGAATCTCACAAGCATCGTATTGTGTGTAATGTGATGATAACTGATATTGAGAATTACTGAGTATTTCAGAAAAATCTAGGTCGTTTACTAAAAACAAAATTGTTACCAGAAACTCTTGTTTAGATTCCGGGACGGAACAGAGCACATTTTTTAGCTATTGCTAATCGTACTCGTATAAAGTACGAACAATAGAAACACATAATTAAAATAATTATGTTTATAAACAGCTGTACTGTTTTGGACAGAGTTATGCATTACATATAAGTCCAGCGCATACGACACTACGAATCATACCAACTACTAGTACATCGATGATGTAATACGATAGATATCAACGTAATCACGCTTTGTCTACTAATATTATAACAAAGTATCTGTTTGACAAAGTAACACTACGGAAAATTGAAGAAAAAAACTTGAAAAAAGGCACAAATTTTTTCTATTATTTATTTGGCACATAATAGTAACTCCTCTAAGCCTTCCTACAACGATAATAATATAACAAACAAAAAAGCTACTGAGACATTGAAACCTAAATACGACCTGAGGACATCAGCTATATGATCCCTTAACAAAATATCGAGATGATATTCATGAGATAAATGAACTAGGTATTATCCAAATAACCTGAACATAGCTTAGATAAAAGATTAGGTAACATTTACTAAACTGCGCTGTGTTATCTAACAGTTAACACTATCTTTAAAAACAGTATTGTTTGTAGAGTACCGAGACTGTTTCGTCTTGTTTTCATTTCTATCATCGACCGACTTCATTTTTTTCTCACAACAATGTTTCAAGATCTAAGATAGGTACAACAATACTACATTCAAACCATTTAATTTATTCCATAAGGTATCTAAATCGAAAGTCAATAGGGATGATGACGGGGTATAAAAATTAAAAATCTATTTAGTCCATCAGTTAGGTAATGAAAAAATATTAGACACATTTTTTTTATTTTGTCATAGAAGATAATAATATGTAGATAAAACGAGTTTAGGAGTGTGAGCAAATACGTCATTTGTGTCTACGTATAAAACGTGCCTTCGTCACTTCTAGAAGTGACGTCAATTGATATTTCAAATCGAAAATATTGCTTCCCTAAGAAAATAAAAAATACGCGTCGAACTTTGTAAAATAGTCTACGAAAAGGACATTGGAATGAAAATTAGTCATCTGCCCTATGAGTTACTGTGATTTAGCTGACCAAAAGACTATCCAGCAATCGAAATAACATGAATTTAACAGCTGATTGGCAAAATTTTACGTTCATCAGTTTGATCAGCCGTCCAAAAACCGAGGTTAAAATGTTTCAACGAAACCCGATGCCCGCCGTACGAGGAGAATTAAAACTAAACGTGGAAATTCAACACAATGAACTGCAAATTGAAAATATTGATTTTGTAACACTAACGCCGCTCATTGAATCAATGGCGCTGAAAACACATCGGACCAAACGTTCGACCTTTGCGTTTCTTTTTCAAAACGTATGCAATTATGCAATGAGTTTTTGTGCGAATATCATTAAGCTAACATTATTGGAACCTCGAAAGGATGAGAGTAGATTATTTCACAATTGTTAAGTTGTGATTCTTAGCAATTTGCGTTCCATAGTCTAGGACAACCCCATGGAAGACAATCATGAGGTTATGTGTATATCTATGTATGTACAAAGGAATAATTTCATTGGCAGCTATTGTAAAATTATTAGCTTATACATCTACCGACAAATAGACTTTGTACTACAATACATACACCCAAGTTAAACAAAAACTTCGCCTTTATTAGCACTTGCAAATGGGTGTACCTATGTATGAGAAAACTCGTGGCGTTCATAGTAAACCGTTAGTCATAAGAGACTGCTATTCTATAGAAACTATGTATAATATATCCTCTACTTTTTATCATGTAACATTCAGTAATGACGATATTTATTTAAATATTCTAATTTTTGTTTGATGTGTCTTTGTACCTAGGATTTAGATGTTTTTTGGGGTTTTCCATTATATTTGCAATGCATTTCAGACTAAATAAAAACAAATAGGTATGTGGGGAGTGGGGAAACCAATCATTTTATAATTATATCACTCATGTAATCGTTAACTCCTCACTACGACTTTCTCCCATCCAATAACGTTTTTTACTAAAAATGTCGCAAGGTTTTTATGAAAACCATACGATTACCTATCTTTATTTAGACTATTTTGACTTAACAACAATACCTATGCGTAAGTAGTTAAGAAGTTCATTGAACTTGTTAGTGCAAAAATCTTGTAATTCTCCTAATTAAATTGTAACAATAACTAGTTAGCAAATGTGTTATAAAAGTACCGATGTCTGCTAATGATGCATGAGTAGTCTTGTAGAGAATCTCATACAATTAGATATAAGTATTGTAAGCGTCTTGCAAAGAAAAACACTGAACGACCTTGCCACCTACGTGGACGACTATTTAACATACTTTTTATGATACAATGTATCACCAGTGGAAATAGATCAAGTACCTATAATAACTTAAATATCAATTATAGATATAATGTTTGTTTTGTTTTAATCAATGTTCTACGTACCTTAAAATGTATAAGTAATGTTCTTTCGTTCACTAAACTTATCTTGCAGTTGTATGATAATCAAATAATTACTCGTATTTTTACTCTAAATAAAAATGAATAACAAAACAAAGGATTATCCGCCATATTGCTTTTGCCAAACGTCGATTAGGTGTCGTTAGATTCATATTTTTGAATATTAATGTTTGTAACTAAAAGAAAATTTGTAATTTTCGGCCTATTGGCAAGTTTAAGCAGTCGGGACCCATGAAAGCCATAATTGTAATGGAATGGGTCCCGACTGCTTAAATTTTTCTTGTATTGTTTTTTCATTTTAATAATGTTTTTGCTTTCAACTTACATTGCTTTTTGTTTTGAAAGTAAAATGCATTCGCAAACGTTATTAATATTAAACAAAAATGACCGGTCGTAATTTCAATTTCCCGCCTGGCAAATGGGTGTTCTCTTGTTTCAAAATATTTACGAGTACTGGCCTAAAAACAGTATCTAGCCTGTAAAGAGTTACTTATAAGTAGGTATGAGTATATTTAAATGCTTGCTAGAAATAAATCTAAATGTCATCAACGGGTAGTAAATACTTATAAGCCACCTGCCCACTTGCCTCGCACCATATGAATAAACATCAAGGTGAAACCTCATAACACAACAACTAGACATAAGTATGTACTGTACGTAGGTACGTGCACGAGTTTGTATGCATTAGTGGGTACTCAGTATACTAAAGTACTATAATTTCATAATTTTTACCGAAAACAAACAAATAAAGCAAAACCCATTCGATAAATTGAACATAATAACACGGCTAAAACAAAGCAGTTACACGCTCCTAGCAGGCAAGACATAATCTTATCAATTCGTGACAAAGCCAACTGACGATAACGCAAATATTTTCTTCGATATCTTAAAGAAACTCAAGTGACCTCACCTGCGATATTTCTCCTTTTTCGATTCCACCGGCATCAATACCGGTTCCGTAGACTTGGAAATACACCATTCGTTCACTGCACTCACAGTAAGGAACTCTGAGTCCGGCGCATGGCATACCTCAGAGCCGAACTCGTCTGAAGATACAGTAATACTGTCGTACTTCTGGTACGGAACCATGTCGAAGGACGATATCGACTTAATACTAACATTGTCATAATTAGCACGATCACCAAAGTCACCAGAGGAGACTGACGCGTCGTCTCCTCGTTCACTTATTTCATCACTATTTTCTTCGTTTATCAAAGTGTCTGTAGAATGATCAGCAGACAGCGTCTCCGCTGCACCGTCATCTATGTTCACTACATACTCCTTGCCGTTACTCAAATTGTCACTGGAATCACTACTACTGTCCGAACTATCGTCCGTGGACTCATCATTGTGTTCATGACTTGGCGCCTCTTCCTCATTGTCTGATGGGTCTGATCGCTTAAGTCTTAACAATTTTTCTAGATCACTCTGTTTAACTCCGTAAGACCAATGCCTTTCCCCAGGATGTCCTTGACTTGCATTCGATTTTTTCCTCATAACAGGTGGTTGTCGAGATCGTCTCGTGACCACAGGCGATGAGTTTGGGGTGGCAAAGGAATAACGTCGTTCTACAAATTTAGTTTCTTCTGGAACAGGTGATTCCCTTTCCTCCGTCTCCGGTGTAGGGTCATCCTTAAATTGGTCCGGTGGTGGTGGTGGTGGTGGTGCAGGTCTATGTGGTACAATAACATCTCCTGGTTTCCGGTCTGAAATGAAACCTGAGGAACTGGATTCGAAACTACGTTCTGAAGTATTTGATAAAATTGAATTCACAGATATATTCGAATTTCTATCTTGAGACTTCGCCACTGGGTACAAATGCGGGAAATGGCTTTGTATCGGATGAGCTACATTTGTTAAACTTCCCAAAGGTGATTTGCACTTATCTATTGATTCTCGAGATCCACCGAAATTGTTTAAGTTGCTCCTTTCAAAGCGGAGAATCATATCCTTAACACTAGACCTGTCCTTTCTGATGATAACACCATCATCGTCGGAAACATTTCCGGAAGACGATTGGAGCTCGTAGTCGAGCCGGGTGCAACACTCTTCTTGTGTCATGGTGTGATGTAGACAAACACAAGGTTACACAAGCCGCACACTCGGGTGAGCGGGCACATATCAAAACGTCCGCGGTACGCACTCCGACACGCGCGCGCCACTGATAACCAAACACGACTGACAGCGGCGCGCGCGCTGCGCCACGCCGCGGTCGCCCACCGCTTTCATAAAACACTAATGCACAGCACACACAGCCAGCTGGAAACGGAACGCGGAGTTCTACTTATAATGGACGCATATTAATCACCGTACAAAATAATATTTATTTGGTTCTTTTGCGCTAAATCATAAGCATTAAAACGGTTACGTGTTACGAAACCTTCGTAAAATGCTTTATTGTCAAAAATTGTAATGATATGAACGCGTTTCATACACAGATAAAAAACTACTCTCCAGGAAAAAAGAAACGTCCAGATTTTCATGTCATTATTTTCTGTCTCCGAATAATGTTTTAAAGTAAGTAAGCGTGGGTATGAAAAGTCAGTCGGTTAGTTCAACATCAGTTGGTGTGTCAAGATCTGTGTTTATCTTACTTGTATCGGTTGTTATTGTGTGATTGGCAATCGAGTACAACAACAAGCAGCCGTCTGGGGTTACTAAACCCAACAGTACTAAATCGTATTAATTAAGGCTTTGAGCCACTACCAAGGTTGTTGCTGTCGCTTACAATTTACTTGAGCTATAGAAAATAAGGTAAAATCTGTTCGTCCAATTAACGTGAACTTAGTTTAATTGATAGAATAATAAATCTGGGCTCCTTCATCAAATAGAATATTATTTAGTTGAATCACTGTGGCGACATCGTGACGATTTGATTGCTGATAGCGTTATCTAAAAGACGACCTTTGAATGGGCAGGAATTTAGGTAATTAACATTTTTTAATTATTCTCTGTGAATTAAATAGTACGTAAAAATGTGTGTACGCTGAGGTTTCCTTCCTTAACTTAACATGTAAGAGAACGGTAACCTGTCTTCCATTCAAATAAGTAATTAACTTACTTTTGCTAAACACTGTAAGAATTGAGTACGTTTCGGTGCTTCTTCTCAGAAAAAGCAATGATTTTTGTTGCTCAAATTATTATAATCTTATTTGCTTATTTATCATTTGTTATATAATATAAATCACGAACGAACGAAGCATTCAACTTAATTTTTGTTGCCAATAAATTGGAAAATAACGTATCACTGTAAATTCATTCCATTTTAGTCTATCATTTACACTCATCCGCATCGCATGAGTGAGCACGCTACCTGCTTCCGAAGCATGATACAAGCTTATAAAATGCATCGTTGCAATTATAACACGGAGAACACTATTACTGAGTTTTCTAGATCAGAATCAACGGAGAAAATTTCCATGGCAAGATACTTCACGATACGTAAGCATTAATTAAGACTATTGAATAATTCGTTTGTATATTTTATAGGTATTGAAAGCATGTACTTGTATTTTATTTGTAGGTATTGTAAACAAACATTTATTTTTGTTTTTAAATAACTCTTCTGTGGCATGTGGTTCTCGTCATTATTAACGATTTCAATATTTTAGACGAATAATCATAAAGAGACAATACAAATCCAAATCCAAACCAAATAAGGTAAACTAGTAAAAGTTTAATAAAATCTGAAGCTGGAAATCAATCGCTTTGCTATGTGTACGTTGTATACTTCTCTTTTTTTTCTGTTATTAAATTTAAAATTAAAACGACTAAATAAGCGAACACAAATAAAGTATAATAAACGGACAACAATTCTTTATTCAAACTCCATAAAAATAAAATTGTACTATTTTGGTAGCCAGTACCACTAATCAACTTCTAAGCGCCTGAAGGATCCTTCTACTCCGAATAAGTTAGAGGAGTTCTTTGGACAGCCAGGCCTCTTGGACTCCTCCGAGCGTGCCTCCTCTTGTTTCAAGAACCAGTCGCGATAACTCTCTACTTTAGCTTTCCAGTGATCTGCGAAAATTACATTATGTGTGAGTTTCTAGTTACCGCTTTTATGACACTTACATTACTTTGCTGTCTGCGAATTTGTATGCGTATAAATATTTACTTGTTTTTTTTTTGAGGTTGAAGTTTCAAGGAATTATGTCTTGAAGAGTAACCAGTGTTCTGTTCTGTGTCAAGAAACTGGTTTGCTAACCATGGAATTAGTAACAGTTCTATTGTGTCACTATCCTTTTTTATACGACGACGGTGTAAAAAACGCCACACACTATAAACGTTTGCAACACTTTGGGCATTACATGCGGGCATACCTCAGCAAGGGGTACAACAGAGAAGAAGTCTTCTCTTTTCTGTAATTGTACCTATCTGTCAGACACTCAGTACCAGAAAAATTTAAAGTACCTTTCACTCCTCAAGAAACCTATATGCTACAATTACACATACATTGTCTGTCAGTAACTTAAACATATTATGTGTATATGTCGTCATAATGCACTGGGAACTGTTTAGTTCTACAGTCTACAACGTCTACAAGCCATTACTGCAATATAGTTACACAATAGCAATGACTACTTCCATTTTCTACTTACTAGTAATTCGTTGTTAAAGAGTCACTGCAATGATTTGTGGTTTTTGGAATCATACATGTTAACGACTAAATTATACCTGTTAAAATTCCAGTGCCGTGAAAGTAATTGTGTCATAATAATATATTGGATAATACTATATTTTTAACTAGTACGTATTCATATTTAAAGGTTTCTCACTTGCGTCATTAGCTTTTAAAGATTTACTAATGAGCTAATAGGCACAATGAACATGCAGAAACTCTTAGTAAAGATTTAAATAGAACTAAAGACTCCGATTTCAAAATTCTCGATTGTGTTAGCCATAGTAGCTGACATCTGTTACACCAGAATAAATATAACATCGTCTATTGTTGGATACAGGTCTCCAATATCAGACTTTGGAGCTTAATCTTTAACTCCACCTTGTAATCATCATCACTCCACCTAACCGGATGATGTCCTTTTTTAAGAGGGGAAAATCACCCTATGGCTTCTCCCCTCTTGAGCGAGGCGATAGAGAGTGTCAGACTCTGCTGTTCGAGCCGGAGCCCCGGTAAACCCGCTAGGTAGTCCGCAGCTCAACCGGATGATGCCCTTTTTTTAATGACGGGGGAAACCTTTAAAAGGCGCCAAGCTTTTTAGGAATAAAAGACTAGGGAGTGTGGCATTTTTACCCGACTAAAACCACCTCTACACCTGTAAGGAGCAGCGAAACCTCTTAGTAGACCTGCTCCGGAACCCCCACGGTGCAACGCCTGTTACGGCACATCCCTAGGGAGACGTGCATCTCCCATTAGCCTCGCTGTGCAAGCTGCACGGCAGCACGTGACCACTGTGCCACCGTCTTCCGTGAGGTCAACCGGATGATGCCCTAGGCTACGTAGGTCCTATAAACTCCTGGAGTCTACCATATATGTTACAATACCTGTTAACTCTTGCAAGGAGCCATCAGTACCACCATATTCAACAGGAAGGATAGACTTTGGTATTGTTTTATACATGGCCGGATAGTTTTGATTGTGGACACGAATCTGTAACCCAAACAATAGTGTTATTAATCGACTGCTTTTGTTAAGCATACAGCCTACTTCAATGAAACGATACTTGTATCACTATTGGTTAGAACTTGTTAAAACATAAATTACCAAGAAACATGACTGTAGTGTTAAATTGTAATTCTTTAATGTTTTCTATTGACGTAACAAAGGCCTGACGCCTTTTATTCCCGGAAAGTGTAGTCAGCCATAATATTATACTGTAAGAAATAACAACTTTTCCCTCGTTTGTCAGACCTGGGAAATTAACGTACAGACTAGCTCAGTACTGGCATTTGCAGCATTCGACTTAAACGGCTCTGTTCTAATAAAATAATGTAGATACTAAGTAAATAAATAGAAATACACCGATATTGTTTCTATTTTTCTATTAATCTATCGAAGTAGGTACAAATAGATAAATCCAAAGGGAAGTACCTACTAGTTTTCTCCGGAAATACCAAAGAAAAAAGCTATAATTTAGACGAAGTAAGAAATTAATGTAGAGAAAACTGATATAAGAAACTTCGTAAAGAAATTAACACGTTATACTAACTACTAGAATGACAACTTGATTAGGTAATAGCATAATTAAGGTAAATTCAAAGTCAAAGTCAAAGCATTTATTTCAATTAATCCTTAATTAGGCACTTTCGAAACGTCACACTGAATTATCCGTCACTCTGTCTGTCAGTAAAGCTAGGTGCTCATTCCAAAGTATAGCTTCGAATGCAGAAGAGCGAGAAACTCCATCGTATACTTTAAACATCAATCAACATTAACCTACAAAATATAAAGACGTTATGTCACATAACATTAAGAACTAAATTCCTTACCCTTTTCTTTAATTTGTCCGTTAAAAATGCTTTGAATATCGCAAAGGCTGTTTCGAATCCTACAGGCGTGTTTAAAATATGAGCCCCCTTCACTCGAATCGGGAGACCCTTCTCAAACGACGAGATGACTTTCTTGGCTAACGCTGGAGTCCATTGACTAAGCACACTTATACCTACATCTTTCATGTCAATTATTAGCACCTGAAACATAAAAAGAAAATGAGAGACCGAGTTATATGTAAAGATTTGATTATGAATGCTTTTAAAAACTTCTTTGGTAGGCGTTTTTCAGCGAAATACAAATTCCTTCAGAAAGGAAGGTAAGGAAAGAAATGTCTGTAAGCGACCCTTATAATCCCATCCTGACTGGAATGCCTTCAAATTGAGCTTACCTCGCCAGCCACGGAGAAATTGTCATCTTCAAGCATTAATATCTCGGTCACCATGAGAGCCGTCTTAATTAAGTCAGACAGGTGGTACTTGGAAGGGTCAAAGACCCCAACCCTCACTATACTTATTCGTGGCGCATCGTCTCCAGCACAATTCTTCAATGGTAGAAACGCTCTGAAAGTAAATGAAATATTCATTTTTATCTATCCAGCGGGCTGAATGACTACTGCTAAAATATAAATGTATTCGCACAAAAATAAAAGTAGAACGCTGGAGCCGTTTCCAAAACCACATTTCAGCCGAAAGTGCCCACTGTTCCACTTTCCTCATTTAGTCAGCATTGATTAGACGCTGGGGTAAAAATATTTTCTTACCCGAGTTTAAGTATTTCTTGAACCTTAGCTCCGCTGGGATCTCTATTTGCGAAAAATTCTGGTATAACGGATTTTAAAGTGTAATACATATCAAACTTCTCTTTGGCTCTTTCAAGACTGTATTTCCCACCGCGCAAAAATCCTATCAGCCATTGATCCGCTGAAAATAATATTTGTTTTTATTTTAGAATATGCATCAAACTTTAGTCTAGAAAAACGCGTTGCACATAATATTATAAAAATATAATTACAACGAAAATTAAATTAAGTGCGATAAAGAATACAAAACGATACTCGTAGCGACATCTATTCAATAGATATGGAAACTACAAGGCGGTTACCGACATCACTTGTGTCAGTACTAACGTTGTGAAAAGCGTACCTACCACTTGATTTAATACAGAAAAAGTATCATAGATGTCGCTACCAGTCGCACGTTGACCTTTTTCAATATTTTTTTGTATAGTACTCTAACCAAATAAGGCCTATGCCCCAATAAAGCCTATTTTGAAAATTTCCCTCTTCCCGATGTCAAATGGTCGCCAAAGTTTGTAGAAGTGTGCATGCACATTACTTAACTAATTTGAGCACAGCAAGCAACCCGTGCCGCGATTATGTTGGAACCTACAGTCGAAAACAATCACGACGTGGAGCGCACTTTAGTTTTTATAAAATTCGAGTAGCGTAAACTGTTAGTATTTTTATATTTATCAGTATACGACGTGCCGTGTTTTGTCTATATGACAATTATACATTTAGCCATCTCCTCACATTAGTGAAATAGCTATAATATCGGTGTATTTCATATAATCGTTGTTTTGTTTACCTATGTGCCATGCCCTAATAAAGCCTACAAAAAAAACGTGTAGGCCTTATTACGGCATAGTTGTTTTTCAGTAATTTCATAGAAAACGGATCACCAGCTTCTGTCAAAAAGAAAGCCAATGGATTTTGCAAAAGATGGAAAACGCTGTTAAAATGGTAGAAAGGGGTAAATGGGGTGAATAGATACAGAAAAGGGGTGAATGGATATCGGGAAATTCTTCATAGTATCTATTCAAACCTTGAATTCTGTTCATCCTGTTTTACCTGGTATGCTGTTGCAGCCAGATATAACTTCCCAAGAAGTACGCACCATCTAAAGAGTGGTTCGACTACTCAAAAGCTAGGTCGGTCGCTAAATTGGCTACAGAACAAGAAGTTGTTCTCATTCGTTTGACTGATGCTGGGACGCCGATGACTTCAAAGATGTTACATGGGTATTGCATGATGAGAAACTCGTCAAGTCTGATGTATAATGACCAAAATTAATTAATAAGGTCTCATTACATTTATTATAAGCATTGACAAAGTTTTATTATAATTAAGAAGTTGAATGCTTACTAGTTTTTATTGAGGCCTTATTAAGACATAGGGTTCCCAATAAGGCCAAAGTGACACTTTAGTTATTTGTGCTTACAAAATTGTAATTTTTATTTCTAAAGCCATTTTGATTCCATTATTACAAAGTTTAATAAATAAATATAAGATTTTGAAATTATCAGCCCATTGTCATTTTAAACCTACGAGCTAGGCGGTAATAAAAATAAGGTAGGCCTTATTTGGTTAGCTTACCTTATATGTTTTTTTTATTTTATTTTTACAAGCTTTTATTTTGATGTTATTTGTGCTTACAGAAGTTTTGTGCTACAGTATTTAGATTTCAAAATCTCAGGAATTGTGCAAAAGACTTGTCCATAGAAAACATAACATAACTGTTACCTAAGTACCTACGAACTTTTTACCAGTTATAAGCAAATAATATCTAGGTAAATATTGTGTTTCTTTATGTAATTAAAGACGTAATTTATAAATTATATCACTTACTTGGTTGTACAGATTGAAGATGCGGTTGTTTCCAGAGCCATTCTCTTAGCGCTAGAAGATCAGACTTCACTCGTTTTGGTTTCTCATTGAGTTCTTTCTCAGCTACCTTCTTCAAAGCAGGTGGCAGTGGCCGAACAGACATTTTTATTACCTTGTTGTCAGATGCAACTCATTTATTGTAATCAAGCGGCGGCATATAAAACCTGCAATTATCAATTTTATCTTTGTGTTTTTGTTTTTGTTTGATAAAAAGTGCACACTGCATATAAAGTGCACTTATCCATATTAAGCATTATGAGATAATTCTATATATAATTTTGTCTTCTATAATTTTACCGTCTAATAGTACCAAACTACCTCAATACAAATTCTCTATTATTAAAAGCGAACGCGCAACGCCTAAGAATTCGCACTGCTTAACTAATTGGACTGTACGCAATAGACGTAGGTAAAAACGTATATTTCTAATATAGGCTAATTTATTATTTAATTATACCTACCTGGAGGACTTAGCTTACAAGATATGCAATAATCGATACTAGAAATGGCAATGGGTACCTACTATTGATATCAATTTTTGTTAACGACTTTCTCGGTGTCTATAGTCAATACCTATTCATACGAAATACTGATTTCCAATTTCGTATGATTTCAATTTCTTCTTAAGATAATAACAATTAGACCATCTAGAGATCTAACTTCATTCTACTCTTCTGTAATGATCTAACTTCTATCTAGACTAAAATTGACACACAGCACTTAGATCATTGCCTGCATGACCTAACCAGACCAGAATGTCCTGTTCTTGTGATCCTTGTCATTGGATGACCTACCTATGATCTTAATGTAACCGGTTAGGTTGGTAAGTTAGGTACTTAAAGTACGGCAGTCGAAAGGTTAGAAGCCCTAAACCTGAATGTAATTAAATCTCTTCAATGTTAAATCCCTAACAAAATGTCCTGACATTGCCCACATCTGTCAATGACCGTTATATCATTCGACTTGTATCCAATATTTAATAATTTATTGACTAAAAAGGCTCTCGAAATAAACCACAAACAAAAACCAAATAATGGTACGAAAATAATTTAAATACGAAATTATAGAAAGGGTGTTAAATGCAACAACTTTTTAATCAATTTTATGCAAAACTACTGAACAAATGAAGATGAAATTTGATACTATGATAGGTCAACCCTGAATTACTCATAACACAAGATA
Organism: Spodoptera frugiperda; assembly: GCF_023101765.2. Lineage (NCBI taxonomy): Eukaryota > Metazoa > Arthropoda > Insecta > Lepidoptera > Noctuidae > Spodoptera > Spodoptera frugiperda. The sequence goes on from NC_064212.1 coordinate 5,975,858, forward strand.
TTTATCTCAATAAAACAACAGAAGCCGCAAATGGAGTCTAGTATTTCATAATTAAACTCGCACTCGTTAATTAAATTAGCGAGTAAGTCACGAAGCTTACCGATTACACCTATAAATATCCGTCTAACAAGGTGATATTAATTACATTGTTTACTTGAATACTCACCTACATAATATACCTTATAATTTAAATAAAAAATCATGGACTCTTACGTTTTTGACCCACAAAATCTCTGTTTTAGTACTGTCTTGTTGTGAATGTAACCTCCCACTTCTGGCAATGAACAGGTGTTATAAGACTTTAATTTACTTTATAACTAAATCACTAATTAGATAGCTTGTTAAATATTATTAAAATAATTAATTAATATTATAAAAAGTAAATCATTACAAACACCGCGCGCAACGATACGTTCGTTTTCTCGTAAGACAACTAACTAAAAACGTCGAAATTTTAATTTATACATATAACACGATCGTTTAAATTTCAAGTACATAGTTTGTCCTTGACTAGATTAATAGGTCGTATTAACAACTATAGAACTGTAAACTATATGTATCGATGCTACCATTAGTACCCCAATGCGATACGACCAAAATTATAACAAAAGAAAAGTCTAGCTGAAAAGTATTATAGAGTCATAATTCTTGGATGTGTTTTTCCACAAGAGGGAAGCATTAGTGTACCTAATTTAATTTAAGTCAATATTATTTTTAATATCAATATTATTCAAGTAATATTACAATATTAAAATGTAAGCAAAATGTAAATAAAAATGAATCACTGAAATTGTTGGCAAGGAAAGTATTTACGCAGAAATAAAAAATAATTTTAAAAAGTTCCAGAAGAAAATTCAATAAGAATTTCATTTCTTTAGATACTTAGCTAGTAAACATATTAATATCAAGTATAGTCACTTGAATGATGTGTTGACATAATTAAGAACACAAGCCATTTGGGTGATTTCGAATTTTAAAAATAATTCGGATTTTTTTTTGGTCTGTAAGCAAGAAAGAAATACCAAACTCTATAGGTTTTCTGCAAATTAATTTAAATATCTAGAAAGCATAGATATGATTCAGTTTTAATTGATCATAATCACTCAATCATGTAACTGATTATTAAAACTAAACAATAAATAATAATAATATTCGAATGATAAAACATTATAGTCAACAAAAGATTCGCACAACGACACGATAAACTTAATTCATAAAGCAAAACATTCATTAAACAAAAGATATTTTGACCTACCGCTTACAATCCTAGTTTTTGATATTCACTGGATACGATTCCAACCTTCATATCAATTTAAAACTCTCCCCTAATAAACCAACTGCACAGCACTACTTGATAGTATAAACTGGCACAGAATCACAAAAATGTATTAAAAACTATGAGAAGGTGATGTCAAAGACTGTCTATACATATATTTTACCGCCAAACAAGTGATATAGCAGCTGATCTCATACTTGTAAAATGTAAGAAACGTTATCTCGTAGTGACATTGAGGCTACCCATTTCATACCCAACTTCATACTAATACCTATTATAAAGAAGAAATATTAGTTTGTCTGCATTGAATGGGAAACTACTGCACTATTTTTATGATAAGTAACTATCGTGAGACATACTAAATTAACTAGAAAATCACGGTTTACTCACTGTATGGTGAAAAGCTCTACTAGTTTCGAGTTACAGAAGGACTCTTCATCATGAGCAGCGTGCGCAGACGCGGCGACGTCGCAGGCCTTAATGTGTTATGTAGATACGTGAGTAAACTGTAATTTGCTAGCTCACCATTAAAATCATAGTATTCGAAGAATAACATAGGTTACCAATATCCCATTATTACCACATAATTAAAATTTTAAACCAAACACAAGGAAACAAACATAAGGAAATCTTTTAAACCAAAACAAGTGAAACCGAAGCACAAACGGTAGTGTAGTATATAAATTACCTAGATTGTATGTATGTATACATATTGTATGCACAAAGTGTCTAACTAACGTACACGTAGTAATTAATGGTAATTGAATAATTAGTACGTGCTTCATTTCTGTAAATATCGTGAATTCTGAAACGAGAATTGGGTATGGATAGTGTTAAAAGACATGAGAGCAAATATAGCAACTATTTCTACAGTGCCAATAATAATTAATCTAAACCTATTTCCAATATTTAAACATTATTGTAGGCACCCACCAGAAATTATAAAAAGCAATATGTATTAGGAAAAAATAATGTGTTGTAAATAATGCATTTTCCAAATTATATTTTTGCTGGTTTTTGGCGTATCATAGTTACACCGAGGGCAATCAATATTTGTTACATATTCTTCTCCATAAAAACATATTATTAAATACTAGCTACTTCCACGCGGTTTCACCCGCTCTGCTCGGCTCCTATTGGTCATAGCGTGATGTTTTATAGCCTATAGCCTTCCTCAAGAAGTGGACTACCCAACACAAAAAGAATTATTCAAATCGGAATAGTAGATCTGGGGATTAGCGCGTTCAAACAAACAGACAATCAAACAAACAAACTCTTCAGCTTTATTATTAGAATAGATATTAGTATAGATTTTACACAATCTATCTGTAATAATTAGTAATCCATGTTAGGGACAGTAGCCAAAATCAGAGCATAAACAGTGCAAGCTTTCAATTAATTGTAATTACTTACTTTAGAGATGATTATGAACATAAATCATGAATCACATGCAACATTGTGATTACAAAATATTTATAACTGTCCCTCCCAGATAAGATTTGTACCCAATATGTGAGCGATAGTGTCCGATAAATTAAACATACTCGTAACTAACAACAGGAAAGAAACGACATATTAAATAAATTGTGCAAAATATCTTATACAAAAAATATGTAGGCATTTTTAACTTATTTACTTACCTTAACCAATTAGTTTGTAACCACTTTCAACCATTAGATTTAATTAAAAACAAAATTATTATAATACATGTTAACAATAAACAAAATGGCAGCATAATATTCTTTTTTTAAATAAAAAAAAAACGAGTTCGAAACCAGCACTTTATTTATTTTAAAAAGTTTTTACTAAAAAGGTACGTTTATGTGCAAATTATTTTAAATTAGGAACGGGCAAATCAGTCTATATCAAGTTTTCTAAAGGATCCGTCTTCCATGAAGTCGTGGGCTACCGGTGGGCCAAGACGTTTCGACTCATCTGTTCCCAATTGTTCTTCCACTTTCATCCAGTCATGGTATTGCTTGAACTTACCCACCCAATATTCTGCAAGTTTAATTGTGATAATTTAACATAGATCATACTGGTCACTACATAATATAAAACAAAGTCGCTTTTTCTGTCCCTATTTCCCTCTGTAAGCTTAAATCTTTAAAACTACGCATCGGATTTTGATGCATTTTTTTTTAATAGATATAGAGTGATTTAAGCCGAAGGTTTATATATAATACATGCATCATATCACCATTGCACCCATGCGAAGCTAGGGCGGGTCGCTAGTAATTGTAGTAAACTTATATCTGGTTTAAATAAAAAAAGTAAGAATAATGCTCTTCAATTTACCTGTAAGTTCTGGAATCGAAGGACCGGTTCCACCGTATTCTGGGGGTACTACTTCTTTAGGGATATCTTCCATCAACTCCTCTTGATTTTTGTGAATCCTCAACTGTAAATATAATAAAAAAAGCTTAGAAAAATATTTTTTATAACATATTTTACTTCATTTTCGTGTCTAAAATTTGCATTGAAAATAATTACGCTGGTTTCCTCTCTTCCATACACCAGCTAAATTCTTAATTTTAAAACAATAACTGCCGAACACAGTGATATTTAATGATTACTTAAACTAGTTCTTAATCTTGGTTAACTAAGCATTAAATGATATTGAATGCGGCAGTAATATATTTTCTAAATTAGGCATAGCAAATTAAAACAAATGATTACCCTTTGTCTAGCTTTTTCATTTAGAAATCCTTGAATAATTGTGATGACCTTCTCAACACCGGAAGGTAGGTTTATGTGGTGGCTGCCTTTCAGTCGAAGTGGCATGGAATCCTGAAATAGATCAAAAGTAAATAAGTAATACTGTATCATATAACAATAGATGTTCATTGCTTACTTGTTAAGTCAATCAGAAATGGTTTAAGATTTTAAAGGTTAAACAAAATTACAAGAAGCTCCCTTGTTCCCGAAAAGAGTAATTGAGCAAAATTATAACAAATAATAGAAATAAACCAAACCAAACAATATGGGAAATAAACCAAATCTCTGGCGTTCAGCAATAATTTTCAAGGTCAGTCTTAAAATTGCGAATATCGAACTTAGGAGACCAATTACACGGTAATCCAGTTGCAATTTAAGTTGTATTTTACTTATTTTACAGTCCAAATTGGCTTGCATACGTACTTGGCTAACAGCAACCATCTTCTTCAACATCGATGGTGTGCCTTGAACGAAGTGAGACATTGTGACTCCCTCGTAATCTGTGACGATCTTAATACCAAATACACAGGCAATATCGTCCTCCAACACCATAATCTGGAAAATATAAGATAAAAAATGGAAAACACCATTCATTTAACCATGTTATAAGCAGAGATGCTCGTGAATGTGAGACTTACTTTTCGCCAGTCGCATTTTAAGGATAGGAAATTCTAAACGATACGATTCGCCAGTCACATTTAATTTCAAATGATAGAAAAATAGAATTGCTACTATCAAATACAAAGAAAAACCCTTTTTTTACTTTAGAGTCTTGCTTACTAAACACCACCCCGTTCCTGTTCCTGCTTTTCGAGCCGGAGCCCCGGTAACTCCGGTATCATCTATTGTCATGCCAAAAATTTCGAAATCCGAACTCGAAATCATTGGATTTAGGAATATCAGACCTCTCAACCAACATAGCAGTTACTAAAATAACCTACACACATGAACCAGTAACTGTTAAATAAAAGCACGTGTCGTACGTCGGTATGTATGTACTTTGTAATCTGAAGTGTTTTAGTCATCACCCATCAACCTTCGGTTTATCTATCATTCAGTAATCACGAAATTAATAAAGCTACCAAGTGCAGCTGTACTGTACTGTACGGTACATTTTTACGCAAAATGTTAAACATTACTTAGTATTTTGTGACATAAAACGTGCTGAAAGTAGAGATGTGTTCTTTTTCTAAATGATTTTAAGATTTAGGTCGTAAGACCTAATAGTAGCCATCATGATTTTGCTCAAGAACTGATTAGAAATATTAGAAAAATATTTAGTCTACTACAAAAAGCAAGAAGCCAAGAATTCCAAAATCTTTCTCTGTCCACATAGGTATATAAGGACCCTAGTAACAACTGGCCTCCCCTGGTCTGATAGAAACTAGGTACTAGACTTGACAAGACTAATGGCTTAATAGTAACCGATCTCAATCAAGAATCCGTTTCTGACATTCATTGCATAGAGTTTCTATCAAAAACTGAGATTGATACAGAGTTGTTAATTCGCTGTTAGAAGAGAAGAATAATTAAAAAGATAAATAGAAGATAAATAATGTTACCTGAACTAAGTAATACAGCATGCACATGATTTCCCCTACATTGTGTTCCGAGGGGTCGTATCTGCCGGCTCGGATGAGCAGCACTCGAGGACACAGCTTGCCTTTCGGATTTGGTAAGATTAAACATGTTCTGTAATTAGAAGAAATTACATTATTTATCATTTTGAAAAAATACTACTTAACTACTTGTATTTGTTAGAATTATAATTAAATTAGCTTCTGCCAAGAGCTTCGCCCGCGTTCCGGTGGTATAAAAGATAGTCTATCTGTTATTCCAGACCATAATCTACATAATCCTGTTTCAAATTTCATCCTAATCAAAAAGCCAAAGATACAATTTTCTTACCCAAGTCTGAAGAATTCCAAAAACTTAGGGTCTGTAGGTAGGATTCTTCGTGTGATTTCAGGAGCTGTAGTTCTGAGAGTATAGTACAAATCCAACTTCTTCTTAACTCTTTCTAGACTGAACTTACATCCTCTTAAAAACGCTATGAGCCATTGGTCCTCTGTAATATAAACAACATAAATAATAATTTAAGTAAATGTCTATTTTGAACGGAAAATTATTTTTCTGAAATATTTTATTGCATCACAACCAACATTACAAGGAATACAAAAAGTTTTTGTATTCCGTGATTACTATTATATCCTGATTACTTATTTATTTCCTTATTTTCGCATAGACATGAACATATTAAATAACACGACCCGGGTTTTGAAGGATACAGCCATGGTCATACAGAAAATGCAATCTATTATTGGCTCATAAGTCTAATCGAATCTATTTTAAGAAACTGACTATATTTACATCGAATATTACTCATTTAAAAAACAGTTTGCATAATTATTATGTTCTAGTAAAACCGGTAAAACTACAACAATTAAGATTAAGATAGATTAAGGTTATGTATTTAGGCCCTTTTTATAAGGGGGGAAAATCAGACTCTTACTGCCTAAAAACCACCCCGTTCTTATACTACTACTTCTGATTTATGACCCTGTTCCTGCTCCTGCTTTTCGATGTATTTAGGCCTAGTTTAGATTTTAGTATTCATAAACTGCGTATCAAAATGTTTTCTTACAATAAGCAATTATTTTTTATTATTTTTATATCTGTTATCATAGTTATAATGTTTAAATTGTAATGAACAATGTCTGTGGCAAACACAGATTAAGATCGAATTTCATATAGATAATGTTATCGACTTATTTGTAAGGAAAATAGTCTTAAAACCATTGATATATAAGGTTTATTTATTTATCAATGATTGTAACATCCGTGTACATAGAATGAAAGCATTCATGGCAAAAACACCTACTGAATAGGTGTAGTCAGTTAATTGATATTTCATGAGCACGATTCATAGATAACTACTACTTATATCTTTATATTGCCTTGGTTTTACTGCAAATAAACTGAATGTAGATAAGCTATTAGTTGCTATGAACATCGATCATTGCTTTTAATACTTTTTTGTAAGGGGGAAAAATCATCCAATATCTTCTCCTGCCTTGGGTGAGGCGAGAGGGAGTGTCAGACTCTTATTGACTAAAAACTACCGAACCGGAGCCTCAGTAAACCCGATAGGTAGTCCGCAGCTCCGGATTACTTTTGATACTGGATTAGTATTAATTTTTAAACCATCAATGGCTGGATCCGCATGCACATCATGCTTGTCTGCTTCATTCTCTTTCTCATGATCCTTTATCAATTAATTTTGTTATTGCTGTTGAGTCTCAACCAGATTATGTTTTAACGTAATCTGGTTCATTGTAATTATTATTAAATCTGAAGGCTACACTTCAGTTTACAAGTGTAGGAGTGTAGTATTTGAGATTAGCTCCAGCTAGGTATATAAAACACAAACAAACTCATTGTTACGATGTTAACTACACTCCTCATTATTTCTTTACACTAACACACTTCAAACTACACCGGTCTAACTAATATATTCAACGTGTTTTGAACTTTGCTACATAAATAACAAAGTTAAAAATATATTTGAGGGATTTTCATACCTGTTCTTGCTTTCAGGTGTGGTTGTTTGGCAAGCCAGTCCTTCAAATGTTGTAAATCATTGGCTATTTGCTTTGGGTTCTCGTTCAATTCCTTTTTGGCAATCTCAGCCAATTCTGGTGTCAGTTCACGTATCATTGTGATGTGGTTGATTTCTGTGGACATGCGAATTTACAACATTTATTTTATTATGTTCGAATACATTGATTAGTGATGCGATAAATACTTTTGTAACAATTTTTATCAAAACTTACACTAGCAGACTACTAGGAATTTAATAGCTAACAGAGAACACAGTCTACCTTATAGGTATTAAAATTTCACTGAATTGAAAACAGGACACTTTATGCACTACTATACGCTTGAAACACTCTGTTACACTGACAAATATCGAGCAATCACAAAACGAATAAATAGTTCTAAGGCCTAAGGAATAAATTGTTTACATGGCCAAATCTCGACTACCGACCACTGACCTCCAATAATGTTAATTGTGGTAATTAATAACTAATTATTTATCTATTAGTACTAGATTTCCATCTGCTACTTCTCGTATCTTCACGAACTATTCATTTCTTAAATCTTCCTCAAGAATCACATCCTCTATTTTTGAGATTGTCACGAACAGACAAGTGGATTTCATAATAAGTAAGAAATTAGTAAAATCTGACACTATCTACTATATACCACATCACATTACTAACTATACTACTTAAAACATTTTTACAAAATTGAAAAAAAATACTACTTTGTATTTATGGGCCACAGCATTTTCGCAAGCAATAAAATATATTAAAATATAAGATATAGACACATAACCATATGTAATGGGAAAGTACTTAACATCTAGATTTTAAAGATAACGAATATTGATTTGATTCACCAAATAATCTAGTTGCTAGGTACAACGCAACAGTGCCTGAATATCAGCAGCATTTTAGGGAACATTTTTTAAGTGTTAAATAGAAATGTATAAGGAAAAGTATTACTTAGTACTTACATTGACACCGCATTCGCTGAAAGTGATAGGAAGTGAGGCGATACGTACCTATCGTTCGGTGCACTGTCAGTACGGCCGTATCGACAAACTGATAAAGCGTTGACTGTTATCACCACCACCGTACCGACACGAAGCCAACCAACCAATATTATCCAATCAGGTGACAAGCACAATCTTTGTTCCAGTTCTACTGTAATTACCCAATATCCATGGAATCACAGTTTGGATTGTCAATTGGACATAGAGTAAATACGAATAAAAGTAAATAGGGCCCGTTGATTGGTGAACACAGTTTCATTCACAATCAACCGCTACTTACTTACTCGTATATTTTATTTAAAAGACACTGGCTCCAATTTTATTATTGCAAGCTTTTATTTGGTAATCTTTTTTTTTTTTTTTTTTTTTCTCTGTGTTCATTTGCGATCAGTCACCGACTATGAGCAAATTTGTTAAGCGCGTTGTAGAATGCCGAGTGTGCCTCCCAGCGGAGACAGCTACTCATTATAGACAACTAGACCTGGTCTGGTCCTAGGATCAAGTGCCGTTTTAATCGGGTTTTATGCCTGGCATGTATTAACTGGACTGCTAGATTATTTGGATGATGTTCCAGCCTCCTTTTGTATGTCTCAGTATTGTGTAGGATTTCTTCCTTTACAGTACTGATTTGCAGGTTCCCGTGTATCTCAGCATTTGTCACAAACCATGGTACACTTGTTATCGATCTTAGAATAACATTTTGTAGTCGCTGTAGGATGTTTATATTGGAGTCGCTTGCGCTTCCCCACAATTGGACACCATACATCCAGCTTGGTCTTAGTATGCATTTGTAGATCAGGAGTTTATTATCTACAGAGAGTTTGGAGTTTCGTCCCATTAACCAATACAGGTTTTTGTAGCGGATGTTAAGCTCATCTCTTTTACTTTTTATGTGGTTCTTCCAAGTCATTCGACGGTCCAAATGCATACCGAGGTATCGTGCGCTGTCGCTGTGGGTTAAGTTTTTGCTGTCGAGAGTGACTGGTGGGCAGTTACCGCGTCTCAGGGTAAATGTTACATGCACCGATTTGTTGGCACTAGCTTTTATCCTCCATTTATTTAACCAGATGCTAATCTCATCAAGACCCTTTTGTAGCGTTTCCGATGCAGCAACTGGATCTCTATTCCTGGCTAGAATGGCTGTGTCATCAGCGTATGTGGCGGTTATTGCTCCTGGTACTTCTGGTAGATCCGCTGTATATATAGTGTACAACAGTGGACCAAGTATAGACCCTTGGGGGACACCAGCACCGATGCCATGAAACGACGATGTGGAGCTACCCTCTTTGACTTGGAACATTCTTTGTGACAAGTACGACGCCAGTAGTAGGTAGTAGCTATGAGGAATACTACGTTTGATTTTATAGAGCAACCCACTGTGCCAGACTCTGTCAAATGCTTGCTGGATGTCAAGTTATGCCGATGAGCAGTATTCCTTCTCCTCAAACGCATTCCTTATCTCATTGCAGACTCGGTGTACTTGCTCGATTGTGGAATGTTGTTGTCTGAATCCAAACTGATGATCTGGTATTGTGTGATTGCTAGCAAGTATGGGCAATATTTTCTCAAACAACTTGGATAGGATGGGCAACAAGCTGATCGGCCGATACGAGGTAACTTCATGAGCTGGTTTTCCCAGCTTGTGGATCATTATTATTTGAGAAATTTTCCACAGACGTGGAAAATACTGCACACGCAGGATGCCATTAAAGAGAGTTGTTAAAAAGGTTACTGCTTTTTTTGGTAGTTCTCTTAGTATCTCCTTTGTTATCAAGTCAAAACCGGGCGCCTTTTTGTCCTTAAGACTCTTTATTATTCTCGACACCTCCGGAGTTGTAGTTGGTTTTGGTGGTAAGTCCAGCTGCAACGGTTGGCAGAGGGTATCCTCAACGCTCCTCTCAAAATCAACATCGCTACTTTCATTGGGAGTAAATACTTTAGCGAGATGATCGGCAAAAGCGTTTGCTTTCTGCTGTTGCGTTCTTGCCCACGCATTCAAAGACGATCTTATAGGCGGTTTTGGTACTTGAGGTTGGTCCAATGTCCTCGTAAATTTCCAGAGCTAATAGTTTGTGGTTGCAGTGGGTGTCAGTGACTCTAGCTTTGACTGCAAGGTTTCCTCAAGAGTACGTCTTATCTCGACCTTAAGATTTGCAGACGCTTTATTCAGAGCAGTTTTGTCCATTGGATGCCTTGTCAGATGCCAAACTCTTCTTAGACGACGTTTCTCAAGGATCTGTTGCTTAATTTGAAAGGGTTGATTTGTGGAGACATTATTATTTTTCAGTTCAGGAGTACATTTCCAGCAAGCTTCCTGTATGAGAGATGTTATATATTTGGCGGCTTCCTCGATGTTGTCTGGTGTTTTAAGTGCCACGTTTAGCTGGATATTTGCCTCAATGTACTCACGGAATGCCTGCCAGTCTGTTCGTTTATTGCTGAGTGTGACTTGTGTCTCATATTCTATCAGTGTTGTACTGGCTGTAAGGAACACTGGCGTGTGGTCAGAAGAACTGTCAAGACAGGACTCAGCTTTAAAATAATGCCTCGAGAGCCCACCTACAATAAAGAAGTCTAGGAGGTCAGGCACCTTGTTTGGATCTGTAGGCCAATAAGTCGGTTCAGAAGCCGATATTGCAGTCAAGTGGTTACTGTCAATGCTGTTCTTTAACTGGCGGCCTCTGGTTGTAATAAGCCTAGATCCCCAATGGCTGTGCTTAGCGTTCCAGTCGCCACCGGCAAGAAATCGTTGTCCAAGAGTCGCGAAGTACTGGTTGAACATAAGCTGGTCTATTTTGTGTTTGGGCGGACATTAGATAGAAGATAAGTTGAAATATCCACACTTGTCCGTAACAGCGACTGTTGTAGCTTGAAGGTAATCAGCTTTAAATTCGGGCATTAAGTGGCGTTTTATGGACTTTCGAATTATAACAGCTGTCCCCGCATGTCCGGTTCCATCTGAGTGGTTTGTAAGATATGTGTGGCAACCGTCAAATTTGATGTTACTGGAACTGGTACAGTGTGTTTCCGAGACAAGAACTATATCAAGCTTATGTTTATTTATTAGTATTTGCATTTCATCTCTATTTGGCGCAAGACCATTTATGTTCCAAGTTGCTATCTTTAAGGCATTTATTTTGTCATCTTGTTGATTAGGGTCGTCAAGAGACCTATCATGGTGCTCATTTGTTGGAAGAGTAGATCGAATTTTTCTGATTGTTTTAAGAGTATTTTTTCTATAGAATTACTCAATAAGTAATCCTGTTGGTTGTCAGAAGAATCTCTTCGGATTCTTACAGCCTTCAATTTTTCTGAGTATAATTCCTTGCCAACATTTTCTTTGCCAGGTTGGTTAGTCTTTGTCTCTGTGGGTGTTGTCACTTTTGTGCTCTGTTTGTCTATTTGTGTTCTATGAGTGGGTCTGGATGTTTTACGCGATAAAATTTCTCTATAGACTTCACAACCTTTATAATTGGCTGGATGAGGTCCCTGGCACAATGCGCACATAGCGGGAGTGTTTCGATCGACCTTTGGACACTCCGATGTTTTGTGGGACTGAGCGCATTTTACACATCGATAGGGCCTCATACAATAATTTTTTGTATGCCCATACTGCTGGCATCTTTGGCACTGTACTATGGACTTTTTCTTTCTGGGATCTTCTATGACAACAGCTTGGTGGTAAATGTATTTTATTTCTTTACAGGCCTTATTATTTGGACCTAGCATCAGATTGACAAAGAAAGTAAAAGTTGGCTTTTTGTCAGAGCCATATTTAGAATTTATGATTTCGCCTACAACGACATTGCCAGTTAATTCGATTTCCTCTTTTATTGCACTAGGTGGTGTAGAGTGATGTAAGTTTCTAATGACAATTCTATAACACCTGTCTTCTTTTGTATTAAACGTATGGCCAATTAAATGATGTTCCCGTACCAGTTTAATTAACTTTTTATAGGTTTCAATTGTTGCACTGCTAACTCGTATTTGATTTTTATTAACTACCTTGTAGGTGAAGTCATTTTGTTCGGTAACAGTTCTCAATAATTCTGTGAGCTTGTTGACATCTTTAACTCCATAGAGTACTATTGGGGGCGGTTTCGATGGCTTTTTTGTTCAACAGCGTCATCACTGCCAGTTAGGTCGATATGAAGATCTTTAAACCTATTTGAGGTTGATATTTCAGGTGAACTATCAGACAATTTCTTTCTTTTTGCACCTCTTGTTGTGGGTATTTGTTGCCAATCTGGAGGCTGTGTACTGATGTTGCTATCACCAGTAAACGTAACTTGGCTGGTCTGGGGTGGCACAGTAGCGGCAGTATCATTTGCTTTGTTTCCCAATGAAGCGCTTCTTGGTCTCGCCATAAACAAGGCAGGATGAAATGCTTGCTGTATAAATTTTTTCTTTGAAGTACCATTATCTGCTTTAGAAGCCTGGTTATTTGCTCCTGGACAGTCTTCAGTATCAGGTTTCTCAGGTTGAGAGGAAATATGTTTATGTTTGTTATTTTCCATAGTATTCCCACGAGTAGGGTCGATTTAAACAGGTCACACACAGGGTGACGCCCATTCCTGTGTGAAGGCACTTTACAACAATGTGAGCCAGGTCCATTGAGGTTGGCGCTAGGAACTGGAATCCCTCCAGCCATTCATCCTATCGGCGCAGTCCTCACCTTAGGATTGGGGTAATTTTATATGGAGTTGTCTTCCCCTTGGTCCGGGCAATGAAGTCAAGACCCCCAGCCTCACGAGACATGACCGCAAGAGCCGGGTTGTTGGGGTCATTTCCTACCTTCAACAAGGACAAGCTTGTTAGGCTTGCTTGATCGGGTTATTTACCGCCGCCCAAGACTCGGCGTTGTCGCTCTTTTAGCGGGGACACGTGTAGGGTGAGTCTAGGAATAGATGGTAAATCCTACGGACGCGAGCAACCTGATCCCCCTTTTTGTAATCGAATTTAAATGTTAATGCTCATTTCAGTTATTTAATCTGTGATGACGGTGTAATGTAGCAGTGGGTACATAATATTTTAAAGATATTCTGCATGTATATTAACCAGGAGACGCATCACCTGATGGTAAGCAATCGACACCTTCTTTGTTGTCCTTGACAATGACTCTTCAAGACTTTTTCTCATCTCTTATAAGATTAAATTTTTAGACAAAAATGTCCACCATGCAATAGATATTTTGAAAGTTTTTGGGTAATAATCTGCCCGTATTTCAATCAGCCAGTCACACCAGTAAGTTTTTCTTTAAAGTGTGTCACTTCCTAATCCAAAACCACATAAATATTCCACTCCTCTATTTCTATTTCGCAACTAACATAGCCCATTTATCCGAACACTGGACTAAAGGCAATAAAACAAATCTTAATAGTGCTTTAACTGGCTTTATTGTTCATCTTTCAACGTTGTCATAATCTTGTAATTGCGGGCGTTTGTTTAAGTGTCTAATTAGCTAATTATACGCCTATTCTTGCTCTTCACTTTATGACTGTAGGGATAGCATCATTAAACGTAACCTTAACATCATGATAATCATGTGTTCTTGTCTAATCATCACACATTTACATTTTTCATAACCAAGAAATCTTCCTTATTGTTCCAATTACAATTTCATGTCACTATTACATTTTGGCCCCCAAAAGGCCGACAACGCACTTATCACACCTCTCGTGTCCATAGGCGGCGGCGATTGCTTACCATCAGGTGATCCGTCTGCACGTTTACCGGCTTATACCATAAAAATATGTTAGAGGAATATTAATATCTGTCTTATGAGCAGATATAGATATTAATTAGGTACGTAATATATCTGTCAATATATTTCATAATTTAGACTCTACTACATACTACTACTACTACTACTACTACACATTATCTATTACTGTTTTTATAGTTGATTTCATAAAAATAAAACGGCGCAGTATAGTTTTCTCGAATTATTTTAATCAAATCACATAAGTTTTTTCATAAATCGTACATAATAATATTAGGTACTGTAATACTCTAATCCACAGTTAATTGCCTAAAAGATCCCTGGACTCCGATCATATCTTCTGTTGTTTTCTCTTTACCCGGACGCTTGCTTTCATCCGTCCCAAACGCCATATCTTCATCAAACCAATCTCCATATTGATCTGCTTTCTTGAGCCAATAATCTGAAAAAATAGCAGCAGTAATATATATAAGTGGTCATGTCACAATAACACCCAAGGCACAGCAGAGTTTGTACACTCCTGTGAAAAGTACACGAGCAAGCTTGCCTATTCTAAAATTTTAAAAGAACAACACATAATACGCAGGCGCTAAATTATAAATAAAAACACGTGAGTTCGTGATATGAATTCTCTATAAAACTGTTCACTCTTTGTAGCAAAACGCGCATTATATTAATGCTATGACTAGATGACTGCGGTTGACGCGGTACCTAACCGATTGCCATGCAACGTGCAGCGGGTTCCCGTACGGAGTAACTCTTTGCCTGATCCACAAATTGTTGTTTCGAGTCTGGGTGTCATGTGTATATGAAATTGTATGTTTGTAAACACACCCACAACACAGGAGCGACGGCTAGTGTGGAACAAAGTTTAAAAAAAAATTAAGAAAATACGACGAGCGTAAAACAAAAATGTTTACCTATTATCTCCTGTTTGCTCCCTCCCTGTCCGCCATACTCCGCAGGTAATATTTCAGGAGGAACGTAATTATGCAGTGCGCTCAAATCCTTGCTGTGTATGAAGAGCTGAAAGAATAAGGCCATTTATCAGACATATATGAAGTTAACGGAAAATCGCCTTTATGGAAATTAAAATAAAAGCTATTGAAATATAAGTTTTTTTATTTTTATTTACCTATACTTACTTTTTTCCTATGTTTCTCGTTGAGAAGTTTTTTCACCAACGTAAATAATTTCTCCAAAATTGACAAGCTGTTTATGATGTGTAAACTTTTCAGTCTTAGTGGTGAGGCATCCTGGAAAATAAATGAATTTGGTACTAAAAGGTCCGATACTGTAACAATTTTACCGGCTCATACGATAAAAAAAAAATAAAACAATTTGAAAGGAGTTGACTTCGACTGTTTTGTTTACCACGTAATACCACATTGTGAAAAAAAAAATAATTACATGTTTTGTGACCTTTCAAGTAAAAGTATCTTTATATTGATGTATATTTCAGGGTCTCAGTGATCAGGTCAATGACCTAAGCGGTGATATCAAGTAGTCTCAACAATACTGTAGATATATACCTGTCCAGCAATCACCAGCTTCTTCAGTAGGGTCGGCGTCATCCCCATAATGTGAGCCATGGTGATTCCCTCAATGTCCATCACATGTATGGTGCCGTTCACCATAAATGCGTCATCTTCTAAATACATAATCTGTAAATGAAAACTTTTCTACATTTAAACTGGTAAATTTTTGAAGGAGGGAGGGAGACAGAGTTATTTCGCTCTCTTTTATTTGTCTCTGCGTCACCCAAAAGTTTAAGTAACTGGTTTAAAATGACCATGAAGTTAATATCTATGAATAACCTTTTGTTAAGAAGTGTAAATAAAATTGGTATAGCTGTAAGTTTCATAAAAGAGACTATGGTCTGTATACTCGTAACTTTAACAAGTGATTACAATTAAATAGCAATACTTTTGAACCAAACTAACCTGTTGAAAAAGATGTGCACAAGAAAAGACGTCGGTTGGATGAATCTCGCTCGGATCGTAGAGGCTGGGTTTGATGAGGACCACACGAGGGGACAACGGGGTCGCCAGCTTCGGTAATATTAAAGCAGCCCTGTAATAACAAAACAAAATCTTTCGTGAGACATACCCAATTAATTATTATGTTATCGGCTTACTCACGTAACTGTTTGACGAGGAACTCGACTAGGTTCTAGGCATGCTAGAGGCTCATATACCGCGAGCCTTCCGCGACATACGAAGTCGAGTTCCTCGTCAAACAGTGACATGAGTAAGCCGATAACATAATAATAACAAAAACTATTTCTACCTACTGCAGGACTTTATTTTTTTAAAGGACCACTTTTAAGTCTGTCGTACGCGCTAAGGCTGCTGTGATTACATAGTCCTTTCCATTTTGATTTTGTATGATTATGTCTCGCCTCATGTATACGTATACAAATAATTGTGACTATGTATCCCCTATCTTACACGTAGCCGGATAATTGGATAATTTACTAGATACGTAAAGGTTATAGATAAAGGTTGCGAATTTATTTTTAAACTATTCATATATTTATATAATTAACAGAATTCGCCGATTATCAGTGTAATTTCTATACATTGACTTTTCTATACACACAGTTGGACTAGCGTTTAGTGTTTACATGTAATGTGTCTAAGAGGGCAGGTGACCTATCAACGATAACTCTGTAATATCTAAATGTAATACTTTTATCTAAAAATTCCATTACATAGTGTGTTTGAGTGACATTGGCATTATTCTACATAGTTTGATGATAAGAGTACCTAAGCAAAATATTGTAATTTTATAGAAATAAAAATTATTTCTAGTGTTACCACTCAAACCTGAATTCAGGACAAACAAGTTTTGCTGGACCTAAACTAGTTCTATATGCAATAGAATTATCTGGTATAATTAGATCATTATAAGCTCGACAGGATAACAGGCACTTCGACGCTTTTCAGTCACGATTGATAAACAACCTTCTTCTTCAATCCCTACAAACAGAAACAAGATCCCCGCTCAGAGGGGCTCCGTCATATCGAATTGTAAATCTAAGCTTCACAGTAACATGTACAATTTTATTAAGCCCAGGTAAAATTCATATGTTCTTGAAATCAAATCTGGCCGGTAACATACAGACATAATAAATCATTCACTTACCCAGTCTGCACTAAATATTTAAACCGTGGGTCAGTATGTCTGAACTTAAACAAGTCAGGCGATACTGTTCTTAAGGAATAGTACAGATCTAACTTCTGCTTGGCTCGATCCAAATTATGCTTGGTTCCTCTCAGGAATGCAGCTAACCATTGATCATCTAAAAACGCAAAATTATTTGATGTAGAAATATCGAAGTAATTGGAGTAGGCCTATGTTCAGCAGTAGACGTCTTGTGACTGATATGATGATGATGGAATTCAGTTTATTTTTGTGTCTCTACATTACTTATGGTCCGAGATCCCAGAGCTGTCAGACATATGTTATTTTTACAAGCATTTAACCTTCGGCTTACAGTAGTCTTGTATGTACTTTTTAATGTCTGAATGTTTGTAAAGCTGGCCGAGTGACACCAGCGCAGGTACCAGGTGAGAAAGGTGACTAAAAATTAGACTAACTTAACTTATTTTTTTATGTCTGATTTTTATATATGTTTTGTAGAATATTAATCTGAAATCATATTAAAAAAATCAGACACTTTCCATGGACCAAAACTTTTGTCAGACGCTTTAAAGCTGTAAGAAAAATAAATGAACTTAATTTATTTTTTAATGTCTGATTTTTTTATATGCTATTAAGATAACTATTACAATGTCATATTTAATTAGTCAGACAAATTGCATGGACCAAACTTCCCCTAAATACCAAAATTACTCAACCATGTGTATGAACGCGAGAGCACTATGCACATGCGCTTCAGACTAAAATATCTTAATATTTTAAAAAACTTACTACGTTTAATATGAATATTTATAGATAAAGAAAAAAATATAATTTAAAAAACAATTATTTATTAAAAAAAAATGCATAAACAGGCAAAAACAAATCATTTCTGAGCAGCTGTCTTTTAAAGAAAATAACATTTATTTTATCTATTACTAATAATAAAACTGTAGCCTTCTACAGTGCAGGAAAATGTCAACATCAGCAAAAAAAATTGCATAAACAGGCAAAAACAAACTATTTCTGAGCAGCTGTCTTTTAAAGAAAATAACATTTATTTTATCTATTACTAATAATAAAACTGTTGCCTTCTACAGTGCAGGAAAATGTCAACATCAGCAAAAAAAAATTGCATAAACAGGCAAAAACAAACTATTTCTGAGCAGCTGTCTTTTAAAGAAAATAACATTTATTTTATCTATTACTAATAATAAAACTGTTGCCTTCTACAGTGCAGGAAAATGTCAACAGCAGCAAAAAAAAATTGCATAAACAGGCAAAAACAAACTATTTCTGAGCAGCTGTCTTTTAAAGAAAATAACATTTATTTTATATATACACACACACACAACGTCACGCCTTTTATCCCCGAAGGGGTAAGCAGAGGTGCAATTACGGCACGTAATGCCGCTGTACAATGTACACCCACTTTTCACCATTTGTGTTATAAGTCCCATGTAATAGGGGGTGAGCCTATTGCCATATACTGGACACAATTCCAGACTCTGTGCTACTACAACAAAGTGATTTCATTACCCTATAACAATATGGTCGCAAAAACCCGAATATAGAAGTATGATGTATAGTAAAATAAAGCCAAGTGCGAGTCGGACTCGCCCATGAAGGGTTCCGTAGCAGCAGGTAGATTACATAATAAAAAAGTTATAAAATAACTTGCTTAGTATTTGTATGAACGACAAAGTTATATTTGCGTTTTTTGAAAATGTATTATTTCTTAAAAATACATACATATACATACATATCGTCACGCCCTTAATCCACGAAGGGGTAGGCAGAGGTGCATATTTCTTAAAAACTAATAATGATATCTCGTTAAAACCAATTTTCGTGTAAAATTTCCATTGAAATCTACAGCATATGTTTTTTTTAGATTTCTAACTCTCTTATTAATAAAGTTAGAGGGAGGCACTCATTTTTCCACTTTGGAAGTGTCTATCTGCCAAACGATTGGAAGATAGACTACAGAACCTTAATTGTGGTTCTGTTTTTCGCCATTTGGCTACGGAACCCTAAAAAGTGTGCACATAGTATATACACATACATGTGCAGTAGTACCTACAGTAATAGATTGTGAGTTTAAGAACGGGAACCGAGTTACCATGGATGTCTCACTCGGTCTGAAGCGCATGTGCATAGTGCTCTCGCGTTCATACACATGGTTGAGTAATTTTGGTATTTAGGGGAAGTTTGGTCCATGCAATTTGTCTGACTAATTATATATGACATTGTAATAGTTATCTTAATAGCATATAAAAAAACAGACATTAAAAAATAAATTAAGTTCATTTATTTTTCTTACAGCTTTAAAGCGTCTGACAAAAGTTTTGGGCCATGGAAAGTGTCTGATTTTTTTAATATGATTTCAGATTAATATTCTACAAAACATATATAAAAATCAGACATAAAAAAATAAGTTAAGTTAGTCTAATTTTTAGTCACCTTTCTCACCTGGTACCTGCGCTGGTGTCACTCGGCCAGCTTTACAAACATTCAGACATGAAAAAGTATATACAAGACTACTGTAAGCCGAAGGTTAAATGCTTGTAAAAATAACATATGTCTGACAGCTCTAGGATCTCGCTCTATTATAATCTATACTATGTGGTGTAATGCCTTACATCACGACTCGTGAGAGTCGGTATTCCACAATCCTCCCGCCCTGAGACCCTCAAGGAAGAGGAGGATCGCGTTCCCTATCGACGTATATTGTATTCCCTAAAACTTTAGTGAGGATGGTGGTTGTATGGATGGCTGCTAATGTATACAATAATATAGTACAATATATTACTTACAAGAGTATAAATAAAGTAGGAAGTATGTGAGTCAGTCTTTGTGCAGATATACCATAAACGGCCCATAAATTTCTTGTTGTTTCAAAATGTATAAATTGTATTTTTTGAAAAGAAGCACATTATTATTTGATTTTTTGAATAGATATGGGTGCCTAGTTATTTTTATTATTGCGTTTCTGTCATGGAGATAAATATCATCCGAATAAAATCAACTTCGCCATTCTTTGCTAAATATGGGAATCCCAATCTTAAGTGGTATAGGCACAACGATATAAACAAAAAATTCGTTTGAAAATATTATGTATAAAAAACAACGGTACGATTACACTCATTAAAATTACTTTAATTAAAGAACTCTACATAATCGTATTGTTACACGTCAATAAATAAATCTTATTATCTTGTCTTGTCTCGTGGATGCTCGAAGTTCATTTAACTAGGCTATAGGCATTCTCACCAAGAAAACGGACGGACTTCACTGACGGACAGACTGACAGACTATTATTTATTTGTTTACATTTTAAAAGTACTTTTTTATGGTCTGACTTTGAAGCATTGATCACGTGAGATAAGAATTATTTTAATGTGATATTATTACGTAAATATATTTTTGATGATAATAGTCAAATTATTATAAAAAAATTAGCAGCTCGAAGAGAAATTGACACATGGATAATAATGGTATTACATACTTTATGTATTTTAATTATATGAATAGATACGCAAAACAACTTTATACAACAATTTAAATAAAGTGTTTGTCTGTTCACTTTCTCTATAAATAATATTATAATATAATGAAATACATAATTTTCTTTGTATTATACATATCTCAATTTCTTAAAAGACTATCGTGGTGCCTCTGTCTGGTAGATACATACCTATATTTTTTTAAAAGTGCAATGACACTACAAAATGCTGTTACGCTTCCGATAAAAAATCAAACACTTCAAATGAAAAATAACTTTGTAATATTTCACGTACATTCAATGGACTTTAGACTAAAAAGTAATAAAAACAGAACTCAAAATAAATTACCTGTTCGAGCCCTCAAATGAGGCTGTTGACTGATCCATTCCTTTAATTCTTTCAATCCGTGTTCAAGTTTATTTGGCGTCTCGTACAATTCTAATGCAGCCTTTTCTTGCAAAGCAAGTGATAGAGGCCTCACTTGCATTTTGGTAAATTATATTTAAAAACTAGGCACAAGTGTAATTCATTTATTTTTATATTTATTTAAATCAAGGTTTTCATGAGATCTTACAAGCTTACACGCGTCTGGTTCCGATTCAGACCGCGGACGTAGTAAGCATTCACAACAAAATACTGATAATGACCCTGGGCGCTTACTGCCGCTTACATGTCGGGCAACTCATTCCTATCTTTAGGTATAGGTATCCACCACGGTCAAGACATTTCTTTATTATAAACATTCCCATATTAAGATTACACTATCGCCCTTACCTACATAAATCCTTACCTAAATAAAAATACATATCTAATCATTGAAATCCAAAAAGATCACGTTAGTACGTCAAGAGTTGGGTTTTTCTATTTCTATATCTTATATTAAGTTTTTTTTATACAATGGGGCCTAAATACTAGAAACTGTAAGACATGCTAAGTATACTAGATCAAAGAAAAGTTCAATATTAGGTATTAAGTTAGTAATTTACGTATAGAATAACTTTAATACAAATGATATCACAAACTATACTAATTAGTAAATAAAAATTAAGAATAACTATAACTAAAATATTTCCAACTTAAAAATGCCTTAAAAGAAATTAAAAAATAAATAAATAAATATATTAAGTATTTGATCTGTATCTTCTGGACAGCTATTAAAAGTTTGATGTCAAGTACACAATCCACAATAATATTTCATCCTGATATCGTAATCAGGTCATTTACTGACTGGAAGTAATTATTGTAATGCAACAACGAGTATTTATAAACAAATCATTAATTATGAATACTAAGTACCTATTACCTACTGACCTTCTGTTTATTACTGTTAATTTAAAGTAATATTTTTTTGTGATACTTATGTTAAAGGTTTATTTCCACTTAAAAGAAAAAAAAGACTTTAAACATGATGTATACAAGTTGTTACAGTAGGTATTATTATAATTTCTTAACATTTTTGTGCCGAACTTGTGCCACGTGTAATGTGTACTAATTATGTCTACTAATTGTTATCTTTAATCAAATGACTTTGAACCTTTGTATATAATATCTCATGACATTGTCCTCCCAAATCGGTTATTTATCATAGGTAATATTAATCCCTTAATCTTTTTTCTTTAATCTAAATATAACATGCATTATCACGCCGATTATTTCCCAAAGGGCAAATAGAGGTGCACGCACAAAAACTTTTCTTACGTAAAACCTACCAAAGAAATAATTAACGAAATCGGTTCAGCCGTAACAACTTTAATTTTTTAAATAAAAAAAAAAAAAATTACGAACCCCAATTCTCGCGTGAGATTTTTCAAAATGTGGGTTTCTCATGTTAACATGTTCAATTGTTAATATAAAGAGGAAAAAAAATATCGCTGACAGCTACTAAAATAAAACTTTAAACAATAGATTATTTAAATCGTCACGACTGCAATTCAAAAAAAAAGAATATCTACTCTAATTCAGTTTATGGAGAATCATGCGCAGTCACAAGAGAGATTATTGGATCCAACATGTCAAAAATGGTTTAATCCATGATTACACTAATTACCGAAGCCGGCGCCATCTGACACGATTGTACCAAAGAATCTGAAAACCGGGGAATCGAAGGGAAGGTGGGGAATCGTGAGAAAAGGTGTACACGTGTCTAATTTGATTGTTCTTCTATGCGACTTCTGCGTAGAATAATTACATTAGACAAGACAGACAGACAGAAGTGATTGGGATTTTGATTATTTCTCAAATAAAATATCTTTTCTCAAATAAAAGAGCCTAAGTTACTCCCTTGTACATCAGCTATCTGCCAATAGAAGTGCCGTCAAAATTGGTCCAGCTATTTCAGAGATTAGCCGGAACAAACAGACAGACAGACAAATATTTATTATAAAATATGTGATTTGAGTGTATGTATCGTACCTATGTACTATGTATATTAATATGCATGTAATAAAAAGTTATTTCAATATTACAAACAGACACTCCAATTTGATTTATTAGTCTAGATCTAGAGCCAGCTGTAACTATTACTAAAACTCTGCTTAGAGCAATGCAAAGGCGAAGAAGGAATTATTTCCTTACTGTAATTTGAAAGAATACCCTAAAATATTCATTTTGAATTTTGGCATATAATTTTTATAGAAATGAAAAACAACTTGTTGAAAAATAAAAATTTGTTTATTATTAAAAATAATGTAGAAAAGTAGAAAAATATAATTTTCAATCCACTTGGAGTTGTCTGAATGAGCCCTCGAGACCGAACATGTCTTCCGCAGTCTTGGGCTTGCCTGGTCGCTTTGACTCATCACTGCAGTACTGGTTGTCTTCATCAAGCCAATCACTGTATTCCTTCACCTTATTCCTCCAGTAATCTGAAAGTAGAAAACTGGTTAATAGACTCTTTATTTGTATAAAAGTAAAACATGTAAAACATGTTTTACAACAATTTTATCTCCTAAAAGTGTCTGGAAAAAAAAATTGCCTTCGCCATAAAGGTATAAAGCCCAGTACACACTATAGGTATTATGTACGTAAAGTTCGTTGTCCACGTGTTCAAAATATCTTTATTTGCCAACCATTTTCTTACAAAACAAAAATTCATAAAAAAAAACAAAACTCGTAATGACGTCAATGACGTTAATTTAAAATTTGGAATAATAAAAGAAGAGAACAAGGTCCATCAACAAATCCATTTAATTTTTTAATTCAAATGCTCAACCTCTTCATGTATGTATATAAATAAGTAGGTACATGTACAATATATCAATACTTATCATAATTTTAGTTTCTATATTAAGATCGTTTTAGTATGAGGTTAAAGGTCTACATATTTATATTATTTTAGGTATAACTTTTGCCCGTGGCTTTCCTTATGACGTCATCTATCATACCAATTTCATGGTGCAGCGATTTATGAATGATTGCGTCAGAAACCAAATTCTAGGAATTATAGGCGTAGTTAACGCTTACAAAATGCATTTATCATATTTATAATTATTGTCAGTGACTTAGTCACTGACAATTTATTATAAATGAGAATATTTCAATTATAAATCACACTGAAACTACTGAATGGATTTTGATGAAATTTTGTATACAGACAGGGTATGAACTGGTTGGGTGATGGGATACTTTTTATCCCGACGCAAGCTAGTATAAGATAATATCACTTTTCACCCATTACTACTATTTATATAATATTATTTCTTTTTACCTGTGATTGATTCAATTGTGCCGGCATTTCCACCATACTCCGCTGGCAACACATCTTTAGGAATGTATTTGTAGAGTGCGTCATAGTTCTTGTTATGGACGAACAACTGCAAAAGGGGTAATAATCGCTCTATTTTTATCTTAGTATTGACGTAATATGGTCATTACTCCTAAATAATTTTATACACATGCTGTAGGTATCATTATTTGCTTCAAATTTCTAATATACAGTATGAAGATCACTAATATGACTTAAATGAAACTACAAATATTACTAGTCCACAGAAGCATAATGCAATTAAATATATCAATGAACAGAGAAAAAAATCAAACAAAATAAATAATTAAATTAATCAAGTACATATTAAATTCTGTGTGAACAGCTCCATGTTCCTTGATCACCGAAGAGCTGTAATGTTGTAAGTTGTCTAGGAATTTTACGGAAATGTGGCGCGGCAGTTGCAATGCCGTATTTGTAAAGAGTGTTCAAATTAACTCAAAGAGAAAAATGCACTTACCTACTGGGCCTATTTTGCTCATTTTTCGTATATTGTCAGCCAAGATGATAACAAATATGTGGTTTAAATTAAGTCATAAGAGGTCTCCCCATACGGTATACAGCTGTTATACATTTATTTTTCAGATATAGTGCAAATATATTCAGCTATTGTTTGTTGTCTATCTTCCCTGAATCTCATAAATTGCGTAGCTACTAGATAATTAAGAGATAGCCTTCTGATTGCAGCTAACACAGTACAGTTAGGTACTGCCTTGTAGCTAGATGTTACCTAGTGCCTAGTGGCAATTATTTACACAGTAGGTAACTGTAATTACACAGTAACAACGAAACGTGTCGTTGGTTTTATTACCGCAGACGATAATATAACATAATACATAAATTGTAAGATCTATATAAAAAAGTATATAGTTACTTACTCTGTTTCTGTTTTTCTCATTTAACAATCCTTTCATTACGTTGAAGACCGTTTCAAAACCTGGAGGTGTGTTCAAGTAGTGTGTTCCTTTCATACGCATGGGCGATGCATCCTGAAATATATCATTAGACACATACATAAAACAGTAGTAATGATACAATCATAACAAGATTGACCCTAATTAACATTTAGGTAAGAATTTATAAAGAATAAATTAAATCGGGATTATTACAATATTGGTAATCAAATAAGGATAAATTAAGAGGATAGATCTACTAACAGATTATCTTCATATTTAGGTGAATAGTCAATTTATTACATTATTGTTTTTAAATCTAAGTAAGTAAACTCCATGGAAAAAAACAACTCATTGTACCTGTCCTAAGACCACCATCTTCTTCATGGTGACTGGCGTCATCTGCATGAAGTGCGCCATGGTTACTCCCTCCAAATCTAAGATGCTCTGGCCACCAGCCACTGTGGCATTGTCATCCTCCATCAACAGAATCTGAAATTAAGATATTATAATTTATTTTTAGAAGTTGTTTGTAGACACATAATATTTTTGATTAGAATTAGGTGTTCTTTTTTAAGGGATAAAGACGCCAAAGAGCAGTTCGTCTGCATGCATTGGAAACCACTGGGTTTAAAGAGTATTGACTCTTACCACCGTATTCAGAATCATTTAATGGTTACACCTACGTAACCCGCAGTTCTTAGCAATTGTTTTTGGAACAAATCTTTACTAAAGAATAGTTTAAGTAATACGAGTAATTAAATGTGTCTGAGTGCGGCAGTAACCGTTTTAGTTCTGAAGATCAACAATATTTTTATGTTTTACATATAAAAATTAATAATTATAGCGTACCCTCATCAACACGTTAGTGGCAGACATAATTTCTAAGATGTTGTACTTGTTGGGGTCGTACAGAGCCGGTCTGATGATTGACGTCTGTGGTGCGTCGGGACCCGGCGCCTTAGGTAGTATGATGAACACACTGGAAATGCAAAAATATTCGCAGCTATAATTGTAGAACTTTTAAATAAAATCACAAGCACTTGCAACTATGTAGACAACTGTATGTCAAAAATGATTACCTGGTGGTAAGCAATCACACATTTTCCGAGTTATATGTGCATTCTAAGATTATTTAGACACCACTGACAAACGGTGACGGTCAAAGCTTCTGCGTGCTAGAAGATGCAATCATTGGTCAGCCGTGACCACTGACGATGTAAAGCAATCAGACCACTAGAGAATTTCAAAGTGCGTCACCGGTCTTTTAAAGGGATCTTGGGATCTTTTAAAGATTCAATGGTCATCTGTTCAGAAATATCGTAACATAAGTATGATGATCTTACCCCATTTTGAGAATTTCTTCAAAGATTGGATCTGTGTGCCTAATACGGAAGAGTTCAGGTGCCGTGGTGCGGATAGAGTAGTAGAGGTCCAACTTCTCTTTCGTTCTCTCCAAACTGAACTTGCAACCACGGAGGAACGCCACCAGCCATTGGTCATCTGAAATAACATAACGAAAACTATATTAGGTACAGTTATTTATTTTTTGTGAAATAAAATCCTCGAAATCTGAAGATAACTGTGTTGTTGCTCTTGTTGTTGTTACGTGCTTTATTTATTTTACGTACTTAAAATTTACACCTTTAGGTAGTGCAGAGAATAGTGCTTTATGTGCTGATAAATAATTTTCACGTGGGAGAGTCATGCTCTAGCACAAATGATACTACGGCCTTACAGAATACCGGCGTGAAACCACTTTTACTCCAGTCTCTATAAGGCTTCCGCATGATCGAGGTGGTGGGTAACATCAAATGGTGAGCAATGAGCATTAATTATGTAAATCTCTTAGAGTAGGCATATTATAATTATCACCACAATCGGTGTGAAATCTAAATCTTCTAAAACAGCTAATACATAATTAAAAAACTTTATAATACCTAATACACCTACCTAATATAGATTCGTGTGTTGTGTTTATCTTACGTATTAATCAGATTATGTATTTAAAAAAACTTGGAATGGCATTGGAATAGATCGTCACGCTTCGTGCCTGTGCAAACCACGTGTCGAAAAATACTCATTGTTGTCCCATGTCAAAAATATTTTTTTGAATTATTTAACTAATGGAAAATAGAGAATAACTAGAATGTATGTAAATATATAAAGCTACCTATACATTTATATGAAGCATTTAGAATGTCTTGCTAAAATTTACGTTCCAGTAGACAAGGGTTTAAGCAATCATCATCATCAACTGCCCGAGAAAGCCTTGTGTTTTTTGGGGAGAAAACTAGGGAATGTGAGATTTTTACCTCACTAAAACCGTGGCACCTGTAAGGAGCACCGGATCTTTTAATAGGCCTGCTCCGGAACGGGAGCTCCAGGGCAGGTCTGAAGAAGAGGCCTACGCCTAATAATTATATAGGCCTCTAGAAAAGAGAGATTTGCCATAATGTTTTGGTCTTTTTGAGGAGCGAAAATCATCCAATGACTCCTCCCGCCTCGGGTGATGCAAACTATTAATAACTAAAAATCACCCCGTTCCTACTCCTGCTTCGACTCGGAGGCCCGGTAACGCGTTGTCCGCGACTCTGGGTTTCAAGCTTAGCTTGGCAAGCAGGTTAGAGATCTCAGTTTAAAAAGATTCCGTTTCTTAGCGCACCCGCGGGAAGAGCAGTGTGACAATGTGTGACGGCTCACACGGCTACAACAGTTACCTATACCTACATATTTTAATAATTTTAATTGTTTATATTAACTTTCATGAGACGTTCGCCATGTGTAAGAGCGATATCTCTAAACATTATTTAATTTATTTTATCATTGTACTAAGCTGTAATCTTTAAAACTACAATGTCACGCTTATTGGCAGAAATATAACAATCAAACCTTATTTATGGCTTTATTATTTTGATAGCTTTTAACCATGGGTTTGCCATGAAAACATTAGGCCCTTCTCCGTACTCCCAACTATTTGCATGCTTCAAAATATACCAATTTGGTTGTGTAAACAACGCCTAAAGTAGTTTATTTTTTTTAATTTATTAAAGGCCTTTGTCTTTCAGAGACAACATCGTCAAGTGCCATTAAAATCCCAATAACTTATAAAGAAACAACTAAATAACTACTAATGGTCTAACAGAATATTCTACAAACTTATGCTACGAACTTTACCTACACATCAATTTGTACAACATTTTTGCCTTATCACAAATAGAAGAAAAGAAAGAAAGAAAATAGTTTCAATAGCAAACAAACATTACAATATTTATTCGTTGTAGTATAGTTAAATACACCCGTAACGTCACGCCTTATATTCTTCGAATGGCAAAGGTACATATAAGTATGTAACATTCGATTTTCGTCAGTTATTTCTTAAGAATTGAATGACGTCTTCAAATATTTAATTGATTACATTTGTTAAAAATATGACTGTACCTAACGATTTGGTTAGTCACCAGTAACAAGTTACCGGAAATTTTAACTATATCTGATGGCCCTGGTTGCTTATCTAGTTTTTTAACTGAACTGAAATATATTTTATTGAAAAGTAATCCTCCACAATAATACAAAGTTTTACAAAAAGAATCTTTATCTTTTACTAGCTAGCCCAGCAAACTTCGTACCACGTCCAACATTTTGTCTCTCCTTTTAAAGCTTCCCTGGATTTCCACAAATAATTTAAGATTAAAATTTGTCTAATCGGTCCAGCCGAGTTCTCGAGTTTTAGCAAGACTAATGGAACAGCAAATAATTTTTATATACAGAGATGTACACAAATATCTACAAAAGGAAAATTAAGATGACACAGAGACATTTTACAATGTGACGTAAGACGAAGTAACTAATACATATTTAAAATTATTGTAAAACAAGGATGAAGCGAAGTTAACTGTCCAGTCAACACACGTACTTAGGTATCGTCATGGTTCACATGCAAACAGCAGTTCATGTATTTTGAAAATTACTGAACTACCTATCTACCTGGCTCTATAGGTCCCTAATTTAATCTCATTTTTACCTGGCACCTCTAAAACAAATTTATAAACCAACTTCTACGCGCAAATTTTGAAGAATATCATACAAAAATAACATTATAATGAATCGAATCAAAGTCTATAATAGATAAACCTATTGTTTATCAACATCCTACGTCGTAATAGTACGTAACGGTAATAGTGCTCACCTGTCCTGGCCTTCAAGTGTGGCTGCTTCGCCAACCAGTCCTTGATACTCTGCAGGTCATCCTTCAGCCTCTTCGGATCCTCATTCAGCTCCTCACGAGCCATCTTCTCTAAAGCAGGAGTCAGCGGCCTCACAGACATTTTGCCCAGAAACGTCCAACCAGACAAAGAACTAATACAACTCTACAACGATAAAATATCGAACGTGTGATAATTGTAATGGTATTAGATTAGCTATCTACCATTTAATCCACCTGGCAGTACTACACTTGTTGTTTCAATACCATTATCGGACTCTTAGCTTCACTCCGCCTTCGTGTAATCTACCTTTATCATTATTTTTATATTAGGTCTTGCTTGTAATAACTAAATTGTTATCAATCTCGAGTCCGATCTGACTAGTTTTATCCTTACATTCAAAAAGGGTGAGGCTTTATGATCATTGTAAAGTTTTTGAGTTTTACTTTGTGCTGTAAGATTGTATCGGGGATGTCCTCTAAACGATATTCGACTAATATCAGCGATACTTTCTGAATAGGTTACTTATTTCCTTGTCTGCTGGCATGACGACAAATTGTTATCATTTACGTAATAATACTTATTATACTTATTGGCGCATGGTAGTTAATACACAAAATATCACTTTCAATATCATTTCGTAGCCACATGAAAAGATAATATGAAGTGGTGATAGCCGAAATGTCCTCTATTGATTCATAAATAACACGGCTAGCCAGTGGCCACACGCGTATTTTATTAGAAAATATTTTATTACCTGATGAAAATTCAATGTACTGTTACAGCTAAGAATAGTTGAATCTATGAAATTATTATAGTTCTTATTGGAAACCTTTACGTTTCTTGGTAGTAGGGGGTATTACATAGACTTCTTAATAATTTAACAATCTATCGACGTTATTACTGAAAAACTCGACGTGATGATTTCACAATGCTCAGTTTGGTAGTTCGCCACTAACAAACGAACCTCGGAATAAATGCTTTAAGCTATTAGAATTATAATCATGTCAGGAGGTGCTGTATCCAATAAGTACAAATACTGCCGATCCGATGACATTTCCTACTCTTCACAAGTCACCTCAACGATAATCGACTAACACTTGAAAGACAGTTCTTTCAACCTGTATACCTTTAACTACGATCGCAAACCTTTTTTTTTAGAGGGGAAAGTCATTCAATGACTTCTCCCGCCTTGGGCGAGGTGAGAGGGAGTGTTTGAGACGCAGCCTCGGTAATCTGTTACTTTATCCGCACCTCCAGACGATCTCAAACTTTGCCCATTAGAATGGAGATTGTTTGAAATATCCTCATGATCCTTTTAGTGTTTACAGGAACCCAGCAACCGCAGGCTGCTGCCGTTGATAAAAATGGAATCTAGAAAAGTTTGTAAAGTCCTCAGTAGCAATCTACTCATGGCCTGGTGTTTGCCTAAATGAGACAAAGGCATAAGTTTATGTGTATAGTACTTAATTGTAGATATCTGCACTGTACACAACATTATAAGTCGACATAGACGTCTCAAGATATCAATTTGATAAGATATGCGTTCTGTCACCTGTACCTAGATGATAGATCGACTGCCTTTTATAGATAGAGCTGCTTTATTTTGTATAAATAGTACTCAAACTACTTGACTTCTCTGTTAATAAAACAAAGACTAGCTTTTGTATTGGATTCGCCATTTCCGGCCAAAATCAACTCCGGTTCCAAATTTCATAGCCGCGATTGAGTAACATGTCAATCACCCTACACCAAAAATTGTATTGTAGTTTGGGTAACTTGTGAACCTACTGTTCACTGGTACTGTTCATGCCTGTCTTAGGAACATGAATTGGCTGATATTTCTAGAATTAATAACACTAGAGTGGTTGCCATGGCAACAGCAAGAAATAATAATACACACAATAAACTGGTCAAAATTGAGTACATTGAATACTAGCTTTTGCCCGCGACTTCGTTCGCGTGGAATAGTGACTTCCGGCAAATTTTTGGTTTTAACCACATAGTTCCCGATCTCGCGGGATTTAAAAATGAGATGTGGAAGATATTCCAGGGAACTCTTCAAAAATCAACATAATGAGCTCTGCGTTTGAATTTAATAGATGTATACTCACTTAGGGCATTGAAAAAATTGTTTAAAAACGGACTTAAACTAACTTAAAACTAAAGAAAGCTACGAATTACGAATTTATAACAATTAAAAAAGAAACTATATTACAACCTATCCTCTATGCTATAATAACCAAACTTAAACTAAATAATTTAAAAGAAACGACTTAAATCTAATCTAATTATAAAAAAAATTAGACTTACAATTTTATTAAAAAAACTAACTACAGTAACTACTAATAATCGATATCAAACTAAACCTACGTTAAATAGTTTAACCAAAAAACCAGGAAAACCCAACAAATAAACTTATTAATTGACAAATACAACGAAACCAATTTAGAATATACGAAACAGCAGGACCACTACAGACAAATAATCGAATAGGCTCGACTGATAATACACTTTTTCTACGATAGTACCGAAGCGCTCGGCCGATACCCAACCAAATGAATGTAACGAAACCATAGCGCGATCTATTTCGATCCCAACGC
Source organism: Spodoptera frugiperda (assembly GCF_023101765.2). NCBI lineage: Eukaryota > Metazoa > Arthropoda > Insecta > Lepidoptera > Noctuidae > Spodoptera > Spodoptera frugiperda. The sequence goes on from NC_064212.1 coordinate 6,008,306, forward strand.
CATCTATCGAGGATAAAGACAACTTGGATTATTTATTTATACTCCGTTCGGGCATTTTCTTTGTACTAAAAGTTTAATTATATTGATATTATTTTTTTCATACCTTTTTACTATTTATTTACATTTTTTCGATGAATTAAAACAATAACATGAACCGAAGTCGTGTAACGATCGACATAGAATTATCTATACTCCGTTCAGATGTCAATGCATACGCTTTGTACAATAAAATTCCCAGTTTTATTCATAGTTTGAGCCTGATTATTTTTTTCATACCTGTTATTAAAGAAAAACTATTTAGTTTAGCTTTTTATCGATAAATTTAAAACTAATAACATGATAGTCAGGCGAAGTCGTGTAACGATCGACAGGTAGAATTATTTATAAATAATTTATTTCTTATTTTTATTTTTTGATTTTTGAAATAAAAATATATCTATGTCCTTTCTAAGGTTCTAAACTATATCTGTACCAAATTTCAACCAAATCCGTCAAATAGTTGCGGAGATTAATGGTATAAGCATAGAATGTTCGACGTGATTCTTTAATTTGACATAACTTTTTTATTTATGAACCGATTGACATGAAACAAACACTAAATGTAAACTTAAGCATCCCACAATATATTCGTGAAAACCGCATCCAACTCGGATCAGCCGTTTCTGAGATTAGCGCGCACAGACGAACAGACAAACAGACAAACAGACAAACAGACAAAAAAAAAGTTAATTACATTTTTGGGTTCGACATCGACATAACAATAACCTCTGCTATTTTTTTTATTTTTATTTTCAATGTACAGACAGCACTTTTCTACGATTTTATTATATGTATAGATGAACATACTGCACACTTGTCTTCTCTATAATTTAAAATAGGCGTGATGTAATTTTTTGAAGCTCTTTGCACAATATGCAGCTCATTTCTATTTCGTTAGAGATTCAGTTTGTTTTTCATTTCAATTATTAATAGTTTCTATTTCGGAGAGAGTTTGTTGGCTCGCTGCAGATAGTAGTACGGTAATCAAAATCCCGACATTGTTTACACGTAATCATTTTTTATGTTTCTCTGTAGACTTTGTGTTTACAGTCTGTCGTTTTAGCATCAGAATGATTGAGTGTAAACAGTCTAGTGGTATTGTGAACTCATTTCAATTGTTTAAATGTCTAGGTAATGCTTTGTTGGGTTTTGAATCTCGACTGTAGTTTTTAAACTATAAATCCCGTCTGTGGTCTGTCTATAAATCCCGTACTTTTACCACTACTTGGTAAATAAATCTTATACTAAAGTGATAGAAATATGAGCTACCCGTTCACCAAATACCATCAAACTTGGTTCAGTAATTTTTGCGTTATATATTTAGAAATGATGACATACTTAAAAGAAAGTAATTGAAATCAAACACACCAAAGTTTAGACAACACATTTATTTTTGTGTATTTACAATTATACATTTTATCTACAACCCTGTTACATAAATATATGTTTTTAAATATAATTTACTAACCAGATCCAAGTATGGTAAAACCTAAAACGCTTTATTCCACTTTTGTACCATTGACGGATCTCATTTATAAGTGCAGTTATTTAGAAACTAGTAACCTATTTTATAGATGGCGGTGTTGAGCTATTGTGGTCAATAAGTATTGTGACCACAACTTCTTATAATTCTGTCTTAGTTATTCACAGTCCGTTATAGTAAGGTGATTCAGATATGAACTTTATTCTAAGGTCAAAAGCTTCTAATTTTCCACGTCCCTCATAATTAGATCTGGCGAGTAACATTTCGATTATTCTGTAATTACTGGCTGCATTGATTCTATGACACAATTGTTTCACAGTGAACAAACGTAAATAATTTATCTTTGTCAAGACTAAAAAGATCACAGAAAATACTGTATGGCCTGATATTACAGTAACGTGACAATAAATAGTAGATAACAACTACAGTGACATTTCATGCTTTAGTTTTCCTTTATAGTGTAAATATTGTGTGAGATCTTCTTTAGTAGCTTTTAAGCAAAAAAGGAATTAAGCAAATTGTCAGATTTAACTTATAAATAACGCATAAATCGATTAATTACACTAATAATAAAAAAGGTTCCAAACCTCACTCCTAGATGGCGCTACAAAACTCGTCTACAAACAATGTACTCGAGAAAATATATCGAATATTCAAATAATAATGACATTATATTTATTTTTATACAATAAAATTAAGGGGAAATACTATGACATACAAAATCACAAACATTATTTGCCAATAATGGCGACTTAATTAAATTCCTAACACTAACATTTGAACTAGAAAGCATTGGAAATGTAATGCATATACTTACAAATAAATATTTACATTTTACTAATTAAGCCTCTATGTAGACTTACTGAGGCATGTACATTACATGGGTACAGATGTACATACACGAGAACTAGATCCCACCCAAAACATAAATGTGAAAGGCTGCCAAGTTCGATAATATTGGAATGCTTCGCCTATAAAAGAAGTGAGATCTAAATAAGTACCAAGTTCCATACACAGACCTCAGTTAAAAATGATATAACAAGTTGGCAAGTTTTCACACACTTTGTTATAAACCTACTAAACGCAATGAGTCAAGTATATAATTTTCTATTAAAACTTGCCAAGTTATATCATTTTTAACTGAGGTCTGTGTATGGAACTTGGTACTTATTTAGATCTCACTTTTATAGGCGAAGCATTCCAATATTATCGAACTTGGCAGCCTTTCACATTTATGTTTTGGGTGGGATTTCATTTATTTTTGTAAGGTTTATTTTCTTTTTTTCTTATTTTACTTTACTTTGACTAAATACAAACCTTCGTAACGAATTTTACGGTACGACCATTGGAAGATATAGATAATTTTTTTGTTTTAGTTCCTTAGGGGTATGAATTTACACCTTCATTATTTTTAAAACCGACTCACACTTGGCCATTTTCAGATTTTTTCCTTTACCTTGACCTAAAGACCTACCTCCATGCCAAATTTCAAATCAATACGACCGTTGGAAGTGGTCTAGGTTTTTGATGAGTGAGTCAGTCAGTGAGTGTATAGTAAAAATAGCGATTTTCTGACGTCAATATCTCAAGACCTACAATAGGTACATTAATGAAATTTTTATTTTAGATAAGTAAGTAGATCTCGATAGATACTAGTAATTTCATATGCGTAGATAAAATAGATTTTGAGTTATAGGTGGGTCGAACTTGGCCCGAAATGGTTCGTGTAATATAACCCACGGCCGGTGTGTCGGTTTTTTGCTCGAACTTGGCGGACACACTGCCGTGTGTCTAGATTAAGGATGAAAATGTGCCTTAGGGCCTGGTTCACAAGGTCCAATTAAGTAAACATACTAACATATTATGTGTCAGTTAAAGTTAACAGTAACTTAATCACACATTGTGTACCAGGCCCTTATTACAATGATTCAATAGGTACGTAAACTTCACTAAGTACTTACATAAGTCGTCCCCCATAAATGCACACACAGGAAGTATTTAACGATATCAGACTGACCAAAGCCAATTTATGTATACAGAATACGATATAGGTAGTATGTTTTAGAAGTGATAGGAAGCTAGTTAATTTGACTATGAAACAGAAAGAAACAAAGTACAAATGAACGGACATTAAACATTTTGCATGTATCCGTGTATAATTCCTGAATAGGTACTAAGTTACATAAATTAATGTCTTCAATATTAACTAAACATTATGGTCGATATCTATCTGGTGCTCCAATTTTCGGTTTACCATTAAAAAGTAGTGCATGACTCAACACCGGAATGATTCTTCACCGTGATTTACTACTCGTTTAGTCTCCTCGTTTTGTTATTAATCCCTTGCCTTCAGTCAGGAATTTTTAGACCACTTGGCTCCAGCCAGTCGGCTTAACACAAGTATACAATCAAATAGGTTATTCATTTAATACATATTCACTCTACTCTACTCAAATACGGACGGTTTCCTATCGACTCTGCAAACACAATGCCGTTCTTGGCCTCATTTACTAACAACGATATCTACACTTAACTTAAGATGTTAAATATAATATGAAAAAATACTTTTCTAAGCAGTTTCATAAATATTACTAGGCCTGGTCTCCTCGCATCTGTTGCGATATTTACCTATAAGTTAACCCACCGACGACTCACGTTTGGGGCATCAAAAGTTAGCGAACAGTTTGAGTTCGTCGGAATCTAATGAGCGCACGGCCTTCCAGTCTGTCTCGGGGTACTCGTCGAAGTTGGAGGTGTCGCCCTCGTACGACACAGCCGGGATAATGGGAGGCTGTAAACAACACAATAAACAATTCAAACAACTATAAAAACACTAATGAGCGGTTTTATTTAGCATTTAGAACTGTTTTCTGCACAATATCTTTAATGGACCATAAATAAGCATTTAAGCAGCATTAACGTAAAGTATTGAAATTAGGTAACGTAAACTTCGTGAATCTCTGTCGGCCTCTCGACCCAATTTGAATCAGTTCTTAAATCGTGCTTCGATATTACATATTGTGGTAGGTATTACAAATAATGAACTCTAAGAATAATCTTATGGATGATACATAATGCATGTAACCAGTTGGCGCTGTCTAGACTCCATAGATCCGATATGGATCTTTTAGTAACGTGGGAACATAAACAAAGTATGATTTAAAGGCTAATGCATACCTGGAGCTTCTTCATGAAGACGTCAGCCCAATCTATGTGTTTGAACCATCTGTGCCGCTTGACGTCTTCGGTTCCGCACTGAAAATGAAACAAACATTGCAATATTAAGAACAAGTATACAAAGAAAACGATTACAAAGATCACCGAACCAGTCGACGACTGAGTAACCGCAATGTACACAATGAGTATCACTGAAATATCAATCAATCACAGCAACGATATTGACTACGACCATAATGCGCATTAGTGGGTGGCCAGAATTAGAGCAACTTTGTTATTATTGGCGTTCGCGACGTTCTTCAACGGTTAGACATCGTAAATTCTCAGATTTAGAGTTAGCGGAGCATATCGCAGCTTAATTTATTATTGTACGACGATGCCAAACGGGCCACTCGTTTCAATAAAATCCTAGTCCAACGGGAATTGTCCCATAACTCGTCTAAACCACCGACAACCTCATTGTATTACTGCAAAGTAATATCGTATATTGATGGAAAGCTCCCACTTTCCACTACTTTCGTATTATGTAGCTATTGTAATAAGTGTTATTACTGTTTCAGTAGACGCTGTACTGCTATTATCTGTGCTGTTGTCGGGTAACGTTATTGTAAATCAAAGACTTAACAATTCGTATTTGTCTGTCTTGACGTTTCCTGAACACAAGTTTCTACACAACACTAAAAATTCAGTTACTGACCATGTGGTGGTTTATGTAATACTTATCAGTATAAAATCAAACCCTACCTACTGCACATACTACCAAATTTAACAAAACTACCTATACAAGAAATGCATTATTTGAAGTGATAATTCGTTACATAACATGTGAAAAGTGTGTACGAGACAAAATTTCCACAATATTTGCGCATTGCGAGTTTGCGCAAGTCATAACGACTAACAAGGCACCCAGTTTTCTAACGCATCGGGAGTACATCGGCGATGTGTCGTATTTGCGTCGCGACATAAGTCAGCAGCGACGCGCGGCTTTTGAAGTGACCGGCAGACACCTGACTGATGGCTTTCTAAACATCTCGGCGACATCGCGGCAAAAAGCTCGGTGAAAACAACCAACCACTAACTGCAATCGTTTAAAAATACATTCTCACCGTGATAGTGCGACACTTTATTGGGAACGCCGCATCCCGATTTCTCGCTTTAGCCATGACCACATAGGCTCGCCCGACCAAGGGATATTTATAACGTAGCCAAGTGTACAATAAACATAATAACATACGACTTTCTATCGGACAGTGTGCACACTACCGGCTAGCTTTGTCTAGCGTGTACTTGTGTACTGTGTAGCTTTGTGCTATCATTATGTAGTTACCCGTGAAGTTCAGATCAATCGGAGCAATTACTTTATAATACAGTGATTGCTGGCTAAACTTAGAACAGCGGTTTATTAGACATTATATTGTTATTACATTTATACAATGGCAAGCAATCAATATGGTCTACTTAGAAATCGATTTAGTAAAATTGGCTTGTTCAATTGGCTTGACGGTTTGTAATTTACTTCTGTCATATTTATTTAGATTTTCTTATTCAAAGCTCACCTGAGCATTCTGTAGTACTTTTCCAAATCTTATTTTAGGAGCAGTTTACAGTAGTAACCAGTATCTACTGAAATGAACTGCCTAAGATCACAGTTAGTTGCGGAAAACATAATTTACCTACATCTAAACAGTTGGGCAAATTAAAAATCTTTTGCATTTAACGTATCAAGACTTAGATTAGGCGATAAATATGGAAGGAGGTTGGCCAGACTCCAACCTCAAAGTGAAATAAATTTTCTTTTTGGACACAATCCACTCGATTTGAAGAGCATCGAAGAAAAGAATTTTAAAAGAAGAATACCGAAGTGGTTTTTTGAAATGAGGTAATTGTTTTTTTATTCATTAAAGTTGATTTTCGTTTACAGGAGGTGTTGATGTTATTTGAGGATCTTATTATGTTGTGTTGTCTGAGTTAAAACAATAAACGTGGCCCACGCGATGCTATGTTTGACATGTGGTGTGGTGCGTCGTATATAATCCAAAACTGTTGCCGAAACAGGTCAAGCGCAAGGCTAAAGTATTTTCAGTTTGCGTAAACGTAAAACACAGCCGAATCGTGTCTTTATAACGGAGCAGAAACTGCAGTTTACACTCGGTTGTATTTATTCCTTCGATAATGGTAAATACTGTATTACGCGGTGACAGAAATAAATAAATAAAAGAATAATGAAAAGAGAAATTAATGGAAGTAAAGGGTACACATGAGTGTAGAAAGCATATGTTTAGCGGATATTACTTCCTTTTCATATTTCATTATTAGACATATTTAAATACCTTAAAGGCACTGTTTAATTTAACTTTTCCGCAATTTTATGAGTACCTTATTCTTCCTTCGCACTCTATAACTACGGGACATCCTGTACTTATAACGTAGAGTTACATGTTAAGTATAATTTCATATCGAGATAAACAGCCTAAAGTTAGTTGCGCAACTAACTAAAACGTTTTTATTTTAGTCCTTAGTATAAACATAATTAAAATAAAAACTTCCGCCAGTAAAACGAAATCGTAAATCTTCGATAAATTTGAAAGAAACTGCAAGTATTTCAATTTGGCAAGTAAACAAAACATTGTAAGTGGTAATTAATTTTGAATAACGCAGGCCCACGTGCGCACACGCGTGACACAAGTTGTGGCACATAATATACAAGCAATAAAACTGCTTTCAATGAAAAATCTAAATAAAACAGTGCATTTGGGGATTTTCCGCGAGAGAGGAAAACTTTTTAAAAGAATACTTATTAGAATATTAAGCTGTTTTTATAATAAAACCTGATATCCGATGCAGCTGTTATTGTTATGCAACGGCTTTTACATTTACTCGCAAACATTTTACAAATCCAGGGCCGTCACGAACATCTTAAAATATGCTCTAAATAACTTTAATATTTTTAACGTGACTAGTGTATTACTCAATCTCTCCCAAACAGATGACCACGCCATTTAGTTAACAGATACTCCATGTTCTGGACTATAACAGAATATTTTTATCTTAAAAATGTGGGTCAAAAGTGGTGGGAAGTTGGTTAAAAATAGGACAGGTGTTGTAAATTTACCTTCATATTTCCCAGCCTCTTAGTCCTGTCTTGAACGAGGAGTTTCTTGATGATGTCCTTGGCTACTGGGTCCAGGTGCCGAGGCCACTCCACGCGGCCATTCAGGATCTTCTCGTAGATACCGAATGGATTGTCATCGTAGAACGGTGGGTATCCTACTAACATCTCGTAGATCAGCACGCCTGAAATAACAAACATATAAAGCTCAAAATAACGGTCACAGAAATAATTAATTACTTAAAAATCGTCTTTCATACAATGTCCTATAATCCTACTTAAAATCTAAAAGTTGTTTGTGAGCTTACATTCACAATTTACGTTAAAACTGTTGAATAAATCAAGTATTTGCATAATGCCCTGAAGTAACACATGGTCTTCTTTTTATCCGAATGAAGCCGTTGGCAGTAGCCAGTCATTATAATTATAATTTTATAACATTATAATTAGGTCCTATTTTAAACAGATATTAATACTTCCGATATTAATTATAACGATGTGCGATAGTCATAAAATCAATTCTCAAACACAGATTAATGTCAAGGTTAATTAATGGGTAATTTAATTATACAATGGTAGCATTCATTACTTATTTAGTGTGTGTTTGCCAAAGCTTTGGTTGTCAATTTCGCGTAACAATATCTGTCTTTAAAGCCAATTAAAGTTGTTTGTTTGTTTAGATCACAAATTTATTACGAAAACTATAAATATCAATTACAATAGATAGTTTTGCATTTATTATCCTATATTCTAGTATTTCTAACAATAAAGCTATGTACGTATATGTATCAGCCATATAAGATCATGCTACGAATTTTATAAAACACAGCACTCAGGCGAAACCGCAGTAACCAGAGTACCTACTCGTATCCAATAAAATTAGCAATTAGTTAAGTAAATTACTGCGTTTAATGGACAATTAATAATATTTTAACAAGACGTATGTCGCAGAAAATATGAAATTTTGTGCTAGAAACTAAACGACTGCAGTAATTAGCGTTGAGTTGAAAATATTAGCACTTAGGTACATTAAAATAGAAGACGTACAATGAGTGAACTAATTTCATTCTTGCAGCGATATGTTTAGACTACAGTAACTTGATATTGGAAAATTGTGGGAGCACTCGCGAAGGGGAGAGTATATTTAGTATTATTGTTATAATGTAATGGCGTATGATGCCAAGCACGGGAGCGACGAGATACAAGCAACGTGTGCCATTATAAATAATGAAGTACATAGTACATAAATTGGCAAGGATCGAGCGATATACCCAAATGAAAGGCATCTGTAAATCAACGGGTTACTAAATAATAGTGTACTCGTAAACATTACACTACAGCATTGTATGGTCGGACTGCTTATAAAATAAATAAACAAACAATAACAATATGTCGAGAGACACTTTATGAGATGCAAAACAAGACCGAAGAGCAGCTAATAAATTTGAAGCTCACTGTACCTAGTACCTACTAAACATATACACACACTCATATGTGAAATTGTCGACAAATTACATTAGAGCCATCAATGTCAATTAGAGACGAATATTCCGCTTAATTATTTAAATTATGAGCCCTAAGATTAATTCTTCAGCTTCCGTGTCATCTTTCTCAAATAATTATATACAACATACAAGTATCTACGTAGTGTCTCTTAATTAAAGACATTGTTAAAGTTTGTGACTTTCCAAAATACGGTAGCGAAACAATAGAAGATAAAATTCGTATCGCGATAAGTCCGTGAGAGTTATCTATTAAAACATTTATATAGTAAACTGTATTAAAAATGTTCTTGACAATTATAAAGTCAAAACTGTAGCACAGTTGAAACATAAATATTGTTATTAATAAGTAATAAAGGTTTTCCTCGAACACAAAGAGTTTGATAGCGTGACTGGGGCCCGTTTTTGCATCATGTTACCGCAATGACATTTATGACGAAGTATACAAAGTATACTTATTTGTTTACAGAAAGGCAATTCTGTTGGGAAATATAATGATTTCCGTGATTCACAAAAAATAATAGCGTTATTAGGGTAAAAAAGGGTCGTCATGTACTCACCCAAGGCCCACCAATCGACGGCTTTGTTGTGTCCTTTGCTCTGTATGATCTCTGGCGCCAGATACTCGGGCGTGCCGCACAGGGTCCAGGTTCTATCTGTTAGTTTCTTCGCAAAACCAAAATCCGTTATCTTCAAATGTCCATCTCTGGCAAGAAGTAGATTTTCTGGTTTCAAGTCTCGATAAACTATATTCCTGGCATGGAGATACTCCAGGGCTGACACGATTTCTGACGCGTAGAAGTTTCCTGCGAACAAAACGTTTTAAAATGCATCGATTTTTTTATGACTTCGACCTATAAAGTTGGTCGGGACGACCTCATTTTGTGATGTTACTATAAAGCTGCAACAATTAACATTCAGCTTTGTATTTGTAGGAATAATAACTATAAGAATTTATTTGTGGGGACTTGAAGAAAATCTTATCAATGTAGGAAGAAAACAGCGTGCCTTACTTTCCCGCGCAAGCGGCCGAGGGAAAACAATAATTACTTGACCGCATTTACACAAGACTATTTGCTTTAGACAGAAGCACATTATTGCTAGTCTAGCATCTATGTCAGTATGTGTTTATACACAACAACAGTGTAAATTAAACATGTTTAAGTCTAAAACCTCATTCCACATTATAATTAATGCATCCACATTATTACTTGCGTCGATCACTTCGTTTAGATATATTTTTATATCTAACGTACTTTCACCGATCTAGACTCAAATGATTCAGTATTTTTCCGTGTATTAAGATGTTGTTGAAAGTCAACTAACAACGGCTTCACCGATTGTTTTCTATTGTTTACAACATTTACTTTAAACGTTTAATAGTACCGTTTTATTGGCTAATTAAATTCTTCTTTTATATCTTCAGCGCCTATCAATTGCATTTTAAATTTTGTTACTTTATGTTTTGTCTGTCCAGAAATAAAACGTTGCGAATGTAAAATACATAAAGATGAGAAAATACTAAATCAATCTTACTCTCACGTTTCGTTACCGTACTAACGTAAATGATAACTTACAGCTTGTTCTTAAAAACGAGCATAAATATTAAATCTTTTCTCTAAACTTGATCCTAAAAATAGACATTGAGATACAGACTACTTACATGCATTAATGTAAAAATAGAAATAAACTAAATAGTAATATAAATTGACATAATTGATTAAATCTTTTCTCTAAACTTGTTCCTAAAAATAGACATTGAGATACAAACTACTTGTAAAAATAGAAAAAATAGTTATAATCTGCATAAAATCTGCATACATAACATGTTGAAAACATGTTGAAAATAAAATAATTGCTATTAATAAAACAACCAAGAATAGAACTATTGGTTTAACCTAGAAATTAAATAAAGATTATTTATTCCTTTGGTATGCAATAAAACGTGTAGAAACTTTTAACAAAATATTTTATTACAGTTTTCTATAGTTAGACACTAGTCAAACAGTGGAATCTATATATTAATACGTGATGCAAAAACTTTGGACCACTTTTTACGATAATTGCGCGGACGTAGGAGCATAAAATTTGGTACACTTATAGTTTATGTGTAGGAGAAGTGCATAGCGCTAATATTTTTCAAAAATAATGCTTATAAAGTACATTAAATCAATAAATAAAACATTACACACACATGCATAGTATCTGATCGTATTTGACAAAACGTCAAAATCGATAGACATTGCGATGATATTCTCACGTCTCATATGAAAAGAGTTTTATAAAAGAGTTTGAATTAAATAAAAATTATCCTTCAACGTACGTTAAGTGGTATTGTAAATTAAATCATATATGGTCGAATTTCGGCCACTAGGCGACCACTAGTTGGACTTTAAAACGTAACTTTCTTCTTCTTCTGTATGCAAAAGCATAATATTATTATCTCTCAAGTACAATCGATCTAAAAATAACCTTTTTAACTGATAATTAACCGCAATTTCGACTAATTTACATTTTATCTGCATTTTGCAATTTTTCATCCACTTTCGCTAAACAGTGAATGTAGAAATGCAAATTGTTTGAACGTACGATTCCTAAGCTATATATATTGATACGTAACAGTAAATAAACATGTTAAATTGTATCCAGGATTAGCCAAATCACGTTTATTTTTATCATGGGTAAAGTCAATGCCAGCTGGAAGAGGCGCGTCGTCACTCCCGGCTTGTATAACGTGTGGGGGGAAACTCGCGTGCAACATACCACTACACTTATTATATCCAATACCAACTTTTCCTCTGAATGTTTTTTTCGTTTTTTCTTTCACATTATTTCTCCTTTTTAAGAATTACACATACGTCCTAATTGTGCAATATTTGATAGATTATTATTTCTTGCATTTTATCATTTCAATTGCTGAAATTCATAAGCAATAAGACAGTTTAACTGTCTTTTAAATAATGTATAATGTAGTTGTAATGTATTGAAGTTTGATAATTTGGGTTTTGAAGAACATTGGGTTGGCTACATAAGAAAATCTGGTGCCAAACATCACGTTTCTAAATCCAACAGTTTCGACTTTAGATTTAGTCTGTCAGTAAGGAAAATTGATGTTTTTAAGCCTCGAAAGATACATTGTACGTGAAAAATCTTTATTTTTTGCACGTTGCACACTTCTCTCATATTGGCAAGCTATACAAAACGAGATTAACTAATCAAATTTCTTAATAACGCTATAAAAATAACATCTAATATTAACGGAGGCAATGAACACGTCTTCGAAACCAATCAAATAGGTATTGTACGACTTTTTATTATGTTTGTACAAAGACTATATGATTGCCGTGAACTTTTATTTCTTTTGTGATCTTTGAAGTTCAAAATCTATGTAATTTATGAGATCGCTGACCACTGTGGGCGACGGGGTCCCACGCGGAAACAAAACTGTGTCTCTAACATGACATCACACCATGACTAAGTCCAAACACTCATCTAATAAACCCATTAACCCGAAATCAGTATAATCTCAACAAAAACGAGAGCTCCACATTTTTAAACAAATAAATGTTCAATTTGCCTCTCGTAAACGTTGACTAAATCGGAGCAAGCGTCACTTGAGACAGGTCGCCTCAAATTATTGAGTGAAAAGTAAACTTTTCTTTGAAATGCAATTTAGTTCACAGATGTATCTTGCTGGCACATTTCTTGTATCATCAGCACTGTCTCGTTTGTTTTTGTAACTTTCTTTCTTTTCAGTAAGCCTTTAATCTGCAAAACGTTTAAAAGATCCACTTTATCCCTATTGCACGATGTCAGTACGTTTTTCAAGTGCATTCAATACATCTATCTGCTGACACTCATGAATCTTATCCTGTCAGGTCGATATCTTGGAGTTTATTTATAACTTCAACATCGTTTTCCAAATTATCGGTGAAAGATATTTAGACAAGACTGATTGTGCTCTTTAATACTTTTCAAATAAAAAATAACACTATAATAAAAAATGTCTAATTAATTATGCTACGCACACAACAAAATGTGTTTATGTACTTATAAGAGTTTATGTATGTGTAAAGCGCAGGAACGGGAGCGCAGGCGCACGGCGGCGGGCGCGGGCGTCGAGATGTCTGGCTCAGTCAGCAGTCGCCAAATGGCGCAGACATTTTTATTGTCAGCCCGCTGTATCCCATCGGTAACGCTATAAAACGACACTCGTGAAAAATGGACGGAGCCACCTTCAAGGCACACGGCACCCAAGACGTAGTATTATTATTTAATCTACGACCGAAGCCCGACAGTTACTCGCTCACTCCTCGCGTCACTGAACCCACATGAGCCCCTATTTCTGTCTTGTCTTTTCTCCAGAAATACGAGGCGGTCGTTTGCCGTGTATTTTTTCTGTGTTTTTGCAATTCTTTTTCACTACACGATAAACATCTACAAATCTAAATTACTTTATCAGTGTGTGCGACTCATTACGTCAATTTTAAAAAAGAAGCTTAAAAACAAAGTATTTAAGAATAGATCATAATAAAAGAATTGTCTCGCGATTGGCTAATCCCAAATGTAAAAATTGGGCGAACCAAATACATCTAAGTGATACGTGATGTTTTTATTACTTTACAAGGATACAAATTAAAACTTTCCCATCGAATTTTAAAAATGGCGTAGGTTCTAGAAGCTTTTTTATTTTTATTCTTAAGGCCTACGATCGAAAACCATAACAATTTCTTGATTGTTATTTTATGATCTTGATTAGAATCGAAATCCTAAAAAGGCGCTGTTGACATCATCGTCCACAAATGGTATTTGACCGTTAAACACTCGAAATCTTTTTCAGAAACCGCCTCCACTCACTCGTACCATTTTTAAAAGAACTTTGTGAGTTTCAACAGTTTAGATAGTCCTTATAATATATTTAAAGAATGTACATAATATTTATTTGTTTTTAAAAGTTAAAATGTCCCACAACTTTGTATTATTTTATCCTAATCATATAAGAAATGCATATAACCTTCTAAAACAAATGTCGCATTTTTATTTGATATCGTACTTTATGTAAAAGACGGTACAAGAAATTTTAACAAAAGGGTGATATAACACGAGTTTGATTATTTGAAATTCGTCTCTATTGTATAAATGTATAAGGATAAAATCGAATACAGAGTGTGCAGTGATGTGATAAAATCCAGTGAAAAAGTGGACATCGTGGGTGATTGCGAAGCATCGTGCGCACAAATCGTACGGCATGGTACGGCTGCCTGCGTAATGTTGGAATATTGCCAACTTTTATTTATTTATTCCGCTCCAGTTTATTTATTTACAACGATTAATAAGCGAAATTGTTACTGCTGCTTTTGTTTTAAATCTAGTCATCAAAGGAAAAGTTGTGACAACTGAACTTGGGTAGCGTTGTTCCCAAATGTTGTGTAAACTTTTGTTTGTTACGGTTGAATAGTTGACAGGTCGTTTAGTGACAGTTTTATAAAGTATATTTACCAATACTGTTGCTGAATCTGCCGGCATTCCTTAGGTACGAGAACAGCTCTCCTCCACACACGTAGTCGAAGAGCATGTAGATGCAGGAGTCATCGTGTGTCCACCACCGCCTGCAAGGAGAAGGCCATCAACATCACACGAAAACAAGGTGAAGCTCAAGGAGACTGCACTCCACGGCCACGACATCTCACATTAGTATCTACCGAACTAATTACTGTTGCAGATGCCCGCCAGATACCAATCTAGATAGATATATTCCACACCACTTGGTATGCTGCGAACATTTTAATTTCCTACTCTAATTAACATTCTACGTTCGGCACGAGTATACACACTTCACTACTTTGTTTATTTCAACCATTTCCCCTTTTTCATTCGTCCTTGTCGACGACTAGTGCACTGCATAATAAGTCCATTACCATACTATATTGTTTTTCTCCTATTAAAATGTAAACAATAACGTCACTGCAATACAAATATAGTAACACGACAGGCATAGAGACATCGTTTACGTAAATACGAGATTGATATACTGATCAGTGATAGTTGCCAGATCGTCATCAATAGGGCACGCGCATTGATATTTGTCGCCTCTCAAAACTCGCAATCATCTGGCGCTTACCCTTCCCCCATCGAAATAGATCATATAAAAATAAATTACAAAAAGTAATCGATACACTTGTAACTGGCACATTTTAACAGGTTATTGGGTTAAACGAATCCAACACGGAAAGAGCTGAACAAAAAAGTTATTTGGGGCAATCTCTATCTAAATCTTCGCCTTCACTAAACAAAATAATAGCGAGCAATGAATTAACTTCACTGCAAACTCGTACAATGGCTACACCTACGAATGACACAGCAGAATAGCTATGAAAGGTTTGTTTCTTATCGCCAGGCTATTCGCTGGAAGGCGGAACGTCGGGAATGAAAACAGGAGTAAGTAATGACATTGGCTCCATGCCGACGTTTGGCGCTCACATAATTGACGTGCGTCACATGCACCCATGCACGTTTAATTAAACGCCCAAGTATGTTCTAATGGTAAACACAGTTGTTATGATCCCACTGAAATATACCCTTACCCCTTGGATGTCGCATCTGTCTAGACGCCTTGGATGAACACCAACAATATTAATTACACCAAGAATGATTGACGGGGGACATGAAAATTTTAGCATTGGAATTAATGTACTTACAGATTCACTATGAAGGGATGGTTGATTTCGGCGAGAATGTTCTTTTCGTTCATGACGTGGTCTACTTGCTTCAGGCGGATTACGTCGGCCATAGATAATATCTTCATCGCCAGATATTCATCAGCGGCTTTGTCACGACACAAGCACACGCGACCGAACGTGCCGGTACCTAGAACAGAGAAACAGAACGTTATAAACCTCGTGCTAATGGAAAATCATTTTGTTTTGTAAACAAATCTTCAGAAAGGTTTTGGACTACATCAAGTCGTACTTATAATAACCAGCTATCCAGAGATGTAAAATAATTCACATAAAATCCACCTACATATACCTGTTAAAGTACCATGTTTACCAGATTGATGCTTATCATTATAATGTTACATTGGGAAATACAATCCCGAACAGCCGGAATTGTTTTCATCAAAACAATTCCGAGTACAGCGATATAAATAAATGAATCACTATCGGAGATTCCCGGGTTCCTCACTAATAAGTACAATACAAGTGAAGATAGGAACAAGCATGATCTGATGCCTAATGCATTCTTAGTAGCGTGTAAACGTTGAAAAATAAATGACTACTTGTAAACAAATTCACTCATCGAATATGTATCAGCATGTTTTTGCCTATCTTTCGACATTCAGTTAGTCATCCACATCTTACATGATTGCAGTACCTACATGGTATATTTTCGATAGTCCTTGAATGTTTAATAGACTAACAGTGCGTTGTAACCTTGTTGTTCATACCCAAATCATTCAAAGGCTCGTTAGAAAATAAAAGTTTTAAATAAACAACATTAGGATTGTTTTCAGTGGCAATCTGATGTTTCTGCCTATCCTCGAAGTACAATATACGAAAGTTGAAGTAAAGAATAGGCTTGAATAGGCTTTTAGCCACTGTTTGACAAAGAGCTAGGCAAGTTAGTTGGTTCCATAATTATATATTTCCATTACGTGCTCTACGGAACAAGTGAACCACTAATTGACCCTAGTGGTGTGTATAATAATTGAGTTAATCAACGCACGTAAAGCATCCATTAGCGCTGCATTTCAGAACACAACTGATGCCTTTATTTGCATCGTATAGGTATTGCCATTGGAATGTGTAGAAAAAAGGTATCCAGATGTGTTTATTTTAGGCCAAGAACGCTATTTATCAAGCAGATTTTATTTTTAGATTCTAAAAGTGAATCCCTCAAAAGCAGTAGCGCACAGCGCTTACCTAATGCAAACCCATGACAGTGACAGTTGGACAAGTTGCCGCGCTTTTGCGTCATAGACAAAATAAGAAAAAAAAAACTTTGAAATGTATCTTACGATTGCCAATAATGTCAATGGCAGCACATAATACTCTTACCTTATTCCACTGATACTTTGTTACATGTAAATACTTATTTAAACCTTACATAATCCACGGCTAACTGGCTTACACCTCACACGAATAACACGTGTACGGTTTCATATTTCTAAGAATGCCAATGTACATTTACTTTCATTATTTCGTACATTCTTTCAAGGACTAGCATGTGGAATTGTGTATCAAGGTACATGGTATTTCAAGGTTTTCTTTAACGCGATGAATAATATGGATTAAAGAAAATAAGCTACAACATTCTGACTCATTCTGTTTAAAGTGAGCACATAATTATGTGGTGACTCCTAGTTACCACATAATTGTTACTAGTAAATAATAACATTGCTTGTGTTTATGTTGTAAAGTTCTGTTTTTCGTTCGCTTCTCGGGTTGTTGAAACTTTCCCGAGTATAGTGTGGAAACCACATAATAATAAACATGTTTATTTGACGGTGTCCGGTGGCAGAATTAGGATTTTAAAATTAAATAATAAAAAACCGGCAGAATTTCAATGACTATATCAAAGAAGGGAATTGCGGATTTTATTTGTAATTTTTTTTTTGTCTAAATGTCATGTCATCACGTCGGACACACTCTTGGAATCTGGCTTCAGTATTCCGCGCCACTCGCTGGAGAAGCGACGTCGGGATACCATTAACCTCGCGAACGATATTTTCTTTTAATGCTGAGATGGTCGGTGGGGCGGTTTCATAAACTTTACTTTTGAGGTATCCCCACAGAAAGTCCATGGGGTTAACATCCGGCGACCTGGGTGGCCAGGGGATGTCAGCAAAACGACTTATTAATTTGTTAGGGAACAAATCACGAAGAAGCGCCATGGTCTCTCTAGCAGTGTGAGGCGTGGCGCCATCTTGATGTAACCATGTCTGTGAACTGTAGGCAGGATGTTCTCTTAATTTTGGCAGAAAAAAATCGGTAAGCATTCGCCGATAAGAAACGGCGGTCACAGTAATGACTTGTCTTGGACGATTTTCAAAAAAATAGGGTCCGATTATTTCTCTGCTTGACAATGCACACCAAACCGTCACTTTGGGACTGTGAAGTGGCTGTTGATGTTTCAATCGTGGGTTCTGTCCTATAGGTGACCAAAAATGACAGTTCCGTTTATTTACACTTCCATTTAAATGAAAATGGGCTTCATTACTTCAAAAGATTGTGTTCACCGTACGAAATCGCTGCAACATTGTTTCGCAGAAACTTTTGCGCAAATTGTAATCATTAGGCTTAAGCGCTAGCACAATTTGAATTTTAAAGGGGTGAAGTTTAAGGTCCTTTTTCAATATTTCGTGCACAATAGTTTTTGGGAGCCCTAGAGCAGCCGCTCTCTTACGCACGGACTGTCGCGGGTTATCACGAAAACTGTTTGCGACAAGTGCTGTTGTCATCAGTCCTCGACCTTCGACTAGGTGCCGGCCGCGGATTATTTGCTGCTGAACTGGTTGCTCTGAACCTCCGCACCCACAATCGAATCAAATCTTCGCTTGACGCATCACGTAACCGTCGGATATTGTACCGCGAACAAAATCTTCGACGAGCAATAGCACAGAAATCGTTTGCTTTAAAATAAGCTTCGATTGCGAACGCACGTTCTTCACCCGTCCACTGCGACATCGTGGCTAAGGAACCCGCACGAATGACGAATCGAACGAGACCACCCCGTCCGCCCCTCCGCTAACGGTTCGAAAATAGTTTGAAATTTAAATCCTAATTCTGCCACCGGACACCCTGTATTTACCGTCATAACAAGCATATTGATAGTGGGTGCAAACAGTCATCGCCTTACAAATATCCTTTCGCGATGTCAAAGCAAGCAAAAACAACCAATTAACCGCAACATAGTAAGAAACAATATTATGATCAATACTGTTATTATTGCTCCCTCTCTGAGTATTTAAAAAAACATATGGAACTATCGAAAGATTACTTAATGAGCTTGAGTTTAGTGTTCTAAATTTGAATTGTACCTACACTTGATAATAAAACTACTAGGTATATCTACAAATAGCTAAGGTAAGGTAAATAGGTAAGGTAAGCTATAGAACTCATTAATTAATTTAGTCCGCCTATGTAATATGGTTTTATACATAACTTACGCTGAACATGATTTTCAACAAAATCTTTTATGAATCCTTGTTTAAACATTCATAAGCCGTTACGTTACATGTATATGTAATGTATCATGTAATAGAATTCAATATCAATGTCACCGCCTGCAAGTTTTAGAACAATAGGCTGTTGAACCTACGCGATACCTAGGTACTAAGATATTAAGTTCTTTGTTTTGGATCTAAATGGAATTGTGTAAGATTTAAACATAAGTACTACCAATATTTATTCTTTATTATCTGCCCCCTATCTGCCCCATATCTACTTGTTGTGACGTCATATCTTTTCACTGATCAGTTAGGTAAGTTATACAATACCACTTAAACAAACTTTCAGTACATCCCTTGTACGACAATTCTTCTAGATGTAAGTACTATGCGATAAATGTAGGGCCTACGTGTAATAGAAGATCTTTTAAAACAACATTACATGTTGTTTATACACCTAAAGTACTTAGAAACGGTACTACGCGTTACTTTTAAAAAGCTTTTAAATCGAATCAATTACAACGTTCGCGACTCAAATTAAATAAACAAAATCAAAAATATGAAATGTGCACTCAATCCAAACTATACAACAAGCTTGTTATTGGAACTTGAAACATATTACTGGCGTATAAACTAAAGGTCGGGACGTCGCTGACATTTTCCATTTCCATTCATTAGAGCCTCGAATGAAATATCCTGTTCCAAGAGCTTGTGCGTAAAAACACGAGTCGAGATGAAAATAGGATGGCCCAGTAAACGAGTTACGTGGGTACCCATCAGAAGAGCCTATTTACGTCGGAAGGCCGCCCCAATATCTTAAATTGGGGGCTTTAATTTGCGTAACACTAGTTACTGGCATGACGTAGCATCTTTCAGTTTCCAGTATATTTTCTGCTGTCTCTTGCGCAAGCCTCAGGTTGGCCAACTTCTCAGAAAATAGAAACTGAGACTATAAAATAATCATCAGTGTGAAGGAAACACTGGTACATAAATAGGTGTACTACCTTCGACACATAACCCCATTAATTTAAAACATTCGCTATAAATAAATATTGATATTGAGGTTGCTCGAACAACTTCGATGTAATCGAACTCTTATGTTTCTTTGAGATGCATCTGTAGTGTAACAATGAATCATCAATCTACAGCACCGAGATTATAGTATTATCTTTTTTTACATATGTACAGATCTGCATATATGTGTTTACATTTTATCGACGTGTTTATCCAAACTTGAATTCTATTATCGCGAATTTCACGACGAAGACTTTCGGAGTGAAACCAACATATAGATACATACTTGTGCTTTACATATACTAATTGTATGTATATGAGGTTATCGCACCATTGGGTTCTTTGAAAGGAAGATTCAGTTATCGAAATAAAATCATACGTTTCTTTTGTAAGCTTGTTACTTGTCTCGAATGAAATCTAATCTTTAAGAAAGTCGGATTAGATTTGGCTTTAGTAATCTCATAATATCAAAAATCTATATGCTATATGGATAAATTATTATCTGTCTACAAACTTAGGTATCTACATATATGCGTAAATTATAATGAGATTATACGGGTTCTTCATGTAAGTGCATAACTAGTTTCTCGAAACGAGTCGAGTAACCTTACCTGTACTATATACCAAGTTCTAAATATATATTAACAACATAAGAATACTTTTTTTAGTTATCTTTTATATTTCTACGAAAATTTTACTTATAAAGTATACTTCTATTGTTTTCCGTCATTATGCAAAATAATAATTTATTATTATTACATTACATTTAAATTGTTTTTGCAATTCTAATTAAGTAACATAGCATGTGTCATAACCGCACTATACTAAATACAAAATATTATTTATTTATAATTATAATTCTATATAAATAACTACTAGTTATATTGTCTATTTATACGAGTATAACGGTTATATTGTAATTTATGGAAATGCATTGAAACAAAGTAATATTCTTAAAATAGACATATCTGCTTTCAATATAAAAATGCTTTTAATTAGCATTGATATGAGCTTATCAACAAAATTATAGTAGACAGATAATATTATTATACATATTTGCATATCTATTTCAGTAGGAAGCCCAGCATAAATAAAAAGCACATTATAATATCTCACTTTAAAAGCATCAATATAAAATATATAATTAAACATAAATAACTACAAGTTATATATAGCCTATTTATATTACGGTTATATTGTAGAATTTATTTAAATGCGCTAATCTAGATATACTCTTAAAATAGAAATATCTGCTTTCAGTATAAAAATCCTTTAATTAACATTGATATATGCTTAGCAAGAAAATAATACTAGACAGATAACATATTAGTATACATATTTGCATATCTATTTCGGTAAGAAGCCCAGAATAAATAAAAATGCACATTTATCTCTCACTTTAAAAGCGTCAATAGAAATATAAATATGCATTCGACATTAATTTAAACCATATTATTAAAAGCTGAACGATTTAAATAAGAAAAATAAAAAAGAAACATTTGATATACAATTTAACGTTCCGCGTAATTTCGAATATTGCTGCATCATTTTGGACGGTACTTTCACTAGAAGTTCGCTTAAATTTTGATTAATATGTGTCATAAATATTATACCGTCTTGACATGTCATCGACAATCCGGATCCTAGTTACGAGGTTATAATACGGAGATAGTTAAATGAAAAACAAAATACCAGCAGCTACTACCAACAGATTTTGTTTATAAAGTGTAAAATTATGATAAGTTTATTGTATTTTCGAAATTCTCAAAACACGCACAGTAGCATGAGTCTTTGAGTTTTACTCAGTGTAGGGCAAAGGATCGTCCCTGTGAAAACTAGTGAAAACTGGTGAAAACTAGATTTAACATTAATACACGTACAATACACTTCGGAGATAAGATGTGATGCTGATTGCTGTTATGTCATGCATTGTACATTTATGGCACAAACACGTCGAATAAAATTGTTTTCCATACACTTCTTTCTTAAATTTCCTCTGTGTAAAATACTATATTCTCATATTTCAGAAAGAAATATGTTTTATGGCATATTTTTATGTCAACCTCTCCAGGGCTGCCCTTTGACAACATACATATTTCAACAATTTAATTTCAAGGCTCTATGATCAAAACAAACAAAAATAACTTTAATATGTTTATATGTTTTTTTCAGGGCTGTTATTAATTATTCATATAATTTTACCTCTACGGCAAAGAAACTGAAAAAAGCTTCAGAAATTAGGAAATGCTATACTATATCGTGGTTTATTTGATTTTCCACTGAAAAGAAAAGTCCGAAAATATGAGAAGGTTCCAGATGAAATAAGAGTAGACTTGGCACGTGTGACCTAACTGAAACTACTTCCCCGTCAACTAAAAAAGTTGCTAAGTAATTCCGACAGTCGAATTGATATCAAGTTTCAAATGTAGAGATTCTAGAACATTTATAAAAACGAGTTAAAATTCGACGAACAAAGAAAAGTCCGAAACAAATAAGCAGTGAGATTAGATCCGAGTACTTTAAGTTGGGAAGCGTCGACAATGCAAGTTGAGACAAGTGACCTTTGTCTTACGTAAGAGACTTCTTTCACAAATCCACGACGTGACGTATTAGATCTGTATATCAGTGAAGGGCGCTCTGCGACTAATTTATTCGTTCACAGTTGAACCGCGGCGCGGGCGCACTCGTCCGACCACTTTCACTGCGACTGCGCATAACGCACGCCGAGACTGATGGCCTTTACGTCACTATACCCTAATTATATGCTAAATAGAAAATTTTATCTGAAATTTTCTACAATAACTAAAACTTTCCACGCCTACGATCCAACCCGTGCATCGGGCGATCTACGATCTGCCGATTGAAGTGATGATATTAGAAAATAAAATATTTTACGTCTGTTTTTCCTAGCCGAACACAGATTTAAATTATAAATTACGGATCATGAATCCAAACCTACTAAGCTAAGTAGGTGATACATATCTTGGAACAACAATTTCACGGATCGAATCCACGACCTCGTGCTCAGCAATCACACAGTCACAGTAAGTCGAGCAGAAAATAAATATTAGCAAAAAAGCGGAACTTGGCGCCGACATAGTACAGGAACAGCGCAGAAATAGACATGATGCCACACTCGTAAACTTAATCGAATTGAAATATTTCATTTTATTACAAAAATAAAACTGACGGGCGACATTTATGTAATACGAAATGTACCTACTATGTTGTATAGGCTAGTCGTATGTGCACGTTATATAAGTACGTAATCAGTGATAGACAACACACAGGTGTGACGGGAGGCTGATAAATATTATGTCAAATTGAAAACACGCTGCGTTTTTGGCAATGATATCTACTACGGGAAATTGTAAATAGAAATCGTAATTTAGACATAACACTTATGTATGTTTGTACTCGTAAATGACAGGAAGAAAGCATTTCCGTAGTGAATCGTAACTACGTGTGTGTACTTGCGTAGGCGCCGCGCATAGGTAAGATATAGTTCTTATGCACATCATCACTTTCACACACCATAACATAGCTACGATAATCGAACAACACGATTATGTCGAACATTAAATATTACTTCATAAGTATTCTCATTTTACTAATGCACCTCTTAATGTCCATGTTCTCGACCCTGTATTTGACCCTTATTCACTTTCTAATATTTAAATAAGATATATAATTTATAATAGTTTTCACTCCATATGACGTCTAAATTAATTGCTATATCGTCATATGTAAAACTGGTAGTGTGTGCTTGCGCCTGCGCAACGGCCCGATATTATCGCCCAATCAATAACACTGCCACATAACTTATATTTTACTGCCATTCTGAATTTATGGAGAACATCTTCAAACGTATGTCTGTAGACTTTCGGGGAAATCATTTTGTTATTGTGTAGTACGTCAGTATCTACACGTAATAGTATAATAAACGTCAGCTTTATATGTACATTTCTAAATGATTTTCATTAACGAGAGTATATTCCTGAGTAAACAATCAGGCCATTGTTAGCTAAGTACATTCATATAACTGTTGTTTCGTGCTCACTGAAAATAAATGACCTCCTACCGTATATTAAAGTTAAAAGCCAGCCCACCAATGGCCAGCCATAACTTTTGCGGCTTATTTCGGGCATTCTATTTTCAATAGTTACTACTCGCACCATACAGCACTTGTATTTTAACCAATCATGGAACAGGTCAACGATCTCTAGGCACATCATGTTACATAAGTGGCCAAGTAGCCGATATTTTATCAGCACCATATAATTATTTACTGCTCGTTAAACGTTCAATGAAGTATCCGAGTTTTACGTTAGTTGTAAACCTGGATATTAAAATGTTACAAGCAAATATTGGGCCGATCATTCAAAATATTTTGCTTTACTTTATTACCATAATAATAAAATTTATTTAGGAACAAACCTTGTTCCAATTTCGTGTAAGTGCAGATGTTTTTACCTACATTCGTCATTACGTAGAATACCGTAACTTTAATTTTATTCACATCGTCAAACCGCTTTTATCAACATTAAAATTATAAATGTACATTAAAATACGCTTGCACGTAAACAAGTTTCAGTGCTATTTTTAAGGATTGTGCAGTAAATAAGAAAGTAATATAAAATGTAGTGGCTCGCCAGATTTCAGCAATTAACTCTGTCAGCGATGTGTGTTGACAAGCGTCTGGTGAAAAACACTTATCTAGTCGTATTTCTTTCTGTTCCTGCTTTCCTAGTCCGTCATAGTCGGAATCGTTTAGTCACCTCTGACGCAAATTGATCCAAAACCGATGTCCTCTGCCAACCGGCTCATGGGATTCTAATATAAGAGAGGACGTCTCAACTTCAAACATATTCTCACCACTTTGTTCTTTATTAGTTCTTTGCTCCCATCTCCTTTAATTCGATTAATTGTTAGTTACAGTCACAAATATATCTTCATTACTTTACTGCACTAGTTTCTGATTTTATTTTAGAAAAATATTTATTGCTGAAACTTATTTTGATCATAAAAACGTAGATATACTGCAATAATAATATGAAGAGGAAAGTGTGATAAAAGATAAAAACGATAACGTTGATATTCAATAGAGAAAAACAAATTGAACGTTCAATCTTGCTTTAAACTTGTACTTTGCAGATGGGTTCACGGCTTCCCAAGAGATCGTTTATTGGATAAATCATTGGAAAAAGAACAAAAGTTGAAGGTGTTTTCACGAGTTGTGACTACTTGTGACGTCAGCCCACAGCTGTCCCTCCCGTCTCGTCGAGAACTTGACACACACGCCATTATTTATAATCTCAAACACTTTTATCAGCATTAATCTTCGGATGGCGACGCACTCGTGGGTGACGCGATGACGTCCCAGACCTGCCCACGAGCCTAAGGACCTTCACGTGAAGGTAACATAAAAACATCTGCATAAAAACCAAGTTCATCCATTGCAAAAACAATTCAATTGATTTGATGTGCAACATTTTTCTTTTTTCTTTTATTAATCCACAAGTAATAAATTCCTTTGAAGTGAGCAACTAATTACCTGGTGTTTCATAATCATCTACCTAGTTACTCGTATATCTGCGATAAGTACAGTCTCCGGTGACACACATTTGGTTTGCTCTGAAGTCGACTTGTTTCACTCTATTTGCGGATGTGTTTTGAGAAAGGTAAATAAAAAACTATGTCATTCGCTAATCAATTCGTACGTGAAAGAGAATGACTGAAGTACCACTCGATGTGACTAACACCACACACATATTAATTTCAGAAGCTACCTATAATTTATTCCTATCTGCTTAATATTATACTAAGGCCCTATTATCGTGCTTCACCTCTGTTAATTAAGTTTCCATTCATCCAACTGACGCACGTTTTTCATATGAACTTCACATATCAAACCACAATAAAGGGAGTTTAATCGGTACTGGCAAAAAAAGCTAAGAAACATATTTTTTCCATAGTTTGCGTTGCTGTATAGTAACAGTAGCTATGGTGTATAAACAATCCCCCGAAACTATCGATCATAAGTGTATTGATATAGAGTGACTCCGACTATGTCATATTTCGCTAATGGCACGCAAACAAATCGTTACAGACGACAATACATGACATCTTTGTGAATCAAACTCTGGCCACAATCGTACCACAAGTTCTTGACAACAAGCTTGTTTGATTTCCGAATGTGGTTTTGAAACAGTTGACTCATTCCTGCAGCTGGTTTAGTTTCTACACTTAACTTATTTATAGTATCACCATAAAGCGAGTCCTGACACCAGCTTGGGACAACGCTCCAGTATTACAGGAAAAGCTAAATATATCAGAACGTTATAAAGCTGGAAATTCTGAAAAGTAACAAAAAAATCAGGTTGATATGTTTTAAAATATAAATTATTCTTCTCGTTAAGTGGTCAACACCGAGCACATCGTTCCGAGAACCGCCGGTGTCATTACTCACAGTCAACTCGTTACAAGTAGCCACTGTTTTATTAGGACACCGCGATTTACCTACAATACACTTTGGTCGCTGTACTAAACCATAACTGCTACATGTTGCCATGACGTAGGTGATATTCTATATTATAAATTGGTCTGCGCCGTGTCAAGGATGAAAGTCAAAGTAGTGATGTTTGGCCGAAATCCAAAGTGTCACTAGTTTCGTTACTTTAATTTATGAATGAACACGTTACCCTACGGAGAGCAAAGATTTTCTTTATGTCGCAAACGAGTTTTTACGCGGAAAGGCGTGGACAATCTACTCGTACGACTCTGTCTGGTCTCGTATCATACGACGGAAGCTGCGTGTCACGTTAGCGTCGCCCTACACCGAGCGTGCACGCGTAGGAGCCAAAATTAATATATGCGCGAAATGTCATTTTTACAACATTCAACGTTGATTGATATATTATAATAAAGTGTCTATCATAGTAGGTCGATGACTTCAGAGAAATCATATAGCTATGCTAAAGTTAGAATTGTTGCTATACTCTCTAGTTATAATACACAAATTCCAATGATTAAATCGGCTGATTAAATACTGGAACAAATAAATTAGTTGAACTAAGAATAGATAACAATTCACAGTGAAGGTTAAACTGCGGCCGAACGTTCCAATCGCTAAAATGTAAAAGTCGCGAATGCGGCACGCGTTGGAGCCAAATAGTTTAGCTCAGGAATTACAAACTGATCTTCCGACAGCATAGTAACCATAGTTATAGCTCTAGTTTATAATACTACCCATAACTATTATGAAAGGTAATTAATCTAGACACACGGCAGTGTGTCCGCCAAGTTCGAGCAAAAAAACCGACACACCGGCCGTGGGTTATATTACACGAACCATTTCGGGCCAAGTTCGACCCACCTATAACTCAAAATCTATTTTATCTACGCATTTGAAATTTCTAGTATCTGTCGAGATCTACTTACTTATCTAAAATACAAAATTTCATTAATGTACCTATTGTAGGTCTTGAGATATTGACGTCAGAAAATCGCTATTTTTACTATACACTCACTGACTGACTCACTCATCAAAAACCTAGACCACTTCCAATGGTCGTATTGACTTGAAATTTGGCATGGAGGTAGGTCTTTAGGTCAAAGTAAAGGAAAAAATCTGAAAATGGCCAAGTGTGAGTCGGTTTTAAAAATAATGAAGGTGTAAATTCATACCCCTAAGGAACTAAAACAAAAAAATTATCTATATCTTCCAATGGTCGTACCGACCTAAAATTCGTTACAAAGGTTTGTATTTAGTCAAAGTAAAGTAAAATAAGAAAAAAAGAAAATAAACCTTACAAAAATAAATGAAATCCCACCCAAAACATAAATGTGAAAGGCTGCCAAGTTCGATAATATTGGAACGCTTCGCCTATAAAAGAAGTGAGATCTAAATAAGTACCAAGTTCCATACACAGACCTCAGTTAAAAATGATATAACTTGGCAAGTTTTAATAGAAAATTATATACTTGACTCATTGCGTTTAGTAGGTTTACCTTGTACATAGAAAGTAAAACAAACTTGGCACACACACACACTTTGTTATAAACCTACTAAACGCAATGGGTCAAGTATATAATTTTCTATTAAAACTTGCCAAGTTATATCATTTTTAACTGAGGTCTGTGTATGGAACTTGGTACTTATTTAGATCTCACTTCTTTTATAGGCGAAGCATTCCAATATTATCGAACTTGGCATCCTTTCACATTTATGTTTTGGGTGGGATATCTTTCGCAAAAGGCAATGAAGAATGCTAGGGTTGCAATGTTGAAATATTTGCTTCCATAATTCAAGCAGTACAACCCACCTATTATTATGCACAGTACATTAAACAGCCGATACTCCAAGCATGTGTTACTACGTTGGTTATTGCCAAATTGTAACACAATATTTCAAGTTTAACAAACAGATGCATTCACGAGGTAAGTATTACGTTCGATGACATAAGAGCAAAAATCGTTTTGTAAACTAGTTTGCGAAGTCACTGCGCCTTCGGGCATACAATGTTGAACATAAACATACATACATAGTCTCGCCGCCCGTGTTACGACATATATAATTGCTGAACATTTGTTAGTATGTAATAAAACCTCATCGGATCAAGTTTAAAAGCTTCCTGTTATAAAATTATCTTATATTGGGATATAAACATAATTTAATTCGTTGTACTGCGAAACAATGTAATGTGCATTAACAATCTATAAATAATACGAATCTTTGTTAGGATTTACTTAATCGTTTTATTGTCAACATCATTGCGGTCTCGTAACTTCCTTGTGTTTGCAACATTTACAGATCCTTGAATAAAACAATTGAAGTCACCGTTTAGCGTTACCAAACCATTGTGATTGTTGTACAAACCGGAACCTGACAATATTACGTTTTGCTTGCGAAGTATGACAGGCTAACCACAAAGATAATGTTACATATTTGTTTTCATTTTCCAGTTATTTTCGCGCTATTGAAAAAGGGAAAGAAAATGCGCGGATCCGGTGTTAACTACGCACTGGATGTTAGTTAACTGCCTCTAAATACCGGTTATGTACGGGTGTTACTCAGATTACATTGTAACGTAAAAAAATACTAAGGTAGAAGTAGAAATTAAATCTTAATTAACTCATACTAAAAGAAAACAATAACATTGGATTGTAGAGAAATGATTTGAATATTATGAAAACTTCCATTACTATGAATTTTAATACACTTTTTTATACGGAAACAAAGCGTTCGTGACGAAGGTAAAGGTTTTAACATGAATATCAACCGTGTTCCCTGAATCGCGTGCGCGCAGGGATCACGACAAATATTAATCACCACGACACATGTACCTAGGTGCCTACACAGTACATACTAGGCGAACTATACATTTTTAGAATACAAAAACTACGTCAAATTTTATAGTTGTCGTTGTTTGTAATAAAGACATTATGTTGGCAGTGAAACAGACTTCTTGGGGACTATCTTCGTCTATTTTTTGCTTTCAAATGTATTTCTAGATATTTTTTGCTCGTAGATACAATATGAGCGGCGATTCTTATTTATGAACATTGTCGACCGTGATCTTCCCACTGCAAGATAGGTAAAAGCTTACTTTCACTCCTTTGAGTCAAAACTCCTCTCTGATTAAAATTATTAGAAGTTAATCTTCACCAAGAAACTTAAGGGACTACTAATATCAGCAACTATGTTTAAGTATTTGTAATACAATGTAGAGTTTAGCCTATGCTATGACAATGATAAGCATCTCAAAGCCCTGAGGACGTTCTGTAGCGCCCTAATGAAGACTTTATACAAGAATATAGAATTTTTAATCGAAACACCAATCGCTATGCTAATATCTTGCAGGTAAGCAATGAATATTAATGCGTGTGGACATAAAAGGCGTTTTATATTCATGGGGAGCAAGTTCAAATGGTTCAATGGTCTTTGATCGCGATGCACGTAATCGGTAATGACGGTTCTACTGTTTGCCAGTACTTAAATACAGGTCTTTACCCGACTGTGCCAGAAGGAGGGTTCTGTTTTTGTTGCTTTGTGCGCCCACGCTGCGTTCCACCGGAATCGGATGTTGCTGGTTAACCGTTTTGTTTGGAATCTTTTTACTGACAGCTACAACATTTTAGTATACAACACCTAATTATACTACGCATCAAAGAATACTACCGCTGTTGTTTTTGTTATTTTGGTAGATTTCTAAACGCAATAATACCCAATTGTTATTGTATTTTTATCAATTAAGTTCTAAATTAATAACAAATTACATAAATTGGGGGCAATGATAAAATCTCGCTAAAATATCTGATAACGATATTTTTACAAAAAAGTTTAGATGCCGCTTCTGATAGAGATTTAGAATCGACACATTTCTCTTTTTTTAGAAATTAATTGTTACGAAATTACCCAGTTTTTACTTTATATTTGGCGCCTTCATTATCTTATCTTTTAATCTAATAATTAAAATTGGCCATCTTTTAATAAGTAGGCAATGTATTTCGTTCAAGGGCTTTTTAACAGGTCTCTCATTATTGCGAACTAATACCCTATTAGACATCAACAGGAGTACTGCTGGACTATGTCCCTCCACTACATAGCAGAGGAGCCTGCCAAGCATAGGTTCAGGTTCAATTCAGGTTTGTCAGAGAGTGCTACAGCTCGGTCTCTGTTAAATGTTTAATTTTGGCGCTTACATCATACGAAGGAAAAACGGGGATAGTGACAAAAGTATTCTCCTCTGCCCTCACTTCTAGTATTCACCTGAACGAAAAGATTCCACTCCATGACACTGACGTCAATGAACCCTGCAAGTACATCTCCACATTGTAAATAAAATGTTTTCCCTTAACTTCCGCACGGGCGCCACGTTTTGGCAGCGTCCGATACAATAATCTTTCATAACACGTTAAATACACAAATATTACAATATCAATCGTTTGTATAATAAATCGGAATATCATAAAAGTGATCTGGTTATATCTAACCGGCATGTGATGCTATTGACGCACGCTACATTACTCCATCATCGGCCAACCTTTCAAATCCGACGTCAGTACCTACTTGACGTCGGCAAACTGTAAGAAAGTCAGTCATTTTGTAAAAATAATATATGTTTCGTATGTACATATGATAGACATTTCAATATCAATTATGCTGAATAAATCGTGTTTTTGATTATTCAAAATGTTTTTACATATTCATGTTTCGAAATACTTATTTCAATTATCTTTTTTTCTTGAAGAATGTTTTGAACTTTATTGACATAAAAACTAAAGAAGTAATTGGTTCACTTCGACACAACTTTTAATAGATACCTATTTTAATATTGACTTAAGTACATAAGCAATGACCGTTGGTAGGATAGACAAAGTTAAAACAATTCATTTTTTACGATTAACAAGTAAAACAAAAATAGTTTTGCTAAAATTAGAATACGGAAGAGTTTATGTGAACAATGGTTTAACCTCGCGTAGTTGATTGTTAAAGTCGTGTTGCTGCAATTACTATCAAGAATGCTTCATTATCAGCACAGTCTTACGGAAACAATCACTGATAATCACAAACCTTTTTCTTCAGCAAAACACCAGCTGAACCAGGTACTACACTAGGGTTTTGTCCTGTGTCGTGAGTGCGTTTACAAACTTATATATATACTGTTCTGCATTTAAAGTTAAATAAATAAATAAACATAAACAATTAAAAGCTTGTTTTATCCAACAGTGTATATTTAATCACTAGTTAGATAAGGATAGTGTGAAACTTTTCGTTACTACTGCTATTATATTACTGGTATACTGATGTAATGAAAAAACTAGAGTAGGTAGAAAAATTCAATATCAAACTTTGATTACAAAAACGTATTTATCTACATCAATTTAAGAATTTTCACCACGATGTTGTGAGTACTAGAAAGCAAAATAGACAAGCTTTTTTAGTATTTGAATATTGCAAAAGTGAAGACATTTTACGAGGCATATAATGTAAAAACTTGGCGTATTATTGGCAAGTTGTGACGTCCGTACGTTAAGCTCATGACTGACACAAGATGTAACTCGAAGCCACTTGTACCATAAACGTTCCACGAAAAACTATTACATTATTATATGGATCATTTTAAACGCTGTTTATCATGTAAATATATGAAATTCATATTTTATAGTCTTGATTTATAACTTCATAGAGATCAAAGAGCTGCCGTACCAACTGCATAATTACGATAAGGGTAAATAAACAATAACATCCATAGACAACAATTTGGAAGCTAATATTTTATTGGCTCATAATAGAAGCCGTAAAAATGCTGTAAAATCTAAAAAATAACGTGTTTATGTCTATTTTTTGCGGAATCACTATGGACCAGGAAATTGTTTTAAACGTGCAGAAACAAAACATGGATTTTAAATTTGTTTTTTGGAGTTGAAAGTTATCACGAACCTCTAAATATGTAAGTGTATTCCTACAAAATATTTCAGTTCCTTATAATTCCTTTAATGAGCATATCCAAATATCGATTGCTTAGTTAAATCTTGGTTGAGTGGTCGGTTATTGTTCGGAGCAGTTAAACCTGTTAGCAACGCAACCAGCTACCGACGCAATTATCCATAAAAGAAAACGAGAGTGTATAATATCATCCATTCAAATCGTCACTCTCAAATTAGAGGACCACTGATTACTTTAAATACGTTACAAAAACGCCGACAGCGCACGTATAATTCCTGCATTAAGAGTGTCTATGAGCAACGCTGATCTCGGCTCATTTGCCCTCTATCCCATAGAAAAAAAATACGTGTCACCACAAAAAGAATAAAAATAAGATTTTTAAAAATATTCCTCAATTCTTTTTTTCACATCGTCTTTTGACGTTTTATTAAATTGTCAAAACAACAAATGTACGATTCCGAGAAGCGTGGGAGTGTACGACATCGTGTGTAAAGTAGGTCGCCATCACCGGGAAAAGAACAATCTTCTTCACCCTTACGTTATCAGTAATAGTTATTAAATGGATCGCTAGACCGCCCATTAGTTCCGTCATGATAAGCAATCTCCACCTCTATCTAACAAGCAATAGCTATCAAAATAATTAATCTAGTTGTTAAAAAAATGTTTAGATTTGGTTGTAAATAATAAAACCGTGTAGTTTCGGTTCTGTTTGTTTTGCTCCGCCATCGTTACGGACGTGGAATAACAAATCAAACCACCGAGGCATGCTAGTCACAATGTGAGATACAGGAATACTTGTGAAATCTGTCGGCAATCAAGTTTCCGCTAACAAATACTTACTTCGCCTTAACTTGCGCCTGCGCTTCTCCACTTTCGAGTTTGTTGACTCTAGAGAACATTTCACTTTTTTCGTGTATCTCGGCAGCGCTTTGGTGTGCCGAAAATCTTATCGATTACGTAGTGTTGCATAAACAAACCTGTCTTCGATCGATCGAGCGTTGCGTTATATGTTCCTTTAAACTTTATTTCGACGCACACTCAAGTATAGAAATATTTTATTTTAACAAGGAAAAAGAAAGTTAACATTAATGTGAATTATACTTTAAAAAATGGAATTTAATGTATGCATAACAGAGGTAACTGTTGATTTGAATAAACTGTGAATATTAATGATCATCGTTTGTTTGTTATCCACAAACACAAGTATTTGATCGGAAACTTATTTGTTAACTTTTGAAGATATAAACTTTCCTAAGACATTATTTATAACCTTGCTCTAGCTTGCCTTACGTAACGGAGAACAAATGTTGGTTTACAAATGATTGTAGAAAGAAGCGAGAGACTATCAAACAGCCGCAGCAGTAGCCGTTGTTTATAATTCCGAATAGGTATTGTATTAGTTATTTCTAGCGAGTTTTTACTGTGTAACCGATAAGCACGCAATGTCACGGTTGTTCCATGCTGGCTCGTGGTGGAGAAAGTACATACGAGTCTTAATGTTGTATGTATACGACTGCAGCTCAACACACTCCGTGACGACTGTAGCAGTCTCTCCTTGTACAAAGTTTGACAAACCCCGAGACATTAGAGTTGGCACGTGTTCGGGCCACGTCTACTGGACTTGCTCCAGCAACCGGTACCTACAACTCCACAAGTAAAATATTTCAGCATCATCCGATTTAGTTCCTACGCACTTGAAATCCAAAGAGTTCAGTGTTCACTCACTTCTAAAGGTGCAGCTACGTTAACAATATGCAAAAAGCGAACAAGCTAATCACCCATAAACGTCTGCACTGATCTCTTAATGACCAATAAATCTTTTTGCAAGTTTATATCTGGCTTCTACGAGACTCGAAAATGCACTGATCTAATACATATTCTTAGACTTCTATTCATAGATACCGGAATTCTAGTAGGCTCAATAAGTTATATACTCGTATCTTCTAGACTAAACCTACATATTTTCATTCATTCGTCAATCTTTGATGACTTGCCGAGGCGTTTTGATAGACGTTACTACTAGACCGTAAAGGAACAAGGTTGGGAGTATCTATTACTCTTGAAAAAATACTGAGACTAATCAGACGCTAGAACGAAGAACAGATCAAATGTTTAATCACAACAGATGGATTCACACGTGTAAACATGTAATAGAAACACAATGTTAGCATGGAATACTCTACATTATGTAGCTAGTTCGTTGCCTGCCCAGCCGCTAGCCCAACCTGGCACTAATTATTTCTATAAATACTGGTTAGCAGACAATGCACTGGTTAAGTGATGGGACGGTCACGAGTGTTCTCACCGACCTCGCCCGCATTTACATGAATATTAATAATTATAACAGGTTAATATCGAGTCGATGGAAAACGGTCAAGGACGACGCATCCATGCACCGCACCTTGACACTTTCATGGCGTTTAAATACATGCATTATTCAGAGAGGCGAACTATTAAAGAAATGCTAATTTAAAAACATTTCTGTGTTTTTACTAAAGCTGATGTCTTAGAAAGCTGTATTTCTAGAGAATCGTAGTCGTAAAGTTAATAAACAAAGACTGAACTAAAGATCTGATGATAGGCTCATCCGCGAAATTTACATTTTACTGCAGAAATGGATGCCGAGCCGGTGCATGTTCTTACTACAATCAACATAATAAAGTATTCAAAAATTATTTGTAGACGTCGAGCATCAGTTATTTTTTACAAGCAAAATAGATTGAAGGTACACACATTGATGTTAATAATGATTTTCCTCAGCATTGTTTACTGTACCGAAAGTTTTGTAAGAGGTACGTAAGCGTGAAGAATTTGTAAAATTGTTTACAATAATTCAGGCTCGTGGTTTGCTCTTATAAATGCAATATGGTATGATATGATTTAATAAACACACGTGCTATAATATAACAGTGGTTGTTCTACAAACAATGCTTGTTAACTACATCTCGTATCACACGATTCTTGGCATAGTGGGAACATTAGGTGCTTATACTGATGTGGCA
Source organism: Spodoptera frugiperda (assembly GCF_023101765.2). NCBI lineage: Eukaryota > Metazoa > Arthropoda > Insecta > Lepidoptera > Noctuidae > Spodoptera > Spodoptera frugiperda. The sequence continues at coordinate 6,044,251 of NC_064212.1, forward strand.
GTTCCATTTCCGTCTGGACCACCGTCTGCACCGTACCTCATTGTTCTTAAACAACTTTCTTTTCTTAATTTTACTCCGCACATGAGTAGCTACTTTCAATTGTGCACGAGTGCACCGTGGAGTATGGGAACGGCTCATTTCGCAGATTTCACGGATATACTATGCTGCTGATTAGCAACGGAACTTTACAATTACATTCTCTTACTTAGGTGAGTTATGCTGATGACATTTCGATATGCAACGAGATAATATCGTCTCTTGATTCTTATCAAGACTGAACTGCGTTTTAGAGTAAGCTTTATGTGATGAATGATGAATGATTTGTGTGATAAGTCACACAAAATCATTGCTCGAGCACGTGGTCATCACTTCAATATCAAATCAAATGCTGAACTAATTTTATTATTTATTTATTATCTGTCTTACATTATAGTTACTCTCGACACACTAACCCACATATCTGTTGTTAATCACGCGTGACAAACACAATCGTTCGCGTGCGTAAACATAAGCAGAAATGAATTCTTTTGTCTTAGCTATTCGTTAAAATCAGTAACCGTCTCGCAACAAAGCATGTTATAAACAATATCTTGCAGTTACATCCTTCTCACCCATCTTTTAAATGTTTTATTGAGGTGAATTATACGATGTCTAGATAGTAACTAAACATAAAATATTTCTAAATCGTTGCGATTTAGATATATCTTCAAATAAATAAACAGTTACACACATACACATTAAGGTCTATTTTTCCAGGTTTCATATAAATATCGCCGTCGCGTGAAATTAAATCGCGGTATTATGGTTGTTGGTCGTCATACATATTTATTTTGTTATGGTAGTTAGTTCAAAGTGTTTGTTTGTGGGACGCTGGCGGCGCGGGCGACGCGTGATGGAGTCGTTAGCACGGTAACTGGAGCACCGAATGCCACCGTGAGGATGAGGATAATGCACAAACGAGATCTCAGATCTCTGCGCGCCTGGTACCTTAGAAACTTTCGTGCTCTGTTTCACCTCTACAATTAACTGTCTGCTACGCTCTACACACGTATTTTAGATATGTGAGCCATACGACACCTTCCTCGTTCCAATTTCAATGTAGAAAACTGAGAATTTGAAACCCTGTTGCTTACCAACATAACCGTCACGACCGCGTCTGTGTTGTATCTTGTTTACAGGTCAGGAAATGGATTTTTTATAGGCAATGTACTCACATTTACATCCCGTTTATATTCCCATATATTTTCATTAACTTTCTTAAGATTCTCGTAACGGAAACACGAATGATTATTAAGTACCTTTCCTCAAGTACCTAATAAACTACTTATTACTGAAATTATTACTAGTTTTTATCAATTATAATCTACACGTGAGTTAGCTCACATTCAAATAAGCTATAGGCCTCACGAAATGCTAGCTTCTAACTCTTGTTTTAAATACTGAATTTAAACCAGGCTAAGTAGTCGCGCATTATTCTCATCTTTAGACGGAACGTGTTTTTCGCACCTCGTAAGTAATTATTTCGGTTGGACCACTGCCCACCCAGTAATAACAAAGCGTATAATTGTACAATAATACAACGACACAACTATTTATATTTATTTCGTAATAATTTTATGTCTATGATTTTAGAAGCTGTGTCTCTATTTTCATACTTTCAGGAACTACTTGATGGTTTGTTCGGACGTTAAATGTTAGTTATTTGCAGTTTATGTTCGTTCTTCTAATAATATAATGAATGTCAAATAATATTCACTTGTGGGAGTGGAGAATGGTTGTCATTATCCCAACTATGTGCGTCAAATTATCGCTAAATGTGCGTCGGGACTCCACCGGTTGGAGTCGTTTTATGAACCGTTTCGGACTAAAACAATAAACATTTCCCATTATCTTTGGCGCGTACAAAACTGTCAGTTTTATTGTCATAGTACGTAACTACAGAAATCGAAGCTCTGTCTACGTAACATGTATTACGTCTATAGGAAATATCCCATTGCGAAGCCCTTCAAATTCATGTTTCAGCGATCGACGCACAATAAAATTTGCTCTACTCAAGTAGTTGCGTACTAATGGATTTTTCCGTTAGATTTATGAGATAACATCAAAGCAACTATCTATTAATAATTGTGATTATTGTATGATATTAATAGTTTTGAAGATGGAACTACTTAAAGCATAACAAGATATAATAGGTAGGAATTCCCCGGAATGGTAAGTCCCAATATAAAAATGTTTATAAGGATAGTTCCACATAAACGGACTCTGATACTAGTTTTAGATTCCGAGAAACACTAAATAATAAAACGTTCCTTCCTTTTTTTGAAGGGAAAAAAAGAAAAATTGGAAGTAAATAATACGTAGTAACTAAAGTTGGTAGGTACTATAAAACGTACGTGCTTAAATCTTCGCCAAGGCAGAACGCCATTTGATCATGTTTAATGCACAGTAGATCTCATACTGTATGAGTGCAATACAAATCTTTTGTTCTTCAAACAGCATACTGATTACTCTAGAATATAATGTCTATTATTCTCTAAACTTTCCCTGTTTTTGTACTTTCAATTTCGTTTATTTTACCCTTTGCTTTATCCTTGGATTAACCTATAAGGATAAAGTAATATAATATTCATTAAAATGAGTAAGTTTAATCAATCTAGAAATTATTCATAATTTGTTTCGACCCAAGATAGTAAAGTTCTAAAACACACCACGCTTAAGGCGCGGTGAATAGACAACTTTTATGTATTTGAGGGGTGAAGCAGGTGAAGTGGGTCTCGTGTACTGAGGGGTGCACCGTGCAAATGTCATTGATACGCGTATTCCATTTTATTTAGGAGCGTAATTTCGCTACTATAGTTTCATGGACGATTGGCCCAGTGCGTTGATTCGCGTTCCGTGATCCTTAAGATCGAATCTCATTACCCGTATTAGTTTTTGTTTTCTTATTTTTTCAATATTATGTTGTATACATTTTTATTTTATTTTTATTTATTTTTTTATTAGTTTTTTTATGACTAAAACCGAAATCGAACAATAATTTACACAAACTTACTACTACTATAGTTTTTGCGCTAGTGACAGTTGCCTGTATGTCGTTGACGTCTCTCAGTACCACATGATTAGGGATGGACATTAGAAAGATCTTTTTTTATCGCTATCGATACTCGCAGCATACATTGAATTCTCTTTAATTTTGTTATTAAAGTGTGTTGTTTAGTTGTGCAGTTTATCTGCGTTTATATAATGTCAATATACAGATACAGATTCAGATGATCCTGACTCAGATAATAATATGAGTTTGGACGAATAAAAAGTAAATAATTTTTCTTAGCAACTTTTTAACCCATCTTATAATGTTCCGTTGTTTCATCAACATAATTAAGGGTTTTTTAAAAATAAAAATTGAACTACGCACAATATTTGTTTTCTATTCCAAAAAATCATCGACATCCTATCCATATCCATCATAGCAGTACATCTCATCACTAAACACGTCTATGGTGTTACGTATCGCGTCTGTATCGCTACAAACGCGCGTCGACGGCGCTTTTAAAAAACGTGGCGTGCATAGGCCCTTAGACGCAGTAGGTAGGCACTAATCTTTTAAAAACTAAAAAAGGGACAGGAGGATATATAAATAAAACACCAATATTAGTATAAAATATGTATTATTCATCTTCAATAATTAGGAGAATGTCATCTAAGAATTGGATAGGGGGTCGGGGTATATTTTCTTGGTATCTTTCCCAACTGAGATACCATATTATACAGGCTGAGATGCACGCCACTGACGAATAACTAATAATTCCAAGATTCTTCTGCCAATAGAGTTACTGCGACCAGTCGCAATTGTACAATTTACACAGCGATCCATGTCGTCAATATCCAATTGATAGGCTTAAACAGTTGTCCAAAATAGAGAGTCAGGTAATTTTGAAATGCAAGATCCGTCAAAAGTCCTTTATAAAGCCGAGGTCGTGGGGTTAAACAATAAAACATGGAAAATACGTGCGCACTCAGAACGAAACACAATGAACGAGTGTCATCTGTCAATCGGTATATGACTGATATCAGACAGGAGTGTTGTAAGAAGTTTAAATCACAGAGTACGTCATACATAAATGATTAAATAATCATAAATTTTGATAACTTAATTTAAGTTTTCTCGCTTCCCAGATAGAAACAAGGTACCATATTTTGTGATTTCCCTTAGAAAAAAATTACGGTTTTTTTTAATATACATTTCAACTAGTTAACTGCTGGGCCCAAAAGTCCCCTTCTCCTTTCAAGAATGGTACGGAACGTTACTGAATGTGTCATCTGCACCATGCTACGCGGTAATAGTATATTATGAAAAAATTAATTGTATTTACACAACTTATAATTCAAATCGATTTCGTACAAAAAAATATACTGACAACCCAACTTAGAAAAAGCTAATTACAAAATAAAATATTACAAACAGCAAAAAGATATGTTAGTGAATGATTATTTTCTGAGCGGCGATTGACACAAACTGACATAGGTCCACCAAGCAGCGCGCCTCAGCGGTCACTGCCGGTCCGCGTAGGAATGAAAGAGAAACGAATAGATGTCATGATCGGACGACGTTTTGTTCGATTCGTTCTGAGTTATTTATCATGAATTATATTAATTCTTACAAATATCTCATTTCAATCGACAAATAAATAAGGCAGTTCCCTTTATTATTTTAAATTACGTCACTGTTATTAATTTTATTAAGATATGTTCATAAATAATATAGTTACAATGACTAGAATTTCAATTTAAATGGTTAGTTTATGATTTTTTTCTATCGAGAAAATTAATAGAAATCGTGTTTTGAAGAAGGTGGTCCATTCATAAAAATGATCAAGATTAACATATATTTTTTTTGTTGCTCTAACATGTAAACATTGGGCAAAAAAACTGTTGAATCAATCCTATTTTGACTATGCACAGCGCCTTAACCTTTTTTGTGTAGCACGACAATTTATAGATGTGCTGAATTGGAGATTATTTCTATTTGTATATGCTGACTGTAGAATAAATTAGCAACACATACTTAATACTCGAGTAATAAAGAACTTTTATCTTGAAAGGTAAACGAATACGAGCCCGATCGCACCAAACGCAAACATAAGTTTAATTCTTTGTCTCCACAAACAAAATCGGTTGCCAGTTTCGATAGTTAAACTCCGTTGCACTATTAGGCGTTACTTTAATATGTAACTGGGTCGACAAGTAGGCAGCAGTTTTAGCTTTATCATTTATCATTCAGATTCCAACTGTAAGGTACAAGTGTACATTACTCTGTGCTGAATAATTATTCAAACTAATAATTTGTAATATCCTGCGTTTACATAGGCACTGGTTATATCGTGTCAGAAATACTGCATTCAATGTGAGCAACCACTTAACTTTACTTAGATCTTAGACAGTGCATCAAATAGAGTACGATTAAAACGTACTTAGGTAATTGTTTTAATCGTAATCCATCATTGCACGGTCGATTATATCATTTTAATCGTAAGATCTTGAAATCTGATTCAATAAGTTCATCGACAATTATCCACGTTATTGCGAAATAATCCGCTAATCGATTAATCCAATTTAAACTCGATATTAGATGCGCATAAATACCCTTTACGGATATAATAAATATCCCAATATAAACATTATTTACACAACAATTGTCAAATCGATGTTAAGCTACAGGAAAATAATATGCACAGAAAACAGGAAATATCATTATTTGTGCCATATCCTACGGGTCACGGATAGCTCGATCACCCTTGGCCCATATTCCGCGCGGCTAGAATTAGGTCGAGGTATTATCACCTGCATTCTCATTATACTCCGCGATACTGTTATCAATAATCACATAGTAATTATGTCCTTGGTCTATTTATTTTGGTTTTTCATATATTTGGGATATAGGATAAAGATTATTAATACTAAGTTAAATGGTATCTAATAACAACTTATTGTTAGGTATGTAAGAAATATTTTGTATTGTAGAGTAACAAAAAGGTATTTACAATGCAATTTAGCTACACGAGCCATTGTAGGTTAAGATGTCTAGAGCTTTTTTGGCAAGCAACCTACGCTATCTACTAGACTAGATAGGTATCTGGTCTACTTAGGTAAGTAGGTACTCCAAACGCTACTTTAAGACACTCATAAAATAATCCTATTTCTCCCAATTTGCTAATCGTAAATTATGAAGAACATTTTTACGGTGGACAAGAAAATAATCGCATGACATCTTTTGATATACAACTACATGGTCAGACTATAAAACCACGATTTGATTAATCACTTGGTACAAAAGTGCTCTAAACACAATGTAAATAAGAACGATTTTGTTCGAACAATTTTATCGTATTGTTCTTGCGAAACTGAGATTTAAAAGTGTCCGACCAAGTGGAAACATACAAACCTACCGGCGGAATATTAATGTGTTTACGTTACGCCATTATATAATTTTAAATCGCTTTATTTTTATTTCGATTTAAGCGAGGCATATGACGCGTGGATATTAAATTTTGCGAATGAAATTATTGTCGATTGCTATAATGTACGATGCATTAGAGTAGACTGAAAAGGTAATAATTATGACCATTGAGCAATAAATCCATCTAAAGTTCTAATGAATGTAACACCTGTTTCACAATATCGTGTAAACCAAAGCAGTACCTTTATAAGCTACGAGCTACGAGAACCTGTAGAATTTTCAGTTCAGTTTCAGGTCAGATTATGTAAACACAACTGTACACAGTTTGAACTTACAAGCGATGTTGCAATGTTAAGATGAACAGGTACACAGCTTCTTATAAGTAGTAAATCTTATAAGCAAGCAGCGAGTATAAACAAATGCAGAAGATATCTAATATCAAACGAAATCTCTATAGAAAACTGCCAGAGAAAGGAAAGAAAATAGTAATCAAGATTTCACAGTGCTTGTATGATAATTTATTTCCCAGTCCTTACTTTCAAGTGTCCCGCTAAGAACTCGTGGACCATCCGTTATATTTAATGAAATTTATGTGACAAGCATTAGTGACACTTTATAATATTCCCGCCGCCTCATATCCGAGCTTCTCAACAAATCATTACAAATGATAGACAGCTAAGACATCCCCCATAACACCGACAGACATCGTAACGATGGAAAATAAGCGATGGTTGGAATAACATGCCAAGTGTAATTTGTTAAAAGTTATGACAATCACAAATGGCCAATAATAAGTTCCATATTTACGGATTTCCATTGAAAGAAACATATATTTTCCAGCAAACGACATTTTCATATTTATCTAATTCACGTGGGCAGCGACGGGCAATGATTCACATCACTTTTACTATAGGAAGGTTTAAATGACGATGACTATCTTGTAAAATTAGCAAGTGAGAATCTTTACTATTAATAGCGTTCTGGAGTCATGGATGAAGTGTTGTTTAGTTTACTTCGCAGACACCTTGACTACCAATCATGATTTTATTAGCTTCTTAATAAAACGGTTGCGAATTATAGCATTATAGGTAATTTAATGTTATTATTATAGACGATATTTCTATCAAACTAATGTTAGCATTATTATTTCTTTTGAACAGATATATCTCTGCTCACCCCATTTAAAAGACAGGAGCGCTGTTACAGGCAAATAGCTATCTAATAAAAATATTATTTATAACTAGTTTCGTTACTCACCGATAGTTTTCAAAATCTGGAGGTCGTCTAATTCATACTCTTTTTCTTCCTCGGTGTATTCAGACTCCGTGGTGGTGGAATCCTGCTCCTCCGTGGAAGATGCCACCGACAGAGACCGCACGTCAGAACTCAACTCCGAGCTGCAGTCCCTCACCAGTTTAGCACTAGCCATCATCATTTTCAAAAAGTTTTCTCACAATCGAATTATCAAAATAATCAAAATCAAAGTCTGTGTTATGAGTCCCTCAGTTCATAGTTTTTACCGAAGAACATAAACATCGCAGTTGTACAAAAATAAATAGTTAATTACGCGAAATTAATATTAAGATCCAATATTATTTTAATATTTAATATGAGATTTATTTATTGTAAAAAATGAAATTGAATATTGAACGTGTTATCGTGAAGATACGCGCGGGAGCGGTGAACAGGCGTGAAGGCGTTCCGTACGCGCCGCGGCTTGTGTCTCACTGACGAGCTGCCGACCTCGCTCGCTTCACTGCGAGCCGAACGAGACGCACAACGAGACAGCCGCGATAAAATAAACGCTGACAAACTCTTGTTTCTGCAATGTTACCGCCAAAGTCAGCGCTGCTCCTCGTGTACAATAACATTCTAAATGATTTACTACCACTCCGTCTGCGAACATAAGCCTTAAATGTAAATAAAATTAACACGTCCAAAATGTATATTCTTCCACCAAAATCTCGTAAATAACTCAACATATCTCCTCGTTTTCTTTATAAATAAGTATTGCTGCACCCGCTTTGTCTTGCTCCTGCCCTGACCCTCGGCATAACAATACGAGTACAATCTAGAGGAGAGTCAGACTTCACATTTTGGATAGTGTAAACATGAAAGTCATCAAACGCTCATTGTTAGCAAATTAGTATTTTCATATTTTCCAGAAGTATCGTCATTATTTTTTCAACTTCAATCATCAACTACTCGTTGAGTTTGATATTTTGTGCTTCAGCAACAAAAATAAATTTAAGGAGCATCGCCCTTTTTCACCTTTTCGCAGTGCATTAACAAATCACACTTATTCACGAAAAGTTCCAAAAGATCAACGACGCACGCAGTACGAGTAGACCTAGTCACTGCCTGATCACTGACACCAACTAGCCAGAATGTAATCGATAAATGTACAGACAAACATAATTAAATGAATAAACAATATTGTCAAAATAAGTACTAACACCGAAATATGAGCAACATCAAAAAAGAAGTTGACTAATCAACATATTCATTCGATACTTTGAAGCTTAAATTAAAGTTGCGATCAGAAAAACCACGAGAAAAACGATGACTCAGATTGCAGGCAAATCTTTCACAATTTTTATTAATATGAGTTTTCATCGGCATCATAACTAGTTTCGAATGTCTAGTAGTGCACTTAGAAGTAAGGCAATTTAGTACTGAAAAAAATTGCTATTCGACAGTTCCAAATCCATGGAGATACATTTTTCTATTCCACATACATATCGTCACGCCTTTAATCCCCGAAGGGGTAGGCAGAGGTGCACATTATGGCACGTAATGCCACTGTGTTCACAATTTATGTTGTAAGTCCCATGTAAGGTGGTGAGCCTGTTGGCATATACCGGGCACATTTCCAGACTCCGTGCTACTACTGAGAAATTTTCGAACTACCGAAAAAAGCCCAGTAATACTTCGTCCGACTCGGGAATCGAACCCGAGACCCCTTTGCCCGACAGTCACACTTGCAACCACTCGGCCAACGAGGCAGTCTTTTCCATTCCAATAGAAATTGATTCCTATTTTGTTTGTATTGCTCTTCTTGTACAAGTTTATGGAAATTTGTGACACATAATATAACATGCAAAAATTGTGTTACGCGTGTTACCGTACTTTATTCTGTTTGTGTCATATTTAGCAAGCGTTTTAAGGTTCTTCTCAAGGAAGGGGCTCGAAACCTGGCAATTATGTACATACTAATATAAATTATATGACCAATTTACATTGAAACGGGGTTGATATGAAAAATTTTGTCGGTATTTGTAACTAGGCACATAATGCTTGTGCAATAAATACACCACAAAATAATTGTGGTAAAATAAATACGTACCTATGGATTAATAAATGTTTAGTAGGCGGTTTCAATATAGAAACTTCTAGGTCCGATTAGTCATAAGGTCGAGAATCGACCAACCGGAATCTTGCCAACTGCACGTCCATGGTAACAAACGTAAACTTCGGTACTTTCAGGCCGGAAAGTGGAGTTATATTTTTTTAATATAAAGATACATGTTCGTTTCATAAGCTAATTGTTAAAATACACAAAATAATATTTTTTACCGATAAAGTACGTAAGACTGTATGTATTAAGATGTTATGGTTATTATTAAGATGCTAAATTTATCTAAAATAAAAAAAGAAATCGCGTAGTTATTCGAAAATTGAAAACATATTATAGACTGTAATGTAATATCTCATTTACAAAACTACGTTTGTGATGTAAATAAAACATAATTTATATTTAAAAAAGGTTTATTTGCAACAAGCGTATCACAATCAAACAAGATATACAAGGGAGTTAAATAATAATATCACTGTAGAATCCGATATAAAGTTTCTGATATTACCTAAGAATAAATATCTTAATCTACATATTCTACCAATACACGGTTACTTCGATATTACTAATCGCCTCATATAATATAATTAATAAGTATTATTTTTAATGGCAACTGAGATTATAAGTGTTGCAAGTTTTTAGACACTGAATAGCCTTTGAGCCTTACATTTTTGGCAAATTAAGTTTAAAATAATGTGATGTTTATAAAATAACGGATTTACAAATTGAACCCATATAAATATACACGATATATTCGGATAGAATATAATATGACACCTACTAATGATTGTTTAAAACTCAAATCTACCTACAGTAGACAGGAAAATATATTTCCACTGAAAAAGGGTGGACAATGAAGAAAAATTGTCACCAATGACGCATTCTGTACATTGTCGTCAAGGAAAGCTTGTCGCCACACCACAACAATTTATTGTGGTTGAAATGAACAAGCTTAAAATCGAGTATGAGTTAATAAGTGCGTCATCATTGCGAACGCACTCAATTTTGGAATTTCTCCCATTAGACGTAAGGTCGAGAATCCGCCAATTTAATAACTGTGTCTACTGCTCGTCTATGGAATAAAAACCACTTTGTAGTTGTGTAGCAGTAAAGTTTACCTTCGTTGTTGCTATTGTAAAAAATATGTAAATGCAGAAAGTAATAAAAACTATTTTCACAGATTACGCACAAACTTAAAGAAGTTAGAAACAAGACGCAACATTTTATAGATTTGATATTGGGCCGCTAGTTTGGTTAATTCAAATTATTTTAAAGAAAACATTATATGGACATGGCTTTACCAATAGCCCAATAGCTAATTATTGATGGTGTAACGAACACTGAATGCAGAATATCAACTGTTAGGTACCTATGTACCAACCACTTTGAAGTAAATTTACTTCGAAAGACATATCCATATAATTGTATCATAGCTAAATCAAAGTAATGTAGCGGCCGGATATCCAACTTATACGTACTTAATATACATAACAAAAATAAAATTTACATATTTATGTGATTTCACATAACATCTAAATCCTTAAACAATATTTATAAGCTAATAAATACAACTCAGGAATATATACATTTACCCTTAGTGGCGTTTAAATCATCAGATTATCGACCATTTTTAAAAACAAAAATATAAATGGACAACATAATATTGCAAGAATAAAATTATATTCAATCATAAAATGTTAAAATTATGTTATTAATCTTAAAAGAAAGTATATACATGCAGACATGTTTAGGTAATAAATATGTTAGACAGTCGATAATTCACATTTTGTTAAAACGAGTTGGCGTCGTATAAAAACAATTATACATTTCCACGTCGCAAGAATTTGTTCTTTTTACATACTTTTTCTGCAAAACACAATAAATACTAAAACATCGATTAGTCTCATTAATTTTTCGATACAAACAACTAATAACAAATTGTTATCTTTAATAACTTTACGTCCTTTTAATAAAACGTAGTACCAACTGAGCTAATGTCTCGCTAAGCTTAGCCCTCGGAACCATTAGTCAGTACCGGCATTGAAACGAATATTTTCTCTTCACTCTGTGACGTTTCTCCTATCGGTCACAAACAAAGTAATCACTCATATCGATAACGTCCATCGCATGATATGTTGGACATAACACCGAGCCTATCCCCTCAATAACCAATAGAAACTGGTATATACGGAGATCGCGGATACCATCTTCCTATCTTGACTTTTTTGCGTACTATCTTGCGTTATCTCGAATTTCATCATGCGCCGGTCTTTACGAAATCCCAAATTTCTCAGCTAAATTCCTTTATCATGCTGTCACAGCAAATCTACCTAACATGTACTGGAAGCACTTGAATCACCCCCCACAAACATGACACTTTGTGCTGCTCTCTTTTCTTCCCATGATTTGAATGACAAAACGCTAGCAATGATTACTTCGTGAAATTTTACATTCTACGTTTTTTCTTTGGTATTCTCCTAAACATTCATTCATGATAACTGTTTTCTGTGTTCAGATATAACTGATATGAGAATCAAACTCGACACATCTCTTGCATCATCTTGACAGCAGTGAGTCACACCACTACTTATAGACGGGCCAAAGCTGCTTACTGTTGTGATCGAACGCTTTGTAACGCTCGGCGCACATAATTTAATTATAAGACTTAGGCCACATAAACACCGTTATAATATAAAACCACAGCAGCACACAGACATTCATTCAACCAAACATCCTTCCAATTTAGGAAGTCACGATAATATAAATTAAATGTCACTCACTCAATCATTTCGATAACATTGCGTTACATATCTTATAAATAGTCTTATCCAAAGAGTCACCCCTGGGATCCGAAAGGTTACACAATTTGAATCTGATGCCAAATAAATATTGGTCGGCGTTATAATGCTGAGCTGTACCATCGCCGAAATTAATAATGGAGCACAATCTCTATCTCCGAATATTATTCTTAGATAGCACCAAAAATCAACGCATTGACTTGTATTTGAAACGCTTCACCTAATTTATAAACTGAAGACGTCCATCTAGATTATCAAAAAATGGGTCAAGATTGCTTATTAATTTCGGTCGAGTTTAGCTTGATGAAAATATTACATACGAGGTTCTTTCTACAATATTTATTAGGTACTATGTGTAGACGAGTATCATACGTTCATGATGATGATGAATCCGACGTGCATGGCCACGGCTAGCTTCTGATGTTGCTTGAGGATGGGACAGAACGCCATGGCCGCCACGTCAGACAGCGGGAATCGCTCAGGGAATGCCTCTCGTGGTAACGAAGTCAGCTTCTGTTGCGCGGACTGTTAGAAACATCAAGGTATTATAGACACAATACACATAATTAATGTAGTAATCGTAATAATATTCAGTGAATGGCAATACCCCAGTGACAGTCACTTACACGCCTACTGAAATATTTTTTTACATAATTCCGACCCAAGATTGAAGTAACGCGACTTCAACGACAAATGGAGCACAAAATCATTCATTGTTACACCCAGAACACGCAACAAGTAGATTAAAGTTTCGCGTAATTATAAAACTGTAATTCAATTTTTTCTTACTTTTTATTTACTCATTTCATTCGGAGACTAATTTACGTCAGCCAGATTGTTTGGCGTTAACCCAAATGGAATATTTAATAACAACTTTCTGTTTGTTTAAATAAACCGAATGAACTAGAGCACAAACGTTTTAACATTCACTTTCGTCAAATTCTGTGGATTTTAACATCAAAGTTATTGACAAGTCAATCACTGGGCGAAGTAAAAAAGTTGGCAACGACTGAGAAGTATTTTAATTCAATTGGTTTAAAAATTTTTCCTTTTCAATGATATTCACCTGCAAGACGAATACATGTTTCAGATCTTTCAATTAATGTTACTTAATACCATCATAAAAAAATGGTCTATAAAAACACTTGCCTCCTTGACTTCATCATCGGTGGTATATTTTTACCCCGTAGCTTTTTTTTTTCATTTTTTGAAACAGGTAATAATCACTCGGGGCCAGGTCTGGGTTGTAGGGTGGGTATTCTAAAATATCAAAGCCCACCTTATGCAGGGCAGCCATCGCAACGCGGCTCTTGTGAACGGGCGCGTTGTCGTGCAAAAGCAACACACTTTTCGTAATTTTTCCCTGTCTTTTCTCCTTAATGGCTTCTTGAAGTCGCTTTAATATTGAAGCGTAGTATTCCCTGGTTATAGAAACACCTTTATCTTTATAGTCGATTAATAATATTCCTTCCGAGTCGCAAAAGACCGTTGCAATGATTTTCCCAGCTGACTGTGACACCTTAAACTTCTTAGGGGGTGCTGCGCCCTTTTATGCCTCTGCATGGAATCTTGTTTCGACTCAGGTTCATAATGATGAACCCAAGTTTCGTCTCCAGTAACAATTCGACTCAATACATCATCCTTGTCTTCATTACAGAGGTTCAAAAATGCACGTGAACACTCTACGCGCTGTTGTTTTTGGGGCAGCGTGAGCATTCTCGGCACCCATTCTGCACTGACCTTAGTCATGCCAAGATGATCATTAAGAATTTTAAAAATGGTTTTATCTGATACTCTAACTATTTCTGCGAGTTGTTTCTTCTTTAGTCGAGCATCTTCCAGTACAATTTTTTCAACTTTTTGGATAAGTTCTGGCGTAGTCACCTCGATACTCCTGCCCGGCCTCGGATCGTCTTCAATGGATTCTCTTTCTTGTTTAAATAAATTGTGCCACTTGTACACCATGGTTTTTCCTTGACAAGAGTCACCGTAAACCAATGACATCTCATTCATTATGGGCAACTGTTTTTCCTTGCTTGGTAAGGAACTTTATAACGGTACGATATTAGATTTTTTCCATATTTCACTTTTCACTCCCGATTTTGTTGCTTGATTGACGATAACTCAAAGACTAATTGTCTAATTGCAATGAAATCTCGTATTTATACTAATTATGAATCACTGAACACGTTACGACCTAATGAGCGTAATCTTCCCCCACAACCCTCTCATTCCGCGAACTTAAAAACGCACCCTCGTATTTTAATTCAATTGGTTTAAAAAGTAATGAATTACAGACGTGTTACAATTTGTTACTTGCACCCTGGCAACACTTGTCCGACTATATTGTTTTAAAATTAGGATTTTTGGCAATATTCATTATTATTCTTTTTAACATTAAGTGGTGTTCCGTGATAGTAAATTGCGGAAGATTTTATCGTCCAATAAAGTCTGTGTATTTAGTTAATTGAGATGAGGAAATATGTTAAGTGCTCACCCGGTCTCTGGTAGTGACCTGTTGGAACTCGAGGCCGTACTTCTTGGCGGACTCGGAGTACGTGAGCGGCTCCACTACCAGCGACAGATCGTCCGTCTGACGCTTGCGTTTATTGCCCAGTGGAATCATTTGGAACTTTCCTACAACCTGTTAAAAAGAAAGAAGACCATGTAAATATTTGTTAAACCCCTAGACGATGTCAATATATGATACATTGTCAACGGCAAACTAGGATTTACAGTCGCAACTAATCATAAAATCATGGAAACCATAAAGCACAGTAAAGTCAAAGACATTAGCAATTTGTGACCAGTCGACTGTCCTTCAAATTTAGGCTTCGTGAGCATATATGGAAGAGGCTGACAGACTCAACACACACATAGTACATGTATGTATGTATGTATGTATGTGTGTATGTATGTATGTATGTATATATGTATGTATATATTGTAATATTTATTGTATATACAACATAATCGTTATAAATATAATTATAATTTATTTATCTTTTAATATTTCAATATGTGCCTGCTGTTACACCTGCAGTTGTCTCTCTGCATCACCCCAAGGTTGACTGGTAGAGAATGCCAAATTGGCATTAAGTCCTCCTTTGTACAATGTACATAAAGTGTAAAATAAATAAATAAATAAAATAAATTTGTCTTGGATCCAGCATCAAAATATAAAACATGATTGTATCTAGTAGCGATTGGGTAGTCAGAAGTGGGAATCATGTTTTAATTCATACCTGTTTATGCACGTCAGGGAAGCAGGGATGCATCCTCAGCAGTTTGAGCAGCGGCGGCGCGGCGGAGACCACGCGGCCGCACCACTGGCACCCCGCCGCGCGGCTCGAGCCGCCCAGGCGCCGCCCCCCGCCCCACCACTCCAACTCGTTGATGGACTGGTTCACTGCGCAACACATTTCAGATTATTATAACACCTATATATTTCAGTGTGATGTGACAGCCATGCTTCGGCAGGAATAAAGCATCGTGTGCGTGAGGTTGCCGGAGCCTCAATTCCCTATTTCCAAATCCCCAAGGCCTAAATACTTAATCCCTACTGTTGCTTACCATCAGGTGACCTGTCTGCTTGATTGTCGCCCTTTTTGGGAATGATAGATTGAGGACTAGGAATTTTGAATTGAGGATTTTGTGATTGGAGATGAGGGGAGAATTGAGCCCCGGCTCTCTATGTAAAAGACACGTGCGTGTAGCCCATAAGAAGTAGATATGAGTACCGAGACAGTCGTCCCCGGCGAGCAGCGCGGCGGGCCAGTGCGGCGGGTAGAGCAGGCGCAGCGCGGCCACGTGCGACTGCAGCGCGCCGCCGCCCGCGCCGCTCACGCTGCCCGCGCACACCGCGCCCGCGCCGCGGACGCAGCCAGCGCCGCCCGGGTACAGCGCCACGTCTGCCGACAAACAATGCGGATTATGCCAGGTGCCAAAGGGTGTTGATACAGTATACGTCCATACGCATTGTAGTTGGTAAAGTATTTTCTATTGTGTCTTATATATCGAAGAGGCAGGTGCTAGGCAAACGAGAGTTTCTAGAAGTTACAAAACAACTTAATGTTGAATTAAAACCTATCCGACCTCCGAATACCAAAAGTATTTAGAATCGAGTACTGAAATGAAAATATTCGATTACGGCAGCGATTATAACGAACTATAATTCTCGGAATGTAACTCTTACGTTAGCGCATAAAATGTTTCGGCATAAAACTAAATTTGCGACGCGTGTTGATTGTGTTGTTCGTGCCAAAGTTACTTACCCTCGATGGAGGAATTTTGAGCGCGTTCATCGTGGAAGGGGTAAAATATTGTGACGTCATTTTCCATGCTCCGTAGTAGGGGCGAATCACTATTCAAATCGTAGTAAGCCGTTGTACCATCGGCATACCCTACTACAACTTGAGAATGTCCTTTTTGCTGAAAAACATATTACTTTTAACACATTTTCTATACAAAGAACATTCCAGAAAAACTGTTATAAAAAGTTAATTGTTATAAAAGCTTCAAATACTTACCATAGACCATTTGATAGCAGTGGCCTGATACACCCTTCTATTTCCATTTGTTAATCTGAGTTCAACAACCGGCTTCAGTTTATAAAAAGGTTGTTCCCTGAAATAACACAATATTATTAGTTCATATTAAACGATAAGTACTGTTGCGTTATGCGTAGTTTAGAGGAAATTATGTTAGAATTATATTTGTCTTACTTCTCAGTGACAGTCGATGGGTATGGTACAGCGAAGATGTAAGCGGTTCCATTAGAGCAGGCTGCAGCGAGTAGCCCCAGTCTTGGCATGTTGTTTGTATTGGGCAAGTCTTCTAACATATCCCTCACTCCCGACGGGCACCAGTCGATGGCCCACACTGTTCCAAAGTCGTGCGTTATTCCAAGCGCAAGTCGTGGTGTAGACCTGAAACAAATATTTTGATTACATATTAGTTTATGTAGAACCCCAGTGTGAAAGTAATAATCAAATAGAATGGTCGCATAGCATGTTAGTTTCAGTGGTCACGACTGACAAGAACAAAGTTACAACCCAAATAAATGATATCGGCAAGGCTCATCATATGCCGCAGCCCTCATAGAGAGCAGGGGTTTAAACGGGGTGGTTTTAGTCATCCCAAAAAAGACTAACAACCAACAATAGTAAAAGTTTAGCGTGCCATTGAAGAAGCCAATGTCCAGTAGCGAACAAAAACGAGCCGATGATGAGCAAATTACTTACGAAATCAAATTCCCGCAGTCCCATATCTGCACGAGCCCCGGTTCAACCGGAGTCGTGTCCCAGACGTGGCGCGGTGCATCAGGCCCGCGATGTATTGCCACGGCCAAGAACTGAGACTGATTGCAAGCTATCTCCGTGTCCGGGTTCGAAGGTGCCCACGATATAGCTTGAATACTCGCACCCACGAACATTACTAATAAATCTGCAAAAAGAACAAAGTATTAATATGTGGTACAAAGCGAATACAAATGAAAACAATGATTACTCAGTTCGGCTTAAATATTTGCGCAAGTTTGCGCACAGTTTGCGCAGGTACTATCAATAACAGTTCGACTAAACAAAGTATGTATAACACTTCTACAATAATAAATAAACATTTTACCTTTGGTGCTCTGCGCTTCGAATCGTTTGAACGTCGTCCAGTCGTGGGTATCATCGAACCTGACTTTACAGGACTCTTCAAGTGGTGGCATGTAATTAACGATCTCACTCTCTGGTACTTCCTCCAACAAACAGTTATGCCACATCGGGAACAAAATCTCATCTGTTAGATACCTGTCGATACTGAAAAAGACAATATAAATGTAATTAAGTTGATTAGTTTAGGGACGAAATTTGATTGAAAAAAGTATAAATTATGCTTACAATTCTTCAGTACTCCTCTTCATATAAACGCTTATATTCTTCACTTGGTATGGTAATCGAATTATTTTTGCAGCATCTGAAAGTAAAATAAGCGAGTTCATAGATTTGACTGCACGGTTGGTGCGGTGGCTGGGCCACTGGCTGCCGCGCAACGGGTAGCGGGTTCGATTCCCGCACGGAGCAACTCTTTGTGTGATCCACAAATTGTTGTTTCGGGTCTGGTTGTCATGTGTATGTGAACTTGTATGTTTGTAAACGCACCCACGACACAGGAGAAAATCCTAGTGTGGGGCTACGTTTAAAAAAAAAAAAAAAAAAAGAATACAAGTTAATTATAAAACTAACAGACTCGGGTAGAACTTTAAGGCTTTCTTTTATAAAACAATATGAACGTGATGATTCAGTAAACAAAGAGATCACTCACGGCTATCCGAGTGCTTCTTCTTCTTGATCATGAACTCCTCACGAGCTTCCTGCTCCTCATCAGATACGTTGGAGTCCACCTCAGTGTCGGTTTCAGACTCCGTTTCATCTTCCGAACACATTTCCAGCTTGACAGAAACATCGGAGTCACTTCCATCATCCCATTTCTCCACACACACGTGATCTAACAACTCTTTCTCAACGTCTGTACTAAATCTACACTTCGTACAACGATGGCTACCCTGCAAAGAAAAAAGTGATTTATGTCAGTAATCATTAAGATCATTATTGAATATCTTGCGTAAAAACCTCATTAGAAATGTAAACTTACATGGTGAAGACTGTTTTTATACTTTTCAATCACGGTCTTTGCTCTAGAAAAAGAAAACAAAGGTTAAATGCATGAACGATCATCTACATAAGGAAAACAAACAAGCAACTAATGGTCAAATCCACAAATAAAATGTCACTCAATTTTAAGACGCTCTCAAGAATAGTTCTGGCACAACGCGTTCTTTATAAAAGTAAGATATAGAACGATATTTAAGTAGAACTTAAAATTGAGTAGAGTTTCAGTATGCAGGCGTAAGGTTTGGAGGTTATAAAAAAGACGGTATTTACTTCTCTGCTGCCTTCCTGCGTCCAGGTTGAATGACGTCGTCCTTAAGTTCTTCCTCTTTCTTCAACTCTTTCTCTTTTTCTGCCAGTATCCTACGCTCTATCGCTAATTCCTTCTCCTTGTGCATAGTCATGTGCTGACTCTTGTATATACGCAGGTACTTATTGTTGCATATCTCGCACATGCTTTTATATATCTCCGTTTCCTGTAATGTGATGTTTTCATCAGTTTGATTAGTTAGGGAATAGTTGTACTAAGTAGGGAGATTTTAGTTCAACGATGAAATCTTTGCGTAATAAATTTAATGGCGTACAGAAAGACTTAATTAATGTCTTAACAGTGACTGAAATATTACAAACAAAATAAAGTACGTATCCCATTATTTACTCATTATTAAAATTTGTTTGTTATCTACCTTTTCCGACTTCCCGCAGACAATGATGTGTGCGTAGAACCCGACGTAGGACACTCTGCTGATGCCACACACCTTACAAATCAGCTTGTGGTGAGCAAACTGGTATTCCTTTAGATAACTCTCCACTGCATAGGGGTTGTTTATTTCCTGGAAAATATATAACAAAGATATTAGTTCGGAACTCTGAAGACTGGCACAACTATTAAGAATTTTAAAAATGAAATTATAAATCTCATAAATACTTTTGTTATCAAACCTAAGGGTACTATAATGAATATTATTATTCACATAATTAATACTTACAATGGGAGGATCTCCGACCACCCAAGCGATGTTGTAATGTTCCCCCATGGAGTGAGTCTTCCATTCCTTGGGAGGCATTGTTTTTCCACACACACCACACTCTATGATCTCTGCAGGAAGAAATACAAAATAATGTTATGCAATAATGACACTTATTTACAGTGATAATAAAATTTAACTTTAATGTTTTATAATGTTTTATAAATATTATAAAGCTGAAGAGTTTGTTTGTTTGTTTGTTTGAACGCGCTAATCTCCGGAACTACTGGTCCGATTTGAATAATTCTTTTTGTGTTGGATAGTCCATTTATCGAGGAAGGCTATAGGCTATAAAACATCATGCTATGACTAATAGGAGCCGAGCAGAGCGGGTGAAACCGCGCGGAAGTAGCTAGTGTTTTATAAATGCAAGTTCTTGAATGATATTTTTAAATATCCTTATCCACTAGTGACTTACTTCAGTCATCATTTTTCTTCAAACGAATCAACGAATTGCAACGCCCACCAAACTTCAATAACAGACAAGCTAAGAGATAATTCTATATTAACCTTTCAAAAGAAGGTACTTAGACTTACCTTTACTCATCAACTCCAGAGAGACATCAGTAAGTTTCCTTCTCCCATCGCATGTCGCAATATGTTCCTGGAACGACTTGACGTACTTCCTCTTGAGACCACACTTGTTGCAGACCAGACCGCCCAACACTTTAGTCATATCGTACAAATGACGCTGCACGGCTGTCTGGTTATTCAAGTCCTAGAATAAAGTTATAATAAATATTGTAACTGTGGCGTTTCAATTCAAAAGAATTTAATTTGCAACGAAATTAGCAAGTGAGGTTTTATTCTTCCTAAATCAAGACTAACCCATATTTTTTTAAAGCTTTCAGATTTACGGAAACAGAAACGAAATACTTAATGTTTTCTAAGAAGCTAATCATTATATTAGTACATGACTGAGCTAAACAGTGATGGTTTTGCCAATCTATGTGGCAAATACTACGAATACTATTCAAAAATGTATGTTAATACTTACAATAGGTGGCTGTCCCTCCACCCACGCCAGGTACTGATGAAGAGTCTCTATATGCGAGATCCATTCAGAGCCTTCTACTTTAGCTGCGCACACGCCGCAGGTTAGAATCTCATCTTTTACGTCTTTTTTATTAAAATCTTCAATCCAACTAACGTTAACGTTTTCTGATACAGAAGTGTTCTGAGGAGAAAATATATTTTGACATTTTTAAAAAGTATTAGATATGTATATATGGATTATTACTGCCGTACTCAGAGTCATTTAATGGTTACTTAACCCATTCCTTGGCAATTATTTTCCATACAAAATCGTTACTAAGAAATAGTTTAAGTAAGCATTAAATGACTCTGAGTACGGCGGTTAGATTAAGTATTAGATATGGATTTACAGTACTTTGTTGTGATATTTCTATGCAAAAATAATATGTAAATGAAATAACTTACCACGCCACCATTGCATTCTTTTATATGTTGCAAATATACTTTAGGATACTTGATCTTTTTCTCGCATTTATAGCATTTCAAACCATTGTTCTGTCTAGAAATTTCTAGAAGATGCATTTTTACAGCCGACTCATCGTCTAGATTCTGAAAATTTAAATAATAACTAATTTTAGAAAAACTATTTAAAATGTAAAAGAAAATAAAGGTATTCAAATACGTTGCGCAAACTTTAGTACAAGTTTCATTAACTGCGCAAACGTTTTGCGCAAATTTGTTGTAGTAATATAACACTTACCACTGGTTTGCAACCCTCTTTCCACGCCAGATGGTTATGTTCCTTGCCAATGTGATGTAACCAGTCCACGATGGTAACCTCTTCGTTACAAACCCCGCATTTAATGACTTTCCTTTCTTCCTGTACCACCGGCACTTCGTACCAGTCCTCAGCCGACTGAGACTGAGTTGTAGTATTCAAACTTTCGTTGGCAAACGAAATGTCCGCTTGGCTCTGAAACATATACGTCAGTAATAAATAATGGAACCAAAATATATATTACATACTATAATTCTTGTATGATTAATTGAATAACATTGATTGTGTTGTGACATACTTACATTTTCAGAACCATCGCACTCTTCAATATGACTCAAATACAATTTGACCCGTTTACGTACAATGCCACACTTGTGACATGTCAGTCCGCCATACCTCCTGACAAACTGCTGCAAATGATTCCACACTACTTCTTCGTCACCAAAGTCCTGAAATAAACATTTGTCGTAAGCAATAAGGAAATCTATTTTAGAACGTTAGGGTTCAGAATTGAATGTCAAAACATTTTCGTTAAACAAAAAAAAAGTACTTGGTATAATTGTAGATTCAAACTTATTTTTATATTAACTTATAAGCAGAAGTTTATAGAACTTACCATAGGAGTCTGTCCCTGCGGCCAGGCCAAATAATTATGTTTCTTCGATATATGGTCCATCCAAGCTGAGTTCACCATCTCTGCTTGGCACACTCCACACTTCACAATCCCCTTTTGTCCCGATTGTCCCAGGGCGGCATCATCAGAAACTGACGCATTCAAGTCCGTACTTATCCCAGAATCCAATAAATGCTGAAACAAAACAATTCCCAATCTATGTTATAACTCTCATGAACAGTTAGCTTCGCGACGTTCGCCGGTTGTTAAATTGTCGCGCAATGGTGCTTGTACCTATGAGCCCCCAGCGTGACTTGAAACTAGTCGAGCTACCTTGCCAAACAATTACGCGAGTAAATCGAAAGACGTAATCAAATTTTTTGAAAGAATAGACATGCCGATTTTTTGCGGTTTAAAAGCATGTACCTATGAAGATAGAAGGAAGGCGACTTACCTTAGTGCCATCACAAGTCTTGACATGCGCCAAAAATAGCTTAACACGGCTACGATTGAGCCCGCACTTAGAACAAGTCAGTGTTCCTTTAGTCCTAATTATATTTTGCAAGTGCTCCCAAACTGCTGACTCGTTTGACAAATCCTAGAAAAGACATTATATAATGTTACATTTCCATTGTACGAGGGAACGTCGTATTTAAAAATGGTAGGTACTAAATTCTTAATTAAATCAATCAAATGATAAATTAATTACTGTTGGACAAAGGCATAATTATCTTCTCAAACGAGAAAAATCGATCACCGCCACATTTAACGCCCAGAGCTGCTTGGCGATTTTAAAACTTTTCGCCATATAATATCAGGGGTGATTCAATAAACCTAACATTAAAAAGCGTTAGGGAATATAACGGAACTTACTAAAGGAGTATCTCCTTTCTGCCACGCCAAATAGTTATGATCCCTGCCTATATGTCCATACCACATATCCGACGACATAGTCTTATCGCATACACCACAAGTTACATTTTCTTCCACGGGCGCTCTTGATTTGCGGGTGGGCTTCTCAACTTTTTCACTTTCGCCAGACATCTATTAAAAGCAAAAGTTAAGAACACCGTAAATATTTATTTAAATATTTTAAAAACAAACAAAGAATCATAAGGTTCTGTGAAAAATATAAATAAGTACCTTTTTCTGTATGCAGTATTTAACATGATCGTTGAACCGATTAAATCTGTTCGTTGTCATACCGCATAAACTGCACACCAACTTGCCATCGGCCTTCAACTTTTCTTTCAACTTGCGCACTAAATCTCGATCGTCCAAATACTGGAACAACATTATTACGATTACAGTATTACGATGCATATACACATAATAAAGTACATTACCAAGTGGTTATTGAAATTTATTTAAACATTAATTTATTATTACACTTCAATTTTATAATACTTACAATACGAGAGCCAACTTTCCAAGCGATTAGATCGTGTTCGTTGGCCACGTGGTCGTCCCATTCTGCATGAGAAAACAAGTCTTCACAAATTGCACACTTTATATTCTTCTTTGAAGACGGCTCACCCTTATCTTTGCCTAAGAAACTTCGCTTCTGTAAAAAAAATAGAAGAAAAATATAAATAAAAACTTTGACACATTAACGTAGTAATATTGCAAGTATTACTCAGATATAGGTAACATACTCGAGAATTCTTTTCAGCAGGTTTAGCTGCAGCAACTTTTGCTTCCTTGGCGGTAGTTTTCTGAACTTCCTTATTACTCTCATCATGGTTGGATGTCTGAAAAAGAAGAATAGAATAGAAAAAGGAACAATTTAATCTTGAAAGTAACATTTTTAAAGCTTTTACCATTCCGATCGCGTGGCGAAAGCATAAGGGACAGAAATCAATAGAATTATTTAGAAATTATATTACACTAAACTGATTATTATGATCGGATTCAAAATCTCTGCTGTGACTGCCGAGATTTATATTACGAATTCAGAATTTGGACGCCAAAAATATTTTCTTACATTTTCAACTCTACATATTTGTAATAAAGTCGAAAATCTATTGAAATAATTTGGAAAGAACATTTGAGAAGGGCTATTGGAGTCTATACATTTGTATGTGATAGGAATTACAACATACTAAAGCTTACCTG
The DNA here is from genome assembly GCF_023101765.2 of Spodoptera frugiperda. Lineage (NCBI taxonomy): Eukaryota > Metazoa > Arthropoda > Insecta > Lepidoptera > Noctuidae > Spodoptera > Spodoptera frugiperda. The sequence goes on from NC_064212.1 coordinate 6,069,029, forward strand.
TGGCATGATGTTACTTATCTCTGAAGATCCTGGTTCTGTTTGTGGTGCAGTGGGCTGAAATAAAAAATAAACAATAATTTAAAATCTTGAAACATTTCCAGTTTTGTATTGACTTGTAGTTGAAAGTCAACACAAATAAGTCTCATAAAAAACAATATTTTGTAGTTTGTATTATACTTACCATAACATTAGATCGAGGACTTCCTGGATTAGTACTTGTATGCCCACTGTCTGCAGAACTGCTACTATCCTGTACATTAGCACTCAAAGGCTTGCCTACATCTATAACACTATTGCATTTTTTGGTTTCAGCTTCAACCATATCATGGTCATTGGTGTCTAAAATAATATCAGAATTATTCACAATTTGAACCTCAGGCTGAATTTCAGACACAGTTCCATCATTTGTATCGGGAACTGTATTATTTACAGGTGACACTTGAATGTCACTAGGAGAAGCATCATCTACGACGCAATCATCAACTAATAATGGTCCTGCTTCCGAATCATTTATATTTTCACAAAATTCGTTTTCAAATAAATTCCAACAAACAGAAATATCTACATTTTCTTCAGTCTTATCCTCTTCGTCTACTTCGTCTCTATCTCTATTTACAACTGGCTCATCACTGTATATAGAAAATATTGTAGCTAATTCACAATTAGCGCTATTATTATTCTTAAAATGTATGTGCTCATATGAATTATCACTATCATAGTAAGCTAAACGGCCAAAATCATAACACAAACAAAATTCCTGGATTTTATTAGATGTCGCAACATTTACTGCATCCAATTCCTGGTCCACCATCACATCTTGTTTTGCATGACAATGCAACTTAGGTGTGGACTTATTACTCCGTTTCGGAAGAATTTGCCTAGCGTAGGTTTTAACGACCTTGCACTCACCAGTGTGTTCTTTATCTTTTTTGCTTCCACCAGGCTTTTCTACTCCTTGGATGCTTAATTTGGATTCAGTTGTGTTTGTCTTTAAATTAATAGTTTTCTTTGTATTTGGAACATTCTGAAGAGCTTTCTTTGATTTATTTTTGTCTGTGTAAATGTGGGAAAACTTCTTTAAATATGCAGCTATCTCCTTAACTTTATCTACTTTAATTTCTGCATTATTGTTTGCCAATGTTTTAGTTGCATTTAAAATACTAGCTAATTCAAGGTGTTCTGATTTCTCATCTTCAGGTTCTGTATCAGATTGTTTACTGTCTTTCTTAACTGCAGATTTGGATTTAGACATTACTTTAGGTTCCATGCCATGCTTTTGCTCAATAATAGTTTGTTCAGTACTATGTGTCCCCACTGTATCTAATTCTTTATGATTTTCAACAATGTCTGGTTTTACAGTGCAATCTAAATTTGAATCTTCATTTTCATCAGTCTTCCCATTACAATTCTGGAAAATATTTTCATTTTTATCTATTTCTTTGGTAACCGTTTTAGTTACTGTATTCAAATTCGATTGACTGTCTGACAGGTTGTCTGATTTATTTATATCACTTACATTACTTTCATCCTTAACAACACTAGAATTATTTTTATCTGAATGTATTTTCTTGATGTTACATGACTCCTTTGTTACAGATTTGTTATTAGTGTGTTTTATAGTTTCCTCAATCACAACTGGAGTGTTCTCTGTTATTTTGAAAATTGTGGCTTCAGTCTGTATATTTTCAACATTTTCCTCTAAATCTAAGCTTGGTTTAATATTTTTAATTTCTAAAGGCACTGTAATGATTGGAACATTCATCTGTTCTTCAGATTTACTGATTTCATGATTCGTTTTTGTTTCAATTATAGATTGCACTGTAATAGGTGTTAAATTTTTCACATTACATAATTTTAAAGATTTCAGTTCTCTAAGTTTCGAAAGAGGGATTGTTTCTTCAGAGATAATGTTTATTTTAGATGTATTTTGTATGGGTTTTTCACCATTGGACATTGGATTTGGATCTGTGTCTGTGGAATTTACGGTCAATTCTATATCACTATTTATTTCAAATGATTGGTCATCAATAAACGAATTAATATCGCCGTTTGCTACTTGTGCTATGTGGTCTTCTAAAATCACATTCATATTTTCTTCAATTTCCATTTCATGTCCATTCAGAGATGTTGGTACTCCATTGAAGGAAATATCAAACTGTAAATTAGCACTATCTCCACGGAGACATTCTTCTGTAATGTCATCAGAGACATTCAAAACTTCAATGGAACTCACAGGTTCAGGACCTGGCAAGTTTGTTTCAGTAACAGTTTCTGGAACAAAACTTTTGTTTGTAATTTTGATTTCTTCGGGAATACCATTAGCAATAGTTGGAACAAATGTAGGGCTCAAAAAGACTGATTTCTTCATTAATGTAGCAGTTTCCAAAATAGAGTTGTCAGATGGCATCTGACTACAATTTTGATTTGGAATATTTTCGAGGTACCCATTATTGATATTTTCATTGCCTGGAAGAAAATAATGGTCACTTTGTAGATAAGTTTTAACAAGCAAACTATTAAAATTAAATAATGTACACTTACTGGGCAGCTCAATGGCAGGTGTAGAAGAATTCACTTGGTTCACATTTATGTTTCCTATACTAATGCCAAGTTTCTTCAAAAGGTCCGGAGGAAGTACAAATACTTCATGCTTATCCTTGGCAGTTTTCATCTTTTTTGGTTGTTTATTTTTCTGAAGACTTTTTGTATCCATTTTCAAAATGTTATAATTGATTCATTTTCAATTGCATGTTCTATTCTTCAAACAAGCTCACTAAAACAATAATGGGAGCTTATATAATTTTTATTTTTATTAAAAATATATTTCATAATAATTAATTTAGTTTAATAATAATTCACGAAAGTTACAATAAATTCATAAAAGTTATGTCCCATTTCTTCATAAGAAAATGGGTACCTACAGATAAAATTATTCACATAAAAGATATTTAGTAATTACTTATCACTCAAAACTATTTAAATTATTTCGCTTTATCAATTAAATACCACAAATACTTATTTGTGGTATTTAATTATATCATTACAAGTAGTTACTCGAAAAAACATTACATTAACAAATGAAATTTCACAATTTTCGATCATTTTGCATAATATAATATTGTCATTAATATTAAATACGAATAAAAAAACCAAAAGCAAAATATGAAAAAAGGAAAAAATTTAACACTGCACCAGGATCGAACCATGATCATCAAAATCAATGATCACACGTGTTCATAACTACGCTACGGGAACCGCTTTGCACACTGGTGTAATTTGCCTTGCCTTTTTTATTTTATGATATCAATAATAAAAAAATATATTTTATTAAATAAACCATATAAGCAAGTACACAAAATCAAATTAAAAACCCAACAAACTTACAAATTTTTTCGACGCTAGACGTTCAGCCTACATTTCGATGATAATTCTTGACATTTTTACACAAAACACATTACCGACGGATTATAATGAAAACCACAAACACTCAACACTTACTAAATCTCTGTTTAATATTATTCACATTTGCAATAACTGTACGAACTTACATCCACATAACACGATGTAAAATGAAAGCGAATTCGCATGAAAATTAAATTCTTAGGTTATGATCGCTCATACGAAGTGCTATTCTTAACAAACTTAAGTTTACGATCTGTAGTTCATTATTTTCCTTTACATAGAGTTCATTTTACCCTAATATCAGTAAAAATAACAGTAAAAGATAAGTTGTCGAGTTGACATTCCAAACAATTTTTATGATGATCAACAGATGGCGCCATACAGAGCCCTGTCACAGATTATAATTTTACCTATTATACTATTTACCGTTTTTTTTCTTTTATGTTTTTAGCCAAAATTCATGGAATAACGTAGAAATATCTACCTATCATGGACAAATTTTTATTAAATACAATTATTTAATTTATCGTTATGCGATTTCACAATTTATCCATTTGGGTAGTGAATGAAATACACAACTAAGAAAGAATTTCTGTTCACTGTCCAACAGTGAGTGGTCCGATTTTTCTATCCGATTTCGCCAAGAAATTATCCAATTTTATTATTGGCCCCAAAAAGGACTAACTGGACCTTTGTTCAACAGTGGACGTCTTCCGGCTGATGATGATGATGTTTATAAACATTTGTATTCGTACATACATACAATACATACCTATCCCATGTAATAGCGGTGAGCCTATTCCCAGGCACATTTCCAGACTCCGTGCTACCACTGAGAAATTTCGAAAAATCGAAAAAAGCCCAGTAACTGTAATACTTCGCCCGATCCGGGAATCGAACCCGAGACCCCTTGCCCGGCAGTCGCACTTGCAACCACTCGGCCAACGAGGCAGTCATTCATTTGTATTCGTAATTTTTCATGTATTTTTTATTTTGTCATATAAGATTTAAGTAGCTAGGAATAATTATTAATCTAAACTAACACATTATTTACAACTTAAAAATACCAAAAAAATAAGGAATAAAAACTAACTTAAAACTAAAATAAAGGCAATAGGCGTGGTTAGGTGTGGTTAGGCGTCGAAGTACTCGTCCGCATCGCTGTCATTGGGGAACGTTCCCAGAAGACTGGCCGCATTGAATTCTTTCTCCATCACTGGCTAGTTTTGAGGTGCCGTGTTTGACTGATGCAGTGGAAGCTTGGAAAATGGCCTGTCCACTTACTGATTTACCTGTTCACCCTTCTTCTCAGAGACAATGGGACGTGCCGCTGTGCAGTATTATTCGTGAGTCATTAATCAACTCTTCTTCTAATGCTGCAGAGCGAGCTCGCTTATTGGCTGTGGGAGAGTGGGAATCAGGTTTGTGGCTTCAGGCGCTCCCGTCACCCTACATAGGAACTATGTTGGATGACATTACGTTCCGGCTAGCTGTGTGCTTACGGTTGGGTGCTCCCTGTGTCTCTCCGCATTGTTGTCACTGTGGAGAAAGAGTCGATGGCTCGGGACACCATGGTCTTTCATGTCGTAGAAGTGCAGGCCGCATAAGTCGTCATGCCAGCATCAACGACATTATTCGTCGTGCTCTCGCCTCAGCCGGCGTACCAGCCGTATTAGAACCTAATGGTTTGGTACGTGATGATGGCAAGAGACCAGATGGTATGTCGTTGCTGCCTTGGAAGATGGGTAGGCCTTTGGTGTGGGACGCTACGTGTGTAGACACCCTTGCGCCATCTCACCTTCTAAGTACTGCTGCATGCGCTGGTGCGGCTGCTTCCGCGGCAGAGGACCTCAAGCGGCGCAAATATTCTAACTTAGTTGGCAATTATTGTTTTGAGCCGTTTGGGGTCGAAACACTTGGGCCATGGGGTCCTGGTGCACATTCTCTATATAAAGAAATTGCACATAAGCTATTCGACTCTACGCGTGACCAGAAGGCTGGCTATTTCTTCGGTCAAAAGATAAGCATTGCCATACAACGTGGCAATTTGTATTCGTATAAATACGAATACGACCCATAATGAAACCATCGATGCTAGCGCCACTTTGACAGTTGCCAAACTTGCCAACCCCAAAAGTAGTAAAGTACCTTTATAGACCTGGGTAAATCTAATAAAATAAATAAAATATTTACCAACAATTAAACATTGTTTGAATAAAATGGGTGCCAAGTCTTTAGCATTATCCTTTCAAATTAAAACAGAGTGTAATGTATCTAAAGCCCGGTCTGGACTAATGAAATTGCCGCACTATGAAGTTAAAACACCTGTTTTTATGCCTGTTGGAACACAGGTAGGCCTAATATAGTATCGAGAGCTTTTCGTACGTTATTTTCTCAATTTTTTGTAGTATGAAACCAATAATATTAATCTATTTCAGGGTACAATGAAAGGTCTTTTACCTGATCAACTTGAAACCTTGGATTGTGAAATAATTTTAGGCAACACCTATCATCTCGGAAACCGTCCTGGCACAGATGTTTTGACGAAGGCAGGAGGTCTTCATAAGTTTATGGGATGGAACAGGGCTCTGCTTACTGATTCAGGAGGTTTTCAAATGGTTTCACTATTGAAACTGGCTGAGATAACCGAGGAAGGGGTCAAGTTTAGATCACCATATGATGATTCAGAAATAATGTTAACTCCAGAAAAATCTATTGAAATTCAAAATTGTATTGGTGAGTTTTCAGATGTATTAGGTACTAAATAAAGTAATAACTTTGTTAAATTGGAAATAATTTAATAGATTTAATCATTATATTTAAGGTGCTGATATCATTATGCAACTCGATGATGTGGTTCAAACCACATTCCAAGATTATGACAGAATTAAGGAAGCCACAGAAAGAACCAGCCGATGGTTGGACCGATGTTTGGCAGCCCATAAGAGACCTACAGAACAAAGTATTTTTCCTATTGTGCAAGGTCTACTAAATAAAGACTTGAGGGAACAGAGTGCTAGCGAGCACATGACTAAAGATGTCAATGGATTTGCCATTGGGGGTTTGAGGTAAAATATGTTTTAATTTTTATACTACATACTTCAGTAACTATTTTCTAGGATATACACTACTGTTTATTTTATTTTTTTGTACAGTGGTGGTGAAGCCAAGGATGACTTTTGGCCCATGGTCAGTCTAAGTACAGGAATACTAGATGATCACAGGCCTAGATACCTAATGGGAGTTGGTTTGGCAATAGATCTTGTTGTATGTGTTGCCCTGGGAGTTGATATGTTTGATTGTGTCTTTCCTACTCGCACAGCTGTAAGTTTTAATCAGAAATTTTAATAAAATTAATTTCAATAGGTATGTAATAATAACTTACATAAAAGTTCATTTCTTTTTCAGAGATTTGGTTGTGCCCTAGTTTCAAATGGACAGTTGAATTTAAAACAAAAAATATTTGAAGCTGATTTGGATCCCATTGACAAGAACTGTGACTGTTCTACTTGCAAAACTTACACAAGAGCATATTTACACAGCATTGTGACAGTGGAAACTGTAGCTTGCCACTTGATTTCTGTACACAATATTGCTTATCAGGTAAAGTTGATAAAAATTATTATTGAAAGATGATACATATTTATTTGGTATAAGCTGGTAAATGAGCAAATGGATCTCCTGATGGTAAGCCATATCTGCCGGTCATGGACACCTGAAACCAAAGGTGTTATAGACATGCATGGCCAGTTAGGAATTGAAGGGTTGTTGGGGATTTTAATTTAGTCTTTAATTTTTATACCAGCATTTTTTGTATTTACAGATGAACCTAATGAGGAAAATGAGAGAGAACATTGAAAAAGGGACATTCCCACAATTTGTACAAACATTTGTTAGTGAGTATTATGCTGATTGTGAAGAATTCCCACCTTGGGTTATTAATTCATTGAGCTCAGTTGGAATAAACATAGTTAAAAACTAATATTATCTTTTTGTTGTATTAATTTCCCTTTATAAATCTATGTAATCTAATGAAAACTTACAATATAAAATAATCAACCAAAGAATGTCGGTATAAATATTTTTATTATTTATTTGTTACATAAAGTCATCTGAATCATTGCCATCCTTATTAGTGGTCATATTTTCCGCTTTCATTAGAGTGGAGTAACTTCTCAGCTCTGCTTCCTCCTTCTTCTTTTTTTCTTCTTCCTTTTCTTTTTCTCTCTTTTCTCTTAAAAGTTTCTTTTTATCTTCCCTTTCTAGCCTATCTCTAGTTTCCCTTTCTATTCTCAGATCTGGGAAAGATTCTTTTTTAGTTTTGTTCAATCTATTTATTATTTCATTACTTCTTTTGGCTACTCTCACTTTTCTGACATCCTTATCTTTATGAAATGCGACTTGTCCTGCCTGAAACAAAATTAATTAATTATGAGTAACATAATATCTTATCAAAAAAAAAAAACAAACTATTGATTGGGTTTTACCTCCATTCCTGCAGTTTTCTTCAAATTTCCCCACATTGTATAGACAATATCTATATCATTCATTTTATTACCCATTATAGAATTTGCTTTGACTAACTGGCAGGCATCATCCAATACAGAATTTGGTATGTCATCAATAGTTTGACCCTGAAATAAATTATGTTCATTAATTTTCAAATTGATTCAATTACAAATAAATTGTACTTCACATCACACCCAGATCCAGAATATTTTTTTAGATCATAGTTATGAAGAATACAAAAACATTATCCTTAGTAGCCAGTAAATCACCATGCAGTGAAACGACGCTTATTAAACTAAATCATTACCATTAATTAAACTATATTATTATACTATCTTACCGGGGCTAAACGAAGGTATACGTGAGCTGAAGACACTTTGTCTACATGGAACCAAACATCCTCAGGCCAACCCCATTTTATCAAATCTTCGTCTGTAAAACAATAACAAATCACAAGTTAGCATCCAGTACACTGGAATTTTAAATAATGCGTTAGAGACAAATGTAATTCTCTAGAGAAAATAGCATTCAAAAGTTCCTTACTTTCATGTTTATCAGCTCCCATGAAAAGGGTCACCGGCGGAGACACCACGTTACTGGTGAAGTAGAAAACCATTTTTGGGATTTATTAATTAAACTAGTGTGTAAATAACTTTCTATACACGTTTCTTAACTATAAATTTACAATCAAGGCACCAGCAACCATACCACACGACTCACGATCTTTATGACATCTGTCGACTGTCACTCACTTCATGACAGTTTAGTGTTGTAACTTCAAATTTCTTAATACAGATCTACGATATATCTATGGATTTAGTCGAATAAACCTACCCTATACACCATCCGATATGATCACATCTAAAAAAAAATGTAATTCATCCAACATTTTGTTGAAATTCTGTGGATAACACAATTCGACGACAACGACGAGCTTCTCCAAATTATTCTGTTCTTATCCTACATCTGCGAATTAAGATAATAAACATGAACAATAATAGCATGTTTTTTTATTCAATGACAATGACGGTAATGAATCTGTAGCACAAAAGTTGTCATTTCTCTTCAAACTGTCATTCTGTCATTGTCAATGAATTGGCATTTGAAACAAACAATCGATAATAATGAGAATATTGCAAAATAGTATTGATTTAGGAAGTGTTTATTAATATATTTGTATCATAACAATTTAAACTAGAGAACTTTCCTAGTAAGACTAAAATGGGAAGTCCAGAAAGAGAATTGTGCCCACCACCATCTGAAGAAGATGAATTAACACTGCCAAGAGCAAGTATCAATAAAATGATTAAAGAATTGGTACCTTCTGTGCGTGTAGCCTTCGAATCACGGGAATTAATTCTGAACTGTTGCACAGAATTCATACATTTATTAAGTTCAGAAGCTAACGAAGTTTGTAATCAAAGCAACAAAAAGACAATCAATGCTGAACATGTACTCACAGGTGACCTGTCAAATGACAAGTAATACACGTTTATTTGGATTTATAAAATTTAAATATCATTTAAAAACTTTATTGATATAATTTCAGCTCTGGATAGATTAGGATTTAGTGATTATACACTTGAAGCTGAAGCAGTTTTAAAAGATTGCAAAGCTGTTGCTGCGAAAAGGAGACGGCAAAGTACAAGACTGGAAAACCTTGGTATACCTGAAGAAGAACTGTTAAGACAGCAGCAAGAACTATTTGCTAAGGTAATGAGTAACCAGTTTTAGAATATAAAAATAAAACAAAGTATTCTTATAGTTATCAGCTTATCTATTTTAATTCTTAAAATAATTAAATAATTAAAATAAATCATTAAAATAATTAAATGTAATTGACTTAATCAAACTAAAGGGTACCCACTATTTATCATATTAGATTTAATTTCTTAAAAATCAAGTAGGGAGAAACTACCTGTCACTTGACATTGAATTTGATTACTGTTCTGGTACCTTCATACAATAAAATGTTATTATATAACTAACTTCTGCCTGCTTCTTCACCTGCACTCCTGTGGAATATAAAATATCCTATAATATTAATAATCATCCATCATAAGTCATTCTGGTTCCATCCACTGCTAGTTATAGGCCAAGAGCACTGAAGATTTTCATACTTTTTGATATTATTCCAGGCCCGAGAAGAGCAAGCAAAACAAGAGCAGCAACAGTGGTTACTGCTACAGCAACAAGGACTAGTGGGAGCCGAGGGTGCTACTCAGCCATATGTGCCTCCTCCCCCAGGACCTAGGCTCGATGATGAAGAAGATGATGATTACTCATAAACACACCTGTATATAACCCAACATTGTCATGTAAATGATAAATAAACGTTAAGAGATTCAATTATTTGACTGTTGATTATAATGAAAAATATTTTCAACTCTTGTGTATTCAAAATACAGATAATAAAGGAGCAATGCTAACCTCATTTTGTTTGTTTTTCTAAATTAATAATCTGTGATTGTCATTCTGTTGTCATGTCAACATCATCTAAGAAGTTTGTTTATAAACAATGGCAAAATGTAACAGTATGTTCTCTACAAAATGAGCAGTGATTCCAATAAGAAATACAAAAGGCCGAAACAAAATACGTTAGCAACTACAAATCCTGGAACTTCAGTAGGTAACAGTCTCTGTAATAGTTTGTTGTATGTGTGCCGTATTTTTCTTACAAGGAATGATATGCTGGTAAACATACATTGTATAAGACATTAGGTACTTCCTACAACAGGTAAGTAGATAATAAGTATATGCTACTCTTCAGCAACGCCGCAAGCCGGTTTTCTAAATAAAATAACCTAATTACTATAAAGGAATATAATTACAGAGACCAAGAAATAGGCGAAATGACCCCGTGAAAAAGCAACAACCGCTGTGCGCATTATTAGCCAAGGACTCTGAGTGGGTCGACATTCTGCAGTCACCTCAAACAGATGCTGCAAGGTCGTCCACCAATGTGTCCGACGAGGAGGAAGTACTACAACTTGTAAATAATATATTACATAGTTTCTGAGAAAATCATAACAAAAAACAGCATTACGCGCCTTAATCCTCATGGATAGCGGAGGTCCACATTTACAACGCAAAACACCCAATTATTACCGGCTTTTTTAAAGGGATAAGCTTATTCCCATATCCCCGGTGCAATTACTGAGAATTTACGAAAAACCAAAATCATCCCAATAATCCTTTAAGTAAATCACGGGAATCGAATTTTTTCGTATGATTTTGTCGCATCTATCGAATTTGTGCATTATTAATCCAAAAGTTGAATATTAGGAACTATTTTTAGGTAGAATGTGAAGATGGTCCTCAAATGAAACCATTGGCTATTATGTTTCCGGGCTTGCTCGACAAGGATCCCAAAACACTGCAAGGCATGCTGACCAAGGCTATGTCTACAACTGAAGTGACAAGACATTTGGTGGACCTTGGACAAAAAGCTAATTTCACCTTTATGAAAAAGGCGGATCGCCTAATTCCCCCAGACAAGGTACCTATTTAGTATAACCAAGAAAAAACTAGCTAGACTGAAGACTATCTATTTGTTAGTCGACCATTTCATGTTATTATATATTCCCAAGGAAGCTAGGGAATAATATTTAGTTCCATATGTTCACTGATTGCAATCCTGTAAAATTTCCAAATTATAGATGGCGCTGCTGTATTTTAGAGGCGCAGAGTAATTTTTCTTGAAATACGTCATTCATCGTTTCCAACAGCTAGTAAAAGTTATTTAACATTTCATGTATATGAAATATTTTGCAAATAATTCCTGGGGTGATTTTAACTCCTTCGCCTTCCCTAGGTGCATGAATGTGAAATAAAACAAAATATTTATTCTATAATATTATATTGTTGTTTACAGCAATGGATGGAAAGTTTGACTGAAAACAGCAATTCATATTGTTCCATAAACTCTGGGCTACTTAGCAACTGTAAGTAATTTTAACAATTTTCTTGTAATATCAACAAATAATAATAAATATCCATTTAATTTCATCGTCTTTCTTTTTAACAATATTTGTAAATGTAATATAATTATTTGGGAAGGTATCTCAAGTGACTATGAAGCAGATAATGAAATAGCCGATGGAGAATGGAGTGAAAATAAAATAAAGAAGAGAAAAAAGCACATTGGAAGCACTAATCAATCAACTCCGGAAGAATTGAGTTCACACGACATATTCTATTTTAAGTAAGGCAAACTAAATTGTAAAACAAACATAATATTTAAACTTCATTTCAACAACATATTATTGCAGCTATGAAGATTAGAAACAGAAGCAAGTACAAAGTAATGAAATTCAAACGATTTATATACAAAAAAATAACAATTTGAAAGTCTAATATTATACATTTATAAAAACATTTGTTTTATTTAAAGAATAAACTGAATATATTATGGATGATTGGATGAAAACACACTTCAGCAATGATTTGATTTATATAATGTACAATTATCTGCATCACAGTAATTTTAAGGCCACGTTGTAGCGGCGACCTACATACAGTCAGCCAAGTAAATTCCTATACTGGTAAAGTAAATAAAGATTGCTTCAATACAGAAACTGTAACTGGCTGGTGAGCCGACCAATGGTAAGTTGGTAACCATTAGTTTAGCAAACAAAAATAAAGGGATGCAATTTAGTATAACAATAGCTACGGTCTCTATACTGAATCTGAAGTAATCTTTATTTTCTTACCTGCATACTAAATGGCTTGGCTGAATGTTCGTATCGCGCTTTTAGAGCGCATGACTACTGAAAAATGGCTGTAAGTACAATCTTTACAATGAACAAAATATGGATGCGATACTGAGGAGTGTTCTCATCCTAGTAAGTAAACATCTATTCTTAAATACACCAAATTGGTTCACTAAGTACATACAAAACATTTCTCCTTAATATTGTACATGACAAATAACAAATCGTATGAACAATGTTATTAGAATGCAATAACTTTTCAAACTATGTACTAGTAGATATTTAAATATCTGTGTATCAGCATAAATTCTTGAATAAAGTTAAGTATTATTATGAGAAAAGTCTGGTTATGGCAATTGATTTGTTTTAAAATCAATATCTTAACATACTGCGTGACTAATCTTTAGCAATTTGGCTTCTGAGGACTTGTACTTGTTTGCTTTACGTTGAGCGAAAACATATCGTTCAACGTAAAGCAAACTCATACTAAAGGTACTGTACACATATTTCATTAACAAAAACGAATAACAATAATGAAGTATTGCAAGCATATTTATTTATGCTTGCAATAATCCAATAGATTCTGCAATAATTGGAGCAGCAAGAAGTATTTGCACGTTTAACACACAGTTAGGATACTTATTCACGTTTCTCATGGCCACAGCCACAGCTTATATCAAGACAAACATTGTTCCACTTATAAAGCATGGAATCGTTAAACAGTTGAAAAATATGAATTGCATTATATTTCTGCAAAAGGTGACGCAACGGCAAGCCGCCCATAAATAATAAGCATTTTCATAACGCAAACTTGTAGCTGCATAATGAGATTAAAAAAATAGCTATTTATAAAATATCACTAGCGTTTAAAATAAGTATTTTAAGAAAATATTCTTAAATTCTACGAACACATGAGCAAAAAACATTATTTATTAAGAATACATAGCATACTGATCGATTCCGTTATAATATTATGTTTTCCTATTTACATTACTATTGCATGGTCATACAATGTCACGTCACGGACTCACGACTCCAGGCTGCAGATATAAAAACCAATCGGAGTGTGCGGAACTGCGGAACATGCTATACGGTAGCTGCTTTCTAAAACTACTCACGTAGATATCCATACTAAGATGTTATAACCACGATACACTCCGAATGACTCTCATAAACAGACTCAAGTTAAAAATTAATAGATACATACATACATACATAATTACTTATACATTTTAGAAGAATATTAAGCAGATAAATAGAATTATAATATACAATAATATCTTTAATCTTCACTCGCATTAACTACCCTACAAATAAAATTTACCAATTACTGCTAGACTGCATTTCCTGAGATATGAAACGATGCCTGACATTATGAGATGACAATCTTTTAAATAGTAACAAGATACAATGACGATCTAAGTTTTCAGTTGTATATTGTATATAATAAGGCTATAAAATCTATTGCTATTAATGTTTTTAGAATTTATTATAAAGTTAACCGTCTACACGCGCTATTATAAAAGCTATATTTCGGTTCCGCTTGACCTGAAAGAAACGGCTCTCGCTGGGGTGCGACGCAGCCAGGCGTACATTGAAAGTATGAACTGAAATCGTATCTCACCAACCGTTTTATCCACGACAAAAAACATTGTCAAATATAGTTACCATATTAACCCGACAACTGAAGTTCGCATGCATTACTGACATTAAGCGAAACTAGGTACTTACAACTTTACCCTTTCCCTAAGGTATGAAATCCACAAAATTCCAAATTCCTAAACACATTAGATCTGGGTGATCGCACCCCAGCACCCGAAAGAGTCGCCACTGACCGTCTCCGTCTACTTATTCAATCGACACTATCTTCAATTACCAATGTCCCTAGTCATGACTATGAATGACAATAAATCGCTACCGTATTACAAAAATACAATAAGTCTATTTTTTACGAGAAAAGAATATCACACGCGAGGTGCCACCCATAAACCACTTCCGACTATTTGAAGAAAGCTCTGAACTATATTTAAATCTTATAATCTATATAATAAGTATATTCACTTCATTTTTATTGAGCAGTCGGTATATGTATTTGCATGCAAGCAGGCACTGTTTTGTTTCAATCACACTTATTTTATTAAGCATATTCTTTAGTGGTTTCTGGATGGTTAGCTAATCTCATGTACAAATATTATTTTATTGTAAACAATTGTGTACCTATATAAAATTTAAGCGTATTTAATATTAAACTAGGCATTTACATAACACATACATGGAACAGTGGAATAGTTTCCATACAGATACTTTTGTCCTTATTTACTTCAAGAATAGAAATGCGAAAGTCTGTTACCCAAAACTTGGAATTAGGGTAGTACTCAATACGGATTGAGGAAGTTATGCTTGTATTCTGTGTACAAAATTAATGTACGACTTAACTTACAAAAGTTTCCCCACTTATGACCATTTGCGAACAATTTACTTCACAGTACTTATGCTATGAATTATTACAAAATACAAAGGTAGTTATGGAGCATCTATAGAACATGTCCACAACATACATGTGGTATTAACCTTCATTATTTTATATAGATAATCTGAAGACTGAAGGACTTACTTAATTTCCACATATTCTCGAAATGAGGTTTATATAAGTAGTATATTCTTTTGAGAATGGATTATTTAATAAAATTCGACTAATAAAGCGTACCTAGTTAATATTTGGAAGTTAACTTGATTGAATATAGTAACATATCTGCTTTATATATCTTATTAAAAAATATCTTTTATAAACAGTTATATTTTGTCACCACAAACATTTAGGTATATTAAAATCTGTAGTAATTAACAACTTATATGGGTTTCATAGCCAGTTATCATAGGTTTTTACAGGTAGGTTTCATGTACTCTCTAGTAATATACATATTATGTGTGTTAACCAATAATCTAAATGAGGTTCCACACTAAAACAGTACCATTTCATTGCTTGAAAACGTGTACCAAAGTAATTTTATTATTCCTCTTAGTGTATGAAATCACACAGTTAACCTGACCAACTGATATCTGTTCTTTGAGTCTTGTACAAATGAGTTTTCAATATATTTTTTATATTACAGCATCAATATAAATCTTGTAAGCATAATTTTAACAATACTCAATATCCCTAAGTATCCAATGCTTACATCTTCTATTTGGTTAGTGTTTATACAAGTTAACCTACAATATAACACAACCGTGTAAACCATGAGGTTTTTTGTATCATAATTTAATCTTCTTTCTAGTTATTAAGGTATATTCTGTTAAAAAATTATACTTTCAATTCAACAAATGGGTCTAGCAATTTAATGTAAATAAATTTTATGCTACTGTTAATGTGCACAAATCTTGCCATCACATAAGACTGGTACGAGTCTTCCACATATCAATAGACTTTACTATAAGTATTTATTTTGGTCAACTTGTAGTATTGCTGGGCTGATACAGCCCCAACATAATCTGAACACTGCCTTTCAATTACACATTTAACTAGTTTTGACACATCAACAGTAATACACATAGTTACTAATATAAACCATCCACTAACTCTACTTCAAGTATTATAAATTCTCAACTGTACAATTAACTAACACCAAATCAACTTCAAAGGAACATTTACACTACACATCACCTATAGTAATTATTAATATTAAAATCAATTATTATTGCATCATTTAGAGTACAACATCATTATCATTTAACATTTTATAAGCCAAAATTCATCATGATGAACATGAGAGAACATCTACCTGGACCATTATGAAAGTTAAGTTAGAGGTACCTACGTTATTAAGGGATGAGGGAGCGAGCTGGGTCAGATTTCGTGAGGAGCACGCCGCCGAGCAGTGCGAGCGCCGCGGCGGCCGCCAGGCGTCACGCGCGCGGCCGCGACGCGGAACCGGACGCGCGCGCGCATGCGCACCGTCATTGTGTCGGCTTCAGAGCTGCCATCTTGCGCCCGCGCGCACGTGCTTCTTGCCGCGACGTGGTGTACTCAAACCACAGCACATTTGGTATCAGCGTCGTATCTCTTATCATCAACATTTCACATAGTTTCCTGGAAGGTAATAATAACATGTTTTTAATAATAGATAACAAGGTAAAATGTTAATTGAAAACAGCAATGCTATAATTACTTACAATGAGACTAACTGTGGAAACAATGGAGTGAAAACTCTGTGAACTATTGCAAACCAGACAGTTGCAAATAAGAACCCGACAATGCCTCCAACGACAACTTGGGAAGTAGTATGGTAGTGCAGGTACACCCTGGCAATGCTCACTAGCAGGGCTAAGCACATGCAGCCACCTACTATAATCACTCTCCACAGAGCTGATATTATACTGTTATTGTTAATGTGATGTAATCTGAAAATAAAAAAGATTATTTTGGATGGATCATCATGGCAAACATCCAATTCAAGATGTCTACATATTAAATACATTAACTGAATATTATATTGGCTTTGATTTTTTCTGTGTTTAACTATATTAACTACACTACAATAATTGATATTCAATACATTAGAATAAGTACCTATAATTTATGTATTCTTGATGATATACAGACAATGTAAAAAATATTGAACAACCCACCTGATTAAGACAAAGTATAAAACATAGATACTAAAGAACCAAATAAATTGAGCATGTGACGAGGGCATCCCATATTCATTATATAAATTTCCTCTTGAGAGTGGTCTGGCTTCACATACTATGTGCTTCAAAATTATATTCAACACTTCATTGACCAATGTGCCAGTGAAAAATGTTATCTGTAAAATAAAAATAGAATAAATTAGAATTACAAACTAGCACTGTCACATAAGAAAGACTAAAGACTGTTTAATGACTAGGTACTCAAAATAATGTTTGGCTGAAAGGATCAGTGTCAAAAGAACATAAATCAAACTAAACATGGTCAACATAAAAATTTCCAAATTTACAATTATTTTCATAGATTTGATAAGGATATTCTGTTCAGGAAGAATATTTAAAAAATGAAATAATTCAACTCACCGTGTGAAGATCTCGACGAAACAAAATAAGCGCAACAAATCCGGCACCAATACCAAATGGGGACAGGCTTATAAATGCAAAGAATTTACCAAGCCAGTCTCCTGAAATCATATGATTAGGGATCATTAATGTTGAATATACTATACGGTAAATAACCCAAATATTGCATTTAAACTTACCTTTTGGATACTCAACTAAAGTAAGAGCCAGCGGTTGCCATTCGATTTCACCGTTATTATGCAAAACATCACTCACAGATATAGCTTCTTCCTCCATTTTCGCTTCATTTGCTAGAATAATGTACAAGTTATGAAATGAGTACAAATCCTATCTAACATTCCAAAGATAAATAATACAGTTAAAAGCTCAAACTCACAGAATCCACAACACGGCCGACAAGTAGCACGACACGAAACAAGTTTTTGACAAACTCTGAGCAATCAATCAAATCTTCGTTGACATAAGAAAATGTTGCCAATGCAAAATAATTAGACAGATGGAAACTATACATTTTGTTTATTGGTAACACAGTTTCCAATCAAATTTATCGGATGTTGAATAGCCACCTTTATTTACATTTTCTATGATATTTTCAGCCTGAAAAGGTTTTCACAGGTCAGATTTTGTCTATGGTTATAACCTTACTATCAGTCTGGTAACCCTGAACGGTTCTTTTGTGGATTCGTCGTCAAAATAAAGAGGGCTAAAATTCTTGAATAAATTGTACTTGAAAAATTACAAAATATAAAATGGCAGACTCAGATGTAGTGGACTTGGATTTAACTATTGATAATTTAGTTCCGAAGAGTCCCGAAAGGTAAATACTTGATATTATTTATTATTCAACAAGATTATGCCAAAGTTCCTTCATGTTTTTTGTAGATAAATGAAACAGTGAAAACACAAATAAAATATTGCAATAGGTGAAGGTACAAAACTTTCTGTGAATATAATTATGATTCTAAATTTCGTACAATAAGAGTACCTTGACATATGACCTACATTTAGTACAATAGCCCGATCTTGTGTGGGAGTCCATCGGTGCATATTAGAATCGACGCAAACTCATTACTTTCGCATTTATGACGCATTTCCACACAAATAAATAGCGGTTGCTTTGAAGTTCATCCAAACATTGTTACAGCTTGATTCCATGGTCTATGTTTAACAAAGAATCAATGCAGGAAAAGGGTGAATCAGCTGTGTTTCATGAGATTGATAACACATGAACGCGTAATAACACATGGAATAATAATATATATGTTGACATAACAGTTAACATTGGTTTGATCTTCAACTCTAAATACCTATCTTATTCTCTTCTTAGGGTGGCTGAAGAAAAGAAAGAAAGTGGTAACCATTTGTACAAATTCAAAAATTACAAGGGTGCCTTGACTATGTATGATGAAGCTATTCAGCTTTGCCCTGAAAATGCAGCATACTATGGCAACAGATCCGCATGCTACATGATGCTGGGAATGTACAAGAAAGCCCTTGAAGATGCACAGAAAGCTGTTTCTTTGGATTCCACATTCACAAAGGGATACATCCGCATGGCTAAATGCTGTATTGCACTGGGTAAGTGTTTGAACTTGATTGGTGTACAATTTTCTTAGTATTCTATAGTATTTAAAATGAAACCTTTCAATAATGTTGATGAATAGACTCACATTTCATATTATATCTGTATTTATCAACATAATGCTATTGTACAAGTGTTGAAGGTTGTAAATAGTGATGTCATATAAGAATGTTGACTCAATAGGCTGCCTTTATCATGCTAGACCTCATGCTTTAACCATCCCATGTCCGGCAATAGCAAGATAAAACAAGTTATCATATTTACATTATTAACTTTGTGGTTTTAGTCACATGTATTTTTTTGCTATATCATTTAGTATAATTAATACACAGTCTGTTTACCATTTTGTTGAACAGCTGTTTTAACATTTCTTATTCATGTAAGGAAATATGGCTACTGAGATTGTTGTGATTATGGTTTTAGTGGCAATCAATCTTATTGAAATCCCATTTAGTACTTCCTTGACTAGTGATGTAAGTTAGAGACATTAACATGTTCATATTAGTCTTTTGTATCAGACTTTCAGGCTAAACTTACAAGCATTTTTTGTCCAACCTGAAGATTTAACAAGCATTGATCTAGTTTGTCTTCAATAAGAATTCAACAAAATTATTCTATTTGTCTTATAAGTTGCAATTGGAATGCATACAAGATGTTTATAAAACTTTGTATAAGACATGTGCAACATGATGTTGATATTACTGTTTTCCATCAACTAAGGAACATTAAATTTAATGATGCATGGTAGGCAACCAAACCCACACGAAATGATTCTTTGTGTTTGCCACAAATTGTTATTTGCGATTTAGGTATTTTATGCTTGTAAGCACACCCACAATCCACAATATAGATTTGATAAAATAACATTGGGTTTTCCCCTACTTTAATGGGGAAAACACCAATGACTTTTTTGTTTTTATAAAACATTGCACAATGAGAAAGTTGCTTATTGTAAAATTATCCAATCAGGTGACCTGTCGGGTGGTGATCAGGCTGTGCGACGTGCGAGTGAGCTCGGAGGCGCGGAGTGCGCGGCGAGCGAGAGACGTGCTCTAGAAACATTACGAAAGCTGCACGAGGATGCTCAGCGCGCAATGGAAGCCAACGACTACCGCCGCGTCGTATTCTGCATGGACCGCTGTCTCGACTACAGTCCCTCTTGCACTAAGTTAGTGACTCAGATATTATAGCAATAACAGCTTAACTTCAAAGTGCTAACATGTTTAGTTTGCACATAAGTTTATTCAGCTAATTTGCTTGTGTAAATTTGCTTTGAACAAAAGACACACTGAACAGATCTAATTATTTTCGGCACATAACATCACACCTTTTATAATAAGTACTTATAATAAGTATATATTTATTTTATTACTTCAGTGAACAACCTTGCTCAGCAATTTGTCTGTAAACAATTTTGACTCAGTGAACTTTGAAATCTTTGTTCATTATTAAAAAGTTTATTTTTAAATATTTTTCAGGGCGAAGCTCACAAAAGCAGAATGTTTAGCTATGCTTGGAAGGTGTCAAGAGGCTCAGGAAATTGCTAATGATTCACTAAGGTTTGACAGTTTTGACACTGAGGCTATATATGTGCGTGGATTGTGCCTGTATTTTGAGGTAATTAAATATATATTTTTATTATAGTATATAGCTATTATTATAACCTTAGACTGCAGATCTAACTTCGGAATGCATTTAATGTTACAGGATAAAGATGAACAAGCATTCAAGCATTTCCAACAAGTTTTACGACTTGCTCCTGACCATAAGAAAGCTATGGAAACTTATAAAAAGGCTAAACTGCTCAAACAAAAGAAGGAAGAAGGTAACATATCAGTTTGGTTTATAAAACAGCTATTGATTATTCACAAAGTTATATACAGTTCTAATTTGAATAACTTAGCATTTTTAACTGTCTTTGGTATTCATCAACTGATTTAACAATTTAATTTCAATGTCATTCCAGGTAACGAAGCATTCAAAATGGGTAGGTGGCAGCAAGCTCTGAGCCTCTACAATGAAGCTTTGACTATTGACAAGAACAATAAGATTGTAAATGCTAAACTGTACTTCAACAAGGCAACAGTATGTGCTAAACTGAACCAAATCAAGGAAGCTGCTGAAGCTTGCACGGCTGCCCTCGAACTAGACGAAAACTACGTGAAGGCGTTACTTCGACGTGCCAAGTGCTACACGGAACTTGGCGAATTCGAAGAAGCTGTCAAAGATTATGAAAAACTCTACAAGATTGACAAGAGCAAGGAAAATAAGCAATTACTGCATGAAGCTAAAATAGCTCTCAAAAAATCGAAACGCAAAGACTATTATAAAATACTTGGCATTGACAAGAGTGCCTCAGAAGATGAAATCAAGAAAGCATATAGGTAATACTTAAGGAATTTTTAAACATGCAATTAATCAATTTATCTAATTCTGTGAAATAACCTTAATCAAATCAACTATTCCGAAAGATAAAATTGTAACTCTTAGATAAAAGACTTTTAAAAGTTCATTCACAGTTTAAATACATATGTTTATTAATGATAATATCTATTTCCCTTTTCGCAAAACGTATGTTATTCTAACTTACTGGTGCAACCTTGGCATAATTCCAGACTGCGGCTGCTACTTTTACAATAATTTATGTATAGGAACTAAATAGCCTGTCTTGGCATCAATTCTGTAGCAAACATAAATGGATGTTACAGGAAGCGCGCTCTAGTCCATCACCCAGACAGGCACGCGGGAGCGCCCGACACCGAGCGTCGTGAGCAGGAGCGCCGCTTCAAAGAGGTGGGCGAGGCTTACGGAGTACTTAGTGATCCCAAGAAGCGCGCGCGCTATGATCACGGACAAGACCTCGACGATGATGGCTCCGGCATGGCTGGTCAGTAACTAGTTGTTTTATTATTTATGCAAATGTAAATAAATAACTATAAGGACCTTTTATGTTTGACATACCAACTATTTGTAAAAACAACTAAAACCTGAGACTAGATAATACGAGGATAACAAAACGTTGTTTACAAATTACCTTTACCCTTACTCCCAAATGCTTCGGCAGCTTTAATTTTTTCTTTACAAGTATGCAACAAACTGGCACAATTTCGAACTCTGTGTAGTTGGGGAAATTTCTAAATTTGCTAACTTCTTATCATTAATGTTTTCACTTTCAGATATCGACCCCAACGTAGTATTCCAGACCTTCTTCAACCGTGGCGGACAACATTTTGATTTCGGCGGCCGATTCCCAGGGAACACTTTTGATTTTCATTTCGGTTAATTTCCTTCATTTGTTCCTTACAACCGTAATTTGAATCAACAAAAATGTTATGCATAAATTAACAAAATTGTATGTGTACATTATAGAAATTTAAAAATGTTCTAGATGAACACAATAATATACATCATTCCACATTAAAATATATAAACACAACTTACTCAAAGAGTGATTAATATTTTGGCAAAATTATTTGGTTTTATTTCCTCTGATTGAACAGTTATAGAAGTGCTCTATTTTAATGAATAATTGCCATACATTATCACAACGAACGATGACCAAGTATGTTGAGGAGCACCTATGTTTTAACTTGTATAACTGTACATGATATGGTGTTGCGTTCAAAACCGTAGTACCTAATTATTATAATAATGACTGATTTGGTTAAGTATTTTTTGATTGTTAGCCCACTGGCGAAGTCATGTGAACTTGCTATATGTAATTTAATGATGAATAAAACTAGAAAATAACTATGAGTACCTCGGGATTTTTAATGAATTGTCTGTCATTACCCGATGGTAATTCAAGAACTGACCCAATAACAATTTACAAGCTACTAATAAATCTACAATTACAAAAAAAAAAGTAATATTGGAAGGTAAAAATATACCTAAGTGTATCTTTTTCTACTTATTTCAAACTGATTGCCCTGCCAAACTTACCGACTGCTGATGTATTTGATAGTTTTATTATTGTAACCTGCATAAGTAGTTTCCTTCGTCACTTTTATTTGAATCACGAATACGTCATGATTGTTATATTAATGTACGTGTAAGTTAAAAAAAAATACAAGATTTATCGTAACTACATATTTGCGAATGAAACGATTTCAATATTTACTCAAATCTGTAAATAAAAAAGATATAAAAGAGAAGTTTACTTAGTAATTTTATTGCTTATTAAGATTGGGGTGTGTTCAATCAATCAAGTAGAGTGAAATAGTTATTATTCATGGAACATTATCTTAATAGACGGCTTTCACAGTAGTTTAATATAAATGGAACTTAAATAAAAATATCCTCTAATTGGATGTTAATTTTTATTTTCCTACAAAATCCGCAATTATTTACAATGTTATCTCTACTTACATTAGCAGGCTTTGTAGTAGGCAAACGAATTTATAAAAATAAACTTTACTAGTTTACTATGATACGAATGTGTAAAGAAATGAAAGTTGCAAGAATCAAAGATTTCGTATACCTACTACAAAATGCTGAATGTAGTATAAAAAATAATAAAACATAGTTTTGGATATTTTGTAGTTTTTATTGCAGTCAATTTGGAACCTACTTTATGCATAGAAAATGTATCCACTAAATGTCACGTCTATATTATTTATTCGTTTTTACTATTTTCTTGAGCTGTATTTCCTTTCATCGCTTTATCATTTGGTGGGCGTTTAAAATCCAGTTTACCTTTAATACCTTCAAACCTGTAATTGATTACAAGTATAAAGATTTAGTTAGAAATTGAGAAGATCTCTGAAATAAAATTTGAAAAAAAGGCTCCCACAGGGAATCTCTCCAGAAGATGTAAGCAATGATAGTCTCAGTCACAACACCCAGTCCTTAGAAATCCCCTTGTATAGTGTCCCACGCACCAGTTTTGTTAAAGAATTACAGTTACCATCAGGTGGGATTGTAGTCAAGCATTAGATTTTATCGAATAAAAAAAAGCCTATGGATAAATTGGTGTCGCAAATATCGCATTAACAACTTGTGTTCCTTTATTTTAAATGGTTATAGCAACACGTTTGTTAATTTTAATGAAATCTGTTGACACAATTTATTGCAATGCAATAATGCAAGAGACTTCCGATTTTTAGTTCCAGCTATCACCGCGTCAGACTCTTTTTGGTCAAAGTTTACCTGTATTTTCAACGTGGACATTTTGTACACATGATTTCTTCTGTGTCGTGGTTGCATTTACAAACATACAAATTCACATACACAAGATATTCAGATCCAGAAAAAAATGTGGGTCACTTGAGACTTGTTCCGTGCGGGAATCGAACCAGCACGCATCGTGGGTCTCTACACGCAGCAGCCTTTTACCCAACCATTGCGCCAACTGTACACGGACATTCTAAAATTTGCTAATACCAACACTGCTTATCCGCCAGTCAGATCAATTTATTACTTACTGTAATTTATCTGAATCACTATGTATCATTTTCAAAACATGTAAGTACTCACTTTTTCATTTTAAATGGTTTCTTCTTTTCGGGTTTTGGAGGTTGATGATTTGTTTTAAAAGTAAGAACATAACGTTTCACGACGTCTACATTTACTGTGGTATTTTCAGGATACATTCGCTTCTTCCAAGCTTCAATTTCATCTATCCACATTCTCTGATACTCGTATGAGAGCAACCATTCTATACGTGGGTGACCTTCCTATTAAAAACAGATAGGCGTGTATTATGAAAACGCTAACTAATTTTTCTTCTGCCTATTCGATGCAACACATTGACGCTTGTAATTTGAGAAAATAATCACTATTTTTCATTATACCTATACAGTGGATTAAGTAGATAGGTAATAATAAATCATTATAATCCAACTCTAACTTACCATAAACTTCCATGGTTGAGGGTTATATTTGGGAAAATCTGAAGAAATGATGTTGTGAACAGGTCGACATTGTGTAGATTTTTCCCATTTTATACCCGACATTCGACCCATGGCAGTTTTTAATTTAGATGTCCATGTGTAAACGTTATAAAAATACAATGAATTGGATTAACTTCAAAATATGACGATAGTCATGTCAATAGTCTATCGGAGTTTTGAAAAAAAGAATACCTATCTATGGAGTTAGCGACTAGATTTAACACTTTTTTTTTAAGATATTATGCAGTAGTACCCTATGGCCTATGTACAAAATGGACAACATACAGAGTACAAAACCATGTATTTTTTACCCGAACCCCACGGAGATTTTATTCTGTATTATAAAATATACTTGTGAACCTGATTCTTCAAAAACTTTAACTTTTATGCAGCAAATCATTATTCTCCCGCGTTGCTAAGCATCGTGGTAGCTTCTTATCATCCTTATTTATATTTGATTGGTTGAGAGTAGAGCTTAATTTATTGAAACCAAATTATGTGTTTCAATCGCCAGAATTGTTAACTTTTGGTTCAGGATAATGACGCCGTTATCTTTTTGTGACTTTTTTGAAGAATCACACCTATCTATGGAGTTAGCGACTAGATTTAACACTTTTTTTTAAAGATATTATGCAGTAGACAACATACAGAGTACAAAACCGTGTATTTTTTACCCGAACCCCACGGCGGAGATTTTATTCTGTATTATAAAATATACTTGTGGATCAGTTGTTCGATGAAGAAATCGAACCCACAGCATCCAGTTACCCAATAATCACTTTGAATAGAAGGGCCATGGTGGCTACGTAACTCGTGGTATTTATGTGTCGCATACAAACAGCCTATCACCTCTGTGCTTTGTAGGGTTTGGTGCAATAGAGAGTTAATACCTAGAAGGCACGTAGTTTCAGGAATAAATTACATACTTGATGCATGAAATAAAACATGTCATCTTGCAGTAGATACTCATTGCAATTAAAAAAATACTTGAATTACCGTCAAACAGGGTGAATAGATACAAAAGAGGGGTGATTAAATATTGGAAAAATGTAGTAACATCTATTCACCCTTTGAATTCTATTCATCCCATTTTACCGTTAGGTCTTAGGATCCTTAATGAAATAAAAGATAATTTGATTTTTAGTGGGTTTTTATTTGATACACTAGTAGTTATTAGATGATCCTAACTTCCACCTGGTGTACCTGCAACAATAAAAAATATATAAGTATTTCATTGCATTTCAAAGTAGAAGAATATTAAATTAATCTCCTTGTAATTTTGTATGCTTTTTAAATAAAAATTCTTAAAATTTTTATTAACCTTATTCCTTGTAACACAATTTAATATTCCAAGGGCGGAAAAAGCATACTACTATGCCCTCCTATTCTTTACGTTGATCTCAAAGTGAAATAACGACTGCCTCGGAGGGGCTGATTCCATTATTGTTTAACCTGCTCACCGGAGTACAAACATATACAATTACAAATTAATGACACTATATAAATCAAACTACTACTTTGGTTTAAACACAAATTAACCAGCACACATATGAATGTTATATTATATGCAACTTAGGAATAGAAAATTTTAAATAATAAGTAGTAAACAATATAAAAATACCATGCTATTTGTATAACCTCCAAATTAAATGATATACATTCACACTGCTACACCAATATTTTGATATAAATAGTAGGTATATCAAGTGTCCACAATGGTATTAAATCTTGGATAGCTATTGATTATTGTTTTGAATGTGTATCCATCCATAAGACCTCAAACTATGGACCTTCTCTGTCAGAAATAGATGTCTAGTTCAACAACGAATGGTAGCAACTTATCATCAACATCCGCCAATCACCCATGACAGTTAAGTGTTTGGTTGAGCACGCCGATATTTTATTCCCACGTGTAATTTACTACAACTTTATTTTAGGAATATGGCAAGAGTCGGTGTCTAAAGGAACATTATAAGTAGTTGTAGTAAACAATGAATACTAATAATTATTTCATTACACATGCTTCAGTTTAAGGTATACATATTTTAAGGTTAGGTTGTTTTCATGACAGAAGTCTTTGAAATCAAGTACTGTGAAATAATAAAACCCGATAAACAGAGATGAAGAGGCCCGATAGTAGGAATCCTAAGAATGAAAATTATGAAAATGTGAATCGAACGAAAAAAACGAAATATATTTCAGCTGAATTATCATGACTAAGTAAGACCTACGAGAGACTGTGCGACTGTTATTAAGAGTTAAGACCAGGTTATGGATAAGTACCTAGCCGGTTAGGTATGGGTTTAGGACAAGTAATAGAAATACGTAAAAACTTACCATTTTATTTGGACCTCGCACGCATCTTCCTCCTTTTGCGCTTTAGCCTTCGCATGCGCTTCTTACGCCACTGAAACAATTAAACACCACAGGTCAAAACGCGGTTCAGCTGACACAAGCACAACATGATTTATAAAACACATTGCTTAGACATAAATATATCATTTAAATAGTAATGTACCTTTGCTCTCATGTTTAAGAAGGAAAAACTTTAACTTTCCTCCTTCAAAAGGAGTTCGTGATTATTTAGGAATTTCACGATGCAGATATCGGTCTGTGCTCGAGACTCCGTAGAATGAAAAGAAGGACGATGCGATGTTTTCAAGAGAGCTGACAGTGAGAAGATGTTGCCATTGCAAAATATTTTTATAATCAGTGTTAAGTACATATGAAAAAAAATGTCCCTAATGTTTGAATCCCTAATTGATATTGAACATAAATATTTGATTGTATCGAGTAAGTAAAATAAAATAAAAAAATATCATATTAACAAGTTTAAGAATATTTCTAAGCAAGCTAAACCTGGTTTAGCTGCTTTCTGTGTACCTATATCATTATAATATTTAATTTTGTATCATATAATGGGGCTGTCATGTTTCTATTAGGAAAAAAAGCCGTAATAAAAATTGAGATAAAAAAAAAGAATATTTCTTAAATCCAATTCAACTGAAAATTGTGGAACGTAAAATTAAGTTAAATGTAATATTCTTTACCTGGAGACTTTTTAAGAGACTATAATCATAGAAATTAATTATGAATTATGACCTTGAAGAAAGATCCAAAGTGTTAGATTTTTCCCATAATCAGGGGATGAAACCTCAATACTGGTAGTGAGGGCATGACATATTAATGTATTACATCGTAAAGTAAGAACAGTACACTGAACCGATAAAAAGGGGTTTTTGGAGGAAAATAAAATAAGAAACCGTAATGTTGGAAAGGGTTATTAGAATGCTGGCAATACTTACCTTTTGGCCGCTCTTACATTTTGACGTCATGTACGGGACAAATGTACTGCCTCTTGTATGTCCTACACAACACTATACCAGATATTTCTTACTAAAGTAGTGTTGTAATCGCATATAAAAATATTAGTTACTAATTATTTGAAAGAAAATATCAATACTTTATTTCTTGAATTTAAGCTTTGTTGCAATATTTCTTCACAGATGTTTCGTTGCGTAAATTGTTACTGGCTTTAATATACTTGTCTCTTGAAGGATTTAATATCAAGGTCAAATCTGTGAAAACAATACTGTTTAGCACACTTTATTTTATTATTTGTTTTTAGATAGATTTCACTTCTAAGAATAAACTATTATAGAATAATTAATCAATGAAAAGCGTTTTAAATAACTTAGGAGTGTGAAGGATTTTAAAGGGAACGCCTTAGTAACTAATAAACTGAACGCATTATTCCATTAATTTTATTGTAACTTTCGTGAGACATTATTCCATTATTGTAAAAACATACTAAAACCATTGATCAAAGAACTAAAACTAGGCTGTACATGCATTACCTTGGCATTTTCGTGTAAAATATTTATCACTACCAACCTTAGATTATTAAATAACATGACAGCTATTGTCAATGACATTTGGAGCACTAGATAACCAATATTCGCGCCAAAAGTGTTAGTTATTAATAATTAAATTGTTCTGGTGTTAAGACTTATTACTTGAAGATATCGGCACGGTAAGTGTATTTATGTATATGCTGGACTATGATTATTAGCGTACATATTACAAATCATTGATCATTAATTTGTGTTGTCTCGCAAATATAAATAAACCAGTGTTACCAACTTAATCGACTTTCATGGCGATACGCGATGCGACGAAGTTGAGTCTTCCAGTTTGTAAAGATAATTTGCAATTTAATTAATTACTCTACGATTGTAATGAGTTTCCAAATATACTGAAACGTTGTGTCTACATTGTAGTAGTGGATAATTACGTAAAAACATTAAATTATGCAGTGTCTACTAGCTGGACAGTTAACAGCTACGTGTGCCCGTACATTATTTTTAGAGTAATAGTGGTTTGTGAAAATGGTAACGTCTAATAAACAGCCGGATAAGAAAATAGTGAAAATGGCGGAACAAAACACCGTGGCTGTTGTGCCCCAAAGGACCTTGCTAGGTGAAGTCAATGAACATATAACATGTCCGCTATGTCGAGGCTATTACATAGACGCGACAACGATCGTAGAATGTTTACACTCTTTCTGTCGGAGTTGTATTATTAAACACTTACGAGCGAAAAGTTACTGTCCTGTTTGCGAAATGATGATTAACTCTGCCAAGCCTAACATCAAGCTAGACAAAGCACTTCAGGACATTGTGTACAAACTTGTACCAGGACTGTTTCAAAGAGAAATGGAAAGGCGACAGCAGTTTTATTCTTCACGACCAGGTCCAGCTGCTACTGCCACACCTGAACAGAGAGGTGAAGATACAGAAAGAATAATTTTCAGTCCTGAAGATGTGATCTCATTTTCTTTAGAATATGCTGATGCCACTGACACTGATAGCATATCCAGTAAGTCTTCAGATAGTAATGAGCCGCAACCAGTGCCAACAACACCAAGAAGGTTTTTGCAGTGTCCAGCAGTGGTAAACATTAGCCATCTCAAAAAGTTTTTGAGTATGAAATTTGACATTGATAGTACTCAATTTGCTATTGATATTTTGTATAAGAGAGTTCCTTTACCAGACTACTATACATTGATGGACATAGCTTACATATACAACTGGAAGAGAAATGAGCCAATGAGATTTTTCTATCAAATAATAGATTATGTTGCTATCAGAAATAGACTATTTGAAATCAATAAAAAAGGTTCAGGTTCTGGTCATTTAAGAGATAGAAAATCAAGTCCAGCATTAACTGAAGACACAAATGTTAGTAGTCCAGCACCTCATTTAAATGACCAAGGCTCTGAAGCTTCTTCAGGTACGGATAGTCCTATGCCTGATGATACTACTAGTCAAGCAAGTGACTCTATTAAAAAGGTTGAAAAAGCAGCGTTGCAAAGTAGTAAAAATTTAGATGAGTCTAAGAATCTTGAGAGACAATCTGACACACCTAAAAAGAATGATGATGAAGTTGAAAAGTCTCAATTTCTCAATTCCTTTGAATTGACTGCTAAGAGCATGTTACCACTTAAATCATCACCAATAAAATCTTCTGACGAACAGAGCACATCTAGTGAAACACCAACCAAGAACCAGTCAAAAGAATTGTCTCCAAAAGTAGAAGAAAAAGTTGGAGAAACATCTAAAAGGAAATTTCAAACCTCACCTCATACGCCGGAATTAAAAAAGCTTAAAATAGAACTTGAAAAAGCAAAAATAACTAATTTAGTTACAAGTGCTTCTGCTACTGCAACAACAACAAGTGCAACAACTTCCATTCAAAGTAATAGATCTTTGGACACTCCAATAAAAGGAAAAGATGTTGAAGGACTCTCTAAGAACTCACAAACACCAACTACTGTCAGTTCACCATCCCCCATGGTAGGTCCTCCAAAAGAAATGAAACAGCAAGCAATGAGTGCAAAGCAACAAGAAGGTCCTGGAGTGAAAAGAACTGTATCACTACCCCAAAATACTTCATCTCCAAAACGGAAACCACCAAATGATGCTCCTCTGGCTGCACAGTCTCAAGGACCTCAGAAAACAATTTCTCCACTTAAATTACAGATACCAAAGCCGGAAACAACAACAGCCAATCAAAAACAGCCAGAAGTACAAAAGCCTCCAGTCAAAAAGATGCCTGATTTAAAGCCTAGTGTTCCTATGTCTAACAAAGGACAACATATCAATAAAGTGAGAATGGATCTATTAGCAAATAATAGTGATCCAACAATAGATAGAAGTAAAATATTATCTCAAGTTCAATCATCACTTGGTTCACCAATGTCAGGAAGTCCACAATCTGGTGATCCTTTGAAGTCATTATTAGATACATGTAAAATGAGAATACCTTCTTCCCTATCTATTACACTAACTGATCAAAAATTAGATGCTCGTAATGCTGCTGAGGTAGCAAATACAGATCCGAAGAAAAGTATGGTAAATAAAAACCTGGCTGGTGCTAGTAACACTGCCCATAAAGTCCCAAGCCCTCCAGTTCATAATTATATAGAAATATTAAAATTACCAGACACTGATCCAAAAAATAAAAAAGGAGAAGGTGCTAATGAGACTAAGCCAAGTCAAGCAGGTAAAAATGATGGCACTGCAACTCCAACCAAACCTCCAACAAAGTCATCAGAAAGTTCAGCTAAGGGCCCAGTTCCAAACTTGAAACCTATTTCTGATACAAAACGAACTTTTCAAGAAACTTTTGAACAACAGTTAAAAAGCTTACAAGCTGATAAAAAATCCAAATTAACGAAAAATAAAGCACAAGTTCCCAAATTGGTGCCTGCAACCCCTAAAGCTATTAGTGCTGCAAATAAGTCAAGTAATTCTACAAACAAGCCAAGTCCCAATAACATGCCCATATTAGAGAACAAGCCTAGCACTGCTCTAGATTTATCTACTCCTCATAACTTACAAAATCAGTTTCCACAACAAACCTTACATAAGGCCTTTGAAACAATGCAGTCTATTGACAGTTTGGCTAAGAAACAGAGTCTACCTAATAAAGGCATTCCTTTGAGTATGCCACAAAACAATGTTTTCTCTAGCAGTATTCCTAACAGACCACTAAACTCAGGGGTCAGCCCATTAAGAATTCCTTCAACATCTAACTTGGGTCAGTTAAAATTGGACAAAACCAGTCCACAGCTAAGCAACAGACAAGAAATGTCTGGCACCAAAATAAATCCAATGAAACCAACAAATACTGGTAATTCCAATGTTCCATCTCCAAACTTTCAAATGGCTCATACATCTCCTAGTGCAACACAACCTTCGCCTAGGTCTCAAACGCGTTCCCCTAGCTCTTCTCCAAAATTAGTAATAGCTGAAGAAAAGCAAGCAGGTAGCTCTGGTTCAGAACAAAATCAGTCAGATCAGATTACAAGTACTCAAATACCCAGTATCAACACAAATAATGAACAGTTGGCAGTGCCACCTGGGACTTCAAAAGCTGGACTAAAACCTATGCTTCCAGCTGGAAGGATACCAGGAATAAGACAACCTCTACCAACAATTCAAAAAACAAGTCCTTTGCCTAACTTACCTGATTACAGACTGTCTCAAGCACGACAACCTTTGATTTCACCCCAACATGTGTTATTAAGACATCATATGGAAGTAAATGCGTGGATAGAAGCCCAACGACAATTGGAGTTGATCAAGAGTATGTCAACAAATATTGCTCACCAGTCACAGAATGACTTCAACAATAAGGACAAACAGTAATTAGTTTTTGCTACCCAATTAACAATTAATTACTTTTACATGGCACATAAGATTATTAATTAAAAAGTCAGAAATTCTTAGTGATATTTTATTGTAAGTGATGTAATGAGTTTGACTAATTTATAAAAGCTCATAATATGAAATTAAATGAGTTGATGAAATTAAGTATTGTAACATGTGTGTTTGTAACCATAAGTAATGCTGCCGTTACTTGTAAATTTTGTGTCAAAAGTACTCCATCTGTATTTTCAATTAATTTTGATTCAATAAGCAGTGATAATGCATCAAATAACATACTTATGACCTAAGTGTTTGTAATGTATATTTTGATCAACCAAAGTTTATATTACAACTCTGGAAATGATACTATGGCTGCATTGCAGATTTTATTTTATTTGAATTTAATGATACAATGTATGTTTTATTTTACAAAAATCTTCATGAATTTGACCTTAATATATTTTTTGTTTATAAAATCGAAAGCAATGTTGATATTAGAGGTGCATCCCTTTATAAATGGATGTCAATTTTACAAGGAAAGCTTGTTTTTAACTTATTATTTTGTACATAAAATCACTTATTACTTTAATGTAAATTCAATTGATATTTTTATAGTACATTTTGTGATCTGATGATTGTATGTTGTTTATGTTAATTTGTGTTTATTATTGGTTCAATGTTATTAAAAACTCTGGTGGCTAATTATAATGAGCTAACTCATGATTTTGTTAATGGAATTGTAAGCTTATATTTTAAATACTTTGTGAGTAACTGATGTGATGTGTTGTGAAAGGACAGTGAAAATAAGTAGCTTTATGCAGTAATTTTATGCAATTTACACTTTTACACTCTAGGACATACAATTTTGTTTCTTAGTGGTATAATGAACTTATCAGCATTACTCTAATGAAGTGTGTATAATGTAAAGTGATTAAAATAAGAAACTGGTTGCAGTAGCTATGCTGATACAGTTCATGAATTAAGTTATACTTACAGAAAAATACCTGGATGATGAGTGATGTTTATTCAATGGCAGTTTCTTGTGAGAAGACTAGCCAAAATGCCCATTGCAACTTCCAACATTTGATATTCAATTATCAAGTCTTATACAATAACATTTCAAATATGAATACAGTCTGCTTTTATTTTACTTTTAATTATAATGTTAGTCTTATTATTAATGCTATGAGTTTTATGCAAAAGGTGTGTTGGAAATGTAATTTAATTTCTAATAAAAGTAAGATCTTATAGCTGTTTTTCGTTTATCCTATCCATGCCTCCTAGCACTCTTATGAACAGTAAAATTTTACTATGAACACTGAATATTGGAAAAAGGTACATAATCAATAAAGTTCATATATTTTTAAGTCCTTGACATGTTTTTGAAAATAATTTATGCTCTTTATTATTGTAGATGGCTGGAGTGCAGGCAACTATCCAGTTTAGGTCTCGCAAGAAGGTGTATCTAGATGAAGATGTTACTAACGAAAACAAAAATATATTAAATATCAGGAAAACTGGTGAAAGGAAACTGAAAAGGAATATTAAAGATTTGAAAAAAGATATTGATGATGGTATGTATTGACATAACTTTTATATAATTAAATACTAATTAAGGTAGGTAAGCTAATAACCACGTTTCTTTTATGTGTTGCAGATTGCACTCCTGTAAAGGTGTCGCGGAGAGAGACTGTAGCGAGTAAAGTCACTGCAAAAAAAGACAGGTATGAGACGCAAAATATTTTTTTTCAAACAAACCCTTCAGTTGTACTTATATTTTAAATATATTATTTAAAAAAAAAATATTATGCGTTCGATAAAGTAATATATATCTTAAGTAATAGGTAATAGATATAATATAGATTTAGAAGGCGAAATTAACGACAGCTATTAACTGTACTAGTGTACTTCTAGAGTTATTGCTTATTACACAAGTTACACAACTATTTATTTGTGCAATGAATAGGATCATCTATTTGCGTGATCGGTTAATTTCCTTGGGAGTAATCGCTGTGTTCGATAGTAATTGGGCCAACAGCGATAAAATGTTTAGGAGTGGTGCCATTTTAACTGTACTTAACTATACGACGAATCACGAATCTCATGATCGATGCGTTCTTTAAATTCCTTAGCTTTAAACCAAACGTTACGGATCACATTCTTAAGACTATTTGGAGTATAATCACAGTAGTTAATGATGATGTGATGTACGATTATGTATTTGTTCTAAAACATACCTACATACATACCATATATTATTGCCTCGATAGTGAATTGGAAAAAATGGTCTGTATGTGGTCTATATGACTGTGGAATACGATGTTTTGGTTCGAGAGGATGCTAACAACCAGCGAACCACTACTACTACATTATATAAATTAATATAATAAATTCATTTTGTTACAGTGAGGAAGAGAACCAGAAACCTTTAACTAGCAGGGAGAAAGAAATCGGATGGCTAGATAACTTTTTGACTGAACATCTTGACAAGGAAGAGTCTGCTTCACTCTACATCTCAGGCCAGCCCGGTACTGGGAAAACTGCTAGTCTATCTTACATTTTGAACTTACCTAAGGTATGTATAGCGATGTATGAAAATCAGCTGGGATTCTTACTCAACCGTACGATATTAGTAGTGATACCTTTCAGTTCAATTTCATGTGACGACCAGTTGCACTGTTCTGTTTAATAAAATTAAAAAAAATAGTGCAAATCGCCTTATATTAATTTTTTTTAGAAGTACTTTGGCACCTTATATCTAATGTTTTTGTTTGCAGTTCAAAGAAGGATACAAACAAGTATACATTAACTGCACGATGATGAAATCCGCCGCTAGTATCTACAGCAGAATATGCAAAGAGCTTCAGTTGCCAACATCAGGAACAACAGAGAAAGCATGCTTCAATGCTATTGAAAAATATTTAAAGAAGAAACACAAAATGATGTAAGTATTTTAATTCTATTATAATATCAACTTCTCAATAAACTCCTCCCCCAATCCTAAAAAGGTCGACATCACACTTGTATCTCCTCTGGTGCTGTGGATCAATGGGTGGCGCCGATTGCTTACCATTAGGCGATCCGTCTGCTCGTTTTCCATGAAAAATAATGCAGTTTTTCAATTTCATTTCACGTAATTTAATTACCTCAAAAATCCGCTGGTGAAAATCGCATAAAATTAAGTCGTTTTGAGTTTATCGTGAAAAGATAAACGCAGTTTGTTTTGTGATACTTACCTATATATTTTTTTATTGAATCTCAGTTGTTAAGAAGCAATACTTTTATATTAATTATTATGTTATCGGCTTACTCACGTACTGTTTTGACGAGGAACTCGACTAGTTTCAAGCCATGCTAGAGGCTCATATTCATGAGCAGCATTCCGCGACAATCGCCGCGTCGTGAGTAAGCCGATAACATAATAATTAATTTAATATGTCTCACGAAAGTTACAATAAAATACTTTTATACATTATTTTGACAGATAATATTTTTTTCCAGACTTTTAGTATTGGATGAAATAGATCAACTAGACAGCAAGCGACAATCTGTTTTGTATACAATATTCGAATGGCCTGCGATGGCTGATTCGCGCGTCGTGTTGATCGGCATCGCCAACGCATTGGACCTGACAGAGCGAACCTTGCCACGACTTCAAGCTCGTTGCTCCCTCCGACCTGAAACTCTTCACTTCGCTCCGTACACCAAAGAACAGATTATTAACATATTTACCAATGTACTAGCAAATGAAGATAAGAGCAACGTGTTCTCTCCAGTCGCCTTACAAATGCTTGCAGGTAATTCTACTTTATACTAAATAACCACGTATTATTTGCGCACCGCATTCACGCCCCTATGTCTATGGCACATTAAAAGTCCCATAACAATAGGAGGTGAGCCTATTGTCAAATTGGGATGATTTCCAATTTTATAAATTGTATTGTATTGTATTGTATTATAATATGTATGTTGTTTGTTAGATCAGTCGGACCCGAGATCTAAAGTGTGTTAAACAGCCATTTGCTATGATGATAACTCAACTAACACTTAAGATAATAATATTAATGTCTTCTAATCTATTTCAGCTAAAATCTCCGCCATATCAGGAGACATGAGAAGAGCGTTAGATATAGGACGAAGAGTAATAGAACTCGCGAGAAGGACAAAGTTTTCTGACAACCAGTCTATAGACAATATGATGAAAGATTCCACAGTTACTGTGGAATTGAAACAAGTATTAGAAGTGCTTAACGACGTATACGGTGGCTCGCGAAAGATCGAGTCCGACGCTGAAGACGGATTTCCACTACAGCAAAAATTGATCTTGTGTAGTATAATGTTAATGCTGACAAAGGGGAAGGTGAAGGAAATCCTCATGGGGAAGCTGCACGATGTCTATAAAAAGTAAGTAGTAAATTAGATT
Source organism: Spodoptera frugiperda (assembly GCF_023101765.2). Classification (NCBI taxonomy): domain Eukaryota; kingdom Metazoa; phylum Arthropoda; class Insecta; order Lepidoptera; family Noctuidae; genus Spodoptera; species Spodoptera frugiperda. The sequence continues at coordinate 6,106,312 of NC_064212.1, forward strand.
TATATAAAAATGTATCTTAAACAAAGAAAATGCAAAAAAGTAGCGTTCTAGAAATATCCTTCTTTTTACACAGACCTGCAGAATATTGTCGCGTGTTGGAAGTTATTGAGGTTCTATTAGTCACAATGTATATTTATCTAATCGTAAGAATAATTTCAAGGTGAAGCTGTTCACGATCATTCTCGTTGACGTTACTTCCATCTTCGATACATAAGTAATTCCAATCTAAGGATTTTGCATTCACACAGACTAAAACATACAGCTACAAGGTCGTGGATTAAGCATGGTATACAAATACCTTAAATACCATGGTTTTCATTATATTGAAGGATTTTACAGTCAAATCCATTTGATTTGGATGTGAAATCCATAAATTACGTGAATAATTGACCTTAGAGATCTAAGTTTTACTCTAAAAGTTTGGTGGAAATAATAGAAACTGCCAGAAAGGCCCATAAGAGGGTCTTCGTCTGAAATGAGTATGATAAAGCGTATTTGTGTAATTAATGATTAATTATTTTACAGAGTGGCGACGGCTCGCAACATAGTGCCGCTAGACATGTGCGAGATGAGTGCGGCGTGTGGGTTGCTGGAGGCGCGCGGCGCGCTGCGCCTGGGCGCGGGGGCCAGTGCGCGTGCGCGGCGCCTGCGCCTGCAGTGGGACCGCGCCGAGCTCGCCGCTGCACTACGAGACAAACCCCTTCTATCTGCCATACTTGATGACGTCAGCTGCCTACCTTCCTAGCACATCGAAAACTCACAACATCTAGAGAAATTCCTAGGTTAGTTTCTAAAATTTGCATTACTATGTGATGAGTCCGACACACCCATTTGTTTGGGTGTATATTATAATTTTTTAAGTATGTATGTGCTTACTAAATTGACTGAATGTAAACTGCATTTTAATGCAGGTTGTATAGATTTAAGTTTTTTAAATCTTATTATGATTATAGACTCGAATTTGTTTGTTAAGGTCTATTTTACAATGTCTGACTAAGTTTTTGTATATCTGGTTGACTAAATTTGACGTATTTTTCATTTTAAACTTACTTAAAATGTATGAGTCGGACGAACATGAATTCAAACATTGTGAAATAGGCCCTATGTTGTTTTATTTTTGTAACTTACGACATGTAATCAGTTAACTTGTTTGCCCTAGTGATTGTATCTTAACATGTTGAGTGCCTTCAATTAAACATGAAATACGAGGCTGTGTGTATAAATGATGAGATGAACAGACTGTATCTGTTAGCTTTTAAGACTTTATTGTTATTAAATACACGAGTATTGGTTACATAAGAGAATACTTGTGATCTTAAAGTAATAACGTGTAAAAACAGTGAGCGCTTCTCGTTTAATGTGTAGTTATTTATTTAGTGTGTATATATGAATGTTTAATTGCAAGCAAATAGGCCATTCTGTTTGAGGTCAATGGCTTTTTAAGGTTTTTAATGTAATGAAAACCCACCTAATTGCTTATTATTTACAAATGCTCATATTTATATGCCGACATCATGTACTTCCTGATGTATTAGCAAAGAGTAATAAGAATTAATAAGTACAACAACATCATTGGAGCATATTTTAATTACATCTGTGTTTATATTCGTATTGAATGAACATAATCGCAACTCGCGATTATTCAGACGTCGACGAGTAATCGATAAGCGAATTTCCACTAGTTGACATCCTTATTTATTATGTGTGCAAGTCCATACTTATATTATCAAACAATATGTTATATCGATATATCAAAGTCTCCGTTCAAGTGCCAATATGCGCGGCGTTATAAGTTAGAAGTCTAGTTTCTCAAGCCGTGTACTAATGCTATATTTATTTTCCGTTATACGTACAATCATCCAAGTTATATTCAGTATGTAGGTAAGAAAATAAATAAATAAAATTAATATTTAATATAGTATAGGGACAGTCAGCCAACAGTAACAGTACCTGGTTAGGTACAAGTATTTCAAGCAGTATAACAGTCTCTTTACTGAAATCCAAAATAACTTGGCTGACTGTACTTACCTAGTAACAAATTCAAAAGTTGTGAAAACAAACTAATAAGTTCTGTCGAATAATCACAATTACTCAGTCATTGAGTACGAAAGTGGCAGTAAAAATATTGCAATGTTTTTACCTTTCGACGATTGAACTTTGTGTAATCTTGGTAATTTATAGAGTATTTGTATACTTAGTAGATGAATATTTAGTGCCAAAGTACAAGAAGGCACAGGTTACTTGGAAAACTATTGCTAATCCTATTATTTTCTTTTGATGAATAGAAATCTGCTAGAAGTAATGAAAAATATGAGTACCTGTGATTAACACGCGACATAAATATGTCTTGATCATGAATACATGTGCTAAACTAGTAAAAGTAATGTTTTACACGCGTAATAGTGTGCGTTTTTGTATTTACAATTTCTCATTATAAAGATAAAAGTTTTTTGATTGATTCATGTACAATTGTTCGACAAAGTAAGTAAAACTTTCTTGACCTCACACGCTAAAGTCTAGAAAGAAAGCACCGCGCTTAGTGTGCGCTGTTGTATGTATGTTACCTATAGGATTGTTTGCACCGTTTTATTACGTGACGAGAATTTCCAATTATGTAATTTAAACATGTTTTTGTTTCGTTTTTGTCGTCTATTGATTTGTTTAAGAAAACTTTTTTATCTGTTTGTCTATTACTGTAATAATCGTGTCTTGTTAGGTTTTGTAACCTTTTTTTATTGACGTTTTTTATCTTGAATAATTTCCTATTGATTTTCTTTACTTTTGTACTCATATAATTGACCTAGTATGTACCTACCTAGTATCTTTTATAATTATGTAGTGCTATTTTAAAAATCCAAAGTTAGGTAATAATTATGTCAATTGTATGTATGAATTGTTTTAGTATAGTGGTATCTTTCAATAAAAATACTTTGAACATCATATTAATTTTTTATTTATTTATTCTAACACTTAAAAAGTTAATCCTATTCGTGCAAAATAATACTTTTTACAACATTTTAAATACCTACAGAGAGTGAAATAATTTTATAATGCAAGTAAAATGCGTCTTGGAGAGGATGACCGACGGAATAAATAAAAAGTTAGCACCAACATGAACTTGTTTTTGAGAATGTGAATATAGAGACGTTTACCTAAATGTAAATACCAACTCGTATTGAGGTTGCCATACTCAATAAGATCATATTATTATTTCACTCTGTGATATTGAGGATGTAGTTATGGCTATCATTGAGTAAAATATCCAAATTGTGAACAATTTGTTAATTTAATAAATAACTTAATAATAGATAGACACTTGGTTTTGTACAATGTCAGCCATCTAAAGTACTAGAAGGCGAGAGTGCGATATAATTAAGGGTTTCATAGGCGGAGGCCGGGGTTGCGCGAGCGTACGAAGTTGAGCAGCTCGTCACTGTCCTCGCACACGAACGGCTTCACGTGGTGGCAGGCCACGTCGTGCCACTTGATGCCGTCGTTGTAGAAGTTGTTCAGGATCGCCAGGCAGGACTCGTCGTTACCCTGTACCAACAAAACAAGTAAGTCAAATGTGTCACGTCTAAAGTAATCCACACCAGTTCCAACAGAGAGAATTATAACAAACCTGAGCGGCTTCACGGTTGTCAGGCTGAGGTTGGCCGTATCCACCAGTGTAAGACCAGTCACCGGTGTTGCGCTGGGTAGTTGGTCCAATCTTGGCGCCGGATCCAGACCAGAACCAGCCGTTGACATTGGGGGGTTGCAAGTCAGCACGGTCACAGCCGGCGAAGTTACATTTGCGTCCCGAAGTCCAAATGTAACGGACGTTTCCGCGGGCAATCCTTTGTTTCACGAATTCATTTTCCTATAAAAATATATTTTCATATTAATAACTCATTAATTCATTATTAGGTATCTAATTTTAGTAGAAGATTCTTATTGGTATTAAAAAAAGTTTATATAAAGAAAACAACACTGCTATGTTTTGTTCATATATTTGGTAGAAACATATCAATATTTATTTTAAACCACAAGCTTTCATTTTCTTGCTTTCTTTTTTAAATCATAAATCATCTTTTAAGATTATGGAGGTTAACTAAACCAAAGGACATGATTTAAAGAAGAGACGAACGGAATATGAAAACTAACGTGTGTTACAAAACTAGTTCCTCCTATTAAATGCCAATGACCGGTTAACACAAAATGTCTGGTTTCTGCAATCGACGCTACGACCTGTGTTAGATTTGCACATTGCATGGATTAATCATGACATGTGTAGGTAGTAAGGGTCTGAATAGTAAGGCATGGTGTCATGTGTGTTAATGTCAACGGCGGGAAGTCCATGTCCGTCGCGTACGTCCGGCACAAGAAGTGGGCAACACGGCTGCGGGAGGAATTTGTGCCACGTGCTACTTGCCGGACCGATCGCCTCCGCACAGCCGACGTCACGCAGTCGGCCGTTGCACCCCTTTCACGCGACGACGTCTTCAACGCTCTACAAATCGAATCAATCTATCCTATTGAATATTGATGCGCGCCGCATAATGACTCAATGAATGCAGGAACTTCATTCTAATCCACGAGATTCCGGATGTATACCTAGGTGCCTACTCTATACAATTGCGTGGTAAGAAAAACCAGAACCAAAAGAAAATATTCAAGAGGTTGTTTGCCGTGCTTTCATAACAATAGACGTGCGCGTTTGTTGCCATCTTACAACCGACAGGAAGTGTTTAGAGAAACCTGCGTATTTTCCATTGATGACTTACCCGGATGGTATTTAAACAATAGACACCTATTAAAACATGTTAGATGCTAGCTAGCATTTAGAATCGAATATTTCTTACTTTACTATGGTAAAAGGTTTAGAAATATGAAAATTCATGTGTACATCTACTAAAATTCCTCTATTTGAAGAAGTAAAGTCATTATGCCCAAGTAAGCTCTTCTTCATAAATATCATGACATTACTACACTTACTTAGGAATTTCTTAATAATCTGAGTTGTGATTTAGTGCAATCCAAAGTGATGAAATCTAGCAATTCCACGATATGACCATTAAGTTCATGCAACACCTACATCGTTTTAATCTGAGAGTTCAGCTGCTTTGTTCCCAAGATTCTACATTATGAAATTCGTTTTTGTGGCAAATATAGCACTTTACGTTACGAAATACGTACAAATTGCTATTCAAAATTAAATTACTCCTGCCTGCAGGTGGATCATAGCGGGGAAAAGACATATAATCACGATCGACCTACTTGTTCGTCTTAAATGACCACATGGATAATGAAGATGATTATCTCAAGGCTCATCCATATTCACGTGAGAATGTCTGCTCAACTTCGGCTGCGATCCGGTTGCGAATTTAATAGATCGTTCACATATTGTGTATGAACTTTGTTTCGCAATGGGTACATTGAACATATTGTTCGGCAAAGTCCTTGAAGTTTCACCTTCATTCCATCTTGTTTAGCTTTTATTCTTTAGTCTCTAATTGTATTATTTATAAATTAAATTATCGCTTGCTATTGACGTAGGTACCTGAGGAGTCTCTAGAGAGACGGCGTCCATGCAGTGGCGACGGCAGATGTTCCTAGCGTCGAGCCAGTCTACCTCCAGGTTGCGGGTTGGGGCATGCTCCCAACTGAAGAAGTAAGAGTGCAGGACTCCTCGAGCGTCGCGGTATGTCGAGTGACGAACTCCTGCGAGAATAAAAAGAATATTTGGTCTTTTTTTCAGAATCATTAAAATAGAAAAAAATAAGCTTTATTAAGTCTTTGACTGCCAATAGAAAACTGTTGAAGGCAAATCCTCCGCTAACGTTGGTCACTGGTGACCCCCGTGGCGTTTAAAGTGTTAAGTGTGTACCTTTCTAGGTAAGTAGGTACCTACTTCCAACCATCATTACACATAAGGTAGACACTTAATGGTGTCTCTTCTAGAGGACTGCGTGTGGTATAGTACGTACAAACAAACGCAAGTAATTGTGCAACATACCACATGAAGGTAAGTGACTGAACGAAGTACTAAGAACTTTGTGCCTACAATAGGTTGTCACCTATTGAAAACTCGATGACGACAGATGTGGGTACCTAGTTACTTAGGATTTCGAAATGGTGTTTATCTAAAACGTCTTGTCGTTCACAAGTTTGCCGTTTGCACAACACCGCACGTTGTCCTGATTCACACAACCATTGCGGTAAATCTATGTGAGTTTTATATGTGCCTGTTATTATCTAAGACCATGTACCTATTTCTACTAGACAGACTAATAGATCAATGAAGCGAAACATCTATTATCGAAGCTCTTACAACGTTACAGCTTTGGTAAACATGTAGATTACTCAGCATTTTTACTAGATGAGTGTCCACCTAAGTAGGTAAGAGTATTACATGCGAAATTGCGGTAATGTAATGATTAGCAAAAAACTTGTGTGTCTAAAATCTTTGCATAATAAACAATAACGTTTGGTGTTCACGGGTATTAAAACTCTCGCTTTAATGCGAGAGACATTATCGTTCACGAAGTGTGCAATCAAAACGAGCCCATCGTCATGTAGTTAAATGAAGCGATTCTTTCGTAACTAGAAAGTGCACATGTATTTTCACATGGTTAATTACCCGCCAGATAAAAATTCGCGTAACTAATATTGACAAACTCATTCTACAGTTGATTGTATACCGGAACCGTTTTGCGTATCTTCCGTAAGAAGAACGTAAGTTTACGAATGTCACCTTACGTAACCGACTAATAGTGAATGGCAGAGCGTGAATAGTTGAATTAAAGTTACCTATAAAATATTGGTAAGTGTTTCCATAGTTGTTGCTTCCCATGGAAGTGCCGTTATGTAATTTGTCAATATGTGCTCCTATAAAGAACTTCCCAAATATATAGAATGTACATAAACATGATTATTGTTTATCTTTGTACGTGTCTACCGAACATGTTAAACGAGCATTGTTATTTCGCATTTCTGAGGAGAGAAAGTTGTGAAAGAAACCAACGTCTAGCTTCTCGTTTTATGTGATTGCAAAATTATTCAAAAACAAATTATTATTTATAAACAGGTACCATCAGTATTCAAATTAATATTTTGATTTCGGCAAATAAAGTATTTTGGAAAAGTTTTATGAATTACGTTTGTGAGAGATATTTTATAAAACTGGTATTTTCGAGGTATGTAGATTTGTAGGTACGTAGGTAAGTGGCCACATAAAGCTAACAAAGATTCTTTGTTCGTATTGTTGGGGGTTCGCCATGAATACATTGGTCGATTGTGATTTCAAGTGCGCTCGCTCCCAATGACATCGCATGGGATGCGCACGCCACCACGCCTTTATGCGGGCACTGGATTACGAAACATCCACTGATTTCCCATAAACACTAAACTACATGAACTCGGAAAGTACACACTACTCGAAATAAATAAATACATAAAATTATACCCAACTAAACATTAAATCTAGATAAAAAAGGACCTATTTAGGTAGGTACCTAGTTTGAGGATGGAACCTGATTGATGGATTGAGAGACCTAGAAATGACTGACACTTAATGACCTAAGTATCCTCTCTACATATAAGGATATTGATCACCTTGGATGCAAGGAACTAGTTACTAGCGTTCACAAGAATATTCTTGTACGAGTAACATACGATTAAACTACCTTTTGCTTGTTTAAAAAAAGTTCCCAATAGAGCAGAAATATCACAAAGTATTGAGAAGTATTACATTACGAAAAGTTTTTAACTTCTCTACTTACTTGTTAATTTAGGAGCTATAGGACAAGATTAAGTAGATTTACCTCGTATAAGTCTTTCTTTTGGAATTGAGTCCTGCATAAATAATGTTCTTTCATTTCTGCATACCGTGAAATCAGAGAGGAGATAATTAAATACACGTAAAATCAGTTTAGAGTACGATTATGAGTTCCGATAGGCCTTGAAACTAGTCGAGCTTCGAACAAATTACAATGTACCTTTATTATATCCGTTTACACTTTAACTCGCTTATAAAATTTCGTTCCTTCGAGCTGCAATTACGTACTTAAGACTCAGGTTGATAACGGTAACTTTCTTTAACGTTGTTTAGATTATATCTGAGAACAAGAATCTGATGTAACATCTTACGAAGTGAGCTTACAAGTAGATTTAATCCCAGCACGAAGCAGAAGCCTACCTACAACGAACCAAACTTGAGTCATCCTTACAGACTGGTCGACGTTATAAGGTTATCCACCTTGACTTCATTTCCTATGTTTTTCTGTAAAGTTTAAAAGATCAACAAAATTCTCATTTCAACAGACTACTAAAAATACTAAATCATGGCACGACCATAATAAAATTGTGCATTGAAGTAGGGAAAGGTTAAAAACGCCCACAAATTCGATAGCATTTTTTGCGTAAATAACATCAATTTTGTTTGCCTGCTATCTCAAAATAAGAGTAATCGTTAAATAACTTCTAACTGTGGTAGAATTTATGTAAGTATATCATTGTCTTTTCAAATAAAAACAATTGCACCGAACACAATTAGCACTGAGCAAGAATGCGTTACGAAGGTGCGTGAGATGCAATGTGCGGCCTACTTTGGACTAGTACAAGTCGTTATAAATTTATGTTCACAAAAGAATTCTCACCAATGAATATACTTGAAAAAGGCAGACAAAATACTAATTAAAGTTAACACGTACGATTAATTAACTCAAGCTTATCGTGCAATATTTATTTATTACCTGTTATACCTACATATATCACCTATTGACCCTGTCTGACTTGCATTTACCATAAATAAGCATAAGTAGTTCGCGGAGGTATGCGTGGGAGTTCAAAATGGCATGTTCTAAAGTAGTTGTCTGCTACGTGCCGACGTTCTTTGATATATCATTAACAGTACAGTACTACTTTTACACCATGTTGTCCTATAACCCGGCACGTCAATTCAATGATGTGCTACATTGATGCCACACCATGTAAAGTTGCGGGTAACAACGCCATCGTACCCACCTACCAACAATAAGTGACCGACTAGTTACCTGCTGATACATCATGTCATACAAACAACGATGGTCGATTTGTCACAATCGTATGGTATCAGTTTCAGAAATTCAGTCATAACTTTATTCAATGTCGTTTTGTGGTTAGTTATCAGTATACTTACGGTTTGCACAGCTTCTTGGGTCTGGTAGAGCAAGACGTCTCTGGGCATCTGCCACGCAGAGTACGGCCATCAAGGCGACAGCCGCCAGGCACACGTGCCGGCTCATCTGTACAGAGAAAAACGATAAGAATTATTGTGCCTACCCAGTTGTTACAGTTTTTGTATCTTTGAATCTGAGCATGCTTGTTGACGCGAGACGACGGCTAGAATAGGTGTGGTCGTTGAGCCGACTGCCGGGACCGCCTCGGCGACCGACACTCAGCTGGTAGTACTGACACTGGTGTCGGGTGCTCATTTTGACGAAAGTGGTCACGGGTGAGCCCGTATTGCAAGTTCGCTTTCTTTTAGTTATGCAGAGCACGAATGCTCGAGGACAATCGATACGTGAGATGAATTTATTTTGTTGTATTTGTGAAAGCAAAACCCGCCTCAGTGACCTCCTTGTTGTGAGTTAAAATGTTTGCGTGAAAAGCTACTCAGTGCGAGAAATCGTAGATTTGGGACGCATTTTATGGTAACGGAAATCCGTCGTTCACCTCATGTCACGAAGCTTATTCAAACAGAAAAATGAAACGGTGTTATATAACTTTACAAGTTTTTGTTTGGCAGAAATGAATCACATTTGGGTAGACACCTGCCGCGGAGAAAATTATTACGTAAAAAATCGTGTCCGCATCGAGAAGAGAGTTCATTCATTGATTTATTTATTAACACTTCGGTAGGTTCTAACCGAACCTCAGTCCGAAGGCGGATAACTTCTTTAGTGCTCTCTTTTTATGTTATCACTTATAATCATTATACAGTTTTAATTTATAGTTTTACCTATGTTCTATTTTAGTAATTAAATCACAAAATTTTGGTTTGTCGTTAAGACGTATCTAAACAATAAATTGACAAAGACAAAACAGTTTTTGCAACGCGCATCTTTTTGTTGCAACGTGAAAAGCACGATTTCACTACGAAAAGTTTAAACTTTCTGCTGGAATAATTTGGTGTGGGGAAAGAATAGCAACGAAGCTGTTTAAATCCACTCACAAGAATAAAGTTCAAAATATGTTCACTTCAAAATAATGACAATGTTGATAAAGGCAGCGCGTACCTCTGAAAATATGTCGAACGGAGTAAGTTGATGATGCGCTTGCGTGCGGCTGAGCGGGTGCGCGTGCGTCTGTGTCGGTACGCGGTGCACAGGTGTATAGTGCGACGGTGTCGGAGGTACTGACGCAGCCGCAGCTCTCCTCTCTAATTAAGCCTCCGACATTCATTCACTTTCACTTCCAATACCAGAGAAGACCCACCCGCTTCACCGCCGCACCTCTTCACCATAGAGAACCTAAAGACCTTCTGGAGGTCGCAGCCGGATACGAGAGTGAGTTTACATAACAAATACTAGTACCGTACACAATTACAACTCAAATTAAATAAATTGCTCAGCTTTGAGTAAACTCGTGACCCGATTTTAACAAAGCTTTGATTGATGCAAACTTGTAGTGTAGAGACAACAAAGCCTTCAGGGACGATCAACTTAATCACACAAATAGCAACTGAGGTACCTTCTAGCAAGCACTTGAGATAATCTACATTTAGATCCTAATTATATTACACCTAGTGAATGCAAAGTTAGACTTATTTTTAACTCTTAAAATCGACCTTGTTCCTCACAGTGTGTTGCAATACTTGCGGTTGACTTTAAACCATCCTTAACATTAATGTTTGTTAGGACTTAAAATTATTTTTAGATACTGCTTTCAAGGTACCCAGATATTGCAAATAGTCAACAAACCTACCTATCTACATACATACATCTACTGACAGTGATTGTAGATTTTATTCGAGAACTAAGAGTATTTCGTAAAACTGATCGAAATGATTTTGTGATAATAATGTCATTGTACGACTGTGTCGAGTGCATAGGTACCTAAGTAGATACCGTTCACATCTTAGAATCAGCACAGCATGCTAGGCATAGTAGTTAAGCAAGCGGACAGGTGACTGCAAAGCAAGTTGTGTGCTTTACCCGTATAATGTATAATAATACTTGGTTACGATAAAAGTTCTGTTACTTACGACAATAATCTGAACGTACAGCTTTATTTGAGTGCCCTAAATCTTTCAAGTCTGTCATTACTTAAAAGTCGTTGACATAATATTCATGCTCATTATTGTTAACAAGTTCTTTGGCCGCAATTTCTGAGATAATTAAATTTTTCGCTTAAAGTTTCAGAATTCTTTCTTCACAAGTTTTTAGCAATTTAGTTTAGGTACGGTCTACGTACCCGAAATTTATCTAGTAGGGCTCCAGAGCTTGTCTAGTTAAAAGGCCAGGTGCCCCTTTAAAAGTCCTGATAGTCACTGGGATATACTCCCTCTTTCTGTCTAAAAGCTATTATTTAATTATTTCAGATAATTATTTTTACGGCGAATTATTTTTAAGTCATTTTTGGTGCTATGTAGTTTTGTGCAGTGTATTTTTACAAGGTGAGGCTAATAAATTCTGAAACCCAATCCGTATTAAATCGCCTAACCAACCATTTCGTCATATCGTATTTCATGTTGAATCAGGATTATCAAATAATAGTCAATCACTCCGTAATCATCACAAATTGATTACTAAAGATGGGTTCATTTTCATCTGTACGGTTCGTTACAAAAAGTTACGAATTAATAATTTGAGCATAAACATGAATTATTAATGTCGTTAAGATAAAATAGTCGAAAATATGTTTATTATAGATAAGTTTTAGTAATGAATAGGATTTAATGACTAGACTTAGGTGCTCACTTGCATAATGAAATCACGAAATTAATTTTAAATTATTGAACATTCCCGAAAATGTATTAATTTGCATAAACACTGCATAACGCCTTGACGGGTCACGAGAAGAATGTGTGGATCGCGATTACGAGGAAGTATATGTGAATTTCAAATAAATGTCGAAAATTACGTGTTATGTGTATAATACCTACTTCCTCTATTGATGTATGTACATAGTGAATAGTGTTACTGTTGTGTTGCGTAAACTGTAGTCAGCGCCTGACAAAAAAAAGAAACGACTTGTAAAATTACTTTTTTAATCGTTGTATGTAATTGATGACCTTTTTAATTAAATTACTACAAACATTACTTAACGCAATAATAAAAGCCACATCCACGTACTAACGTACCTCATCTTTGTTTTATGTAGATGTACCTAAACTTTGCATAGTATGACCTACAGATATTTATTAAAGCTACAATTTATACTATTTTGCAACTACATACTTATTCACAAACATGTGATTTACATGTATGCAACATCCAATGCATTTGTGCAATGTACAAATGCAATGCAACGGATGCGAGGTCGGGTTACTGAATGATTTGATATAACTATACTTATATTGTTGCTACTATGAGTGAAAGTTAAATAATGTAGCTAGATATAAATATTATAAATACTTTTGCGATAAGGTTTTATTTTCGTAGGTGGTAACTATTTCACACCGAATTAGGTAGGTACCGTTAATTTATTTTATTCAAGCCCTTTAAAAGCTTACAGTATCCCCTTTTTCAGGAGGCTAATTGCGTGTTCCTGCAGAAGCTTATGCCACAAGCCACATTATGCTGACCTTGAAGTGACGGTTTACTATAACTTTCGTGAGACACACTAAATTAATTCAGCAGTGGCCAAAAACGCCGCGTCGTATGTCGCGAAATGCTGCTCATGAATATGAGCCTCTAGCATGGCTTGAAACTAGTCGAGTCCTCGTCAAACCGTTACGTAGTAAGCTGATAACATAATAATTAATTGAAGTGACCTTTTACAAAATGGTTAAAATCAACGTTTTTGTAATAATCGGCTTGTTTGTGTTCAGTGTAATAATAATAACATGTAGGTAACTTATGTAACAAGGAAAGTCGTAGTAGTACCTAGGTATTAAAATTCAAGATCAGCGAGGAAAATAACATTTTATTAAAATTATTTAAACAAATTAAATGTTTTGAGAAAGTTTTTTTGTGATGTAAACCATCGTTTTCTGAAATAGAATTTAATTCATACTTATTAAATATTTAATCTGTTGCGCAATGAAATGCTTAGATAGGTATTCTAGATTGGCATATTATGTTGTCCATGTCTGCTGATATCTAAGCAATTTACTTTTGTAGCGCGGGGATTAAAAAAGGTAACATACGTAGTCTATGGTGTGACTACTCTGTGGTTGCAACGTCACGCGGACGTCCAATGAGAGCGCGTGAACGACCACCTCTCCCGACCGCCGCAACCTCGCGCGCCAGCGCAGCCATTGCGAGCGGTGAGAGAGAGAGCGCCCCGACCACCGACGCGTACGGACGTGTTGAGAAATCCTCCGCGGCTCTATATCACGCCATTTTAATCTAGAACTTTCGATTATCCGCCATTTTGTATCAAGTAGTTTTGTATTAAGTTTTTGTCTCGTGTTCGGAAAATTATGTAAATAGACATTAAAAGTGATTTGACTGTAAAGTGTCGCTTTATTTAAACCACCACTGAGTCTGGAAGTTGCCTTTTAAACTGGCTCCCAACTTTAGTGTTTATTACACTGGCGCCCAACTAGTAGGCCGAACCGTTACGACCGTTACATAAGCGTGAAGATGCCGACAACGAGGAGAGGGGAAGCCCTCCGTCAACAACAGGGAGATGAAGGGAACATCACTCTCACTGAAGAGGAGATCGTCGCCGAGCGCGGCCACGCGGACGTAGCCGCGAGCGCCGGCTCGAGGTCGACAGTACCTGCTCCCCACTTCACCCAAGAGTTTCTATCCACGCTGATCGAAACGATTACGCGTGCGCAGGTGGAGGCTAACAGAAGTCTCGTTAACACGCTGATGGGATCCGGCGGCGACTTCAGAGCTTCCACCCCAGTCGGGCCTCCTCCATTTTCCAACGTGACCGGCGGTGGTACCGCCGTCGCAGCGCCGCCGTGCAGCGACGCTAACTTCGTGAAGTGCACGGCGAGATTCGACGGGACCTCCCCGGACGCTGAGGTCCTGGAAGCATTCCTGGACGCCGTCGAGATCTACAAGGAGTGCGCAGCAGTGAGCGACGAACACGCCCTGCGTGGGTTACCCATGCTCCTTGAGGGCGAAGCCGCCGTGTGGTGGCGCGGCGTAAAAGCGTCGGTCACTACATGGGCGGACGCGACCGCGCGCCTCCGTGCGACCTATGGCGTCGCGCAGCCCGCGCACCTCATCCTGCGCGAGATCTTCGGGAAGGAACAGCAGGAAGAACGTGCGGAGTCATTTATATGTAGAGTGCGCGCGTTAATCGCTAGGTTGCCTTACACTCTAAATCAGACGTTACAAACTGACATTTGTTACGGCTTATTACATAGACGCGTAGTGAAATGTGTGCCGCGAGATAGTGTTCGTGGATTAGACGACCTTTTACATAAGGCTAGGATCGCGGAGGATACCTACAAAGCGTCTAAAGTAGATTCCGATAATGTTAGTAATAATAATTTGACCGAAACATGTACTACCGACCGTGTTCTCAAGCTATCGAGTTCCGCGACCACGGGCGCGACTTCGTCACGTTGCAACAACAGAAGTAGACCGCGTTGTAGTTTCTGTAGGCTTTTTGGGCATGTTAGCGACGAGTGTCGTAATCGCGAGAAGGCTAATAGCAGAAATAATAATAATACAACACCTAGGGAGGTACGTTGTTATGGGTGTGGCAAGCAGGGAGTCGTGAGGTCGAAATGTGATGTTTGCGTGAACACAACGTCGAAGTCCGACGACAAAATATCTTTCAACAAAGTTGATGTAGATTTTTGTATGCATAACGTCGATGTTAGGAATAATAGTTACACTAGGGTTAATACCGAGTCGTGTGTTAGCATTACGAGTGCATGTCTGAGTACGCGCGACGATCACCCGATGGTGAATATTAGTGTCGAGGGCCGTAGGGGCGTGGCCGTTGTAGATACCGGCGCCACGCATAGTATAGCGAGCCCGCTCTTATACCGAATCTTAGTAAACTCAGGAGTTCGATTTACCGAAACGAGACGTTTCGTGCGCCTAGCCGACGGCACACAAGGATGGAGGAACTTGCTGGCAGCCGAGACAGACGTTATAATTGTAGGCCGACGAGTAAGATGCCAGTTCCTAGTGTTGCCTGGTAGGAATGTTAGGACTCTGTTAGGTATAGATTTCTTGACTCGGGCCGGCATGGTTATAGACGTCGCCCGACGTACATGGTCGTTCTCGGACAGCCCGGAACGACGTTATGATTTCGTGTATACTTACACCTTAGGCTCGAGCAATAGCGCCGACGCCGGCCTATTGCACACCGCTTCTGCCGACGACCCAGCACCGCGACCGCGTGAAGGTAAGTTTACCCCCGCGCGGCGGCGTACACCTAGTGCGTGCATCGTAGATCGCGCGCCGCGAGCCACGTGCGTTGTACCCGCGTCGAAGGGCGCTGCGCGTCGTCGTAATAAAGTAAGTTTACTTCGAAAAGGCGGGATCAAAGTCGATGCAGACAAGGCTGCAGTTGTCGCCAACCTGGCTGCTCCGCAGAACGTGAAGCAACTAGAGTGTTTCTTGCGCATGTCGTGTAAGTATCGACGCTTTATTGCTAACTATGCAGGAATCGCGAGACCCCTCACTGACCTCCTGAAGAAGTCGAGTGCCTGGCAATGGGGCACCGAACAACAGGAGGCGTATGAGCGCATTAAGTCTCTGCTCGTTTCCGCTCCTATTCTCCGCCAGGCGGACGCGTCAAGGCCGTTTATCCTTTGCGTTGATAACAGCGCCTATTGTATTGGGGCTGTTCTCATGCAGGGGGAGGGCCATGACGAACAGCCAGTTGAGTACGCGAGTCGACTCCTCACTAGTGCCGAGAGGAACTACTCCACGACTGAGCGAGAGGCTCTCGCCGTCGTGTGGGCACTCGGTAAGTTCCGCGGGTATGTGAAAACCGCGAAGGTCATTGTCAGGACTGACTACCAGCCCTTAGGGTGGCTGATGGGTCAGAGGTCACCTAGCGGTAAACTGGCCAGATGGGCCCCGATGTTACGAGAGTTCGATCTCAGCATTGAGTACACACCCCGTCGCTCACAGGTAGTTGCAGGTACCATGTCGCAACCCGTTAGTGCAGGCGACCAGGACGAGTGTGACTTATGCATGATAGACATCGACATGCCAGAGAAAAGCAGCAGTGTTCGCAGCAGTCAGCCGATGGACCCCAGAGGTACGTATGAGTATCGAGGACATAGAGTCCGACGAACCCTCTAGGGGGAGACCACGATCTGACTGCTAATACAAATTCTCTGACGACACTAGGCATTACTCTCTTATAAGATAGGTAAAGTTATCAGCTTAATAACTCACGGTCTGGAGAGCGTACGGACTTGGGCGAACGTAGGGCAATATCACGCTTCGCACCTCACGCCTTCCGCAGGCCATGTAGAGTTACCCGTTCATGAGAAACGCGAGCGTGGCAGATCGCGCTATCGATCTAGACTAGCCCAACAGTGAGGGCACTTTGTTAGGCTAGAGGGGGAGGATGTAGCGCGGGGATTAAAAAAGGTAACATACGTAGTCTATGGTGTGACTACTCTGTGGTTGCAACGTCACGCGGACGTCCAATGAGAGCGCGTGAACGACCACCTCTCCCGACCGCCGCAACCTCGCGCGCCAGCGCAGCCATTGCGAGCGGTGAGAGAGAGAGCGCCCCGACCACCGACGCGTACGGACGTGTTGAGAAATCCTCCGCGGCTCTATATCACGCCATTTTAATCTAGAACTTTCGATTATCCGCCATTTTGTATCAAGTAGTTTTGTATTAAGTTTTTGTCTCGTGTTCGGAAAATTATGTAAATAGACATTAAAAGTGATTTGACTGTAAAGTGCCGCTTTATTTAAACCACCACTGAGTCTGGAAGTTGCCTTTTAAACTGGCTCCCAACTTAGTGAGCGTATTACACTTTTTAATTTTTGTTTTTCGGCTTACTCATGTAGTTATCGAGGAAATCGGCTAGTTTCAAGCCATTCTAGAGGCTCATATTTACTCGGTGACTGTCAATGTCGTGCTGCTACTGGCTTTTGCGCACCCAGCTTGAAACTAATTGAGTTCCTTGTCAAACTGTTTATTTTTTGTTGGGACAAGCCCAGCAATTTCCCTAGACCACTGCAAATCAGAGCTTTCTTGTACCTATATACGACCTACATTGTTAAGACAGACACATCCAGTAAAAAATAAATAAAACGCAACCCCATGTGCTTCTTAGGAATAATTCGCCAAATATCTAGATGAACGTAGGTGTATCACTGTTATATTACATTTCGCATTTAGAGGCTAACTGCACAGTTTATAGTCTTGCAATATTCTCGAAACGTCCCCAGCGATATCCTCGACTTAGATAATTACCCACGAGGTTATTATCGAAAGGCTTGGAGAAGATGAACGTCGAGTGTAGTATGTTGCGCAACGCCAGCGACCGAACGCCCGCGCCCCGCCGCCGTACCCGTCTGCTACATGACCAGACCGAGAGGTTATGTTGCCCCCTAGCTCCTTGCAGAAGCTACATTCCACCTTTTACTATCTATGAAACCAGATTTTAAGACGTGCAAATTCCGCTTGTTATATCTGCAAGGTACAGATCTTATAAGCATCATTTTCTTCAGTTTCTTGAAGATATTAAAAAAAAATTGAACTTAACCTTCATTATTTAGTGGTGGTGGACGCATCTCCTCTAATTTAATCTGTTCTCAACAAATAAAATTCATTGATCTCACATGATATTTGAAGGAAGCACGGGAGGGTGTATTTTTGTATGACCCGTGTCCGTAATGCAATCAATCATGCATAGATAATAATTGGATGGTCCAGCAGTACCTACTTACACTAACCATAGGCACTGAGTGACTTGAGTCCATTACATTGTGTATTGTGGACGTGGAGTATAAAGCTGTTTTTTTGTCATTGAGCTTCCAAATCTTCTTATAAACCCTTATTACTTTTTGAATCTTAATATTTTCCCATCGAAAATTCGTGTGAATGTACAAATCTAGGATTGAAAAGCTACTGCCATTTCGTGCTATGAGACTTGATAGTTGTCTAGGACTTATACTGTAGTATCTATCTATCTTATCATCGTGCGTGACTTTGACGCTGCGCCTGAACCACGACATCTTGTGAACTCGTGACAACCAAGTCGTCATGGTTTGATCTTGACCAGATATCTGCTTCTTCAGTTCGTTATCTAAAAACTCTAGACTATAGCAGCTCAGTGGCCACAAGGTTAAAACCGTTTGCTGTGACGCAAATAAAAAAATTACATTAATATATGCAACGTCGCCTTTTATCACCGAAGAGGTAGGACATATTACGGCAAGCAATGCCGCTATACAACGTACACCCACTTTTCACCATTTGTGTTATAAGTCCCATCTAATAGGGGGTGAGCCTATTGCCATATACTAGGCACAATTCTAGACTCCGTGATACCACTGAGAAATTTTCGAACAACCCATAATAGCCCAGTAATACATTACCCGAACCGGGAATCGAACCCGAGACCCCTTGTCCGTCATTCGCACTTGCGACCACTCGACCAACGAGGCAGTCATTTGTCAAATTACATTAATTTGTTGGTTTAATGTTGTTCCTGAAGTTAAAATCTCTTTACTCTTGAGTAAAGACAGTTAGGTACTCTTACCACAGAAAAGAGAACATGCTTACTGTACTGCCCAGTTAATTCCTTAAAGATTTAAGATTGACTGAGGTAGTTAACGACTACCGAATGAATTGGTAGTCGAAGATATTTGTCTTAATCCCAGCAAGATTATTATTCTGGCCAAAAACAAACAATATCAACATCACAAGTTACCGAAGCAGTAAAATTCTAGTTGAAGTAGTTGATATGACATGTGCAAAAAGAATCACAATATACTACACCAATAAATGCAGTGAGTTATGTGAGGCTGCCCAAGAAACTGTTGTAGACTAGTACCCAGGCTCCACGCCTAGACATAATATGACCTAGGCTCTGTTAGCGCCTCGATAGGAAGGTCAAGTGCAAGCAATACTAGTCAATCGCGGCGACTTCGGAGAGGAGTTGAAGGATTCTTTATTTATTTGTGTACATCGCGATCGCCGACGCCGGATTGAAGAAGTACCCACTTAAAGTTTTTACAGTTCGATGTTATGAACATAATAATAATTTCACAATAGAATCGACAATAACACCATTGTTACGTGCTTATTTCAATTACAAATAGGTAGGTACCCCAATGACCCGGTAGTATTGCCCGTACGACTTCAATAAGTGATGGCTTACTGGCCATTTTAGGACGTGAAATGCGATAACCATGGGTCAAACGTGATCAGTCGTAATAAACGTACCCATCAGGGCTCACAATTAATTTTAGGACTTATGCAATAAGTTATGCAAGTGTGGAAACAACATGTTTGATTTACTCATAAACCTAACACTTTCATTTCGCTTTCGAAGAATTTAAACAAACACGATCGTTCATTTGTAGGTACGTACTAATTTCGGGTGTTTTTTTAGTTTAAGTTTTAGTTATGTAGTGCCTAAAGTTTGTGTCAGTATTAGCTCGTTAAAAGTAGGGGCTTATTTATCTACATAAGGAATTTCTGATGTTTTCCGTACCGGTCATCACATCACGAGTCAAACAAAACGCTGGTTGCAAGTTACACTCGACAGTCGGTGCTCGGGGCGAACTTTCACAGGTAAGTGGTGTCATAAATATTCACTGTATGACGTCATACGAGTATGTTTGTTACCTTATGACAAAATAAATACCTATATAATAGGTATGAGAATAGTATTACGTGTGTGCTAGAATTTTTTGGAATGTTATGCTTAAACTAGGTAAGTATCAAACGACCAAATTCCATTTAGTAGTAATTTGAAAAAAATAATATTACCAACTTACCTACTCATAGTTTATATATATGTGAGCATTATTTCTTCAAGTTCAGTAGACTAGATTGACTACCTATCTACTTGCTTTTTTCTGTCGTTCCTTTGTTACAAAGGAACATAGCACAACGTTTACAGTTTTTAAAGGTTTAAACAAATAATTCTGGCTTTGAAGCTGGTTAAGCTCTCTAGTCTTTCTCCCCAAAAGTTGAGGGCTTTTTGAAAGCATCAGCCACAAAAGAATAGATAGTACTATTGCTTAAAGAAGTTGACGCGAAGATCGGGCAACTGGCTGCCGCGTAATATGTAGCGGTATAGCGGGTTCGATTCCTACTAAGCTGTTCTGTTACAGAACTTCTGTAATTGTCAATTCGAAGTGAGCTCGATCGCGGTCCGCCGTGTCATTGGTTTTGAGAATAATCTCGACCAATGACGTATGAGATTGAGATTGCGATCGAACTCACTTCAAATTATTATGTTTCGAATTGTCAATTTTTACAAAAAGCCTAGCTGCACGGAGGAACTCTATGCCATAAAATGTTGTGTCTGGGCGTCATGTATGGTAGGAATGTGTTTGTAAACGCCCCGCGACACAGGAGAAAATTCTAGCGTGAGGCCACAGGTGAGGCATTGTGTTTTAAAATAATAATAGTAAATTATATAAAGCCAAAAGCCTCGACCAACACCTGAGTAGGCTAACGTTAGACGGTTGGATCAAGAGCCTGATGCAGAAGGCAGTACTTCTGGACACGGCGCGTATTGTCCGGAAATTCCTCTCTCTTGAGCCCTGACCACCGGTAGCTTGGATTTATCCCGTTACTGGTGGGCTACTGCTTTTTATATTTTTAAATTTTTTTTTTCTTTTTAATTTAATATTTAAAAATGTAATAATCAAGTATAAGAAATAAATAAATGATTATAAAAATTATATAATACCTAATAAAGATCACCATTATAATGAAATATAATATTTGGCAGCTAACTTACATTTACTCGATATTACCGGTTCCTTTTATTTATTTCGTGTTATTGGCCATATAGGTAGGTAGATATAAACAAGCGAGGATGCACCATTAAGTTCAATTAAAATAAATAAATATCTTGAAGTGAATGTTGTAGGCCTTGTAGATATTTCATGTAAGTAGTACTTATTACTAGGTATTTACTTTGCGCGCGCTACATGTTAGTACCTCTACCTGCCTACTTAAGTTTAGTAGATACACTGAAACACTAGGACATGGGTTAGATAGATACTAGTTCAGCCCAAAGCAGTATATTAATTGTCTATCAAAATCAATGAATTAAAGAGTATACTTTACACTACGTAGTAGATAAGCTATTTACTGTTTTTTATAGTTCACTAATAAATACTCATTGTAAACTTAAAAACACCAAAAATCGAAACTCATAGAAAATAATAGACATCCAGATACCAGAATTTTAAAATATTAAACTCTTTGGTATGAATTCAGTAAAATTGAAGAGCGCGCGATTTTAACCTGCTAACGTCACGTTCGTGTTTGTCTATAGTAACGGATACTGAGTCATAACACCAGGGCTTTGTACACTAACCTGTATAATCACAAATTTACTAAGAGGAAAGTTATACATAAAACAGTTTAATTTTAGTTTAAAATTAAGAATTTTTTACTAGTAATACACAAAATTGTACTTAATTTAAAACTAAAATACGTAATGTATAAAAAGATAGTGTATTCTTAGACTTACATATTTATTTCGGTGTAGGTATTTACTTGTTAAGACATTTGGCTATTATTTTATAGTAATTGCTAATTTATAATACAGTCAAAAGTATAACTAGACAATAATCTATAATAAAATAAAATAAATATTATTTTTTCCAAATTCCATAGACTAAATCGATGCCACTAGAAAGAACAAAACCGCTAGTCGTAGGCTGAATGTAGCTGCGACCTTTGTGCTTGAAAAATTAAAAACCTTTTCTAGTGCACATTTAATCACAGCTTACTCCTCATTCTTTCTTTCCTTTATATCTTGGGAAAAATGGCTGATAATAAATTATACGAGATTTTGGGAGTGTCTAGAAGTGCTAGTGAGTCTGAAATAAAAAGGGTAAGTGTTCTTTTTCAAGTTTCTACAATAATCCGATCGCACATGTAATGTCATCTATTCATTGCATGATTTTTGTCCATTGTTCTATGCGTGGTGATTTTGATAATAATCTTAATATTTTTACTTTCAGAGTTATCATAAATTAGCTAAGGAATTCCATCCAGACAAAAATCCTGCTGCAGGGGATAAATTCAAGGAAATTAGCTATGCCTATGAAGTCTTGTCCGACACGAAGAAAAGACAAATTTATGACAAGTATGGCTTGAAAGGCTTACAAGAAGGTGGTCAGGGTGGTGGCTTTCCTCCCGATGATTTGTTTGGACACTTTTTCGGTGATATATTTGGCATGGGAGGCGGCAGCAGAGCTCGAGGTCCAGCTCGCGGGGAAGATACTATGCACCCACTTAAAGTTTCTTTGGAAGACATGTACATGGGAAAAACCACTAAGTTACAGCTAAGTAAAAATGTAATTTGCGGACCTTGTAAGGGAATCGGTGGTAAGCCAGGATCTGTAGTGGTTTGCAAGGACTGTCACGGACAGGGTGTTAAAGTGTCTTATCAACAAATTGCACCACACATGACTCGTCAATTTCAGTCTCGTTGCCCCACCTGCCATGGTCAGGGTGAAACCATTAATGATAAAGATAAGTGCCCAAAATGCAAAGGTAAGAAAGTTTTAAATGAAACTAAAATCTTAGAGGTGCACATTGAGAAAGGTATGCGTGAGAACCAAAAGATTTTCTTCAGAGGTGAGGGTGATCAGCAACCTGACACTCAACCTGGTGATGTGATCATTGTGCTGCAACAGAAGCCTCATGATATCTTCCAGAGAACTGGTGATGATCTAGTGATCAAACATGAAATTACACTAACTGAGGCATTGTGTGGCTTTGAGTTTGTTATTAAGCATTTAGATGGCCGGGACTTACTGGTTAGACATGCTCCAGGAGAAGTGATCAAGCCAGGAGACCTGAAGGGTATACAGGGTGAAGGTATGCCTCAATTTAAAAATCCATTTGAAAAAGGCAACCTTTATATTAAGTTTGATGTTGTTTTCCCTGAAAACAACTTTGCTACTGAAGAGCAGATGAAACAAATAGAATCTGTGTTGCCTCCTCGCCCAGCATTTGTAATGCCCACTGGAGAAGATGTGGAGGAAGTTAATTTGATGGAGTATACAGCAAGCGAACGTGGTAGAGGTCGGGAGGAAGCTTATGCCAGTGATGATGAAGAGCACATGCACACTGGCCCTGGAGTACAGTGTGCACACCAGTAGTTCAATTGTCCACAATTATGGATTCTTACTCAAACCTCACACTATATAATTTTATCATAGGTTATTATGTAAATTAAACTAAGTAGGTATACACTTGTAACTGTTATACTTAGTTCACAGAATGCTAGAAATATTTGACTATTGCGTGCAGTGTATTGACTTGTTTGGAGTTAACTGTATTCCTGTGCCTCTAATTAAAATTTGTTGCAGAATTTAAATAAAGTATTGTAAGCTTACATCACTAATTGTTTTGTGGGTCTATCTCTAATAATGTACTGTAAAAAGGTGCAGTTAATTTGTTGTGAAAATTGGCTGTAGGCTTATGAAAACAAAATTGTAGATTTAGAAATTAAATGTTCATTTTCAACTAATAACCTGCCTGTGATACCTCATAGGTCTAATTGCTATCATTTGTAGGTGATTTTCAAATTGTATTGTTTATTACTTTAATAAGGCTAAGTAATTTGAGTTCTAGTTAGCTGTACTTCAACTGAACTGGTAACTCAAATCTGGCACTAGATTAGTATTAATCCATGTATGGGTTATTGGATTCCATAATAATTATATGTATTATACGAAAAATAAAATTTAGTGATACCTATCATTATATTTTAATTATTATTAGTGACAAATCAGTTGTACATTTCTTAAATGGAATGAAGTATACATAATGTGAAATCATCAATATTTATCTTTACATCTGTAGGCATGACAAGCCAGAAGCATACTTTTCCAATGTTTCAGTGCTGACTGCTGATTACATAATTTTATGTTATCAGAACACGAAAATAAACACTTAAATCATGTTTTAGTTTTGATTCACGTTCACTAGGCTACTTGCTTTTTGCAGATTTTAGATAGATTATTCATATTAAAAAATAAATTGGTATAGGTTAACAACTTCTGTATTGTGGAAATATTGCTTTTAGGAAAATAAAGTTCAACAACATTTGTGAAGGTTTTGTAAAGGTTTTTATTTATGAATATTTTTTGTTTTATTTGGCACTTCAACTTCTACAACGATCCTAAAACTAGCTTCTGTATAATACTAATAATAACGATTCACTTTTTCTGATGTCCATCTCAATTTAAGGTAAAAAAAATTCAATTAAGAATCAGTTCTGTTGTTTGTTCTAACAGGTATCTGAAAAAATAAAACAGTTAATCATAACATAAATATACAATGGGTAATTTTATTGTAGGCACAAGGTGAACAATTTCGATATAAAATGAAAGTCACCAGGTATTGCGTATGTTATTTACCTTGTTCTGACAAAGACTCTATTGATTCACAGTACTTCTTAAAGTCTTTTTTACTTCTACAAAGAACATTTAAATTTATCTCTTTCAATCCCAGGTTGCGTAGTGTATCTAGCCTCTTCTTCACTGTTTTTTGTGATGCTGATAAAACTCTGGGTTTTGTGGCAATTTCTTCAACATTGAATCCTTCCGATTCAAGGAAGTCCAGAAAATGTTTTACCTAAAAATTTACTGCAAGTTTTATTAATTAGTAAGAACATAATTTAACTATATTCTTAGTCCTACTAATATTATAAAGCTGAAGAGTTTGCAATTTGTTTGATTGTTTGTTTGAACGCGCTAATATCCAACTACTGGTCCGAATTGAATGATTGTTCTGGTGTTTCTATACACCACACTTATATTGTATAGCCATGGTGTTTTAAAGAAATTGGGCCTGTCTAAGTCATTTTTGTACCTTTGTTACACGAATCGTTTTCAATGCAGGTATTTTAAAACACATTTCTTGAACAGTATCTAGAGACACATTCAGCCGATTAGCAAGATACGTTTGTTTTGAATCCAAAACAAACCCAAAATGTCTTGTTCTGTTTCTCTAATATAGTGATATACCACAATTATATTGTATGGCCCTGGTGCTTTAAAGAAATTGGGCCCATTTAAGTCATTTTTGTACCTTTGTTACACGAATAGTTTTCAGTGGTGCAGGTATTTTATAATTCATAAATTATTGTCATGCCTTGAGGTTCTCTTTGTCGAGATGACCCACCATACATGTTTGAAGTCTTTTCCGGCTACAAGAAAAACGAATAAGTACGTCAACATTCCGAAAGAAATAAAATAAATAAGATAATTAAAGTAAAACAGGTACCATTCAGAAAGTTAGCTTAACTAAAACCAGAATGTTTGGAACATAAATAGCCACGTGGTCCCGGTCTCGCGGTGTAGGTCCAGGCGTCAAACAGCATGGTTTTACTTATCATACCTATATCCTACAATACCTTGAAATATGTAATCAGTGGTTCAAATATTTAGGGTTTGTATCGATATAGTGGTCGTTTAATTTGATATTCGATATGGCATAGTACACCCGGCCAAACCTATGGGACCTCTACTAAACAATGCTGGAGTAACCACGTGGTGATCAAGATCAACAAGTCGCGTAGTCCAAACATCATGTTCACGTGTTATTTATTAACATTACAATATGTAATGTTAAATGCCCAAAACCTGGAAAAGAGCGTACAGCGCATCGCGTTCCACGCGCCCCTCAAAGAACAATCAGACCTCCACAGATGGGACCCAGAGCCGGATAACCGGCGCTCCGACTCGAAGTACAGGAGGCTGGCTTTTATTCAGTAAGAGTCTGACACTCATTTAGCCTCACCCAAGGCGGAAAAGTCATAGGACGATTTTCCGCCATCCAAAATAAGCCTACCTAGCAACAACTCATTACAATTTTTTATGAATTATTTTCTCTCAGAATAAGATCAAATTAATTTAAAAATTATTTGAGTGTAGTAGCTTTGCACTTTTAATATTACATTGTATAACAATATTATACATTTAGATAAGTAGAATGTAAAAATGACATATTAGATAAGCTTCTTGTTTACTAAAGTGCTGAAGTGCATTATATATCTATGAAAAAGTCTTATACCTATTCAATATGTCTTCGGAACATCTCACCATCCATGGGTAGAGATTGTCAATGCCTAGATTTTTTACCTTTACGAGTCTCTCTTGGATAGTCTCATGGTGATATTTTAACACCCATAAATCCCTCAAAATACGATCAGAAGCTACATTCATTTCTGGAAAAAAAATTGAAAAGAATTTTAGAAATCATTCTAGTTTACATGTTTAATAAAAGAAGAATAATTATTTTACTAAAGATTTTAAAAGTAAAATACATATTTTTACCTATAAGTACATCCAATGCTTTCTCAATCCAGTCAAATGACAGGCCATAAATGAAAGTCCTCTTAGCTAATTTTTCGCTCAATACTGATGGAGGCACCTGAAATTTTTTGAAACATTTTGAGACTAGACTAGTATAGATATAATAAATCTTTCTAAAACAAGCTCCTAACACCTTGGCTAGTATTGCACATGGAAAGTAATAGTTATTTATAGTACAAAATAAACTCGGCAATGTTGCAGAGCTTTGTGCTTAACCTTCTGCGGGTATATAAGACACAATAGAATACACATTGTGTCTGGCACAGATCTGCGCTCCAGCATACGACGGGTTAAAGTATGTTTTCCTTAGATATGATGTGCAAAACATTAAAATTATTTTAGCCTTACCTTTAGCCGGGATGCAATATAATATAACCTATTTTTGCAGTACCCTTTACTTTCATCGTTTTTGGTAACTTTTAATACATGTATCAAGGTTTTTAAAGATAGTTTATAAAATGGTAATGCATCTTCGGCAGACTGAAAATTGAGGGCTAATATGATCTTTGCTTTGGTGGCATTGAAATCTAAAAAAACCCCAATTGATATAGAAACTAATACTTAAAGTAGTCGTATATAATATTTGTGGTGTGTACAAGTAATATGTAGAAAATCATAATATTACCACGTTTTTCCGTAGTCCTAGTTCTAGTCGCATACGAAGCTATGGATATAATTGGTAATTTAATAAAAATGCCACACGGGGGCCTGTTTAACACATGTTGAATAATTGAGGTGGGAGTTAATTTAAAAACACTATAATATAGCGACAAATACGTCGGTTTAAATTTGCAAAATATTGTTCTTAAAACCATTGCTGAAGACATCTCTATTACAATTCAAGCTACAAATAAGTTATGTATGTGCGTCAAGTCTTCAATTGCATGAAATGTTTGTGATATAATTATCTTGTTGATGTTGATATCATTTTCAAAATAAGTTTAAAAACTTATTAAAATCTTTTTTAAATGAAAACAAGGGTCACTGTCACTGACAGTCAAAATCATATCTATCACTCATTTTGTCATTTGACATTGTCACTGACATTGACAACCCACGTTATTTTTTTACTGTACCTTCGTGTATATTTATCATTTATTCTGTAAAAGACCATGTTTCATATTTTAATTTTATATTTTGCTGTATTACTTTTATTTACCATTCAACTTCCTTCTATACACGTAAATATTTTTTTAATATTTTATATACATGAGGAAATTTTATTTTCGAAAATTTCTCAGGGTCGCTGCTCTCCATTTAAGGTGCGTTGGGGTAAGATCGGCGGAGGGGTAAGAACGTACAAATCAAATATCTCACTTATTTGGCTATATTTTTTAATGCTGATCACATTGCGTGGCACGTCATTAAGTCCCGCCCCACCCCGCGGTGACCACCACTCGCTCCGGTCAACACAGACGTGAACCCGCGCCGTTTTAGAAAAAAGGCAAATTTTATAAAATATTTGTTTATCCGGTCTTTCACCTACATTTTTATTTGCACATTTTAGCAAAAGTATAGCTTATTTTGACATGGTTTTGCCTAAATACTAAGTTTTGAGCAATGATAATATGATAAAACTAATCCAGATTTGTCTACTACCTCTGTAGGCTGAAATCCGGTGTTACCCATGTCGGGTAAAGATCAGACAAAAATATCCCTATTCGAAAATGGGCAGTGATTGTCAAACTTTTGTTACAAATGATTTTAATTTAATTTTAAATAATTACTTAGGGCTGATTTTCCAATCTTCAGTTGCCACGTAAATACTCCCGAACCTCTTCGCGGGCCACTTCTTATACAAAAGAAGCGCTGGAATTAGCCATGCAGCAAATAAATAATAAAGAACTCACGTATGCAGCCACTTCAAAAATGCTTGTGGATAAATCCAAACTTTGAGAAACTCAATTTCTTTGAAATTTGCTGTGCGGGGTAAGATCGGACAAATTAAACGAAAAAAAATAGAATCATTTGGAACATCTATATTTGTTGTATTAGGTACATTTTTGTGATTTCATATTAAAGTACAGGAAAGATCGGCTACGTTCCTTTCATACACCTTGTGCTCCTAGCACTAGAAATTATTTTAAATTGTTGTCCGAACTTACCCCATGATGGCCAAATCGTCATCACATCAAAAAAAAATTGTCCTGATTTTATAGGCTTGCAAAGCAAAAAGTATTGAGTATTTATAAATAAATTAAATTTTAAATTACACTGTGTTTAATCATCATTCGTTTCCACTATTTTTCATTAATCTACTGTGTACCAAAATTGAGATAATAAAGTTTTTGCAACATCCTTGCAACTATTCGAAAATCCGTCCGATGTTACCCCAACGCACCCTATGTTCGGATGTCCGCTCGCCCAATAGGGCCATTGTACGTTAATCCCAAAGTACTCAGGAAATAAATAAAATATTCTTCCCTTCCACGGAGCACTCAGCACGGAGTCTGGAATTGTGGTATATGGCAATTGGCTATAGGCTATTACTTGAGACTTATGACACAAATGGTGCAGTGGGTGTTTGTATAATGGCATCACGCGCCGTAATGTGTACCTCTGCCTATCCCTTCGAAGATAAAAGGCGTGACGTTGCAATTATACATGAGTGAAAACTTTCACTTTTTACTAACATAAGAACTAAATAGTTAAAAAAAAAAACATTAATATTAAATCTTTGGTTCTTTTATTAAAATATAAAATAACTCAAAGTTATCGACGGTGACTACTGCGTCGGGATGATGTTCGACGGTAATATCTATCATCATCATCATCGTCATAATCGTCGTCTTCACGGTCGCGGTAGCGTGTCCTTCGATGACGCCTTTCACTACTTTCGTCACGTCTTGAACTGACTCTTTTCAGTGGTTCCCTCTCTGGAGATTCAGACCACCGCCACGATCGAACTGAAGAACGGGAACTCCTGTATTTAATAAAAAAGTAATTAGTTTCTGCATTGTATGTTTAACTCAATGGTTTCTTGTTTTGTTTGAGTGCCATCTTTCGGACGGTTGGACAAAACTTGTACTTTACTTACCTTTCTTTCTCACGTTCAGGATCATAATTTTGATTATGATTGTATAAGTTATTCGGATTTCTGAAGACATGCAGAAAATTGCATGCTCGACCCTTTGGACAACGCCTTCGTAATTGAAGTCCTGAAAATTAGGATTATAATTTTATACCAATCCTCACTAAAGTCTCAACAGTATAAAAAAGGGAGAGAAAATTACCACATATGGCGTTGCTCCAGGAAGTTATGTTACAAAACTGTAAGGAGAGCTGCCTGCCGCCATACCAGCGAGTATGTAAAGCTCGATAAGCGGCGACAGCACATCGTAACTCAGCAAATTCTACGTATGTGTTTCCTCGAAGATGTTTTTCATAGTTATTGCACACCTGTAATCATACAATATGTTCTCATCATTTCTGCACTTTTATTGAAAAAAATACTAATAATGTATAATGAATATTTTATTAAA
Source organism: Spodoptera frugiperda (assembly GCF_023101765.2). Taxonomy (NCBI): domain Eukaryota; kingdom Metazoa; phylum Arthropoda; class Insecta; order Lepidoptera; family Noctuidae; genus Spodoptera; species Spodoptera frugiperda. Next base: position 6,136,457 of record NC_064212.1, read on the forward strand.
TTAATAACATCGCAGAATCTCTATGATTGAAAAATACACACCAACCTTGCTTAAATGGCTGTTTCAGGTTCAATCAAATCTTCCATTGGCAGTGAAAAATATCTGAATTCCATTTGAGTAACAAATTGATAAATTCAAGTGTAATTTTAGTTAGTAACACCTTTGATCATTTAGTAAGTATTGGGGAGGGATCAGAATTATATATCTGAAAATTCATTCTAATAGCAACATGGGAATGACTTCACTTTCAGGGTTTCAAAAATAAGAGCCTGAATTATTGTAATATAGAGACGAGGTAAAGAAGTTACCATAGTATTGTTTACAACTTACCTTAAATTGTACTATTCGCCCAAATTTTTCAAATTCAGACAATACATCATAGAAGAATTCTTTGTACTCTTTGTATGTTTCACTATCTTCATACTCTAGCATGATATCAGTATCATATTCACTGACATCTGCATTACTTAGCCCAAAGTGGGTGTAAAAGTTTGTAGCTAATAACACCTAAAATAAAACATTTTTTGTTAGTTCCGCAAGTAAATAAATGATGACCTAGAAGCAATAATGATCAACCTTTTGACCATCATTTAAGTCTACTGATATTAAATTATAATATATGTTTACTACTTGCTACAATGATATCACATTACATGATATGTTTTTATTATTACATAATATGTCCAGAGTAGTCTGTGACCCCTGTGATGATCAAAAGATATCATTTGAGATAAGCAAATATCTCTGTAAATTTTATAAAAGGATATAAGTACTCTGCTAATTCCTGGATATTGATGATTTCTTGAACACTGGTCACCAAATCGACAGCATGATGTTTTGGTGAAAAATGGACAGTTTTCAGCTTCTGGTCTCGTTTCACGAACCACTTTTAATTCAGGAGGAGGTTCAACTGAGTCTCCTGATAAGAACTTGTCCAAATGATCCATAAACATTTTATGTTTTCTTTTCTGTTCTTCTTCAGCAGCTTTTATTCTTTCTTCTTCTTTCTTTTTCCTTTCTTGTTCCAACTCCCATTCCTGTAATAAATATTGGTGGTAAGTTAGGTAGATCAAGATACTTCATGGTTGATAAGTGAAAGAACACCTTTAACAAAATAACATGTAAGATAATAAAATAACATGCTTTTGCTTAGACTGTAACCATACACAGAAATCATTAATATATGGTATTGATATTGTCTTAATGTAATTAGTTAATTGCTTAATTATATTTTAATACTAGTTTTAAGTTAAGTGTTTCTAATTAGCAAAAGAGTTGTGCTTACTAGTCTCATCTTAGCTTCTTGTTCCGCTCGCAATTGTATGGCCCTCTGTTTTTCTTCTTGGAGTCTTTTCCACTGAGCAATTGCAATTTTCTCAGCTTCAATCCATTTTGCATTTTCTTCCTCATTTTGTTTATTAATTTGTTCAAGAAGTAATTGTTCTTCTATTTCTTGCTGTTTAATGTACCATTCAGTTGAGAAAAACTTGTCTGAAAGTAATTTGAGACACACAGATAAGACATAGTAAAATATATTTCGAAATAAAGATTTATTATAGGTTACTTTTTTAACCAAAATAACGAATAACTCATTTTGGTTACTTTTAAAATACCACATACTTTAAATTTGATAAATGACCAACCTCTTTCCGTAGCTTGAAGTGTTCGTATACGTTTTCTTCTCTGCTTTTTGGCAAGTTTTCTCCATTCTGCATGCCTGCAAATACAAATAAATATTATTACAATTTGTAAATACAAATACATATACTTCGTTATAAGTTTTTGCAGGGGTACTAACCTTCCCATATTTTCTGTGATTGATAAATATTTGGTATTCTTTTCTTTTATATTTTTTAATGTTCCAACAAGAACTGAAGAATGAGATTTATTTTGAACAAAACACAACTATTGTATACGAGCACTTTACTATAAATAAAGAAAAGAAATAAACAACACGCATGACAGATTGAGTTGACATTTGACAGTTTGAGTGTTGCTGTTGCCAGTCAAAAGTCAAACAATGCAGCAGTGTTGCCATTAACAGCCAGCGAGAAATTTTAACCTCCTGTGTTTGGTTCAAAAAATTATCGTGTTTTTTAAGCTATATTTTTTCAAAAGCTGTAGGAATATATAAATGCTATGATTCAACTTTTTTATTTATCACAATGAATTTTTTAACAATACATTTTGATAACATTAAGAAAAAAAAAGAACTAAATCTTTTTAAAAACGATTTAGGTATACTGACTAAACGTATATATCCGAAACTTTGCATCTGTAAAGACGACTGACGACACATGATTATCTTTAGTTAGTTTTAACTCTATAATTACAAAAAGTATAATTAAGGAACTACAGTGTTTATAATTATTACCAATTGGTACAGTAAACCTACTGTAAAACATATTTTTTATTACTTACATGTATAAATAATTATACTATACCTAATAATAAATAATAGTGTGATTAAAATGTAACTAAGATATTTATATCTTAAAATTATCGCACTATAATTAATAATATATTATAAAAACTACTTTTGATTATTTTTTGAAGGTAGACGAACTTTTTTACCTTATATATTTTATTTACCTATTTCCTCATAAAACTATTGTGGGTAGTAGTTAGTTACACCGTGAACTCTGATTACGCTTAACATCATAATTGTGTTGCATCATAATGGAAAATAGCAAGCAAAAGATAAAAAACTTAATTCAAAATCACCAGGAATTCGACTTTATTCAACTATTGCGTGCAGGATTTGATCCTAATTTAGAAGGTGGTTGGCCAATTCGACTAGCAGCTCGACATGGCTGTACCTTAATTGTCGAGGCTTTGCTTCAGTTTGGAGCAAATCCACATTTATTGAGTGAATCAGGTAATAATATCGTTTTCAGACATTCCCTTTAAGTTTCACGCATCACACAAAAAGTAAATAACGGGCGTATATTTTCAAATTCTGTGTTGATATTAAGACTTCGAAATGTTATGCTAATAAAATATTGTCCAACATGTCTATATACGTATTTTTTGGAAAACATATTTTGTTTTCTCATTCATCAAAATAACATTCCCATGTGTCGTAAATAAGCAAAATGATTTTAAAATGTTTACCAAAATATGATTGTTGTTATACTTAGGTGCATCAACGTTACAACTCGCAGTATTTTCTGGTGAACACTGGGAGACCGATAAATGGACACCGTTACTGTCGTGCTGCGATTCATCCCAGTTGGCTGATGGCGCAGCTGTAGCAATTATCTTTAATAACGTTGAGGCTTTAAACAAGATTTTAACGACTGGGAGATGTAATACTAACATTCCTACGACTTTAACAGGTAAGTTACATTTCCTACATGAAGGTAGATATCTGCTAAGTTTAGTAGGCATATATCTACTTACCTAATATGTGTTTAGGTATATTGACCCAGGCTGCTCAGGTAATTGTGTGTAGGTAGTATTTGTTGTTTACATTATAGGTGTTCAGTTCAGTTCATCAGTTTTATTATATACTTTTAATATTTCAGGGAAAACATTAGAAGTTTTGGCAAAAGCGTACAAATTGAGCGAATTCTTAAACACATCACCAGTCAGTGAACTTACTATACCAACTACGACGACGTCTTCGCGTATGTCAAGACAAGAGAGAATGGTACTTATACTTTAGACTATTAATGCTAACGTCAAGTAGTGCTAGTATTAAAATTTATTTGTTTGTTTGATCGCGCTTGTATTTGAAACTAGTCAATTTATTAAGCGAGGCTATAAGGCTATAAAGCCTCACGATACGATCAGAAGATGAAGCTGTTTTAGGTTTTCATTTCGATACAGCCTGTCCTAACCCCGCTAACGGAGGTTTGAATCGAATCGGACAATATGACCGATGAAGTTTGTAGACATCACCTAAGTAGGTAAGTTTGTTCATAGCATCAAGGCTATCTAGCTGTCGCCTAATGACTTTAATAAAAGTACCTAACTACATAGGTATTTATTTTGTTGTTGTTACAGGATCACGCGCCGTCATCACCGTTTCCCAGTTCAAATAGAAATTTGTCGCCGTCCGTTGCTCATTTTTTTAATCAAACAGCACACCAGTCTTCTTTATCACCTTCTAGAAGTACCATGATAATTGCTTCTCCTTCGAGGGATGCTAATCGCCGCTTATTATAGTCAAGAGTCAAGTTATAACGCACCTTTATATTAAAAAAAGCAAGAATAATATAAAATGTTAGAAGATTTAGGTATAGTGAGAGTAAGGTTTTAGATATATTATGTAGTTTTTATTATTTAAATTAAGACGAAGCCAGCAAGCTAATCTAATATTTAATTATAATTAAAATTAATGATAATGACAATTTGTTTAGATTTTTTTATATTTGTATAATAAGTAATAATGAATCGATAAGCAGAGAATAATAATTATACAAAAAAGTAATTACTAATTTGTTTTATTAAGTAGGTAAGTAAATATTGTTTTCAACAAATCATAAAATTATGTAGGTATGTCTGTTTACGTTACTTAGAAAAAACTAAAATTGTTTAGATATTCGAGAACACTGAGTTGGGGTGCAAAGACTGACGGCTTGAGTTTCTGACAAGCTGTCGTTAGGTACCTGAAAAAATAAAAATAAAATAGGAATTAAACAAATACACAATGTAAATTTAAACTATTTACATACACCTACGAGCTACAACATGTCAGAAGTCAGAATGCATTTGATGCAAAAAAGAGTATAATAAGTATAGGGGAATTTTAAAATCAACGGAATCGTAGAATACTTGCCATGGAATTATTATCATGCTGCTGCATCTCTTGTATCTGAATCGTAAGTGGAGTGCCTAAAATATTCGATATCTTGGTGTTAAGGCAATTCAAAAATCTTGATATTATTACTTTCTGAAACAATACACATACATTTAATACTACCTACATGAATTACCTATTTGCATTAAATAATTATAAAATAGACATCGATTGCAACTGTTCTAGAGCATACTCTCTAATATAGCAGAGCTTGAGACATCTATGTGATCTATGAAAGACAAACGCTACGCTACTATTTTGATAAAAAAAATGCAGGTACATAGATACGAAGTACGAATATTGTTATCCCGGTTTAAATATTTACATACCTCTAATGGTTTCGGCGTAGGAGTCACTATTGGAAAATTTCTAATAACGCATAACTTTGGGTAAAGTAGTGGTTCTCCACGCCAGAACTGAATCGAGTAATAGGAAGTTTCTTCTTCAGGCAGACGATAGCCATGCTGCCAAAACAAATTAAAAAAAATATAGTTTAATTCAAACTTTTGTTCAACTAGGTACCTATCTACCTAAAATCTTCAATGTTTCTGTCATATCATTCGACTTTTGAAGTGAGCTCGAAAGCATTCTCACCTATCGAGGTCGAGATTATTTTCACAACCAATGATATATGGCGGATCGTGATTGAGTTTAATTCGATTTTTCGAATTAAGAGTTACAGAATAGTCTAGTTAGGCTGGGTCGGTAAAAAGTAAAAGGACCTACCATTTACTTTTTTTTTGTATGTAACTTATGTAAATAGATGAGATACATGCAAATTAGGTACCTTATATGTAAAAACAAAATTGTAAAGTTAACTCACAATATTTTTCCAGTGTCTACGTATATCTTTGTAGGATTTAAATTTTGAAACAGGAACTTGAGAAAAATCTTTATAGCTGTCTTCCACCATAGCCTTGTTCAAGCTAGAATCAGAAATGACTTGCCTAACTTAATTAAACTCCATGTTTTTTGAAAGTAAGAGTTATTTACTAACTGAAGTAGCTATTTTAATAACTTAACTACGTGTTATGTAAGTTGGTGTATAAAAAGCACAGTACCTTGGTAGAACTCTTATCCATTCACCAGGAGAAAATTCCTCTTCAGATATCATCAAATTAATTTTTACAGCATTAATTTCGAGAGTAGTAAAGTTCTCTGTGAAGAGAGCAATATAATAATATCGTCTTAAAGTCAAAATATCTATAGTAATATATAAGTTTAGCCCACAATTGCATTGCAAGGCACTAAGGTACGGTAAGGCGGTAAGATAAGGTAAACATACGATTCACTGAAATATTATACTTGATTCCTTCTTGAGGTCCCTTTGTTGTAAGAAAGTCTCTATTGTTTATTAAATAAATTTCTTCCATTGTATTCCATACAGGTGCTATTCTAGCTGTCATAGTGTAATGGAAACATTTTTCATATATTTCTGGAGTGACTTCCTTTATACCGCCGTCCTGGAAAAAACTCGGTCTTCAGAATTAAGATGATTGAGGGCTTACTAATTACTAAGGGCTTGTTTCACCTTTTATTATCATTATATTTACTGAATTAATTTTTGAATGTAAAATGTTTACTTAATTATTGTGAAACAGGCCCTAAGTAGTTATGCCTAGTTATGTAGGCTAAGTACTTACAATTTTTTCAGATAGTAGGTATAATGTTTTAAATAGCAATAATCACAGGTATGTATATTTCCTTTCATAAGTAATTTATTTTGATAGGTACTTACCTGCATTAAGGAATATTTAACGAAAAGAGAATTTAATTTATCGTAGTCATCACCAGTTTTGTTAAAAATTATATGAACCTGCTTTACGTCCTTCTTGTCAGGACAAGCTAGGATTGACGAGTTTGAAAAAATTATCATTCTGAAAGAGAAATCCAATGAAATCGAAAAATAAATAATGGAATTTGAACTTGAACAAATAAAAATAGGTAACGGGTAAGCAGGGTGTGAAAAGGGTGAATAGATTAGATACAAGACCAATGCCCTATTAACTATTCACCTCAATATAATAATATTGTAATGTAGGTAGTTCACCTGCATTTAAGTATTTTCCAGTGGAAATCTGATGGCGCCGAACGATCATGTTTATCATTGATATTTGCAACAGCTATGATGTAGCACAGTTTGGTTAAATCAGGATTTACGATGTTTATTCGCATCTTGTACAGTAATATTTTTGAACTTGAAATTGTAATTAATGAAAAAGGCGCCAATTTCTAATTTAAAAATAAACTAGGTAGACCTGCATAAATTCAAAATCAGAATAAGGGATTCTACGTCTATTCTCTATGGTAAATCGAAAAGTAGAGCTAGAACGAGACTGATACATTTTTTTTTAATAAAAGTGTTAAGTGGTCCAAAAATGATCGCATAAGCGAATTTTAGCCGCTGTTCCCTAACTATAGCTCTTCAAAAATGGCACAGCGATGTTTCTCTAATACATGGGTACTAATATTCAAACTTGCACATACAGCATGCAAACTAGTTTTTACCAAGTAAAAAACAGAGTATAAGTTAGTTTTTTATTCAAATTAAAATAATATTAGACGTAAAGATAACTAAATTCAGTAAATATTTTACACAACTAGGGTACATACAATAAAGAAAATTCAAACATAATTTTAGCTTATCTAATTTTAAACAATCTCAATCACAGAACTCTTGATAATAATCATTGATGACATCCGATTATTGAATAAAAAAGTGCAAAAGGTCCCAATAACCGTTATTTTAAAATTATAACAATTTTTGTATTAAAATTGGTCAGTTCGTTATTTCATCGCTAATCCGTAGTACTAAGTAGATAATTATAAGAATAGTGATACGAAATTCTTTCATTCTTTTTACACACAGTTCCATTCAACGTACCATTAATTTCATCGCCAATTTTTGCATTTTACATTTATGTCAGATTATCTCATCTCATAATACCTAATTACTTTGGCACTTCCGTGTTGGGTAACAATGAGAATTTAAAACATGTTTTCTGCACGCGTAAGCAAGTAATTAATTATTATTCGATTGGTTTTCAAATTGGTCACGAGCTTTGCGCAACACTCCTTGAGTCTTGTGAATCTCTCTACAAATAGCACGTTGAACGCTTCTCTTGCGTAAATTGGCTGCATTCAATTGCATCAATGTTTCTGCGAGTGTTGCCTTGGTCCTCGCCAGCTTTTGCTTTAATGTTACATTCTCCTCGTACAACGAACCTGCAAATATAAATGTTACGAGTTAAAACAAGGTTGTTGAGCAAGTTCAGTTTCCTAATGAAGATCATTCTGAATTTCTGTTTGTAATGTAAACAAATACTTACGCGGTGATAGAGCTACGGGATCGTTTTGTTCTAAGCTTGACAACCTATCGCTATCAATACCTTGATCTGGTGAAGTAGGTCTTTCTTCTTCTGAAAGTAGTCCTTCATGTACAATAGCAACTTTATTATTGGCATCTAGTGCCATTTTGCGTGTGACTTCTATTTCAAGCTGAGAATTTGTTTCTAGGGCATTTGAAAGTTTTTCACGCGTCTCTTCCAGTTCCCTTTCTATACGAAGCCGGTCATGTTGAGCACGTGCTCTTTCTAATGCAGCCTGTGAGGCTTGTACGGTGGCCTCGTCCGCAGCGCGCCTTAGCGAACGCTCTGTCTCCATATATGTAGCTTCCAGTTCTTGTCTTTCCGATCGTAGTCTCTCAATTGTTAGCACAGAGTCTGATAGCTTCTGCTCAATTTCTTTAGTCTTACATTCCAAACTCGTGACCGTGTTTCTTAATTCCTCTACGGATTTATTAGCTTCAGCCAGGCTTAATTCTTGAGAACTTATTGTTTCCTTTAATTCGTGATTCTCTGAAATCAAATCATTTATTTGTTCTTTTGTAAATTCTAGTTTATTACTTAAATCATTGTTCTCTTCCTCCAAGTGTTCACTTCTCTTAGTGAGAAGATTAAGTTCTTCAATCAAGGTGTCACTGGACGGTTTATTGTCTTCTGATCGAGATCCATAAGAAACCCGAGCGCGTCTTGACCGTACTTTGCTATTGTCGGTACTAGATTCGCGCAAGCCGACACCTGTGTCACACAGACCAACCCTAGCCAGTGATACGTTTCGATCAGGCTCCGACCAACATTCTGATTCTGAAATGACGTCTGCTTGTGGGAAATGTTTCATTAAAGCTTTTTTCTGGGCGGAATATTTCATCGCGTTATCATCACTACAAGCCATGTGGTGTCCAAACATCATAGTCAGATCTTCAATCCTCAATGACTGTGATATATCAATGTTACTCTCGTCCATTGTGAAGTCTTCTGGTGCCATTGACTCATCTAATTCCAAACCAACAGGCAAGGCAAGACTTTGTTCTAGTATACTTTCAGCCAATTTCTTCTTATCTTCACCAAGTACACATCTGCCAAAAAAGATGCAGAATAATGTTATTATTTGATAGTCTCATGATGATTGAGCGTTGCTACAATTTTATTAAAATTTTGTGCATAAATTATAAAATTAATGTACTTACTTGTGCGACAGAAGTTTGTCGAGGAAATAAGCCAATCCTTGCAGTCGTTTAGTAAGCAGCTGCTGAAGATTTCTGAAAATGAGAAAAGTGCAGAAATAATAAGTCAATAACAAAGTTTGATACAAAATAATGCCCGTAAAGTTGTAAATAAGATAATTACCCGGCGTCAACGTCTTGAACTTTCTCGAAATGTTTTTGTAAATCCCTGACTTTGCTCTCCAAATCCTTAATGTGTTCATCTTTACATTTTAAAATTTCTTCATATTTCTCCAATTGTGAATCACTAACATGCGCGTAGACTAATTCTTTGTCCTAGAAAAAATTAACTCTATTGAATCTGCACTTACGGATGAATGTAACGCAGCCAGCTTACAGATAAAACTTACCAATTTAATTTTCTTTATTTCCCTGTCTTGCTGCTGAATTTTCTTCATACATCCTTTTATCATTTGCAACGCCTTTTTGTTCTCCCTACGTAATTTAACAAGTTCATCCTGCAAATACGACATTATTTTATTACCAAGAAGCCTTAAAAACAGAAACTAGGTACTTACTGACAAACAAATACGGTTTCATATACTTACCAAATCATCATTGTTGACTGTAACAGCCAAATAATCCCTGAAAAATAATTTAATGATAAATGTATACGATTTTTACAAGAGATAATGGCGTACCAAAAAATAAGTCAATAATTTAAATTACCCAGCCGATTCAGACTCCGCGCACGTGTCATCAACCAATTCCTTCTTTTCGGGTTCCTGAAATACAAAGAATTTTATGATTAAACAATATAGTAATATGGTATTTGGTATCAACAATTTATATACTTTATATTCTTGTGTTTACCTGATCCTGTGATACAGATTCTTTTTTTATCACATTACTATTATTCATTGATATTTCCACACTATCAGTTGATATGGAGCCCTGTAGAAAAACATTATAGATCATTGTGTCAATTGTCTTAAATTAATTCTTAATAATTATACAATCTTAATTTATATAGGACATACTTGTTGCTCCAAGACATCAATAGCTTCAGCTGCAGCTGCAAGAAGCTCTTGTTTGTCAGTCAGTTGCCTTCTCAGTTCCTCCACTTCCACTTGAAGCCTTACATTGTGTTCCAATAGACCCTGAGGAATATTTTAACGTAAGCTGGGCAATTCTTATATTAGCTACGTTTACGCTAATGAACAACGTGGACTGCCTCATTGATAAAATTCGATTCTATTCGAGGATTTGATTTTCGAGTCAAGTAAAATATTTAGAAATTATCTTTTAAAAATTTTCCAGGATTTTGGCGGGTGAAACCACAGAAGCCATTATTAATAACAGAACAATAACATATTAACATTAAAAGTATACCTACATTTATTTACGGACTCAGTCTTAGTTCACTCCATTTTAATTACTTACTTGAACGGCTGGTGGCGATCCTGTACCCAGTTTCTCTTCAAGGAAATATATTCTTAGCTTCAAATGAAAGTTTTCCTTTCGCAAGCCATTCAGTTGTTCCTCATACTGTTTCATGCTGATACCGCTTGCAGTGGTGACATCTTTCGGTATTATGAAACAATTATTTAATCTTACGTGTTTAGAAGTTCCTTGTTTTTGTTACAAAGTTGTTTACATAACGTAAAAGTGCAATTAAATCAGATTATACATATAGTTAGTAGATTATACTTTTAGTTACTTAAATGTACCCACCATGCCCTTCAGATGGAGGCAGCGCCATCTCTTGAAGTTTCCGCGGGCTGGTACTGCAAATAAAACAAAGTAACAAATGTAACGAAAAAATCTGATAACACCACGACGTAGGGTAGGTAAACGTGGTAGTAGTAAACTTATTTTAAAAGGTGTGGAGGTGGAGAGCATGGACTTGCTCAAGACCGCCTGTTTTGATAACGCGGTAAAAAGGTACAAACTAAGTATTAGGTACATAATCAGTACTTATTCATTCATATTTTTAATTTTAATTTATAACAGCTACGCCGACCAAGAACTTAGGGCTTAATTTTATTATATTTTTAAATTTAAAGAATTTTTTACTCTATTTTAGAATAATTAATTAATAAAATCCTTACCTAAAAGGTGACGGTAAACCAGGCCCCTGTTTAGAATTATGCATTCTAGGCAAAGTTGCCATTTTAATTTGGAATTTATCCTTATTATATAATTACACCATCAAAACACACAATAACAAAGCACAAAAAAGAGTAAACAGTACCACACATGAGCTACAGTGAACGCAAATCGACGACAACTGGAAATTATTTGTGTCGATTACCATTCCATTAATAGATAACGAATGTTTTGCTTATAAAACCCGATTACACTTAACACATACGTATTCTAAGTGAACTTAAATAACAGGATAATATTGTAAATAAACAATGGCGTAATTAGTAAATCACTTTGCATTTTATTTGACGTGGTACACGATAGGTTACTGAATTTAGGACGGATGGGATACGGGACTTCGACTGGGATTCGGGAACGATCGCATATCATCGGGACTCGCAGAGCGGGGTACGCAGATAAAACAGCATTCTGGTACATATTATAAGGGGGACTAGGAAAAAGAAAGAGATAGATGCTGTCTTGTTAGACAGAGATAAATATAGGTGAAGCGGATACTGTGAACTGCACAATATACAGAAATAGAAGTGGTGGCGCCATTAAGTATGCTCTGTTCCAAATTTTGAATTTATGCCTTACTTCCTGTATCTTACAAACGTGTACATAGTGCATAGAGCATTTAATATTATGCGTCAGTTTTTAAATTATCAACGTGTTTGGTTTAGGTAAATTATTTGCTAGGCACATAAGTCATACATAACACATCTTTTAGCAAAATACAATAGGAATTATAAGAAAGGTTCCGTGCTAACTAATGGGTATCAATCTATTAATTATAATCATTTCTATATACCTACTTGCGAATTAAAATCTCGCCGAATGGTAAAATCTTAATCATGTATATCCTATTTTGCACTATGTACCTAGATGACTAATATGTAGTACACTACAAATAGACGATTGCCAGACGGACCTGTATTGTGATACTGCACGCTCATAAACTGTCGCAGATCGCTCATAAAATTGGTCATGAAAATATCACTATTTTATATTACTTTTTTTCTATCCCTTCTCGAGTAGTGTCAACTGACAAGTCGTAATGAATTGTATTCATGAATTATGTCTGCAGAGTCGCACAGATAGTAGAACGAGGCTTTAGGCTTGTCAATTAGGAGAATGAGTTAGTCTGATTGAAATGATTAGTAAAATGATTCGAGGTTGAAATGAAAAAGATTGACGACTTCCTTGAGTTCTTAAAGAAAGCATTGAAATCGGAATTAGACATAAACGACTATGATGATTTTTTCCTGGGTTTTAGGTGTAATATCAGCGCAACGTATAGTTTAGCTACTTTTTTATTAGAGTTCTGATTTACTGAGCCAATATTGAGACAACACAGACTCACATTCGAAGTTCTCTTCAGAAATGTTGGGAAAAAACAGAAAACTCGTATGACGTTGAAGAAATATAATAACAATCGTTTAAATGGTGTTTGAGCGCGCTTCTACTTTCGTAATTGTATTGGAAAAAAACTAAAATAAAAATGGGAACTAACTTGAATTTTCTTTACCGTCTCAATTTTTTAAGTTAGGTATTATTTAAGGCCTTCTCCTAGGTCTGAAAAATACTATACTGAAAACCGCATCATCGTCGATTCAGCCTAACGTAAGCGCGCGCAAACATACTTAAGTACATATAGGTAAAACTGAGAACCTCCTTTTTTCAACTTGGTTAATAATGCATTCACATTCGATAATCACAGGTACTTAACATTCAAGGCTCGATTTTCTTTATATTAATTTTTTTTATGAATTAAGTATAACTCGGACTGGAGATCTATGCCAGATATTATAAACATGACTGCTGAGCAATGAGCTTTCAACAGCATGCTTTCATGACATGGATGAAGTCTGGAATTGTATCTGGTTTTTTAACTATTGATCGCCACTGTCATCTATAGCCGACAAACTATTACCTGAACTGTCACTGTTGGCCACAGCTAACAAGAAAATATAAAGTCAGTTATAGCCAACCATGGCAGTCAAAAGGTTAACAAGTGGCTCAATCCAGACAAGAGAACATCTCAACAACCATTGAAAAGTACTTATTTGTTTTGTGTACTTACACAGAGTAGAGATACTTATCTCTGCTTAAACCTACAGGGATTGAAAGGCATTACAATATGTAAACATGTTTTGCCTGCTTCAGGAATCTAATCCGTTACTCTGTATTGAATCCCTTACTGTTTATTTTGTGAAGGGTGGAACAATAAGGTACACTATCACAATTAGTAATTATTTATTACCCTGATGAAATGCTAAGAAATTGTGAAATTATGCAAGCTAGACAACATAATTTTATAACTACATTTTTTATATGTAGGTGTTTGGGATATGCCTCACTCTCAGCACTGTAGAGCTCGCCTTATAAGGGTCACTCGATAGAGGGAGGATAACATAATAAAACAACAATAAAAAACTTACACTAAAAACAGGCCAATTTTAGAACCACTTTTTTTGGAAAGTTGCTTAAAAATATAAATATTTATGAATCATATTCCAGGTAGAATGTAGCAAAGGATTCTGATTTCACATTTATAAAATATTATATTAGTAATAGAATGTATATCTTTCATTAACAAACAAGAAATGTTCGTATACATTTTTATATGATAAATGCAAACCATAATCCTAATAAAACCGTCCCTATGTATGGAAGAAAAGAAAAGCATTGTCTTATACATTTGTTTTGAAAGAAGGAAAACAGCTTATTGTTATTATCTGGATTTACTGATGTGACTTATAAACAGCACTACAAAATAAACTGGACAGGGTACCCTTTTGTTGTTGCATTCTTAGGGTTCTCAACATTAAAAACAGTAAATAACAAATAAGCTATTTGATTTAAATTCTAAGAAATGTCTTGTTCTTAAACATTAAGGTGCGAAATAAAAAGCCACCAAGAAATGGTAAGGCTCCAGTCTAAAATGCTTTTTTCACTGCCTTTTATATGCAACTTATAAAGCTCTTATAAGCATAAATGCTTGATCAGTGGGTCGTTTTAGGGGCGGATTCAAACTATTTTTATTATTTACTTATAACAGACCAATTAGAAAAAAGATCAATGAACATATTGTAATGAAATATACACCAAATAGTACTTACATTACACCAACATCTCCACTAGGTAACAGTTCTGCCATTTTTATGAGAAATCCTTGAATACCTACTAGGTATGTTTACTGACGATAAGTAGGCTGAAAATGGTAATTAATTGTATTGTAAGTGTGTTTTTGTACATGTAAGCATATCCATAAAACAAGAGCAAGACCAAGGTGTATATTCATTCGCAATATTTATAATAATTCGTCTTGAACTAACTTTATAAAGGTATAAAACTCATTAACACTCAATCTTATAAAATTTAATAATCACCTTATCGAGTCTCTGTAATTTCTTGAGTTCACTTTAATAATATCAATGTATCAAATTATTTTCAAAATTTCAATTCAAACTGACAACGAACGAAACGACCATTATGGATTGAATGAGTGAATGAATACATTCAAGCATATTCAGCACATTCAGCTTGAATAAATTAATAATATTACACACTAGGTAGATTTTCTGGCGTCCGTATCTTGGCTACGATTCAGTAATCTCTTTGGAGAAACTGAAGGATTTGTCTTTGCAATTATGGACGAAGTTATCCTTACGAATAACTACCGGAAATATATTATTAAGGATGGGACCGTTGACATATGTCGGGCATGTCATAGTCCTGGTGAATCCATAAGACATATAATTTCTGGTTGTGGTCGTTTGGCTAATGGTGAATATTTGCATAGACATAATCAGGTGGCCAAGATTATGCAACTTGCTTTGCACTACCATGATGGAACATGGTAGTTACACGTCCTAATCGACTCACCGTCCCCGGCTGCCGATCTGGCTGCACGATTCAGGCTCATGCCTCTTTCGGTAGTTGCCTGTCGCTGTTTGTGACTGTAGCCGAGGGGTTGGAGTATTCGGGCCTCTTGCGGGGCCCGATGTGGTGTCATATTCGATGGTTGGCGCCACTGAGGACCGCGCTCAAGCCGGGGAGAGCCCAGCGAACAGCATGGTGTTATTATTAGATAGCAGCGCGCAGTCTTGTCTAGTGAGATAGAGTTTTTACCATCCAGTCCTTGGTCTTCACCCATGACTTGATTGCCCTATACTTATTATATATATATTATATATTTATTTTTATTCTTTATATTTTATTTCCCTATACTTATTATACTCTTTGCTTGATTGCCACCATGCTACTGTGTAGCCAAAGATTTAAGCTTTAGTCTGTGGTTTTGTCTGTCACAGACAGTGTCAAAATAATCATATTGTTATTCGAATGTTAGGTTATGTATGTGTCAAATGTTTGGTTTTTGAGTTAACCAAAATTTGGAATTTGATATAAAAAATTGGATAATTTTGTCTGGACGCATAATATATTACTATGGCACTTTCGTTCAACGCTCGTTCACTATTTAGAAGAGTGGTGTTATCTGATTTTAGGACCAATATTCGGTTTTATTCAGACCAAACAGAGGAACCTACTGAAGAGCTAAAAGAAGTTGATCCAACTAAAGACAGAACAAAAATAATACCCGTTGAAACTAGCATTAAATATATGCAGAGTAAGGCTTATCAGCAAGCTTATGGAGACAAAGCAATTTGGACATTATACCGACGTAATCACATCGGTGGTTTTGCTCCACGTAAAACCAGGCAAACTTGTGTCAGGGGCGGAATAATATCTACTGGTAATCCCTGCCCCATCTGCCGAGATGAATATTTAGTTTTAGATCACAGGAACACAAAACTTCTGGAACAATTTATTTCGGAGCACACTGGACAGGTAAATGTATTGGAATAATATTGTAATTGATATGATGTACTAAAAATATTTATACAAATGTATTATTATGAGAGTTTACATTGAGAAAGAAATAATATTGTTCATATTATGTACTGAATTCATCAAATAAGTAAATGGGCCAATTAGCTAAAGATATATCCTAGATTTTGGGAATGGTTTTGTCGATATTAAATTTAAATTATTTTCCATTTCCAGATATTGGATGCATTCAAAACTGGTCTATGCCAGAAGAAACACAAGGAGTTATTGGTCGCTATTGAGAGGGCCTGGGACCAGGGCTATCTCACTTATGATGTTCCATTCAGGGAGTATGATTACTCTTTATACAATAAAACTGCAAATACTGTTTGAATACCTGTATAATAATATATTAGTTTAAATAAAAATAGAACATATAGTTGAATGACCTCTTTCATTGCACAATTTTGTTGGAAGCCCTAAAGCCTATGGCACTAGAATATTAATTAAATAATATACATTATCTTCTATCGAAACATTTGTAAATAATACATTTATTGTATCAAAATATTATGCAGTTGTAAATAATTTATTATTCTATTATGATTTTGATATTAATTAAACCAGACTTCTCAATGTCTTGGTATTGCTGAAATTGTTTGTTACATTGTAGTTTAGTAATTCATATTATAGTAACTCAATGTTAATAATAATATTATTCACATAAATTGTAACAATACATTTTATAGTTTACATTAAAATTTGTAAAGCAAAGAATAATAAAACATAGGTAAGTAGTAGTAAGTACATAATACAATCACCTTGCAAAGAAAGAACACCTATCCTCACAAAATCGACATTAGAAAAAAGCACTATATTTCATGAGCGAAATAAAAAATAATTATTAGAGAACACCTAGAATATTGCTATCTTTACACAAATAAGGTATACTATGTAAAAGTATCAATTAATTTTGATCTGTTCCTTTGAAGTAGTAGTTCTCTGATGAGTGCCGATTTTTCCCGTTCCAACACTGTTATTCTCTCGTTTTTTCTGTTGACTTCCTGAAAATAAAAATAAAGTAATGTTTAATATATTTTTTTCTATAAATCTTTCATTAATGTATAGAAAATATTAACAATTTAATTCGTTTAACCATTAATTATTATAAAACGCGCAACTATTTTCATTTTTAATTTTAAAGTATCTAGTTACGTGATTTGGCAATTAAGTCCTAAACACCTAACTGCCTATGTATTTTGTAAATTAAAACAATATTCTCATTTCGTCATATGAACTTAAAAACTAATAAAAATATTCATAATTCATATGATTTAAAAAAAAGACATTTCCAATTCGTCTTTCTTTCAAAATGCTCGAAACTACCAAACGATTTTTCGTCAAATTTTTCCCATTGTACATTTACAAGGAAGGTATTGTCGTGGCACTGTAGGGCCCTTCGAATCCGGATCAAATTATTACTTATTATTCCGCATCTAAGTGAAAATAAGTTAAAAATTGATATAGGTACCTCAGCAAGCATCCGGTTTTGCGACCGAAGTACCGCTGCATTGTTAGGCGTGGCACTGGTTCCTGAAGCGGACAGCGAAGCCGCAGGTAACGCAAGGTTCATATGAAGCGACAGCTGCCCATGTCGCCAACCTGCTGCCAACGCTCCCAGTTGTCGATTCAGTTCCAATATTCGTGCTTTTAGTAATTCTAAACGCTCTTGGTGCGCTTCACTCCATGGTTCCTGTAACATTTGTAGATAAAAATTAATGTTGTATACATAGAAATAGTAACAAACAAGTCGTTTATGGACACGTTCGTATCGAACTCCCTACCTAAGAAGGTATTAGACAGAGCTGTCCTTATGTCCACAATTAATTCTCGATTTCGCTTTGCATTGTGCTGCTGCATATTCAAAAATCTCAGTAATGTGTTGTACACCCGGGAATTGAACATAGCGCCCTTTATTAGCAAAGTAAAGCTATATCAAGTTAATGTGTAGGACAACTTGTTGACCATAACAATCGAGTTCGCAGTTACGTCATAATTTACTAAAGAAGCATAAAGGACAGCCTACGCAAAACTTCATTGCCATTTATTTTATGAACCTTTTTCTCTCGATCGGTTTCTTCTCTCTCGGATTCGGTCTCTTTTCGACCTCTTGTTTTATACAGGTATCGTATACCTAGGTGTTAGATATCTTCGTAATATAATTCTATTTTTATATTTTTTACGCACATAGTTAATTGAATTGCTTATTTTGAATCTACATAATATGAGAACTTTATTAGGTATTCATTCGAGAATGTACCCACACTAAGCAAAAAACTTGCTCGACCATGACCCGAAAACGTGCCTAGGTAAAGCTGACTCTCAGACATTTTTCATACAGGAACTAACTAAATGTATTTTATTTTATTATTTTCAACAAATGTTGATTGTGTGAAATATTTATTTAGGTACCATACGTGATATTGCCTGCTTACTTATTAAGTAGCGAATTGTAAAATGTTACATGTAATGGTTGTTTCTCTTGCAAAAAAAGTAGTAAATGTGCTAGGAAATAAGTATTTTGGGACTTAAATTAGAGATAATTAAATACGTTGCAATAACAATAAGTATTTAGAAATGTTGAAAGTATTGTAGATACTTACCACATATGCACCCATTCTGCCCGCGTAACGCATTTTTTCTTGAACTTCTGCTAACTGTTTTAAATACCATTCTCGAGCTTCCTCTACAGCTGATAGACCTTGCAGCAGAACATCTTTCTCCTGCTCTATCTGTTTCATGCGTTTCAGTAGATTGTAGTCTACACCATTGTGCAAAGTGTGGCGCCGAGGTTCACGCCGACGTGAGACTCGCCGCATTTGAGATTGGGTTTCATTCGCTGATCTTCCATCACCCAGCCCTCTACTTTGCTCTTCTACAGCACGAGACATTTCTTCAAAATCAATTTTATCAACAGATAGCTCTTCACTGTCAAATACAATCTCTTCTTCAGATTTATAACTAGATTTTGATGTTTCATTTCTTTCCGTAGTTGGTTTTTCAAGTCGTGGAGGTTTTGGAGGGCCGTAAACTCTTCGAGATCCATCGTGTTTCGAAATAGACACTGGTCCTAAATGGCGGGGTTCTTGAACTAGAACTTCTTTTCGTCCTATTAGTTGAGGCATACTTATCGTTCGGTGTTGTGAAGAAGTTTCAGAGTTTTTTAAAACCATCCAATTTCTTTCTATGTTCTGGGAATCATTTACATCTAATAGAGGTGCTGATGGCGGCCGATGTGTTTGGGGGACCATTTGTGGATGTAAGCTTGTGCTTTCAACATCATCGCCAAATCTGTCGTCTTTGGCCGAATTGTTATCAACTTGATTACGTAACAGGCATATTTTGAGCCCAGTACAGAATCTTTCGAATGTTAATAGGCCATCGGGAGAAGCCACTTTCTGTAGACTTTCTATGACTCCTCGAGGTAAGCCTCTGGTACGGTCGTCTCTCCAACGGTTTTCTATATCGGTGAGTTTTACATACCCAGTGTGTTTGTCGTCCATAATATCGAACAGGGTACGCATCGCCGAAACAAATTGTTTAGGTAAAGATTCCATATTTCTGGAAGAAGTGCGATTCATGATTTTGATATCTCCGACAAAGTAGTAAAGTATTTCACATTTTCTTACACTGCAAAATTAAATTATGAAATGTAAACCAATGTTCACCAAATCACAATATTATATCGACCTACTGAAAAATGCATAATATCAACATAACACTGCACACGTCGCGCGCATTATTTAAAAGTTACAGCAAGTCAGATTTAGTTATGTGATTAATTTATAGAAATATTGCGCACGTAAACATTTGAATGTAAACTAATAACAAAAGTTCGACTAGCTAGTAAACTGTAACTTTACAACGTACGGAGCACCAACGTCTGTTGTTTAACCACATGAGGACAAAAATCTGACCGTTTGTCAAACGGTATGTGTAGGTATGGTGGGCGAACCAATCGGTCGTTGGGAGGGAATTTGCGAGAGATAATAGCCCACGAGTGCGAGCAGGAGAACCGGTCAAACGACATTTCGGTCACTTCGGCACCGAGCAGGTAGCTCAACACAGGACAGCGAGTAGGTCTGTCGCTGCAGTCTGTATGTGTTGTATCTTCAGTTGTGTCGTCATTTTATTAATGAACGAGTTATCTTAAATACCTACCTAAATGTTAAGATATTAAATTATTCAAACATTTCTAAAACAAAAGTTACCATATAGTTTCTTACAAATAATGACATCATCTTATAACTTCTGTCTGTATGTCACCTTCTCGCAGTTCTCACTATACATAGTAGGTCTATATGGTACTCGATTTAGGACATTGACCTTAGTTTTACGTGTTTTACATACTTACCTATCTGTGCTTATTACATAGTAGCTACGTTACTTTTGTAAAGTAGGTACTTACTTTTCTTCTAGTTATCTTATGGCGCCTATTCTTGTTTCACAGTAACTATCGGATAATGCCATGGTAGGAGTCCATATCCCCTAAAGTGTTATACTTAAGTATCAGTTATCCACTGAATAGGTGACGACATGTACAATTTCATGAGCTCCAGTAAAAAGCAGTGGCAGTACTAAATGGCTGTATAATGAACTAGGTTCGGGGTACAAATACATTGACATATAGATATAAATACATGATAAAAAATCTTAGTACCTATTTACCTAGATCATTAAATCGAGGGGTCGCAAGTTACAGAAAACCTTAGCAAGAGAAGAAACCATTGTTTTGGACTCGATCAAAATATAATACATATTTATTAACTTTTTAAACTATAAGTCGGCACGTATTTACGATGAAACACAACGTATTGTAAGTTTGTTTGTTTAAGTTACGAACCCAAGACCTTACGGAGTCTCATTATTGGCAGTCGCGGTTTCGACTACTCAACCAACGAAGTATTTAGTAAAAATACATATTGAAGTATACGTTTCTATTATTATCGGTGCCTTCTAAATATTACACGATATGATATATTAATAAAAATTATAAAAGAACAAACTACATACTTAATAAAAACTGATCGCCTTTACACTATGTTATAGAGCAGTCACAAAAACAAAAAGAAAAAACGACCATCGACAATCGCTATGACATTATGACCGTGATGTCATGACATAACATCTGTCTCTATGACTGATGTCCAAAATTTCTGCTGCTTAGCTTTTCTGATTCCAATCTCATTCCAATAATCTAAATCAATTAAGTTTCTATTAATTAATTTATCGCGTAATATATACAGAACAGATATAGATACGGTTTATTAATGAATTGTAGAAAATAACTTGGTCAAACTACGGTTCTACGCAATAGTGTAACGAAATAAATAAAAATATGAGTAATGCAGGAATTAATAGTGAGTTACCTGAAGTTAAAGAAGTAAATGGTAGTGTAAATCAAGAAAAAGTTCGCAAAGGATGGGTAAAATTCGATGATGAATCTCCAAAAGCTGACAATGGATCAAGTGTACCACCCACCGCGGGAACCAGTACATCCACCGCACCGACTGAGTCTGCTGCTGTCCTTAAGACGGAAAGTGTTCATATAAACTTGGAAAGAGGAGACAAAAATGTTGAGCCTATATCATTAGGCACATTATCTAAAAATGTTGAATTTATCAATGTGCGTTCAGGATTCTGTAAGTAACTATATATGTATAATGCCAGTGTAGTTAATTGCTTTGATATTTTTTCTTCATTTTATAATTTGATGTTACAGCTAATGGTGATATAATTGTGACTCTGCTCCCTGTGAATTCAAAATGGCCTTGGGTGACAGCAGCCCGATTTAGACCAGAACTTGTACCTGAGGAGTTGATGGCACAAGGCCTGACTGTGAGTTGTTGATGTGGTGTTTGGCTTATGTTGATGTTATGTCGCTGGCATGGTGTTAATGTTTGTTTCCTTTCAGCTCACAGTTGAGGAGTATGTTCATGCGATGGAACTGCTTATTAATGATGCTCGTTTTACATTGTACAACATTTGTTACAAGCGTGTGCTTGTTTGTTGGATAACGCTTGCATTCCTTGTGCTGCTGGCACTATTGTTTTCTGGACTGACTGGTCTTATTTTGTTTTCTCTTGGAGTTCTATGGCTGATACTGAATGCAGCTGCAATTTTTCTGTGCATGTGGATAAAATTAAGACTGTCAAAAGGATTAGAACAATGTTTGGCAAGAGTTAACAAACTACTCAGTAAACATAAATTGATTCTGGCCTTGGACGATAGAGGGAAAATATCTTGTCATAAAGTGAATCTCTGCTTCATATATTTTGATTCGGGCCCATGCATTGCACACATACAGCAGTTTATTGATAGTGAAGAAGGCAAAACAATAATGCAGGGCTGGGAACAGAGACTTGATGTACCAACTAATGATATTGTTATACAAGGAACTCAATCAACCAGATTGTCAAGGAAACAGGTATGTTTGGTTCAGTTACTTAATGTTTCATAACAGTTTCAGCTCTTTAGTACTTTACTGGGCAGTATGGTTCAGTAACAAGCTCAATTTCAATTAAATACTATTATTTGCAAATATTTTAAAATATTGGTGGTACACAGAATAGTTACTTAATTCAATGTTGATAAAAACTGGTACTTGTCTCTATTTAGTTTAAATGTAATTTTTATGCCATACCTTAGCATTCTAATGCTTTAATTTCACACCCAGTGTCTAAAAGAACTAACAGTACTAATTTGTTGTGACACAAATATGCCTTCATGTTGTGTTGGAAATTGCTTGCATGATTTATTGCTTACTAATCTTTTAGGAACTAAATAATAATCTAATTATATTTGGAACAAGGCCATTCCTCTGTAAGCAAAAAAAAAAAATAGTCTGTTGTTTTTATTTATGCTTTTAAAAATCTTCCAAATTTTTAATGAAAGTACTGGGAAATAGAAAAATGTTAGATACTTTATTGTGGATGTGGTCTTATTTTTTTATTTTGTGTATAGTAGTGTAGAAATTTATGTTATGTAGTACTAACAAGATGTGTTGTGATTCTGGTTACTTGTTGGGATAATTTTTTAATTTGCTACTTGATATATATTTGTGCCTATCTATTATTTAATTAACTGAACTTGCTATGGCCTCTCTACATTCCTTTGAGTGCTTGTGAAATGTCCATTGTGGTATTCTAATATCTCTGGTACTTGTTATAGGTAATATTAAATTATAACAATAATCTCTTATAGGTAAAAATTTTATTTTTATTTTAAATGACAATTAGCTAAACAGTTTTTCTATATGGCCTTTTAGTCACCTAAGTGACTGATAAGCAAGCTAACAAGTTAGACAATTTACTTGCAAACAAAGTATTAAAAGTAGTTTCTAAGAAGTGATGTAAACAAAGATATATGTTACACATTAACACATACATTCCTAGCAATGTGAAGTACCAGTCATGCAATGTAGTGTAGAATACAATGTATTCTGGCTTAAATGTTTATGTATGTTAACACCTTCCACTACGTACCCAACTGATTATTAATTAACCTCTAATGAATGTGGTGGATATTATTTTGTTTGGTAAGTTGCATTTGTATTTTCCCAAGCGATGGAGATACCTCACTCAACTTTTATACATTTTCCCTATTGGCATTCAAGCATCTGCATATGATACATAA
Organism: Spodoptera frugiperda; assembly: GCF_023101765.2. NCBI lineage: Eukaryota > Metazoa > Arthropoda > Insecta > Lepidoptera > Noctuidae > Spodoptera > Spodoptera frugiperda. The sequence continues at coordinate 6,160,441 of NC_064212.1, forward strand.
TTGATGCCGAGAAAGTTGCATGCAATATAATTATCAGACGTAACTGAATACGGTTTGATTTTACTTAAAAATGCATGGCTTTTTTATTATTTTAGCTATATTTGATACTATCAGGTTTGGTTTTAAGGTACTTATATGAATATTATTTTTTTTAATTTAGATACTTATCTTTTATTTATTACACTTAACTAGGTAGTTTGGTACACATATTTAGTTTTTGGTGGGTAAGCAAGGCATACGAATGTGCAGGGTATGGCAGAGCAAGTGTACCTCCGGTACCTGCAGCGGTGGGGGAAAGACTTCCTGCGCCGCCGGCTCGACTGGACTCTTGACGAGGAAGGCGGCAACCCCGCCGCCCCGCGACATTTAACACAGGCGCTCTGCCCTTGTCAATATGTTGAGGAAGTATTGCGGAACAAAGAGCCCAGAGATACACGCGCTTGTTGCCCGCTCTGCAACGATTGGCTCAGACGTCGCGGTCTTGACTGACCAAATGTCTCCACTTTTGGCAAGTCTTCAGATTTGATATTGTATACAAAACCTTAACTTGAGTTTGGTTGCATTTATAAACTTTGTTTTATCTTTTCTTTCACAGGAACGAGGCGCTCTTCTATTCCTACGGTATGCGGGACGGTGGGGAACACTGGCTGTTAAAAATAAACTCAACCTAAGCAGCCTCGTGCCGGGACGTCATGGTGAGAAATATGTTTGTCCCTGTCAGTACATAGAAGAGCACCTGAAGGTAAAACCTCCTGCAGGCATTGCAAAATATTTTACACTTCCTCACCAGAATGTTCAAATTTATTAATCAAAATCATTAACAATCAGCATTATTCAAATGGTATATACTAAACTTTCCGTCCATAATATTCAATATATTATACATAATTATTATTAGCCATAATGAAAAACGTACTTAGTTTCATGTTAGGAATTTTAGTTGATAAGATTTACGAGTATGAGCATTGTGCAGTAGGATAAGAGAGCTAAAAGCGACTCCTCGTCGCGCTTTATCAAAATATATTTCTCTGCTAATAATAAATCAAGTGGTCTTGTGTTATAAAGATCTGTATTTGAATACATCACTAATTGACAAACAGTAATTTATTCATTAGATGGATATTAGCGACGAGGGTTTGCTTAGCTAAACAAGTTAATCATACATATCTTTGGGCCCAACCGTTTAGGTATATTATTATTCATTCATCGCTCAAGTCTATCAACATGTAATCTCGAAATAAGAGCCTCAATTATACCTGGTTTATTATGTATGATATTATTTACTTAGTTTAATTTTTATCGAATATTTATGTCGAGTGGCCATACGTTTAAGCTTTTACTGTTGTACAGAAATAAGTAATTATATTGGAACATATTGTTTAGTTTCATAAAATCGATTTTATTGTCGAATTTTTTCATATTGTTATTTATTAGATTTTATTTGTAGTTTTGATAAAATCAACTGATATATGCCACCGGTGCAAAAGCTTGATTATGAACTTTTTTGATTAAAAAAGTAAATATACTGATTGGTCTCGAATGTGCAAATATATAAATTAGTACACCTATAGAAATTGGAATATAAAATAGAAACAATGAAATCACAATTGCACGGACTAGTCATCTACAGTAGCTAAACTGCACAACAGTGCTAAAATGATTCATAATATAAAACCAAAGCTCAAAGTGTGAAATTGTTTCAGAACTATTTAATATAAATGATTTATTTTTATTATGTCCCTTTTAAATCGTTTGAAAAGATAAGTTTACTTTGTAATTAGGGAGGAAATATTTAATTAATAATAATGTTACCTAAAACATTGTATTTCATATATTTTAAACATAATATCTAAGTAATTGTAACATACATTCCGTTCAAATGTATTTGTTTTTGTAAAGATAAGTACATAAGTATTAGAAACATGAAGTGTCACCACCTAATCTGAAACCACTGTTTGAACAGGGGATTATTAGTTTAATTTTATTAGGAACCTGTCTATTTTAACCGAATTTGAATTTTATTGGTGTGTCATTATTATTAATTTTAGGATGTTTGTTTTTCAACTTCTACTTATGTCACTTCTAAAAGTCCATTTTGTCGCCAAAGTTTGTAGTTTGTACCTAATACGGCAGTTAATAGAGTAATATTTTTTTATTATTTTTAACTTTGGTGGGACACAGTATCGATGATTTCTTTTAGTTTATTGAATAATTTATTTTGAGAGATTCCCTTAAAGATAGAAAATTTTAAGTAAATGTTGAAGAAAATTATAACACAAAATATTACTAAATTGTTAAAATCTGTTTTATTAAAGTAAATATATTTACTTATTAGATTTAAGTACAATGGACATTGTATATAGTTCATAATGAGTTAAAAAAAATTATTTTATGGGAAAGGTGGTGGTACTAAAAATATAAAAGGCTGACAGCTAAATGAAATGTAACTTATTATGTTACTTCATTACAAACAAATAACAATAATCTTGAAATCTTAATACAGGCACTCATTATTGAGACTGATTATAAAATCTTGTAATTATCCATTTATTTGAAACCTATAACATATCTAACTGAAAAAAGTACTATTATTATATGCATCTGTTTCGGATAGTAAAAGTGATGTTATATACTTAACCGAAATCTGTAGTTATATTTGAAAATTATTGTCGCATTTTTACAGTAAAATTAATTCGAATATTCTCATAAGTATCTTACTTTTCTATTTGACATTTATCTTAACTGCATTATAAGTACTGTTACCTGAAAATTATAAGTCTACCACATCTGTCTTTATTATAAATCACTAATAATTGTAGTATAATTTCCCTTTTCGCTAGTAACTGCAGCTAACCTATTAAGTATTAGGCGTAATTACAAATATAACTGCAGATTTCAGTAGATATTGTGAATTCGGAGAATAAATAATTACTTACACATAGAGGACGCATCTGTGTGCATCCTTCTTACTTAGATAAAGAGGATGCATCTATGTGCATCCCTCTTATTTACCCATGGTAAATAGTATACAGTGTAATTATATTACTTACTTTTTAGTAAATACAAATAAGTATTCATAACGTTGTGATTAATATAAACATATTCCGTCCTAAATATCATTGTAAGTATTAGGTATTAGTCTTATTAATCAGTATACCTTTACTTACATATTATTATTTTTATGTAACTATGTTGAATAATATATACATATTTTTATATTGTGTTTTATTTCACATCTTTTGCTCGACCCCGCCTTATTTAAGTGATAATTTAATGGTACAGCAATAAACCTAATGATACAAGTCAAGCAAATGCTTCGTATACCTACAAATATTAGGTAATCAGGAGATTATCGAAATAAAAGATATTCTTCCGAGTCAATAAATTTATTAAATTACTAATTAGATAATAACATTTTTAACATGAAAATAATATAATTTGGCGTCAAACCATGATTAAACTTATAGATGTCCCAGAACAGAGAAATTACAAATTGCTTATTATTTATACATACATACCTAGCAAGAATCAAGAAAATTTATGATTGTATCGTTACAATGGTCATTGTAGGGTAGGTAGGCAAGTAGGAGAAGCTGGAAGGGACAGGATAGGTCAGAGCAGTCGATTTCCAATGTCCATAGGAGACACGTATGTTGATTCTCATTTCTTCTGGTATTAGGAAAAGCAAGAACAATAAAATTAATTTAGAACATAATTCATAATTAATTATTTATTGCATTTAGTTTTTAGAAATAGGCTTAGCAATGGATGCCAGTAGCAGTCTGCAAGGTGAAGAACCCTGTGTAGGTTTGTCTTATACATATACCTATTTAAATTTTCAGGTACCAACGCTTATAGATTGCAGGTCAACCTACTCCTTCCTGTCAAATCCTTCAGTTATTAGATTTTAAACTTTATTGTTTTGACAAAAAGTTGGTTGTTCTGCTGGCACTCACTGCTACTGATAAGCATTCATCTATCAAGACGCAGCAGCAAGATGTGGGTGAATCAATCAGACTGGTTCGTTTAAATACCATTTATTTTCATCTGAATCATAGACTTGATCATAACACCTGAATACTTGAAAGTACGATTTATAAGGCACAAAGAAATCGATGATTGAATTTTCTACATTACCTATTTGTAGTTAGGTAGGTAGTAACTTCGAAGAGAAATATTATTATTATAAGATGAAAGCAGTGTTCAGTGAGACATAAAACAGAAACTACACTACATTCCAAGCTTTTTAAACTCATCAAGAAAATTATTAAAAAAAAATGGTGATTAGCGGATATAATGTTCCAATGAGCATTTTAAAGTACGTCTATAATACTTTATTTTGTGTGCGTCAATTAATATTCTAAATGGTCATAATGTATGACTGGAAGCCTTACCTCTTTTGTGTAGCTAGGTATCTACCTACGTATAAGTTAATGTTACAAGACCATACAAAGTGCTTATTGCTAGTGTATCTGCCCAAGTCAATCAACTATACGAAATAATCAGAGAACTACCATACGAACGGTGTAACACCATCCACTCATTTATTGTCAACCCGTGCACATGCTGATGCTGATTTGACTACAGTAAACTCATAAAATATAAATTTTAATATACAACTTCTACTATGAATGTATGAAAATGAACTTAATCTTGTTAATGGGTAAGCATAACAATTTCCAAATTTTTGTTATTTTAATAGAACCACAATTCACTATCTAGATCCGATACCTTTATGATGAATCAGCTGGATCCTTTGTGCAGACATGTTACAGAAAAACATAGGTCAAAGAACATTGAAAAAGTAAATACATTATTTTATTCTTTAAATAATTTTAATGACTTATTTTTTAATGTTATATGTATTCAGAATATTACGAAAAAAGGAGAATGTATGAGAGTTAAGTCAATTAAATAAAACACGATATTGAATCACAGAAACAGTATTTATTTTAAATAATGTTTATGAAAATATAAAATAACGTTTTGATCCTTATTATTAATAACAAAAAGGGTTTATTTATGGTTAACATGTTCGTTTATCGGGCACTTGTTGATTTTATACAATATAAAAAATATCACAGAAACAAACTAAAAATAGTTTAAATTATGTATATTTTTCAATTCTATTATTTATTTCGAAATAAATGGTGAATGGCGCTTAAGGCTGAATTTTATAAATTGTATTTATAAGATAACGTGTTTGACTTATACAACTATTTTACATAGAAAACTATCCTAAAGACTCAAATGGATATTTATTTAGGTAGGTATGATATGTCAGTAAGTAAAACATATGTTATGTGATTCAACTAAAATACAAATATGCAAGTATTACAATTGTATTGTAAATACATTGTTATAGTATTTAATACACGATCAGTTTGAAAGAGTAACGACACTGTAGTTAGGTGTCGCTGTCGTGTACTCTAGGACTAGGACTCGAGTGCCTGCTCGAGCCTTTGTTCTTTCCAAACGTATTAAATTTTTTCATACTAAAATATATATTATAATAATACTAAGTTTATTTTATTCCTGTATTTTATTGTTTTATTTCTGCCTGCCTGTATCTCTATCTACAACGACTAAATCAAATACATTAAACGTAGAAAGATACATACAGAGCAAGTACTACCACAGTAATTTAATACTATACAGTATACATATTATTATCAAAAATAAATTCGTAGTTACACGTGTCTATAGCCTATTAAGAAGAAGTAGTTGTTTTTATAAATCTATTATTAAACGTAATACTTTAAGAGGTTTGTCGTTTGATGCTTCAAATAATTAATGATCACATAATTACGGTATCTGGTTAACAAGAAACAGTACGCTTCACAGGACATAAACAATGTGTTATTTATTGTTCAAGCTAAAATTTGAGCAAGTGTAGTGGGATAAAGATAATTTGTTACGAAGTTTAATTTAATTCCTACGTTTCTTCTTTTTTGGCAGCAGCTTAGATGGATCACAGGGATACGGATACGGATACGGTCTTATACTGTCTCGATCTTTGACTTGGTCTTCTTTAGCGATGGGCTCAATAATGTCTTTGTCATGTTCGGTTCTAGCGTCATCACAAACGACTGATTCTAGCGATGTGACAGTGGATCGGTCATCAATAGTTTCACGAACGCTAGGGTTGAAGAATGGTCGATCTTCAAGGTTCACGACAATGTTCTCTTGCTCCGAGCTAGAGCTAGGTTTGGTGGAAGCCTCGTCATCAAGTGCAGCTTGCTGCATGAGCTCTCGCTGCGACTCCCGCGCTTCCATCAGGAATATGCTCTCCTGTTTTGCCACAACAATAAAATAAGAGAGATAGTAAATATAATAATAGGACTGTTATTCACTTTTGTTGTCTGTTAATTCATACATGTTGCTCGAGTTCAGTGTTGGGTTACTCTAGATTTCGAATTAAAATGGTTTAGTACCAATTGAGGACTCCGTACATAATTGCTTGCTCGAGTTGAAATGTTATTAATTGATCACCTACCACATGCGATAGTAAATTGTATTTACGGAGTTATTAATTTTTAAATATTAATAATTTGTTTCCTCAAATACTTTTATCAATAGTTAAGGCATGCAAGTGAGAAAAAGCGAGGCTGAATAATTTTGACGTGTTTGTAAAAACAGTGGCCTAGTGAGACATAAAGAGTTGTACTGGTATTATAAAAAATGGTTTAAAGAAGCAAAGTATTTATACACACACAAATAATCGTGTTTTGGAAATTTTCACTATAGCAAAGAAAGCACCTGCAAAAGGCCATAGGTACATATCGACACACCTTACTCTCATAGTACGTTTCGAATTATTCACAAACATTAATAAACATTCAATTGGGGCTTTAACACCCGCATTACAAACTTAGGTTTCATATTTATGTCAATTTAGACATACTAAGTTTATGATAATTCCATCACATTCATAATAATCTAACAGCATTATAATTTTGGAGCTATTGTCCGCAACAGATATTTTGTCAGAAAGGTATCAGAACTAAAATTTAATATAGCCATTGGGCTACGTAATATTTCCAAATTGAAGTAAGCCAAATTCAAGAAGTAAATTTTATAAAAAATAAATAAATTATATCATTGCACAAAGAAATAAAATAAAGCTACTAATACTACTATGCTACAGAACAGATATTAACAGCTGGTGAAGTTGAGAAAAATAAATAAATACTAAAACTTGGAACATGATTAACTACGTCAACGAAACGCGATATTCTAATAAAGTTTTTACATACAGCTCAATATGTCTCACTGATACTCATAGAACAGAGAACAGCACGTCAAGCTAACCCAAATTGTCAAATTATTTAGCTGATTGATTCTCAAGTTCTCACCTTTATTGATGCAATAGTTTTCAGTACACGGCTTTTCCTATTAGATTTCTATTGAGTAGTGTCCGGCACCAGAATATTGGTATAAAAAGTAGCTTATGTTACTTAGGTACTCCCTATAAAGTACGATTTCCTTTATAATTTCTAAATCTTTATGGTAAAGTCGATAAGGTTGAAAATGAATGTAGGTAAGTTCAACAATTTAGAGTGTCTTGACGAGCTAGTTTCTGTACTCAAATAAGTAAATGCATTACCTTCACATCTTTAGTGGTGTACTGGTCCAACTTGTCGTATATGACGGCATGGAGTCCCATGTCTTTGAGTTTCTTCACAACACTTTTATTGACTATGTCGTCGCCCCAACAGAATATAATCAAACCCGCATCTGTTGCGAGTTTCACCTGTATAAAAGTAGGTTTATTTAGTGAAATTAACATAGTATCAATATAGCGCATTTTAGTCCCAGAAGGAGGGGGTAGGCAGGGAAGAGGGTAAATGAGAAACATCTGCCCAGTGAAAGATTAAAAAAGTAAAGATCTGCTAACCTATCGGAACGTAGAAATTCAAATCATGCATATTGATGACATTACATCACTATTACAATCATTTGGGTTTAGATTTAGCTATAAAATTAATACATATTCAAGATATGTATAGGTGCCAAGGTATTGAGTAAAACCAATCCATAAAATCGCGATTATTCATTTCTATCTGCCACTCTGTCTATCAGTTATCAAATCATGTAAATGGATGTATTGATTTCGATTAAGTTTTCGTTGTTACTACCCAAAGAGATGATTATCAGTTGACAGATTAGAATGATTACATCAATACATGTGTAGAATAGCAAGATACATTGCATGTTTTTTCCGAAAATACAAGCAGGAATTTTGATATTTTTTCGCAGGTTGTGTTTTTTTTTATGGAACAAGCCGGTAAACTATCTGACGGATTGCACCAGATGGTAAGCAATCGCCGCCACCCATGGACGCTTGAAACACCAGAGGCGTTACAAATGCGGCCTTTTAGGGGTTAGGAATTTAAGGGTTGTTGGGTAACCGAGGATCTTCCCAGATTGCGAAGGGGGGTATTGGGCCTCCGGTAACCTCACTCACACAACGAAACACAACGCAAGCGTTATTTCACGTCGGTTTTCTGTGAGGCCGTGGTATCACTCCGGTCGAGCCGGCCCATTTGTGCCGCCGAAGCATGGCTCTCCCACATTTTAATGCTCAGTCTCAAAGACGAAAACTGAGCATAAATCCGTAGAATTTCGTCGTAAGTCGACAATGCATTAATTACGCCTATAGGTGATTATAGTGCTGCAAATGTACTTAGGCTTCAGAGACCGATATTAGGTGACCCCAATAAACTTGAAGCTACCGACATTAAAACATTAACACAGAAACAAAATAGTTGAAGTAAACAAAGACCACTTCTCTCGTGTATTGAACTCTGGTACAAACACACATTAAGCGTGTGTCATTCGGTACAAAGATCAGTCGTACATACTGACATACATATTATCACTGGACGATACCTACTGTCACAAATTAATCCTACTCATTTGTTCTGTGTCATCAGTTTGTTAAATGATTGTTGTTTTCAATTCTATACTCATGTAAACGCTAAACGATGATGGGTGAAAGGTTCTCTTATCTATCATATTACCAACACTAAACACAATTAATTGCTCTGTTGTCATATAGAGATATGATAAACATGATCGCATGATCGCCTTTATGAAAAAATATGTACCACATAAGTATCAATAAACAGAAGATTGATCTAAACAGTTAATAATGCGCGATTATGACGTAGATAAACTGTAATATGTCGTGTCGGCACCCGCCTCGCTAATAGGAACATTAGCCGAGTTGGACACTGTCAATCCTCACGTGATCGCCTCGAGTTATATTTATTATGGATCGAGGTCGCAAAGATTTTTTATATATCAATCTTGATTTGAAACGTGCTACCTAATCAGAAAACGTACACACATTCGAATTTATGATAAACCAAGCGTGATACAGTCACGTGCAAAAATATTATTACAACAATTATTTTCTTGAACATGAATTATTATTACTACTGATTGTAATCACGTTTACATTCGCTAACCATTGACTAGAAAGTAAAGATATTTATTTTTATTTGTATACCAATTAGATAGGTACTGCAAATTAGCTATAAGTAATAGACAATGTAAGCACAATGACTAGCTTCAAAGATCATTGAACAGACGCTGCGTATGTGACCCGTGTATTATCTGTAAACAATCTTCAAGTGCATCGTCCGATGAACAGAAAGATAAGATAACACCTTCAAATATTCACCTGAGTTGGATCTCTGAGCAAATCTTCAGTGTGTACAACGACCCCCAATATTTCCGTACTGACTGCGCTCTGCACGGCGAGCGGTATGCTGGAACATCTAGCATCACGGTACGGCTGGTATCTTTTTGTAATACCCTAAAAGAAAAAAACAGAATTTCACAACCATACAAACATATGTATAAGGATACAGAGATATTTCATCTGGCGTCCTTCCAAAAATAATGAGTTCACTGTGTTGTTTACATTTTGTTCTATTCTACTGTATGAATTAGAGTAGGTACATACAGACTACGACAAAATATAACATTTGGCTAGAATCATAGTTTTTGGGCCTTCCCACAAAACATATTTAACGAAATAATATTGTAGTAGTAACACGTCGCATGAACAATGTTTTACAATACTTGAAGGTGAATCGTTGCCAACTTCCCGACTCTGTTCTACTTCTGTCGACTTATAAATTGTTCAAAACATTAGTACACAATATATTTGAGCAGAAATTAATACTTACAATAGTTAAAAACATCACAGGATACTTATTCTGCTTTTGTCTGACCATCGTGCAAATGTCGGGGTTGAAACAGGAAAATATAATGCGGCGATCACCGGCGTGTTTTAAGACAGTTTCTAAAACCTGTAATGGAAATTAATTTATTTTGTTTTGGTATTGATGACAGTAAGGACAAGTCGTTGTAAAATGTAAAAATGCACTAATTTGGCGTAAATGTTCATGAATGGCTAAATAACTTAAAAACAGTAAAACAAAATTGCGTTTTGTGCAAATGTAGGCAATAGGTATCTATAGGTATATCTGCATGAATATGCAAATACCCAATATTGTCTGTAGCTTCATGTAATAAGGACAACAAGCCGCGTTATTGGATTTTGTAATTACTGTATCTTACTCACCTTGTCAACGTACGTATTCATATCGAATGGGTTGTTCAATTCAAATGTGCCATCTTTCAACTCCATGGTCCACTTCAACTCCACATTAAAACCAACATGAGGATCGATTTTTTTCAAAGTTTCTTCTAAAGTAGGAAAAGGTTGGTGTTCCTCTAATTCGTCATCGAAAAATAATGTTTCTTGATTACGTCCTTCAAGTAGGTGATAAACCTATAAAGAGTAATGAATGAGCATTACGATTTACGATCATTGGCACGCGTGTAACGAGTGTTTGTCAACCTGAAAATTAATTTTTAACGACATTCATTGTGTAGCTTACAAGTGTATGATATTTACACATCTGACTGATGTTAGGTACTTACTTACCTTGTTTTTTTTTTTAAACAATGTTTATAATTGTTCTCATAACTACCTACCCACCGATAATTTTCTCTAACTATATTGACATGACATGGAATTGCATCATTGATTTGATCCCATCCATCCTAGTTCCCATCTAAGTCTACAAAAAACTTCGATGCCTAAAAATCTGTGCCGACGAATACGTGAATTGCCCGTGGTTGGTAGCCGCAACGTATAAATCCTCATTGCTGTTGCGTAACAAAGATCGCCTGGGAGATTATGATCACAGAAGATGCGGACGCTCAGTCTATACAGGAATGAAGAACGAACCTTTGTCGACGCATACACCTCGAAAAACAAAGCAGCTGTAACATTTTAAATGAAATATTGAAATACTTTCTGCTTGTACATTGAATGTATATTTTATACCTATATAATATTGTTAAACCTCATTTTATCCCCTCGACCTACAAACTCTACCACTGACAAAAATTTCCATTGATAACACAGAATAAAATATCTTAAAACTAATGTCATAAGGCGCAAAGTCGCGTGCAATTACATGCAAAACATTAAAGGATGTCTACAAGCTCCCTTCTTACATGCTGTTTAAGGATGATTGATAGTTGTGTTACTGGCACTACAATTTAGGACATTACTACATTGAATAAGTATAGCCTAGTTTTCATCCACTTCAGATTCTACTTATATTCACTTTTACTAAGTATTTACTTGCTTTAATTTTGATGAACAATGTTTTTTTATTATATATATAGTTATTTTACAAGTGGAGTGTGTGATGATTATATTTTTTAAATAGGTTCTAAAAGGCAAGTCAACAAACTCACTAATGTTAGAGTTGTAACACATATTATCATTTTGTCCGATTTATATCTCAGCATGCCAATGAGTGTTTATGAATAAATAACACAAAGGTATCAAACATTGAATATCAAAACTATGAAGATGAAGCACATACCTTTAGTTTCTGTAGATGCTCTAAGGTCAAATCCTTCACAGGTACTTCCAACATTTCAGTATGTTCCACTTCCCTCTTTCTTTTCATTGATATACATACATAAAAATCATGATAAATAACTGGCACCATATCCTTACTTAGCTGAACATCAAATTCTAGTAAGTCTGCCCCACTGGCAGCTGCCTTTTTAAGAGATGCTATGGTATTTTCACGAATAGCATCTCCACTGAAAAATAATAAATACAGGTTAATATAAATTCCCAGAAGTAAACATTATGAATTCGTACAATACAGGAGGTTAGTCAAAGTACTTACTCTTTGGTTTTAAAGCTAGCACCTAATCCTCTATGCCCCACTTCTAATCCAGTCCAACTTGGATCCCAAAATTTTCCTAAAGACATGCTGAGGTCACAGAGTTGCTCAGGCATAGGGTTCACAATTAGGTACCCAATATTTACTGTTCCCAGGGGCCTATGTTTGACATTACAGGTCACAGGTAAATCTAGAGCACCCTCTGATGACTTAAACATATTTGGAAGAACATATGTGTATCCCACATGGCATGGTGGGTCTTCTGATGCAGCTCTACTACTGTAGGCGTAGAAGTCCACAAGATATGCAAGAGCATTTATATTAGGAGCTGTGACATTTATTAGTAACACATCATCTTCCTTGTAGTCTCTGCCAAATTGTTCCTGTGGCTTCATAACACAGATGGCTGGGTCATCGTGGAGTGTTGACACATCAACCAGTACCCCACACTCAGGACCAGCACTAGCATCTGTGCTAAGGGATGAATCATCTACCTGTGCATCAGCACCAAATGATAATTTAACAGGCGTAATTTTTATACGCAATAATCTTTTGGCTAAACAACTTTGCAGTTTCAATGGATTATTCATAAACTTGAACTGAAGCAATGTTGAGACTGTGAGCCAACCAGAATATACCATATGCTTATCGTCCTGATAGCCATATGTGTCAGTAAAAGGATGAAGATCCGTTTCTTTTATAATTCGTGGCTGCTGATGTGTTTCCCATTGACGAATTATTATTGCATTAGAGTTGGCTTCATTAACAATACATTTACCATAACGATACAATATATCACAGGTGTTTGGAATTGTAATCGACTTGCACCACAAATCTGTACCTTCTTCGCGATCTAGCAACAGAACCTTGTTGTTATCCCACTCACCGAGCTCTGGAATACTTCCCGTGACGAACATTTTTTCTTTGGGGCCGACATCTGGCGCATTCACCGTGAAAGTCCATATTTGAGTCAGTATTTTGCCTTCAGGCTCAGGTGGTTTCTCAGCCATTTTTTTTTGTCGTTTATTATATTTTGGTCTTTTCGGGTCTTCTAAAAAAAACCAGCGTTGCATCTTGTAATTATTGGTAATTTTTTTTTGGGTCAAAACATAACAAAGAATAGATTTAAACATGAAAAATACACACCAGAATATTATAACATTAAAAATACATTTTCCAAACCAATTTGGCCTTTTTACTCGGCTATTAAAGCAGCGAGCGACCCGTCTGTACCAGCCAGCTTCTCACGACAAGTGACAACGTCAAAAACTGAATTCTGAAAGTATAAAAAAGAAAATTGTCAAATGACAATGACATTCAATAAAGAAAAAAAAAGACAATGACATTGCAAAGTATTTCATATCTGGCACCAGGGTGCAGTACTAGCGAAATCATCATAGCTGTTTTAGGCTTGTTCTACACTACTATGTTATTTCTTCATGTTTCTGCACCCTTGTGCCTGAATTAAAATGGATAAATACTTTCGTAAACACTGATAAATACTCAGTATTTATCCAGTTTTAATTGCCCATGCTGCTAGCCAATTTATTGCCCAAAAGGGCCCATAGTCGAAACATATTGCTGTATAAAATTGTAGACCACATTGATTTGATTTGATTTAGTTGCAAGCTGTGCTGATTTGTGGCCACGATAACACCACTAAAATTTATTTCTGCCTTTAAAAACTTAAGTTCCTGTTTTGTTTTACTTCCATTATTTCTTTATTTTTCTTTTTTAAAAAACATTATTTTCTATAAAATCTTAGAAATCCTAGTCCTATTAATCTATACAAAAAGTAGAACAACGCTTGTGTTGTATTTCGCCGACAGAGTGTGATCAGTGTATACTTACGGATTTACTGGATGAGGGCATCGCCAATTCCTTTTACCCCAAAACGCCGGCAGCGCAGTTATAACACCTCTTAACAGTATAGGTGTCTTATAGGGGCAATAGGCGATGTCGATTGCTTACGCTTGCTCCATAAACAAACAAAATTTTAGATCGTGATAAGTGATCTAAAATATTGTGGATCAAGGTTTGAAAAAAAATTAATTCATCTAATACCTACCTCAGTAGTATTAATAATTTCTACACAGTGCCGGCGTTAAGGGGGGGGGGGCGTGATGGGGCGATGGCCCAGGGCGCCAAATTCGGGGGGGGGGGAAGGGGGGCAAAAAATTAAAAAACATAAAATGTAAAAAATATAATAAATATATATATATAAAAGAGGAGCTACAAAACTTTCTACGTCCGCGTCGTTAGCTGTGGGTAACGCTAAAGGAAAGATGAAATTCTTAATTTCTTAATATAATTTTACTTGGGATCAGCAAAAAGCTTACACTTATTATTGCTTCCCTCAAGTGGGTACCACAATATTTTCGCCCGGGCTATCCCTACCCTTACGCCAGCCAGTGGCGGATTAAAGGTCCAGAGCGCTCTAGGCAATCACTTTATCGGCGCCCCTGTACCAGCCATAAATGGCCATCCTAATACTAAAAATTTTAACTAGTTGTTTTTGCAATTACGATGACGTTGTATCATCAAACCCTAGACTTTAGTAGACCAGGACCCTTGTACTTACGCTAATGCTTGTAGATATAGATTGTGTAAAAGCTTAAATAATTTATTATTATTAATAAATGAAACAAAATAAGTTTTGTATATTTGTTTAATAAATAATTGTATCAATTTGCTAATTGAATGTAATATTATAGATGCATCCTTAACATTTGACGGGTGCCCTGCAAATTTTGCTATGGCTAAGATTTTAGGTTGTAATTTGGAGTCACCAGAAAATATCACACCCTTTTTCAAAGTTAATGGACAAGAGATTGTTATAATTCCAGACCCCGCGCACATGTTGAAATTAGTTAGAAATACACTTGGTCAAAAAAAGAATTATTAGATGCAGAGGGTCGAACCATTTCGTGGCAGTATATTGAAAAATTAAATGAATTGCAAGAAAGAGAAGGTGTTCATTTAGCTAACCGTCTCAAAAATCAGCATGTTAACTTTACAAAGCAGGTTATGAAAGTAAAATTAGCCGCGCAAACTTTCAGCAATTCTGTTGCCATTGCCAAACCATGAAATTGCCAGAGTTTTCAGGATCAGATGCCACAGTCGAATTTTAGTTCGATTTTTAAAGTTATCAAATCTACGTGCTACAATATTACTTAACCACCCGAAGCTCCGCCAATGTTAACCGCCAGTCAACTGGATGGTATTAGAGATCTTATAAATACTTTAAAACCCATGGAAGCTGTGACAAAAGAAATATGTGTAGAAAAATTTGTAACATCAAGCAAAATTATACCAATAGTATCCTGTCTTATAAAAACATATAGTGCTATAAAGACGGAAACGGATGTTGGCTCTGCAACCAAAAATTATTTATATTATAATTATTGAAAGATTTAAGTAAGAGATTCAGTACAGTGGAACAAGTACATGTTTTAGCTACCACGACACTACTGGATCCGAGGTTCAAGAAAATTCTTTTCTCTGACAAATTAGCATGCTCCAGAGTTATTAATAAAATTAATAATATGATTGTAACTTCAAAACAACAATTAGAGAACAATACAAATCATGAAAATCCAGAAAAAAATTTGGAAATCCAGATGAAGGAAGCAGAAGAATCTAACATTTGGGAATTTCACAACAAGTTGGTAAGAAATCAGCTGCAATCAGAAAGTCAAGGAGACGGTTTACAAGATGAATTAAAACATTATTTAACACAGCCTGTCGTCGACTTCGAAACGTCAGACCCTATCACATATTGGTATCAGCAAAGAAATTCCTTGTACGGCTCAATAACACCGATTGCCAACAAATACTTTTGCATAGTTGGAACATCTGTTCCATATGAAAGGCTTTTTTCTGTTGCAGGCAATGGTCTCCGTATATTCTAAAAAGGTAGAAATAATTCTGTTTTTTTTTCTGTGTTTCATGTTTAACCCGTTTTATTGTATTTTAAAGATTAACTAAAGATTTAAAAAAATCTTTAAGATTGATCAGTATTCTTCAATCTTTTTTTTGGTATTCTTTTCTTTATTCTAGGCATTACGGTTCAGTAGCTATATAGGTTTTTTGTTACGACGAACTTGCGAGTCGCGCGCGGTTCGGATGCCGTGCGCGGCTGGACGTTAGAGAGATAAACGGTCGCGCGGGCCGGACGTTTGAGTGGTTATATGATGCACCACTAGGTTTCTTTTTTAATTCACTCATTCTTTGAGAAATACTCTAAAAGGTAATTGATACACACAAATACCACAGCGAGAAAGTAAACAATAGGAGCGTCGAAGCGCGCGTAACTGACTGACGACGACGCGACGTGACGACAAAACTTAGTTGCCGCCCCCGCGCTAGCCGCGCCTCTACCCCGGCGGCAGGGATCTCCAGAATCTATTGCATGCAAAGTAACATCCGACGCTCGAGAACGACGCAACGACGCAACAAACGCGCAATATTGCATAATACGAGTATATCGATGCTTGTGTTGTGCAATATAATCTATTACAGATCAGCATTTAATTCTTAATCGTTGATATGTTATTGTCTTTATTTATTTAAAAATTCTGAGATCCCGCGCCCCTTGTAACTACGCGCCCCTAGGCACGTGCCTAGTTTGCCTTATGGATAATCCGCCTCTGACGCCAGCTCTGTGTTTCTACAATAAGGTAAGTAACATAACATAACCTTGCTACATTATTATCTCGATAATATTAGAATCTGCAAGACTATGCAATAAAGGCTATAATTTTCTTGCCTACCAGATATCGCTAATGTAACGTGAAGTCTATTTGTCTGGTGAGCAAACAACGTCCATTAAAACATCGGCGAGTGCACACCTCTGCGTATCCTTCAAAATATAAAAAGCCGTGGTGTTATATTAAATGAACATACATGTAGAAAAAAAGTTATCGGGACGCGGGACGACCAAAAACCGGTTCCACTATTTCCATTCGTAACTAGTAGGTCATTTACGTAAGTAATTAAACAAAGTAGGTAGATTTCTTTAATCAACTTTGGATTCTGCATCGCTTGCTACCTGTTCCATTCTTATTAATATTTGTTGATAATGAAATTAGTTAAATTCTACTTACCCCTACCATGATAAAATCTGGCTTTCGAGAATAAGCTCTAATCTAGCTTCTAGTATCTGCTTATACCTACTGTTCAGTATAGCCTAACCAAGTAAGAGTTTGCGAGATGCTCACGAATGGCATATTCGCCAAATGTGTAGACGTAGATGCATAATCAAGGATTTGTTATTTATTCTATGTGTAATTCTAAGAGGTGTCATTTAAAATAAATACAACACACGATTAATTAATAAATTTATATTTTGTATAAACACTTACACATATATTTTTTTACATATTTACATGTTTTAAACCATATTCCTTAACAGTTATTTACATTAAGCAGTCTTTTTGAGTGTCTAACTCTAAACATAATAGCCTGTGTTTACAAGTTTGTGTCACTAGCCACAATCGTATTAACACAGTCCAAAGGGAACCTATAATAAATGACTATTTCTTTTCACACAACAATTTTTACCCTTAAAATGGGCAATTCACACCAGGATGTAAAAACGTACAATTATCACCTTGTCGACACGACCCTTTTCGTTGGAAATATATGCAAACTGCTTTGCGGCTGCCACGTGCACCACCTCTACCTCCTCGTTGAGGACCCTCCCAGTTTCCAGGGTTTTTATTACCACGCCAATGGCCGCCAGCACCACGCCCTCGCATGGCTCCTCGGAAATTTGCCATACCAGGAAAGCCATCTGGTCCGGAGGGACCGGGAGGCCCTTGTGGACCCGACATATTGAAGTCCATCGGAAACATATTTTGCTGCATATTAAACCCTTCTGGTGGACCAGGAAACATTGGATTTGGTCCTCCAAACATTTCTGGACCCATCATCATATTTTCGGGAGGCATCATCATACCCGGAGGCATATTACCAGGTGGAATAGCGCCGGGAGGCATTGGACCCGGCATTCCATTAGCCATTATGTGGGGTGGGACTCCAGCTGGCCATTCAGTAGGAACTATGTTACCTCCTTGAAAGCCAGGCACACCCGGAAATTGTGGATTTGGAAAGCCATTGGGAAACTGATTCATGTTTGGTGGGAACATGTTAGGAACATTCATATTAGCTGATGCCGGGGGTGCATTACCTTTAGGTTCTGGCCAAGGCATATTTCTAAAGTCGCTTATATTATCTTGATTGCCTGTTACATCATCTAATGGTATAATTGTAGGTTCCGTGTAGGGATGTGTTTCCGGATCTGGTTCCAGTGCAGAATCAGGAATCATGGATTTAGAGAAATAAAGAGGCTGCAATGTACCCTTCTGACGCATTGCTTGAATTTCTTTTTCTTTACTGTTCTTGCCATGTTCTACTTGTACTTGTCCTTCGACCTCAATTGGTCGAGGAGGCCTCCAAGTAGTTTTTTCTTCCATGACGTCATCATTACTGAGATTTCTTCCTTTCTGGAAAGCGTCTCGTTCATGAATTCTTTCTAAATATTTCATGTCAGTAAACGTCTTCGTAACATTGACTCGTTCAGTTTCATCAAGCTCGAAGTATTGAATTTCTTCCAGTTCAGAATCTGGTTTCCATTTTATACTTTTTTTAGGACCCTTCCTTTTATGATAGCAAAGAACGCCTTTGAGTCCATTGATCGTTAAAGTATGAGGTTCTGATGTGTCCATTTCCTCTTCATTTTCCTTTTTCTCGACATTTTCATCCGCGTTTTCATTATCTGTTTTTTCAGTCTTTTCTTTATTTTCGTCTGTCTCGAGTGTATCTTGATAAAATCTTGGTGGCACAGACTTACTTTCACTACTCGGACTGCTCAAGCTAGTTGGTGTCTGCGGAGGCGAACCATCGGGTCCAGAATTACCATCTTTGGAGCCGCTTGTTCGTCGTTTTCTTTTCTTTGGATCTCTTTTATTTGTCGCTGAAGCATTCAATGCATCCATGAACATGTCACTCTCCAACAACATAACAGCTGAAACAAAAAAGAAACAAATTAGTTAAGGTAGTCCATAACATACAGAAAGTAGGTACACGTTAATATGAAAAAAGTAAATCTAAAATGTATAATAACGGGTTCTCGGCAGTATAATTAAGTTTGAATAGAAATTGCATGCATGATACGAATCAGTTTATAGAATAACAAAATGCAACGGTACACAAGTACCTACTACCAATTAAAAATCGATTAAATTGACCATAAGAAACGGACAGCGTGTTCTTTACAAGCTATACGTTATGTGGTTAGGTAGTGTTAAACTCGATACCTAATTACTTTTCAAATTTTCTCCATCCTCAACCAATTCCTAGTTTATTTTATTGCTGTTTAAACCGTGTTAATTCACAATCGAAAGTAACAACATGACTACAGAGGTCATAGGTACCTAGAACCTTCAACGTCATATTCATATTTCACTGCAACAAATGCAACAGATACATTGCAGATTCGAGTACTATAACTATTCATATGCGTCGTACGGTGCGTTTATTTTATTGAGGTCAATAGTAAATGTTACGCAACGCACACAAATGGTACGGCGGACGCAGTGGAAGTAATTGATGCCTTCGCTCCCCACATCATGTTGCCGTTGTATCAATCCGGCAGGGAATAAAGTAATAATTGAAGTGCGGCTTGTAGCTTCATCCTAACCGTCTATTAGAGATTAACAAACTTAAGCGAAGAAAGAATCGATGTCCTGCAATTAAATTATGATTTCGTCTAGATCTACAAGGAAAGATGTAATTTCATACTTTCGACTGTAATCTCATAATTTTCTAATTTTAATTGTTGAACTCAACCCATTAATAGTATGCCACATTACTAGTGTGCATCATGGCCAAAAATCACACCGCTATGTGGTTGTAAAAACGGCAAAAATCTACACAAAATACATCATAAAAAATAATTAACGCTCAACGAAATGAGCACGGGCTTCACTAGTTATTTATAATTGGCTACATCCGTTTTTAAACATACTACTGTTCGGTAGGCGCAGTGGTTGAGCGACAGGTTGTTGTATAACGTGTCGCGGGTTCGTTCCCGTACGGAACAAAATTATTTGTGATACCTATACAAATTGTTTCTCAGTCTGGATGTATGTAAATATTTGTAAACACATCCTCGAGATAGTACCTTATCGTGAGTTACTACGTGGGTAACCTCCTATGCCTTTTACTTTTAGCCTGGGTTTCTTCTATTTATTTTGGAAATATTAATCAACCACTCAGCTATTGATAAGCCTCTTTAATCTTAGTTGCAGGAATGCTGCATAAAGTTAATTATGCAGTCAACTAAGTTTGTAAGTTATAGAATTTATGCAGATATGTATCTTAGCGGCGTGCTATAGGCGAGGCTATGTCCAGCAGTGGACGGTAACAGGTTGATAATGGAGCTTAATGATTTTCATATACTAGGTACAGTAGGGTTCTACTGTCAGTACCTACCCAGGTGTTGTAAGTACTATCAATATCCCGACAGTTAGTATTTTCTACTTAGTTAGGTACTATTGCTACACTGTCATTATGATGTAAGAACCAACAACATATTATACCAACATTCATATATGTATCTATATAGGCACTTGCTACCTCTACTTAGACGGAGACTACGTTACGGTACTTACGTATCCGTAGCGTGCGCGATATAAAGCGACTTCTGTATCATTCAATCTGTGACCTTGTCTGATATAATTGAGTAAGTTTCCAACTATTATAAGTTCGGAACTTAGCATAAGTAAATACGAGTGAAAATAACGGTAAATAACAGGTTACTTCAAACTTGTTATTTACCAAGCAGTTTACTATATCTATTAGTAAACTTTACTTTCGTTATCATACATGTTTATTTAATAAATAATATAGCACGTTTTTTACTAAACGACACGAAAGCTCAGTTGGAAAGGGCGTGAGAAGTGCCGCGGGTTCGAGTCCCTGCGCGTGTCTTTGCTTTTTCAAAGCTTTTTCACATTCAGTAATTTTACTTTATTTTATATTAGTAAGGTACCTACTATCCTACGCGGACCGGTTAGGGAATTATAAGCAGTGCGAATAAGCTGCTCGACACATGCCACTGGAGTTATTTTACAATAACACAATCCTTGCCAGAATTCGACTGCCAAAGTGGAAAAGAATTTAAGCTAGGCCATGTTCGTGCTACAGCTTATTCGAGACCGCCTAAACAGCTTGGAAAAATTAGGTACACGAGTCGAAGTAGTTTTTATTTTAAATATTAAAGGTTACTGTACTTATTGTGAATGAAAATGACAAAAATAAAATTGCATGCGGCATAGATAAGTAAGTCTAAGCAACCAAGGTCGGGCGACTGACGCAGTGGCGCGGCGGTGATATTGGCAATCGAGCGCGCATGCGGACCGGGTTCGATTCGAGCAAGAATAATTATTTTATGATCAAAACAGACCGGTTGCAATGGTCGTAATCCAGTCTGGACAAAATAATTAACATTAATGTCATCAAAGATTAAAACTTTATGCTGTTGTTTTGCAAATGGCGTTAAATGCATAACTTTCTATTTACAATAATCTATGTAACTAAGTATGCACACTAGGTTTTACTAGTACAGTTTACCCGTATAACTATTTGTATGCCTGCGAGAGAACAGCGAGGCAAAATTACTGTTATAGGGAAAGAGCTGAATTAATTAAATAAAAAAATATATAACTTTCATCGACAAGCAACGCACAGCCTAAACCACAACGAAAACATAAAGTATATAATTTGCATAACAAGTATGAGTTACATAACGAAATCGTGAAAGTTAGACAAGTTACCTAGGTGCTTGCGAAAGATCTAAGCAATCATCATTCTAACGAAGTCGCGGAACAATAAATTATCTTATTGTTTGTATTCCAATTACCTACGTGAATAAATTGTAATAAAAAAGTGAGAACATGCAAGGAACAAATAAATATTTGCATCGCACGATTGGCACAGTGGCCGGGCAACTGACTGCCATGCAACGCGTCGCGGGTCCGATTCCCGCACCGAATATTTCTTTGTGTGATTCACAAATTGTTGTTCCGGGTCTGTGTACGTGGGATTTGTACAGGAATTTGTATGTTTGTAAACGTTCTCACGACACAGGATAAATCCTGGAGTGGAACATGTTTAAAACGTCTAATTAATATTTGATCTCAATGATAGATGGTCGGCATCTTATAAAATCAGCATGAAGTATCTGAACTTTATGAAAATAAATATTCATTGAGTTTTCACTACTGAATTCAACCAAGACATTGTATTTGTCTATGCAAGTACAGTATCATGGTAACGCATAAGTTGTTAATAGCGTGTAATTTATATTTCAGCCTAAAGAGCGGGTTTACTAGCGTGCAAACGCCGCCGGTAACTATGTGTATAGCGAACAGCTGGGATACGCAATTATGCTGTGCCACATGTGCGACTGTGTATTTTTGTTCATTATTATCTTTCAAAATGCTAT
Organism: Spodoptera frugiperda; assembly: GCF_023101765.2. NCBI lineage: Eukaryota > Metazoa > Arthropoda > Insecta > Lepidoptera > Noctuidae > Spodoptera > Spodoptera frugiperda. The sequence goes on from NC_064212.1 coordinate 6,183,181, forward strand.
AATAAATTAGGCTTAACAAATATGTAAGTTAATTTTTGGCTGTCTTGTTAGGTACCAATCTATTTTCACAATGTACGACTACTAAACTTAAGAAAAGCCAAGTATGCGTACATTATTATTGTTAGCAAACATCTCGTCTGTTATCTCCTGATGGGATAAGCAGAGGTTTCAATTTAAGTAGAACCATCCACTTACGAGATATTCTTACATTATTTGTTAGACCTTTTATCGGGTTATGTTAAGAATAATTTGTAAACCCTGTGGGTACTTACTAAAATTAATTTGTACATACTACATACATACATATTATACAGATAAATAGGAGGTAAAATATGTCAATAAACAAGCCCTGAAGGGAGTTGCGCATTCATATTATTGACAATAATGTTTTTATTGTAATAATTCTGTACTCGCATGCCAATATACTAATTGGCACTAACCCCATCTAAATTATTCAACGTTAGGTAATCAGACCAGATATATTTATATATATATACATCATCTTTAGTATATAGTAGATGTAACAATGACGTAGCATGCATTTTAGAGAACAGATTCAATCCGCATGTTATCGTAAGATATCGATGAATGAGTACAAAATTCTAATGGAATAGGTATCTAATGGGGTTAACGTAAGTAGATATTAAAAGAACGAAAAACTAATCCTTCTCGTTTTTTAAGTTTACTTTAGCTAGATACCTAGTAATATGAAATTGTTATAAAAATTACAACTTAAAATTGGTTCAGTTTTGTAAAAGCTTCGTTTAAAACCTTGATAAGAATGCATCAAATATCTAAGTAGTTATCTATCTCTGTAAGTAGGTAGGTATGAACATATTTTATCTAATTATTTTGCTATTTAATTCAGACTGATTGTAGTTATTTACCTATAGATTGGTGTTTACTAATGTTTTCTAACATAACACACACCTAATAAAATTAACGTATAGATACCTACCAAAATATAAATCGAAAAGAGAATATAGTTGGATGGTTTTACCTTAGGTAATATTTCTAATTCACGATTATAGGTACCAACTGACTAAAATTCTACTTTCTAACACAGTAGATGGTTACCTACTAAGAACGTCTAATTAGTTATCTACACTGCAAGATCGCGTTTTCTATGATATTGTACCTAGGTAGGTAAAGTCCTGTACCAATAAAAATAATATCGCGCTTTCCATGGCGAAGTCATAGGTACTATAATAATCGCAATAGCTAGGTACCTACCCCTGGTTTCGGTTGATACCTAAAGCTATATTTATTGATAGCTACGTAATTCGGAACTACACTAGCTAAGTATATAATTCGCTTTGAACTTCTACCTATCTTACGATTTGGAAGCCATTTTAGCAATTTTTTTAGTATTATCTTGTCTTAAAAGTTCCCTGCTATTTAGCAGTGTGTAACATGAAGGAGATGTACCCTATATCGTTTGTAAATTGTACTTTCTTACTTAGTGCGTCAGTACTTATTTGGAAGTAGGCAGGTACCTGCACGAGGTAATTATTATGTAATTGGAGAATTTATGCCAGGTAAGCAATATTTGGGAGTATAATTATTATACAGACACGTAAGGTACCTACCTACTTATTCAGTGCTATAATAATTATTAGGCTAGAGGTAGGTAGATAACTGCAGCCTTTATCGTACCTATACAATAATTATATTTTATTATGTTTCTTGTCTATTGATACCTTAGCAGTTCTCCCACCTAAAAGTTTGTTGAATTCTGCGGTATTGAGGATTTGACGAACAGCAAGCTCGCTGGCGCTGCAGACTGCTGTTTGAATCTTTCAGTAGATATTTTGCCGTTGTTGCGGATTGTTAACATAATGCTTAGTTAAGAAAAGGTACAAGGAAACACAAATAGTACCTAACCAAAGACAATATTGCCACCTCTACGACTTGTACCGTGATTCAATTAGTAATAAAATCTACTGATTGTAAGAAATGGGAATAAAAAACAATATGTAATGTAATGACGTTGTACAGTCGAGGCCTCTATTGACTTCAACTGGCAACATCTTAAAACCATTGTCAAACAAGTAGGTCTTGTTTGCTGTTGGAAACACTATCTATTTTTTCATTAGGGTTATGATACATTGCTCTAAGAGCTTTTGTACTCGGACGATAACTTGTCGATAAGTAAATATAAATTTTGGATGCAGTATAAGCTAACTGGTCTGTTTAACTAACGTAACTTTTTCTAAACCCATTTATATCGTATTTGTTACTGTTAATAAAATGTACAGCTGAATGCTCAGCTTTTGTATAATTAATTTGATTGTAGTCGTTCTATAGTATTACTGGTGATTTGTATCTCGCATGTAGAAACATTACGTCTTTTTCCGATAATCGCTGAAGAATCTTGGAGCACCAGTTGTTCATCAGCTCTGCGTCGAGTCCAATGTAGTATCCAATATACGTGCGCTGGTACTTTCACCTCACGATTAACTAAACAGATTTAGGTTATTAAACTTGAACTAAGCAGTAAACGGAAAGAGTCGATATTGATTTCAATATTTATTTGAAAAAAATACTTTACAGGTGGTAAAAACACTTTAGAACCCGTTAAGTTATACATTTTAGACTTACCACTGAAGATTATGCGACCTAAATATTTCAAAACACTTGGTGACACTATTGGAAGGGCTTGGGCTTGCCACCACCAATGTAAATCTGGAAGAAAACAAATCATTAAAAATATATGAAATATAACGAAAATAGTAAGATACTTACGTTTAGGTTTAGGAGGAATTAGTTTGATAGAGCCTGGTTTTTCAATAGGCTCTATGGTTTTTGATTTTTTTTCTGGTGGTGACTCATTGTGAACTGGAGATGGTCTCTTTGGTATTGATACAGTAGGCGGCAAAACTGGAGTAGATTTCTTTGTTAATACTGCTGCGCGGGATGGCGGCGGCTTGACTTCCTCTTCTAATCCATGTTTCCTAAACTTAGAGTTGAATGTTTTCACAGTTTTCGGCTTAGGTTCATCTGGTTTCCTTACTTCTATTGAAATGGAAGGCTTTTCTTTTTTAGCGTCACTTAATTTAGGTATTTTACCTAGTTTGTGAACAGAAGGCGTTTTATCATCTTGTTTATCAGATGACTTGCTAAGCGAATTGTCCTTATTTTTCTCATTTTTATCATCTTTTCCTTTATCTTTACTCTTGTCAGTCGACGATCGAGAACTACGTTCATCTTTAGATTTACTACTGGAAGACGATGATTTATCGCTAGATTTTCTGCTGCTCTCACTTTTCGATCTAGAGCTATTATGAGAGGAATGTCTATCTTTATCCCTTGATCTATCTTTATTACTGCTACTACTACTACTACTATGTCGGCTAGAACTAGATTTATGGCTTTTATGTTTATCACTCGAATGTGACCTACTCGAATGTTTAGAAGAGCTGCTCGATTTAGAAACACTACTACTACTACTTTTATCATCAGATCTATCCTTATTTCGTTTTTTATCTTTGGACTTTTCAGAATCCGACGTTACGTCTGAAGTTTTACTTTCAGTGTCGTCATCAACTTGTGATATGACTTGCTTTCCATCTTTTAAACTAATCTTTAACACAGGTAATGCCTCAGGCTCTTCGTCTACTTCATTTTTAACTACATGGTTTAGATTTTTATCAGTATCAACATCATTATAATTTTTTTCTGATTGAATTTCTTCTTTTATGGCTTTAATGTCATTATTAGTGTCATTGTTTTTGTATTCTAAATTTCCTTCTGAATTAGTCAAGCCCTTGACGTCATTTTGCGCTTCTGATATTATTTTAGGAATCTCCGAAAGTTTAACTGGAACAACTTGTTCGCCCTTTACGGTTTTTAGCCATTGTTCTACCAATTTTGATGCCAAGGCTCTGATAGCTGTAATAAAATAAAATGTTGCTGATTTAATGTGGCACCGACTTTTTTAATGATACAACAATAAAAACAATATCCCTGTCAGGTTTTATTGTTCTAAGTGATAAAATGTGAAATTACGATTTTAAGGTTAGAAAGTTATATTATGCTTAAATAAATAAATAAATGAGTTTCTTACCAAAATGATTGTCGTCCTTAGATAGCTCCTTTACAAGTTTCGGGCAGTTATTGGTCTTCAAGCGATCGATATCAACAGGGCATAGCAATAACAACTCCAATAACTCTTTTACAAGAGGCCAATTTTTTGCGACTATACTTTCTGTAAGCCACATGTGTACCAGAACCCAGCCCCCGGATCCCATAAATAAACCGAGTAATTCAGTTTCTGTACACTTCAATATTTGTATATAAATACATTTAGATACCAATTTCTTCGAAAATTTTGTCATAAGGCTGAAAGGAAAAATGTTCATATTATTTATCAGCGCCAAACGTTGTCAACATGTCTATAAACGTGATTGCATGTTATTACGACAAAATATACATAATTATGTAATAATTCATAATTAGAATAAATTTCATAGACACAAGATTTTTAAACTGAAGTAAAACTGAGTAAAATAGAAACACTTACCTAGCGAGCCTCTGGACTTCATCCCTGGATTTGATCCCACCGTTAGGCGACAGGAGTACACCCAGACAATTTAATAATTGAACAGGATCAATACGTGGCTGTAACAAAGAAAATATAAATTAGTACCTCTACCTCAGGATTTATACAAGAAGGCATGTGTATCAGCACAAACATTATATAGATATAAGTAATTATAACAACCGACGCCAAATGAAAGAATTTTGAGGATTTACGCGGTACAAAGGTCAAAATATAAATAAATATTGATATGCTCACTAGAAATATTCAAGATTAAGTCAATCGCTAATTGATATACTTCTCAGAAAAAAAAAAACAATATCTTCGACAGTGGAATATACCTACATGATAGAAACAATGAACACGCGTTTCAATAGAATTTAGTTTAACATACCGTAAGAATAATTTTTATGACAATCGCCATTATATGACAAAGCCAGTGAACGTATGAATAAGCGTTACAAAAGATTCCCTTCTAGCGATTGCCTTGAACTTAAATATTTATGATGTCACAAAGCCACAATGCGGTATGCGCAATTTCAACGTATTTATTTACGGTTTAACGAAATACTGTACACTACTAGTCTTAGTTTCAAAACTTGCGCCATTTAAAATATAATTATTATAATTTCGATTATCAAAGTTCATTAGCAAGTCTAGTACTGGTTAATTCTAAAAAATATTTGACTCTTGCTTTTGCCCTCACCAAAGAAATAAATATTGAGTCACTTTTATTTTCAACTGTACATTCATAACGACGTTTTGTTCAACGCAAAAATCGAACCTGCGCCCCCCTCGGTAGTCGCGATTATGATCATTCAACCTATGAGAAAACCAGCAAATGACCACTTGAACAATGCAATTGATTTTTGCTTTTTTACTTATCAAAGCGCACCTTTTGGTTGCACATTTGGGTTTCTCCATTTCGAAATTTCAGTAATAGAACGTGATTCAGAATGAGGATCGATCTGGTATTTGGTACAGGCACTGTCACTAATTAGTAGTATAACCACCTCGTTAGGAAATGACCAGTAATGAGGTAAGGCTAATACGATGATAAATATCTAATATTATTAGTTGAATGGCCGCATACACTACCGAGTAAAAGGTCACAATGTTCGATTTCCAGGTCAGACCAAAGTATATTTTGAGAATTTCGTTTGAAATTGTGTCAAGTATGTGAGAATAGGCGCATTTCCATGACGTGACGCTCGTAAATAATGCAAATTAGGTTTAACGCAAACATGTGTCGTCTACGCTTTGAGGGATAAAAGGCGTGACGTGATGTTATCATTAGGAAAAAAAAAAAAAACAAAAAGAAATCCGTAGCAAACACGTGTTTGTTCTCCAGGTTGACAAAAAAACAACCTTATTTCCAAATGGTTAAGTTTACAATTGCTAGGCAATCAACAGACATGAATCTGAATTTTTACTGTAGATAACCGAGACACGCCTTGAATATTTCATTTCACAATAACTATAATTTATGAGAATGTAAGTATCTGGTCTTTTTTATATTTATCCCCAGAAACAGTAGCAAGTAAACATTAGTAATTTAACTAGGTGCGCAAGCATTATTTCTTAAGACATACGAATGTATTCTATTCGAAGTTTTATGAAATAACTAACGACGCAATAAGCAATCGTCACATACTACGCAATAGGTAGGAAGGTATCTAATTATCTGAATATAACTATTTAAGTACAAGACAACGCTTGGGTGATTAGGAAAAAAAGTAGGGACGATAATAGGTATGCATTCATTATTCATGTAAAGGAATGTGGCAGATACAAAATAGTATAATGACGTGAATATAATTCGGAGAATTATATACCATTATACCTAATTTCGGATTGCTTTACATTCCTAGTATGACTCATTCGTGTGAAAAATTTCACTTTCTAGTTTTCGTTTTCTAGCACGATGCTTAGAAACTTAGAAACCACAAAGTACCACGATAATGTCTATTTATAGCGCATGAACAAAGAACAAAATGGTCGACAGTCGACTTGTAACGCTTACGTCATTCGTAGCCTCATAGGTATATCAAGATACTTTTTGGAATAGACCAAGTAGTCCTTACTAATTTATAATATAGTCTTGCCATTTCTTGGGATTGGGAAATAATAACATAAATATAAAAATTATAGAAGGATAAAGAAATTAGGTTTCCTGTTACTATGCCTTATTCGTCGAATTGAAAATGCATCAACACTATAGTAGGTAGGTAGTATATCAGGACAAAACTTACCATTATTATACTTTATATTACTTCGAAAAATAACACGACAGCCGATTGCACAATGGTGTAGGAATGCCACGCCTTAGGCTCCACATACAACATGGCGTCTTATCATTGTAACAATCTAACAATTTTCTTGCACGTAGGAACACTTATTTACTAGTTATTGTTCGTTTATATAAAATTACACTATTTATCAAACATATATCATATAATAGTCTGTATAATCACGAGTGTGATCAATAATTATCGATTAATATTATTGTGTATTTGATACTTATATCATTTAGAATCCTACATTATTTTATTTTAATGTAATATTTCAATACCATCCTCTTTTTGGAAAAGGATTTATTTAATTTGAATGAATATTATTATAACACTTTCTAGTGAGTTGGCAGAAATTCCAAGCTAAGGCCAGCAAGACGTTCGATCGATCCGAGAGAAACGGCTGGGTCTGGATGTATGTAAATATTTGTAAACACATCCTCGAGATAGTACCATATCGTGAGTTACTACGTGGGAATCCTCCTATGCCTTTTACTTTTAGCCTGGGTTTCTTGTATTTATTTTGGAAATATTAATCATCCACTAAGCTATTGATAAGCCTCTTTAATCTTAGTTGCAGGAATGCTGCATAAAGTTAATTATGCAGTCAACTAAGTTTGTAACTTATAGAATTTATGCAGATATGTATCTAAAGCCGGGTCCAGACGAGTGTAACGTGTAATGTAATCCACCGTGTAATGTAACACGAATTCTTCAGCGCGAGTGTTACATGTAATGCTCGTACTGCCGTCCACACGTAGAATTCGTGTTACATTACACGGTGGATTACATTACGTTACACTCGTCTGGACCAATGCGGCATGCTGTAGGCGAGGCCATGTCCAGCAGTGGACGGTAACAGGTTGATCATGAAACTTGATGATTTTCATATACTAGGTACAGTAGGGTTCTACTGTCAGTACCCAGGTGTTGTAAGTACTATCAATATCCCGACAGTTAGTATTTTCTACTTAGTTAGGTACTATTGCTACACTGTCATTATGATGTAAGAACCAACAACATATACCAACATTCATATATCTATATAGGCACTTGCTACCTCTACTTAGACGGAGACTACGTTACGGTACTTACGTATCCGTAGCGTGCGCGATATAAAGCGACTTCTGTATCATTCAATCTGTGACCTTGTCTGATATAATTGAGTAAGTTTCCAACTATTATAAGTTCGGAACTTAGCATAAGTAAATACGAGTGAAAATAACGGTAAATAACAGGTTACTTCAAACTTGTTCTTTACCGTGCAGTTTACTATATCTATTAGTAAACTTTACTTTCATTATCATACATGTTTATTTAATCAATAATATAGCAGGTTTTTTACTAAACGACACGAAAGCCAGTTGGAAAGGGCGTGAGAAGTGCCGCGGGTTCGAGTTCCTGCGCGTGTCATTGTTTTTTCGAAGCTTTTTCACATTCAGTAATTTTACTTTATTTTATATTAGTAAGGTACCTACTATCCTACGCAGACCGGTTAGGGAATTATAAGCAGTGCGAATAAGCTGCTCGACACATGCCACTGGAGTTATTTTACAATAACACAATCCTTGCCAGAATTCGACTGCCAAAGTGGAAAAGAATTTAAGCTAGGCCATGTTCGTGCTACAGCTTATTCGAGACCGCCTAAACAGCTTGGAAAAATTAGGTACACGAGTCGAAGTAGTTTTTATTTTAAATATTAAAGGTTATTGTACTTATTGTGAATGAAAATGAAAATTGCATGCGGCATAGATAAGTAAGTCTAAGCAACCAAGGTCGGGCGACAGACGCAGTGGCGCGGCGGTGATATTGGCAATCGAGCGCGCATGCGGACCGGGTTCGATTCGAGCAAGAATAATTATTTTATGATCAAAAAGACCGGTTGCAATGGTTGTAATCTAGTCTGGACAAAATAATTAACATTAATGTCATCAAAGATTAAAACTTTTTGCTGTTGTTTTGCAAATGGCGTTAAATGCATAACTTTCTATTTACAATAATCTATGTAACTAAGTATGCACACTAGGTTTTACTAGTACAGTTTACCCGTATAACTATTTGTATGCCTGCGAGAGAACAGCGAGGCACAATTACTGTTATAGGGAGAGAGTTGAATTAATTAAATAAAAAAATATATAAGTTTCATCGACAAGCAACGCACAGCCTAAACCACAACGAAAACATAAAGTATATAATTTGCATAACAAGTATGAGTTACATAACGAAATCGTGAAAGTAAGACAAGTTACCTAGGTGCTTGCGAAAGATCTAAGCAATCATCATTCTAACGAAGTCGCGGAACAATAAATTATCTTATTGTTTGTATTCCAATTACCTACGTGAATAAATTGTAATAAAAAAGTGAGAACATGCAAGGAACAAATAAATATTTGCATCGCACGATTGGCACAGTGGCCGGGCAACTGACTGCCATGCAACGCGTCGCGGGTCCGATTCCCGCACCAAATATTTCTTTGTGTGATTCACAAATTGTTGTTCCGGGTCTGTGTACGTGGGATTTGTACAGGAATTTGTATGTTTGTAAACGTTCTCACGACACAGGATAAATCCTGGAGTGGAACATGTTTAAAACGTCTAATTAATATTTGATCTCAATGATAGATGGTCGGCATCTTATAAAATCAGCATGAAGTATCTGAACTTTATGAAAATAAATATTCATTGAGTTTTCACTACTGAATTCAACCAAGACATTGTATTTGTCTATGCAAGTACAGTATCATGGTAACGCATAAGTTGTTAATAGCGTGTAATTTATATTTCAGCCTAAAGAGCGGGTTTACTAGCGTGCAAACGCCGCCGGTGACTATGTGTATAGCGAACAGCTGGGATACGCAATTTTGCTGTGCCACATGTGCGACTGTGTATTTTTGTTCATTATTATCTTTCAAAATGCTATAATAAATTAGGCTTAACAAATATGTAAGTTAATTTTTGGCTGTCTCGTTAGGTACCAATCTATTTTCACAATGTACGACTACTAAACTTAAGAAAAGCCAAGTATGCGTACATTATTATTGTTAGCAAACATCTCGTCTGTTATCTCCTGATGGGATAAGCAGAGGTTTCAATTTAAGTAGAACCATCCACTTACGAGATATTCTTACATTATTTGTTAGACCTTTTATCGGGTTATGTTAAGAATAATTTGTAAACCCTGTGGGTACTTACTAAAATTAATTTGTACATACTACATACATACATATTATACAGATAAATAGGAGGTAAAATATGTCAATAAACAAGCCCTGAAGGGAGTTGCGCATTCATATTATTGACAATAATGTTTTTATTGTAATAATTCTATACTCGCATGCCAATATACTAATTGGCACTAACCCCAACTAAATTATTCAACGTTAGGTAATCAGACCAGATATATTTATATATATATATATACATAATCTTTAGTATATAGTAGATGTAACAATGACGTAGCATGCATTTTAGAGAACAGCTTCAATCCGCATGTTATCGTAAGATATCGATGAATGAGTACAAAATTCTAATGGAATAGATATCTAATGGGGTTAAAGTAAGTAGATATTAAAAGAACGAAAAACTAATCCTTCTCGTTTTTTAAGTTTACTTTAGCTAGATACCTAGTAATATGAAATAGTTATAAAAATTACAACTTAAAATTGGTTCAGTTTTGTAAAGGCTTCGTTTAAAACCTTGATAATAATGCATCAAATATCTAAGTAGTTATCTATCTCTGTAAGTAGGTAGGTATGAACATATTTTATCTAATTATTTTGCTATTTAATTCAGACTGATTGTAGTTATTTACCTATAGATTGGTGTTTACTAATGTTTTCTAACATAACACACACCTAATAAAATTAACGTATAGATACCTACCAAAATATAAATCGAAAAGAGAATATAGTTGGATGGTTTTACCTTAGGTAATATTTCTAATTCACGATTATAGGTACCAACTGACTAAAATTCTACTTTCTAACACAGTAGATGGTTACCTACTAAGAACGTCTAATTAGTTATCTACACTGCAAGATCGCGTTTTCTATGATATTGTACCTAGGTAGGTAAAGTCCTGTACCAATAAAAATAATATCGCGCTTTCCATGGCGAAGTCATAGGTACTATAATAATCGCAATAGCTAGGTACCTACCCCTGGTTTCGGTTGATACCTAAAGCTATATTTATTGATAGCTACGTAATTCGGAACTACACTAGCTAAGTATATAATTCGCTTTGAACTTCTACCTATCTTACGATTTGGAAGCCATTTTAGCAATTTTTTTAGTATTATCTTGTCTTAAAAGTTCCCTGCTATTTAGCAGTGTGTAACATGAAGGAGATGTACCCTATATCGTTTGTAAATTGTACTTTCTTACTTAGTGCGTCAGTACTTATTTGGAAGTAGGCAGGTACCTGCACGAGGTAATTATTATGTAATTGGAGAATTTATGCCAGGTAAGCAATATTTGGGAGTATAATTATTATACAGACACGTAAGGTACCTACCTACTTATTCAGTGCTATAATAATTATTAGGCTAGAGGTAGGTAGATAACTGCAGCCTTTATCGTACCTATACAATAATTATATTTTATTATGTTTCTTGTCTATTGATACCTTAGCAGTTCTCCCACCTAAAAGTTTGTTGAATTCTGCGGTATTGAGGATTTGACGAACAGCAAGCTCGCTGGCGCTGCAGACTGCTGTTTGAATCTTTCAGTAGATATTTTGCCGTTGTTGCGGATTGTTAACATAATGCTTAGTTAAGAAAAGGTACAAGGAAACACAAATAGTACCTAACCAAAGACAATATTGCCACCTCTACGACTTGTACCGTGATTCAATTAGTAATAAAATCTACTGATTGTAAGAAATGGGAATAAAAAACAATATGTAATGTAATGACGTTGTACAGTCGAGGCCTCTATTGACTTCAACTAGCAACATCTTAAAACCATTGTCAAACAAGTAGGTCTTGTTTGCTGTTGGAAACACTATCTATTTTCTCATTAGGGTTATGATACATTGCTCTAAGAGCTTTTGTACTCGGACGATAACTTGTCGATAAGTAAATATAAATTTTGGATGCAGTATAAGCTAACTGGTCTGTTTAACTAACGTAACTTTTTCTAAACCCATTTATATCGTATTTGTTACTGTTAATAAAATGTACAGCTGAATGCTCAGCTTTTGTATAATTAATTTGATTGTAGTCGTTCTATAGTATTACTGGTGATTTGTATCTCGCATGTAGAAACATTACGTCTTTTTCCGATAATCGCTGAAGAATCTTGGAGCACCAGTTGTTCATCAGCTCTGCGTCGAGTCCAATGTAGTATCCAATATACGTGCGCTGGTACTTTCACCTCACGATTAACTAAACAGATTTAGGTTATTAAACTTGAACTAAGCAGTAAACGGAAAGAGTCGATATTGATTTCAATATTTATTTGAAAAAAATACTTTACAGGTGGTAAAAACACTTTAGAACCCGTTAAGTTATACATTTTAGACTTACCACTGAAGATTATGCGACCTAAATATTTCAAAACACTTGGTGACACTATTGGAAGGGCTTGGGCTTGCCACCACCAATGTAAATCTGGAAGAAAACAAATCATTAAAAATATATGAAATATAACGAAAATAGTAAGATACTTACGTTTAGGTTTAGGAGGAATTAGTTTGATAGAGCCTGGTTTTTCAATAGGCTCTATGGTTTTTGATTTTTTTTCTGGTGGTGACTCATTGTGAACTGGAGATGGTCTCTTTGGTATTGATACAGTAGGCGGCAAAACTGGAGTAGATTTCTTTGTTAATACTGCTGCGCGGGATGGCGGCGGCTTGACTTCCTCTTCTAATCCATGTTTCCTAAACTTAGAGTTGAATGTTTTCACAGTTTTCGGCTTAGGTTCATCTGGTTTCCTTACTTCTATTGAAATGGAAGGCTTTTCTTTTTTAGCGTCACTTAATTTAGGTATTTTACCTAGTTTGTGAACAGAAGGCGTTTTATCATCTTGTTTATCAGATGACTTGCTAAGCGAATTGTCCTTATTTTTCTCATTTTTATCATCTTTTCCTTTATCTTTACTCTTGTCAGTCGACGATCGAGAACTACGTTCATCTTTAGATTTACTACTGGAAGACGATGATTTATCGCTAGATTTTCTGCTGCTCTCACTTTTCGATCTAGAGCTATTATGAGAGGAATGTCTATCTTTATCCCTTGATCTATCTTTATTACTGCTACTACTACTACTACTACTATGTCGGCTAGAACTAGATTTATGGCTTTTATGTTTATCACTCGAATGTGACCTACTCGAATGTTTAGAAGAGCTGCTCGATTTAGAAACACTACTACTACTACTTTTATCATCAGATCTATCCTTATTTCGTTTTTTATCTTTGGACTTTTCAGAATCCGACGTTACGTCTGAAGTTTTACTTTCAGTGTCGTCATCAACTTGTGATATGACTTGCTTTCCATCTTTTAAACTAATCTTTAACACAGGTAATGCCTCAGGCTCTTCGTCTACTTCATTTTTAACTACATGGTTTAGATTTTTATCAGTATCAACATCATTATAATTTTTTTCTGATTGAATTTCTTCTTTTATGGCTTTAATGTCATTATTAGTGTCATTGTTTTTGTATTCTAAATTTCCTTCTGAATTAGTCAAGCCCTTGACGTCATTTTGCGCTTCTGATATTATTTTAGGAATCTCCGAAAGTTTAACTGGAACAACTTGTTCGCCCTTTACGGTTTTTAGCCATTGTTCTACCAATTTTGATGCCAAGGCTCTGATAGCTGTAATAAAATAAAATGTTGCTGATTTAATGTGGCACCGACTTTTTTAATGATACAACAATAAAAACAATATCCCTGTCAGGTTTTATTGTTCTAAGTGATAAAATGTGAAATTACGATTTTAAGGTTAGAAAGTTATATTATGCTTAAATAAATAAATAAATGAGTTTCTTACCAAAATGATTGTCGTCCTTAGATAGCTCCTTTACAAGTTTCGGGCAGTTATTGGTCTTCAAGCGATCGATATCAACAGGGCATAGCAATAACAACTCCAATAACTCTTTTACAAGAGGCCAATTTTTTGCGACTATACTTTCTGTAAGCCACATGTGTACCAGAACCCAGCCCCCGGATCCCATAAATAAACCGAGTAATTCAGTTTCTGTACACTTCAATATTTGTATATAAATACATTTAGATACCAATTTCTTCGAAAATTTTGTCATAAGGCTGAAAGGAAAAATGTTCATATTATTTATCAGCGCCAAACGTTGTCAACATGTCTATAAACGTGATTGCATGTTATTACGACAAAATATACATAATTATGTAATAATTCATAATTAGAATAAATTTCATAGACACAAGATTTTTAAACTGAAGTAAAACTGAGTAAAATAGAAACACTTACCTAGCGAGCCTCTGGACTTCATCCCTGGATTTGATCCCACCGTTAGGCGACAGGAGTACACCCAGACAATTTAATAATTGAACAGGATCAATACGTGGCTGTAACAAAGAAAATATAAATTAGTACCTCTACCTCAGGATTTATACAAGAAGGCATGTGTATCAGCACAAACATTATATAGATATAAGTAATTATAACAACCGACGCCAAATGAAAGAATTTTGAGGATTTACGCGGTACAAAGGTCAAAATATAAATAAATATTGATATGCTCACTAGAAATATTCAAGATTAAGTCAATCGCTAATTGATATACTTCTCAGAAAAAAAAAAACAATATCTTCGACAGTGGAATATACCTACATGATAGAAACAATGAACACGCGTTTCAATAGAATTTAGTTTAACATACCGTAAGAATAATTTTTATGACAATCGCCATTATATGACAAAGCCAGTGAACGTATGAATAAGCGTTACAAAAGATTCCCTTCTAGCGATTGCCTTGAACTTAAATATTTATAATGTCACAAAGCCACAATGCGGTATGCGCAATTTCAACGTATTTATTTACGGTTTAACGAAATACTGTACACTACTAGTCTTAGTTTCAAAACTTGCGCCATTTAAAATATAATTATTATAATTTCGATTATCAAAGTTCATTAGCAAGTCTAGTACTGGTTAATTCTAAAAAATATTTGACTCTTGCTTTTGCCCTCACCAAAGAAATAAACATTGAGTCACTTTTATTTTCAACTGTACATTCATAACGACGTTTTGTTCAACGCAAAAATCGAACCTGCGCCCCCTCGGTAGTCGCGATTATGATCATTCAACCTATGAGAAAACCAGCAAATGACCACTTGAACAATGCAATTGATTTTTGCTTTTTTACTTATCAAAGCGCACCTTTTGGTTGCACATTTGGGTTTCTCCATTTCGAAATTTCAGTAATAGAACGTGATTCAGAATGAGGATCGATCTGGTATTTGGTACAGGCACTGTCACTAATTAGTAGTATAACCACCTCGTTAGGAAATGACCAGTAATGAGGTAAGGCTAATACGATGATAAATATCTAATATTATTAGTTGAATGGCCGCATACACTACCGAGTAAAAGGTCACAATGTTCGATTTCCAGGTCAGACCAAAGTATATTTTGAGAATTTCGTTTGAAATTGTGTCAAGTATGTGAGAATAGGCGCATTTCCATAACGTGACGCTCGTATATAATGCAAATTAGGTTTAACGCAAACATGTGTCGTCTACGCTTTGAGGGATAAAAGGAGTGACGTGATGTTATCATTAGAAAAAAAAAAAAACAAAAAGAAATCCGTAGCAAACACGTGTTTGTTCTCCAGGTTGACAAAAAAACAACCTTATTTCCAAATGGTTAAGTTTACAATTGCTAGGCAATCAAGAGACATGAATCTGAATTTTTACTGTAGATAACCGAGACACGCCTTGAATATTTCATTTCACAATAACTATAATTTATGAGAATGTAAGTATCTGGTCTTTTTTATATTTATCCCCAGAAACAGTAGCAAGTAAACATTAGTAATTTAACTAGGTGCGCAAGCATTATTTCTTAAGACATACGAATGTATTCTATTCGAAGTTTTATGAAATAACTAACGACGCAATAAGCAATCGTCACATACTACGCAATAGGTAGGAAGGTATCTAATTATCTGAATATAACTATTTAAGTACAAGACAACGCTTGGGTGATTAGGAAAAAAAGTAGGGACGATAATAGGTATGCATTCATTATTCATGTAAAGGAATGTGGCAGATACAAAATAGTATAATGACGTGAATATAATTCGGAGAATTATATACCATTATACCTAATTTCGGATTGCTTTACATTCCTAGTATGACTCATTCGTGTGAAAAATTTCACTTTCTAGTTTTCGTTTTCTAGCACGATGCTTAGAAACTTAGAAACCACAAAGTACCACGATAATGTCTATTTATAGCGCATGAACAAAGAACAAAATGGTCGACAGTCGACTTGTAACGCTTACGTCATTCGTAGCCTCATAGGTATTTCAAGATACTTTTTGGAATAGACCAAGTAGTCCTTACTAATTTATAATATAGTCTTGCCATTTCTTGGGATTGGGAAATAATAACATAAATATAAAAATTATAGAAGGATAAAGAAATTAGGTTTCCTGTTACTATGCCTTATTCGTCGAATTGAAAATGCATCAACACTATAGTAGGTAGGTAGTATATCAGGACAAAACTTACCATTATTATACTTTATATTACTTCGAAAAATAACACGACAGCCGATTGCACAATGGTGTAGGAATGCCACGCCTTAGGCTCCACATACAACATGGCGTCTTATCATTGTAACAATCTAACAATTTTCTTGCACGTAGGAACACTTATTTACTAGTTATTGTTCGTTTATATAAAATTACACTATTTATCAAACATATATCATATAATAGTCTGTATAATCACGAGTGTGATCAATAATTATCGATTAATATTATTGTGTATTTGATACTTATATCATTTAGAATCCTACATTATTTTATTTTAATGTAATATTTCAATACCATCCTCTTTTTGGAAAAGGATTTATTTAATTTGAATGAATATTATTATAACACTTTCTAGTGAGTTGGCAGAAATTCCAAGCTAAGGCCAGCAAGACGTTCGATCGATCCGAGAGAAACGGCTGGCAAGCGGAGGGATTGCTCGAAGAATGAACTGGAATGAGCAAAACCACGAACAAAATGGCCCGATGGAAACGGAAAAGAAAGAAGGAGAAACTACATTGAACGAATGAAATACACGGAAACGGAAATCATTCAATTTTGTTTGACTATGGTATGTCTTTGGATTAGGATTATAGAATTATGTAATATTCCTTGCTTATTTGGAAGAACATGAAATGATATTTAACGTATAAAGTTATGAGGGCACATGGTCATAATTCGGAATCTTAAATAGCATAAATATTATGTTCAAAAGTCGGTAAAATTTAAGTCACAGATAAATATTGATTTTTGTTCTCAAAGAATCTATGCCTCAATTTAAGTCATTAAAATATATTCTCCTATAAGCTTTAACTATTTATGAAGTCTATTTCGATCGGAAGTACATGCAAAAATAGGGATGTCCCTATACTGTATACTTTTTACTAACATTTTTATCACCATAGGTGGCGCGTCGTCGATATGGGTCATTGAATGCTGTCAATGCGGATTAAAACTGCTCATTGCTCCCAGTAACTATCGCAATTATCGATTGAGCTTGCTGAATTGGATGTAGGTACTAGTTGTAAAGGCCAGTGAGGCTTGTGGTTTTTAACCGTTCTTTAAAATAAATTGTAGAGCAGACCTATTTGAATAATAAAATATTCTAAAAATTGTAAACAAACAGTATGAAGAGTATCAAGAAAGCTCGATGGATCATCACCAATAAGTATTTAAAGCTTTCAATACAATTTGTGATCTATCATTATGCAATAGAATGCACTCAACCTAATATAATTTACTATATTTCCAGCCCTCTTCTTCTCTTTTTTGGTTTATCATTAAATTTTTAATTTTTAATCTCTTAGTAAAAAAACATGTTGTTAATAACAATAGGAGGGATCAGCTTAAATACAAGATTTGATTGTAGCCATCCTGTCGCTAATGACATCGATGGTTGAGCTTTGCGTGTGGACATTTACCTCAGTGTATTTTCCTTAAGTATGAAAAGGGCGTGTATGGCGAGCATATTATCGACATAACTATAATAACAGTACGACGCGAACTTGCCAATTATTTTTTTGCATTTTTTAATTTTGAACTCGACGCCTATGAAAAGGATTGGCCACAGAAAGCTCTGCATAGAGACGAGTGGAAGGAAGGTAGGGAGGCCTTTGCCCTGCAGTGGGACGATCACGGCTGAAAATAAATAAATAAATAATTTTTTAATTTTGATGTCATAGACTCATAGACCAAGTGAATGAATAGAATAGCGTTTATTTTGTTTTTATACGTCACAAGCACAGACTGAAGTACTGAGTACTGACCCTATTTAGCTGTCACATGTCACATCAACGTCAACGTCATGGTCACGTCACGTCATTAATATTGATCATTTAATTTTAGACGTCGTTGTCGAAGATTAATTAATAAAATATCAATTATTAAAATAGTATAATTCAATTTGTTTGTATTGGATTATAATCTGTTTAACTCTGACATCTAGTGTACAGGGACTGTCTGACAGGAATAAAAAAAAAACGATTCAAAATGTGGAGCGATTCTTTGCTGATCGTATTTATTTCTATATGTACTGCATTTTTAGGTGAAGGTGAGTTATCATTTAGAATAATAAATAATGACAATTATTATCAACTCCAATTACTCACATGATTAACAAATAAAATGTCATTTTTCAGGTCTAACATGGATCCTTGTTTATCGAACAGAAAAATACCAAAAACTTAAGGTTGAGGTTGAACGTCAAAGCAAAAAATGTAAGTTATAAGTACCTAGTTTTGTTAGAATGTATGACTAAATGCAATACCTTATTTTTTATTAACCTATTTACATCTATATTTAAGCTGCATTGATATGACAAACTATACTAATACTAATTAGTAAATAAACTAATAATATTTAACTTAAATAATAATATGAACTATGAATAAAATATAAATGTTAAAAAAATCCTTTTATCTCCAATACTTGATGTTGGTTTTGCAACCTATTAGAAAAAGGTTATTTAAATAAATACCAAATTTGTTCAGATTTAACCTAGTCTAGTAACAATAAGTGTTACTGAAATTAATTTAGCTGAAATATTATATCTGTGAAATTAACATAATTCTCAAAATTACAGTGGAAAAAAGAAAAGAAGCTCATGGGGACTCTTTGGATAAACAACATAAAAAGAAAATTGAGAGAGAAGAAGAACGATTGAAGAATAACAACAGAGATCTTTCTTTAGTCAAGATGAAGTCTATGTTTGCTATTGGTTTTGCATTCACGGCTCTACTTAGCATGTTCAACAGTATGTAAGTGTAATTTTCATTTAAACTGATACTTCCAATATTATATCCATATATTTCTTATTAACTTCATTTGCAATTACAAATCAGCAATGATTCATTGTTACAATGTTAAAAATGTTTTTAAATAGTCAATTTTTTTTTTTCATTGACAAGAATATATTCTTAGATACTGAATGTTTTTATTGTATAGATGGTACACTTAGCCAGAGAGTATAGCTTAGTCCTAATTTATTTCTTATTCTCATTACAGATTTGATGGTAGAGTAGTGGCTAAACTTCCATTCTACCCCATCTCATGGATTCAAGGACTCAGTCACAGAAACCTACCTGGTGATGACTACACAGACTGCTCATTTATCTTCCTATACATATTGTGTACAATGAGCATCAGGTAAATAAATAAATGACAATACTATTACCTCTACATATAAAAAAATTGTAGAAGTGTTTGTAATATATTTATTGTCAATTGTAAAACAAAAACAACATAATTATAAATAAAATTGAAACAAATTCCTCTCATTAATAGCAAATAGAATAACAAAAATATCATTATTTCAGGCAAAACATTCAAAAGCTGCTAGGATTTGCTCCATCTCGTGCTGCATCAAAACAAGGTGGCGCCCTCTTTGCAGCACCTCCAGCTCAATTTAAGTAATGCAGTGCATTTCAATAGTTAAATCAGTTGTGTGAATTTTATATTTAATAATTTATGTTCTAGGTACCTAGATTTTGTTTGAAATAAATAACATGTAAATCATTTCTATTATTTAATTTCATTACAAACTCAAACTTTGACTAGTTAATATACATTGAATTCTATACTTCTTTCATCAATCAATAATCTATCGAAGCCAAACCTAGTTAAGTCTATGGTTGTGTATTGACTGTCAATGACAAGTTCCGATACTGCTCTTCCAATACCTGGTGCATGTTGACATCCTGCAAAAATTAAATATTTCATTAATTTATTGAAACATTTCCCTAGTAAGTTCTGCAAGGAAGTCATTGTATGATATGATGATGATGAAACATTTTCTAAATAAAATAATGGCAGAGGCGATAATAACAATGTTCACTCGGTGCCCCATGCAGTAGGGGGTGATTAATGTTTATAGGAAATATATGCACACAAACCTAGTTTACCAAATCCAGTTGCGAGAATTAAGTTATTATGGTATGGATGTGGACCTATTATTCCACTGTTGTCAAATGTGTTGCAGTCATATTTATCGGTATTGAACTTCTCTAACTGTAATAAAATAAACATTTAAAAATTTATTACAAAACATAAATAAATGTTTTTAATGTACTAACATCAATCCATTCTAGCTTACCTCATCGTTTATGCACATAGGAAAGCGATTTATTAAGGAAGGCTTGATAATATTTTCTAAATACTCTGTTTTTGACATGTTGTTAGAGTCATCTTTCATCAGTGGTAAAGCACCACATAACAAATTACTGCCTAGACCGTTCCTCATTAGCCATAGTCCTGTGGTATCCAAAACAAGTGGAGTTCTTAATCCTGTTTCTACAGCTTTATCTTGTATAGAATAGATATCACTTGTTCTGAAACAAAAACATACAATTATCAGTAAATACATGTAAAGCAATGAACACATTTCTGGGTAGCTGAGAAAAATGACATTGGTTGGCAATTTTCTGAACAGCATGAATAAAGCAGGAAGCATGCACTCCATTATAATATTACTGCAACCACCACCGCTCTGCCAAGAGTGTACGATTGAGAAGATGTACTCCATTATAATATTACATTTGTTACCACTAAATACCATTTTTACCTCACCTTTCTTCAATTGGGAGTGGTATACTTAAAATATTCTCTCCTGTTCCTATTTTCGCCATTCTAGCTATGTGGCCAGAGTCACTACCAGCTGCTAAGATGCAGATAGCAAACTTGAGTGAATGTTCTTCTTGATCCTCAGTTTTGTATATAACTTTATTTATTCTTTCATATCCTCCTGGGGACACACCTTCCATGAGCACATCCTTTTGTTTTTCTAGGTCAAAACCGACCACTTCACCATTCACATAAGTGGCTCCCAGTTCCCTAGATTGTGTTACCATTGATCTCAATAATGCCCAGGTGTTAAATGTACCTTCAGCCTCTGTTGACATGCATCCTGTAAGTTGAATGATAATAATAATAAATAATTAATATATTTCTTTATCGTTTGTATCAGTATTTATCTATTTTCAAATAAATTAGGAATGTATTTCTTACCTAATTTCACATCATGTGTATTTATCCATGGATATTTTTGCTGTATTTCAGATGGTGTTAGAAGAATGTTTTTTACACCAAGTTCATTCAATATTGTAACATTTTGCTCCATTCTCTCTGCATATTGTTCACTTGCCAGTGTTAGGGCACCGGTTGGGATATATTGAATATCCACATCATATCCTAAATGAACATGTATATTCCTTAAAAATTCGACTGAGTATTTTGCAAGTTCAATATTTTCTGGTAGAGAAAAATGTTGGTTCAATGTACCCAAGGATACACTATTTTGTGTATGTCTATACTGAAATTATATAAAAAATTAAAATACAATATTACTAAAATTCTCTTTCAGAATACTTTATGATATATTTCACTTACTGAAAAGTCCTTTTCAAGGACTACTACAGATAAACCATCAGCAGCCCTCTTCTTTAACCAGTAAGCAACTGCAGATCCTATGTAACCTCCACCTATTATAACTATATCGGTGTGCTCTGGATATACTATACTCTTGTCTTTTGAACCAAAATAGGATGGAATGTCTTTTGTTATGATATTCAAAGTCTTTTCGAGAGGATTATTATTTTTGGCATAGTACCGGATACCGGTAACGTTTTTGTTACGCAAAACTGTTCTAAAAAACTGAGGAAGCATTTTATTTTCTTCTAATATTATTTAAAGAGAATTATATACATGCTTATTCAGCAATAGGAACGCAATATAAATAGTGGGCCAACTAAGAATATTGAATTTGCCAGGCTCACTCACGTTACAATTAACTGACAGTACAGTACAGTGACACTTGACAGTGTCAGGTTGACAGCAGTTATTTTGGCTGAAAGGCTGATTATACCATACTTAATTGGTTAAGGATTACCATTCATCGTGGCATCACAACTGAATGGCAAAGCTGCTGCAGTCTTTTGGGCACCCTACTTCGGGTACTACCTGAGAGAAAGATCATCAACGAAGAGAAATGTTTCGAGTGTTAGCTAATTCCCTAAATAAAAATATTCAAAATTAATATTCCTTTTATGTAATGTAGTAATCGAGGCTTGAATAATAATAACCATAGACAGAAAGTACTAAAAAATTAGTCAAAAGGGAACAGAGTACTTTCCCCCCTCTACTCAGCTGTGAAGAGCTGTCAAAAACATCGGAGATACAGATAATGAACGAGAACGAAAGAAAGAAAAAGCAGAAGAAAACAAAAGTTACTGACTATAACATTGCACGTGTTTGCTCAGTGAAATACATTATTCGTATCTCTCGGTGTTAAAAATGCATTTAGATAATATAGCTTATTACTTTATTTGTATAATTTAAATAAACACGATGTCGTAAACAAACTACGGAGTTAATGCGTATTAATGCGTGACATTTCGCGAGTTTTTGTACACGAGTTTTAATTTCATGTAAGTTAAACTTATTTTATATCTACCTAATTTATTTTAAAAGATATAATTCTTCTTATTTATGTCAAAATATTGTAATATATTTGTGTTCCAGTTTATTATCTATTTTACAGAGTTATTCTGTTTGTTATCATTGCTCAGATTGGCTTCATGGTATTTTTTTTATTTACCATTTTAATTTAACATGCAATTGTACTATAACTAATAATCTGAAGTACAAAATATTATTTTAGTTTAGTATTTTATATATCATTAACCCCTTTCAAATATCAAGTATTTTTTACAATATGTACTTACTATTCTCCATGTAACAACAGAGATCTAACAACATGGTATTTTAATGGTACCTAGTATTGAAGTATTTTATTATAGGACTATTAGTTTGGTGTAGACTAGCCCATCTCTGGGTTAGACTAGCTATGAGGGTCAGAGCCTTATCAAGAGTTGGTTTTTAATTTAAGTCTGTGGTTACTAATGTTGTTCTTTTCATATCTTTTAAGGTACAAACTCTAAACATGGATTCAAAATACTCTTCCATGGGTATAGAAAATGGAGTAAAAACAAATGGACTCAAAAGAAAAAATGGTGTTGAACACATAAAAGTGAAGAAGATAAAGTTAGCAAATGAAGGAACAGTAGCAAATAATATTAAAGTAGAAACGAATGGACATAACAATAATAATGTGAAGGAAAATAAGATTGTTAATGAAACACCACAAGACTTGCAAGAAGCACGGAGACAACTGCCCGTGTATATGGTCAGGAACAGGTATGTCAGCTTTAAAACTGTAATTTAGTATAAGTTTGTCTGTAATCTTTTTGTTGCCTGTATTGTAATCTGTTCGAGTCCTTTCATGTATGTTGTGTTATTTTAAACCAACACTAATTTTTTTGTAACAAATATGGCTTATTTTGGGTCGGAATTAAAATTTCTTTGAAAGATTCCTCCTCTGAAATTAAGTATGCACTATTTGAATTGTTTGTATGAAGGATTGTTTGTTTTCTTGGCACTAAAAGGAACGCTATGTCTTTTACAGGCTGCTTGAAGAGATAAAGAAACATGATACAATGATAGTGATTGGTGAAACGGGCAGTGGTAAAACAACACAGATCCCGCAGTTGATACATGAGCAGCGCCTTGAAGGCGCCGGGGCTATAGCAGTGACCCAGCCTCGTAGGGTAGCCGCAATCACTATAGCTCTTAGAGTTGCAGCAGAAATGAATACTGAGATAGGATCCATTGTTGGGTAAGTTTTAAAATTAGATAATATTTTATTATCCTATATCTTAATACCATTTACCACTCGAGATAGGTAGTAGAATTCTACAAAATGCAGAATAGCTTTCTAAAGAAAACATTTTTATAGCAAAGTGAGCTAAGATTGTATTCAGGTTAATAACGAATACTTTTTTAAGGCATTAACCGCCGAGAGAAAACTTTTGAAGGCAAATCCTCCATTAAGCGTCGGTCAACAATGTCCAATGTGGAGGTTTACATGCTAAAGAATGTGGTGGTACCTCGGTATATATTTTATGTCTTATGTGGTAAATAATACTTATGTGTTTAATGGTAATATTCCAGGTACTCAGTAAGATTTGAAGATGTGACTAGTCCAAGAACTAAAGTGAAGTATATGACAGATGGTATGTTGTTAAGAGAGGCGATATTGGATCCCTTGTTGAAGAAGTACTCTGTAGTGGTTCTGGACGAAGCCCACGAGCGCACAGTCAGCACTGATGTGTTATTTGGTATCGTGAAACTAGCACAAAAAGAGAGAAGTGAAAAGAAATTAAATCCTCTAAAGGTGTGTATTTCTCTATAATATCTTTTGCTTATCTCTGTGACCTATAATTTTTAAATAATATTTTTCTTCTCTGTGAACTATAGTCTCAGTTTCTATAATATCTTTTTCTTCTCTGTGGACTATAGTGGCTACAGATAATGCTGCTTTGTATCAGAGGAACATATTTCCATAATTTTAAGCTATGTGTATTTTCCTTTTTTCAGGTAATAGTCATGTCTGCAACAATGGATGTTGATTCTTTCAAAAAGTACTTCAACAACTGTCCTGTAATATATTTAGAAGGTAGAACATACCCAGTCACCATTTATCACTCAAAGATGAAACAAGAGGACTATCAGTTTGCTGCTGTGTGTACCATATTTCAACTTCATGCCACTGCACCTGCAAAGTAAGTATTAATAAATTTAACTATGGTTTTGTAATATGACATTAATTTAAATAACAATGTCTAATATGTTAATTCCTGTTTTCAGCCATGATTTTCTCGTCTTTCTAACGGGACAAGAAGAAATTGAAACAGTCATGTACAACATTAAGCAAATAGCTAAGGTAATTTAATAATTGTTTTGTTTAGTTTAACATATCATATTTGTAATAATATGTTTATTATCTGCAGTTTAAATATCAATGTATTTGCTTTTATGTTAGATCGAAAATTCCAGGAAGCGCCAGGTCCCCCTATTAGAGTATGTCCGCTGTACGCGGGGCTCCCGCCGGCCAAGCAGCTGCAGGTGTGGCGGGACGCGCCGCCCGGGACCAGGAAGATCATACTGGCTACCAACATAGCGGAGGCGTCTGTCACCATACCACGTATCCAGTGCGTCATCGATACTGGAGTTGTAAAAGAAAGGTGCGTTTGCTAAAAATTGTGTATACAATTTATTTTAATATCTTTGTTTTTAATCCCTAAAGGGGTAGGTAAAGCCATCTTTAATGCAATACCTACGTTTAATCAGTTGCAAGGTCCATGTAATAGGAGATTAGCCTATTTTTACTACCTATAATTCCTGACTCCCATGTTTTTATACAGAAATTTTAAAAACAAAGATTTGGTCGATCTGTTATCGTATTATTAGAACTTATGACGGGATATTTACCATGTTTATTCATTTTGGTGAGTTTCCGATATTTCGGCACTGTTGCAAGCTTGCGATAGTGTTAGTGACCATGTCAGTTTAATAACTTATATCTGTTATCGTAATCTTTAAAACCCTGACTTCTTTCTCCTTCAGGTTCTTTTAAAATAATTTGGTGCCTCAACAATTTAAAGTTTTATGATATCTAATGTTAATTATTGTGTATATGTTCAGAACATGGTCTGGCGGCACGGGCGCGGAGCGGTTGTCAGTGCGCGCCACGTCGCAGGCGGCGGGCTGGCAGCGCGCCGGCCGCGCCGGACGGACGCAGGCCGGCACCGCATACAGGCTCTATACTGCCGCCGAGTTCCGGGCTAGACCTATGCATCAGACGCCGGAGATACTAAGGTAACATTTATATACTTTCGGTAATTAATTGGTTAATTAAAATATAAACGGTTTGATTAAAATCAAATCATTAGCCAAATACTGAGTCAATTTTTGACTTCATAAAAACTTCATTCATTCTCTCCTAACTCCAGAGCCTCGCTCATCGGTCAGTTTTTTAATTCATAATTAAACGAAATAAGTCCTTGTTTCTATCTGTATATTTCATAAAACATTGTTTCTGTTTCAGGTGTCCACTAGCATCGACTATGTTGCTTCTTATAGCGGCAGGAGTCGAACCCAGCACGTTTCCTTTGATTGACACGCCACCGCCGGATTCTGTTAAAGCTTCACTGAGTTTACTGAAAGAATTAGGTAAGTTTTTATAACAATTATGTAACATGATACACAAACACATGTGACATGTGTTTAAAACACATGTTACGATTATAATGCAGAAGTTTCAAATGGACTATGGACTGCTATTATTTCTGACACCATGTCTGCAATTCATTTTCATTACTATTGATAATAACACCTTGTCACTATTTCATTAATTTAAACTGATGACGTGTTTATTTCAGGTGCCATTGACAGTGAGGTGAATCCTAAACTGACAGTAATTGGGAAAAAGATGTCGACTTTCCCAATTGAACCAAAATATTCCAAAGTTCTGCTATGCGCACCAGAGTACAATTGTTTGGATGAGGTAAGTACACCGAGATATTTTGATCCTAAACATTAAAAAAAAAAGATTTGTACCAAAATAAATTTTGCGATTTATGTATGGTTATTCGAGAGACCCTAACTAATTTCGTCTCAAACCGGGGCTCTTAATCATAAGCTACATGCTCGGAATAACTTAAGCAGTCACAAATATAATTTTAAATGTTACAAACGTTAGTAAACGAAATTCTATAAAATTTATGCATTTTTAAATATAATTTTGGTATTCTGTTCCAGGCTCTCAGTTTAATAGCAGTGTTATCAAGTGAAAACGTGTTCCATACACCCATGCACAAGAGGGAAGAAGCTATAAAAGTGAAACAAAAGTTCTTATCACCACTGGGAGACCACATTACTCTATTGAATGTGTTTAAAGCTTTCTGCAAAGCTCCTTTGAAAAAGGTTAGTTGTAAAAGTAGACTTCTAACTTGTTTCGTTTGTGATATAAATTCAAGATAATTGAACCGTATTTGATGAATTGAAGTTCATAATAATAATGCTTAATTTGTTTTTCAGCAATGGTGTAAAGAAAATTATTTAAATCACAAGAACTTGACGTATGCGAGTGAGGTTCGACAACAGTTGCTCGCGATCTGCTTGAAATTAAATATGACTGTCACCAGCTGTGGACAGGCGTATGAACAGGTACAGTATCTCTTTCTGTTCTTGAATATACATTCAATATTTGCGTTCTTTGTAAAAGTATTATAAATAATAAATAGGTATTATTTGTTACTACTACTGCCATCAATTTTGTAATTAGTCATCAGTATTATAGAAAATAATAAAATTAGTATAATTTAGACTGAATAGGACACAATCCCAGATTCCAGATATTATTATAGTTAACATAGAACTGAAAAATACTATTAACCTTTTTTCTAAACATATTGTCTTACTTAGATTAGATTTGGGTTCCGGCTCATCAGGGGTTTAAATAACCTTTAAAAATGAATTGTCGGCTGACAGACCTTGTTATATTTCAGGTACTTAAATGTTTACTGTGCGGTTTGTTCACGAACTGCGCGTGGCAGCGCGGCGGCGCGGGCCTGGCGCGGTCGGCGGGGCGCTACGTGACGGCGGGCGGCGCGGCGGCGGCGCTGCACCCCGCGTCGGCGCTGCAGGCGCTGCGCCCGCCGCCGCCCGCGCTGCTCTACACCGAGCTGCTGGCCACGGGCCGCACCTACATGCTCACGGTGTCGGCCATACAGCCGCAGTGGCTGCACCAGGTCGCGCCCGAGTACGCGCGCCGCTGCCGCGCCAACCGGTGACGACGACTTCGCCTGAACATTACGCTAATACTTTGTTCTTTAATTTGTTGCAATGTGATTCTTACGTCAAACTCCATCGCTATCACTACACCGAGCTGTCTACCGTTTTCAGCAATAAAGAATACCACGTGATAAAGATTGTATATTCTTGATTGACTTAACCATCCAAAATTTTATATCGTTGGGACGAGAGGAAAGAGTTTAGTAAAAAACGCAAGTTTGTCATTGATTTTTGAATAAATTGTTTTTATGTAAGAGTAACATTGTCGTTTTTTCAAATGGTACAACAATGCATTTTTATTGATATGTTATTGTTTAAAAAGTTACATTTATTATTTTATGTGTGTGATATAAAAATAAGTTTATAGGTTTATTATGATTTGTTTTAAGATACAGTTTGTTACTTAATACTACACTGCTTTAACCTGCCTACTAAACTGTTTACTGCCATTAAAGTATTGATTTATGTTCTGTGTCTCATATGTCTGTGATTAGTTTGAACAATATTTTGACCGCCACTCGTTTATACAGGACAAATTTAAATGTTTTAATATTAAACATAAATAACGATACTTAACGGACAATTTGTTATGGACCGTGACTTCTAATTTATATGAAGTGCAGAATGCAGCTACATTAGTAAAATTAGGTGAAAAGAAAGAAGGAAGGAAGGAAGATAACTTTCGACCACACATGAATTTGGCACTTTTACGACAGAAGCACGTACCTTTTTTGACGCGGTGGTCAAAAGGCTTGGAATGCAAAAATAGTACAATACTTAGTACACCTGGTTTCTTACCAGGTCTACATTTCCGAATGATTTATATAACATGAATTTGATATATGTTATTCATAAATGTGTAAACATTTTAAATGTAGTTGTAATGCATAATTATTAGGATACCGCCTGGTGCTAAATACGAGGTTTATATTTAAGTTTAAATCTTGATGTTAAATGTTATTAAGTGTAAATAATTGTAACATACCGAATAAACTTATTTGATTTTAAATCTAGTGCTTTTACTTAACAAGTGATGTGAAATGATATTTACACCTATAGAATAATAGTAGTCCAAACAGCTTAGACGAGTTTTTTCAGTGAAGTAAAGCTCTTGTTATTGATTGTTGATTCCATCTTTAGTTTTAAATAAAATATTAATTATTATTTTTTATAATATATAACAGTGTTATCACACGCACATACGTAGAACGTAATCAAAAAGTGAAGAGACAATTTGAAGTTATAAATAAGCGTAGGTAGGTGTTATTACAAATACTTTTATCTCACGAATTAAACTGCACTCGGTACAAATTACAACCTAGGTTCGTAATAAACCTACTTGGTTTGTAAGTTAAGAGTACACTCAGTTTCCCCATTTTGTAGATCTAATTTGCATACTAACAGATCAGATTGTTGCATTCAGATTGAAATGAGATCGTAAAGCAGATTACGTTTATGGTCGTCGTCTCATATTCTTGAATGCTGTGTAAAAGTTTCCATTCCAGCTTCTAATTAAAATAGCTCCTTGCCAAATTTAATTTCCTCTCGCACTTCTTTAAAATTTATTCTGTAATAAGCAGCAATGGAAGTCGTAAAAAAAGGATCCGAGAGAGAAGTGCGGACATTCCCCTCATTAAAATCATTCCAGCTGGAAGCGGAACAATGTTAATTCGATAATTATGTAAATTTTCTCGAAATAATTCATTAAAATTTATGACGTACAGTAGGTGCGTATAAAAGGGATCGAGCGCTTGACTTAAAGATGCTCAGTTTGTTTCTCGAAGCAGTAGAGAACTTCATCCTACGTGAGCTACGCTGACACATAAATATCTACCTCTGTCGGCATCATTATGTAGCAGTAATACTTTCAGTCACTGCACCAACTCTGCAGACCATGCTACGTAATACTTATGATATCAATCAAAAAACAATTACCGTCGTATCATCACACCCTTTTACCTATCTACGAAGGGGTAGGCAGAGGTGAACATTACGGCAATCTTTATCTATCTTTAATATATACCTACTGTTAGGTATAGTTGCTATAAGTTTGCGGCAGAGGTGCGCGGCGCGCGACGTAGGAATTATTCAATATTCTGTTCAGCCGCCTTCATATAAGTTCGCAATTCTAATTTTGCAAGTCAAAATATATGACAACCGGATTCACATATGGGAAACAGGGCTTCCACAATTCATGCGACGTGTACCAATGCTTTTATTCTTTATTCCGCTTGGGTACATGACGTGGAATTTCGATAGCATTTAATGGTAAAAAACAAGGTTGACGTTAAAATGAGCTTATTACTTTTAGGTATTTGTATTTGTTTGCTGTTTATTATTGTAAAAATAAATATAACATAAAAATAAATATAGAGCAAGTTATCTACTGTGTCGTTCCGTGTCTGTGTCTGAGTATAGGTATAACTATAGCTAGCTTGCTAGGTAGGTTTAGGTCGCTAGAAATATTGGCTACAAGTTTTCCATTTGTTATCATTTTGTTATAAATAACTTTTTAAAATTCTCTTGAAACTTGTCGGAACTGATATCGGTATTTCAGGTAGTCTGCAGTGTTCTCTATTATGAGAGCAAAACTTTGCAGTCTTTTACGTCTTATTACTTACAACTCTTCATAAAACTTTATAAGAAAGACAGATGGCTTAGGTTAGTTATGGCTAGTCATTGAAAAAGAATTTTACGTTAGAACGTCAAAAACATTTTGTTTTTCTACGTTTTACTATCAGGTAGAACCTGTATGAATTTAAGCACTTAGGTACCTTCTTATAAAACTTAGAAAGATTAAGATGCTAAAAAATGTCTAACGTCTTTCAATATAGAGTCGACTATTGCTTGCAGGATGTATTAAAGTTGATTGTCGCTTATACATAGTAGTACGGGCATAACAATAAGAAGGAGTAAATGGGTTCATATGTACGTAGCGCACATATATGTAGCCTCATTTGTAGGTGCAAAGGCTGCGGTCCTATGCCCGCTGTGGCTAATGGGACTTTGGAATGGATGCCGTCGTCGATAACGTTCTCCCTCGTGTCTGGTTTTTGTGTTTTTAGCGCTAATTGCCCAACTTTCTTCTAATAAATTACTTGCTTTTGATACGTCATCAATTATGGGTGCTTGTACCTAATGAAAATTGAGTATAGATATACCTACCACACTCTGCAGATTTTCGCTCTTGTGTGGGCGTAGGGGGATTTATGAATTTTCTCATAAATTTTACATTTTGAATTTTCACTAGCCTATCAACCATTTTGTACTGTTTATCACACAACCATTTTGTACGTGTTTTTGTGTGTAAAGCGTGGAAGGCATTTACGAGGATGTGAATAAATAACAAACTAATCTTTAACATGTTAGCGGCTCGATCGTTGTTTGTTAGGTGGAGATGATAACAGAATATGAGATGAGTCCATGCTCACGTGCCCGCGTCTATTGCCAGTCGTGCGTACAAGTAGAAATTGTATAAAAGCTTTGGCGAGCAAATGGAGAAGTAGGTATATCTATAGATAGATATTTTCACAACAGTTACCTCTCGGAAGGGTCCAGCGTCTCGAGGGACCGAGTTTGGACCGCGCTACTCCACAAGGATCTCGTTACGTGTATCGTTTCAATATATCTATATTCGTAGGTCCCACTTTGTTGTTACAGTAGGTTCTCATTTTATTCGGAGTTTTTTTACGTAAAGCCATACCTATCTAGGTATTTTTATTTTGGGCTACAACAACGCTTTACTAACGTTTTATATTTTCCTTACAATAGCTTAGTAAACGCCTAACGTTCAAATAACATTACTCAGACATTTGTTCTGCGACATTTTTCTTGTTATCGTCCTTAAGATGCTCTCCAATCAGCGAATGTTTCTAAGGCACGTTTTCCATGTTTACGTTATATTTAAAAGCAAAAATAACAGATTTTAATAAACCTAATTCTTGGTACGTCGATGTATATAAAATGGTAACAAGAGTGAATAATATAGATGAGTCAACTGTTTACCTTTTAATGATAACTACGGGGATCCGTTATATCAGTATTGCACTATGTTAATTTCTGTTCGGTAATTGCTTGAGCATCTAGAATACCAATTTGATTTGGTTAATACAATAAAATATAATGCGGTTAAAACCGTTGCGAATCCGTTGTAGGTAGGTACTACGATCGCGGCCTGAAAGTATGATTTTTCATAGTTTTCATGTCTCTCATCATTCATCACAGAAGCTTCATGCGTATTACATGCGTAGGTATCTGTTAAGGCCTTAGCAAACAAAGTGATTGTGATTGCACATCCTGAAGATATCAACATTTGTCTTATATAAAAATAGCTTCTTCACGCGACTTCGCGCTGTTTTAAAGGGTTTGGGAAGGGTTATAAAAATGTACTACTATTTTAGAACGAATGATATTTCTACCATCAATAACATTTTATTTATTTATTGACAACTGAGAAAAACTAAATTAACTGAAATCCAATTAGTCGTTTTTTTATTTATTCATGTTTTTGTAGTCAGTTCGGGACTTTTTGACCAATTCCAAAATTGTTGAGTATCTTACGTTAATTTTGTAGATTTTTTTTTGCATTATCACCTCCCGAGGAGAATACGTCGAATTACAAGTCACCCTATATACTGAAAAATAATAGATAATACTTGTGCTTGTACACCTTTGTTTATTCATTCAGAGACTGAAAAACACGGTGTAATGTAATGCAAAAGTCAAATTATTATAATTCAACTGCAGCAACTACGTACGTTCACCTGCAAAACATGCGGTATGTAGATTAACGAACAGTTCGTGCATTAAAATGCAGATGTAAGTAAATAATAGGGTTTGTTTTTCACCGTGGCCCCGTCAGCAGGAGCTTTAATTCGAGTTTAATTAAAATTCACCCGCTATAAATTACCTTCTTCCGGACAAGTTGCGTTCGCATATGGCGTCATTTGTTTTGTTTGTGGTCTACTTCACCGCGTGTCATCATATTAAATTATAGAAATGCTTATTGCATTATTTGTACTAGGTACGTAGTAATTAAGCAGTTTGCTTTGATCCGGACACGAGTTGGAGTATCATACTTACGAAGGAGATGAGACCATACTTACACTACTACACTAACACAGAAGTCCAACGTCAAATTGTATACTTAATCGCTGCCATTAGGTAAGGTACATAAGATACCATTCAGTTGTTACGATGTAACTAACTACTTCACACAACATAACCGCAGCCTTCAAACATTCTTCAACTCCGTTCGTATTTATTACCCACACGAGCATTTATTTATAGGACTTAAACGTCAGTGTAGCGGAATATCGACACACGCCCGAGGGAAATAACAAAACAATTTGCAATGGAATTGCAAATGTACGAACATAAGTGCCAACAAAATTTTATCTGAGAGACACTTTTCAAATCTAGTCGTGTGATGTGCGTCTCCAGTCTCCAGTCAGCGTACTCGTTGCGAATACTATAGAAATTCGTTTACAAGCTAAAAGCTTTCCATTTGGTCGGTAAAACGCCGTACATACGGAGAGGTGTCGCTGTTCTGTGAACGTTTTGTTGACATATTAGTATTACATGCCATGCTAGGGTTTAACTAAACGTACTATTTACAGCTTTCACGTTTATCTACAAACCACAGACGCATATTTATATCACGAAAGGAGCATTATTCTTTGAATGTATTGTCTGCAAAAATAACGTATCGAGTAAGGTATCTACTGATTGTCATTTATTAGGATTTATATCTTGTAAATGGAACGAATCAAAGATCACAATTTCGAAGTCGACGTGTGTAGTAAAGTAAAACAGAAACTTATGTGATATAGTTAGTAATCAGGGCTGTTTAATAAATGACTAGTTATGTTCAATACGTAATTAGTTTTATTTTCAAAGCAATTACAAAAGTTTTGTTAGATACCTAAACAGATGCCAATAATTGTAGGCTCGTGCGAGCCTTGCCTAATGCGTATTTCTATAATTATCTTCCGACCTTTACGGTATAAAATAAAACCTCGGCTTACTTTATGTATTTAATTAATTTCCCTAAATACTCATTATTTTAAGTTAGCTACTAAATATCTCGGCATTACTTCTTTCTTTGAAATCCTATTGTTTATAAAAATCTCATTACAATTTGTTCTAAGATAGTCCCCACGGGAACGCTACGGCGCAAAGTAATCAAATCGTTACACATTTATATAGATATTTAAGATATCTTTTAACCAATGACGCGAAAAATGGCGGCGCTTAGGTAGATGTCTCCGTGAAAGTGCTTATTTGCATCAAGATGAGAGAGAATGAGGAAAAATGAAGTGTTGAGAAACGTGGCACCGAAATTAATTTAATTGTGAATACCTTCAAACGAGGTTTTAATTTAAACTACGTTCATCGAGGCCAATAAATGATCGAAGGGAGTTACAGTAGGTACTTACGTGATATGATCGAACAACAAAATTATGTTTAAGTAGAAGTAAATATACCTAGATATGTTTTAAGAGCCAAGAAATGCTTTTCTTGTTATTGTTATCGATTGGCTTAGGAAATCAGATATTTACAGGCAATATGTTACTGAACTCTGCGCTTATCGCTGATTGGACACTTCCTTCCAAAAGCCGGCCAAACCACACCGCAACGATACTACACCGCTCCTAGTATTAAGGACTAGCTTTGTGGAACATAGTTGCTAATGACACGTTACGTAATCTTACTAAAAATATGAATGCGAATGTTTGTGAGTTATGTGTATGTTTGATACTCAATCTCGTCAAAATAGCTGAAGGGATCGGGATGAAATTTGAAACAGGGGTAGGTTATGGTCTGGAATAAAACACAGGACACATTTTATACCACGGGATCGCGGGCCAAGCCACTGACAGAAGCTAGTGCATTATATAGTTTTTTTTCTGTGTTTAAAAATCCGATAATTAATAAGCTGAAAGTTTGTAACGAATGGATTTGAAATTATAGGTCAATTTATCCTAGAAGAAAAAATATTAACCAACTAGAGATATTATTGTAACGTTTAAATATGTCTTCATGACCTTACTAGTGCTAGTAGTTATACACACACTTGGTCACATAAGATATAAGATCTATAAAAGGTTTTATAAATAGAATTAAAAGTAGCTGTTTTAAGGAAAATCCCATAGGAGTGCCGAGCTCATTGATATAACTCGGAATATCACTGTGGCTACCGCAAAGGGGCGTAACCTATCTATCTTGGTAGACAATGGGTTTATTTCTGTCGATCTAGATTTATACAAGGTGTGTCCCGACTGCCTCCCCCACTGGGCCACCAGCTTATTAACTGCTCGGAATAGTTATGACGCAGACTTTGCATTCAGTGAATTTTAGTGTTTATCTTAACTGTTAGGGAGATATTTTACTAAGATCCGAAGTCAAATGAAAACTCCACACCATTTGTTCCCATAAAACGAACCCGCAAATGAATAATTTGAAATAATTTTGGTTTTTGTTACAACTGTAGTTCAACCTAACACAGCTATCTCATGGAACAAACTAGCAGTGTAATGGATATCTACTGCAGTTTCCACGCTTTGGGTGAATAGCAAAAAGTTTTCAGCACGTTGTTTTGCGCTTAGTATTTATTATTCTGTAGCACGGAAGTGCAATTCACATATCGTGCGACCACTGCGAGCACCGAGAGAGCGCTCATAAATGGAGGCAGTTCGCCTTACATCCACGTCGCATCATTTCAAAACTCCAGAACAATGTTTACACTTTAATAAAAATGTATAAGAATTTTTACTCTCAAATTGCGGTGCTTCTATTGAATTATCACACCCCAAGGAACAAGTAGGTAATTTACGCGTACATTACCGTTATATAATGGCATAAACGGATTTACTCGCAGGTGAAGGCATGAAGGTATTTGTCGCGTCGTGAGTGCGGAGCGGCGGACGCAGGGCGCGGCGCGGCGCGGGCTACGAGACAATCTCGGCGATGGCTCATTCACTGCTGCAACGAGCCGAGCAGAGAATTGAATTGGAAGCAAATGTGCCGTACGGATACTGCCGTCGAATATAAACTGAACCACTCCCGAGTAAGGCTCTGATCATGAAATAAAGAAAGCCTCAGAAATAAATGTTCTAAACGCCAACTGATTTCAAATTGGATAATAAATATCGGAAGATCTAGGCGACTTCACTTAATTATCACATGGAAGATGAATGAGTATGTTGTTATTTGTGCTGATGCAGACAGCCGGAAGACAGGTATGTAATGAGAGGAGGGTGACTCGGTTAACTGTCACTCCGCCCTGTCAGCGCGCTGACTCGGCGTCATAATAAGATATCGTTTGTTTATGTATTTCCATCCATTATTGTATGGAAGCACTAACAATATTGCGATTAAACCTCAACTAGTCAGCAAAGTTTCCAATACTATGTTGTTTTTCAACTAAACAATAATCGGAAAATAATAAAAATAAAGGAGATCGTGCAAGCAGTGCAGCAATTTAATGACAGTGCAATTTGAGTGGGTATATTGAGTTATTATGTACGTTGTGGGTACATAAAGAGCGGCAGTGGTCGCGCCGTTCCGGAGCGGGGTTTAACAAACGGCTGCGTGCAGGCCGACGGCCGAGGAAGCGTTTGTGGGCGGCTTCATTTCCGTGCGTGCGTCCGCGGCTATGGTCCTATTTCCTTCTCACTGATAGTCCGTTTACGACCACAGCTTCTTCGCGACCGTCTCTGCATTGTGAAACACCGTATGTGCACTTATGTCATACCATAAGACTTGTACTAGATGAAGTAAAATAAAAATACTTTCATACATTATGTTGTCGTATTTTTGTGTTGTATTTATTAGTTAGTTGAATGGTTGTATGTATCAGTTTATGTGTTGAAACAAAGCTTATTTTTATTAAGGTAACAACGAAATATTTGCCAAGTCGTCATAATGTTTACATATTTCATTTCTGACAACTTTGATAATGTTAATAAAAAGATTTGACCTCACAAAAGTAGATTGATATAAGGGTTGAATGACGTTCCAGATAATAAGTATGTAAGTATTGAAATCCAAGTCGGGGAAAGCCATTGAGTTCGAATAATACCTATTTCAATATTCTCTCGTCTCCGAGTTTCTCTATTTCATATAATCCTGAATGGATTCTTATACAGTTCTGACGTATCCTGATAAATGATGTTATATTTAAATATACGATTGAGTATTTCTTATTTGTTGATACTTATGAAAAATACGTGCATAAGATTAATACATCGTTGGCTCAATGAATGCATGTGCATTCAACGACCTACCGTCAAATTTGCCGTATCGGAAACAATGTCATATTCCACATGTTCGCTATTCAACGACCTACCGTCAAATTTGCCGTATCGAAAACAATGACATATTCCACATGTCCATGTTCCAAAAATATCTTTGTTTGATTTGTGTAGTATAAGAAGCATAAAACAATTTCTCATTACAACTAATGCGCAACCATTTTCGTTCTAATTACGAAATCAAATTCTTAATCACTCTAATTAAGAAGGGATCGTTGATACCAATCAAGGCTATACTAGCACAAAGGGAACTTTGCTTCCTTACTGAACATCTAAAAATAGAGCCGGTCGCCATTTACGGCGCCCATGGGAAATGGCGGCCAGTCCTTTACGGGGCCGACAGATTATATGACTCTTGATTTTTTGATAGAGATTTATTGACGACCTATCAATATTCTTTCAGGATTCTCATTTTATTATATTAATGGATTGTTCAGATTTGTCTTTTTGTCTTATCGTAATAGGTTCTCCAAGCTAGGTCTCACCCTGAACGAATTTCCAAGTCAGTTAACAAACTCAATAAGATTAGCTAACGGTGCAGGAAATAATATAGTGCCTAGCATCGAAGAGAAATTCAGCGTACAATATGAACTTCTGGTAGTTTATGCTTAATGGTTTCTAGTTTGACTTATTCCAAATATACTGGAATCTATTATTTATCATTAAAAATACGCACATGACTACACTAGACCTATTTTTACTGTGCAATGTGCATTAAATGGTGAGCATCATGAATATTGTTGGAGTATTGTATTGTATCATTCTGGAGCACCCATTTCAAAATATTGTTCGTTTAATAGTACAGGATAATGATGGAGGAGATATGTTTGATTTATGATAGATAGTGAGGAAGAGGCGCTCATTACACAGCATCATTACCAGTCCCAGGGCAGGCCCTTGTGTCTCAATGGCGGAGCGGTACGAGATAACGGCGCGTCCTCGATACGTGATTTGCAACCCTTCGTATTACATTTAATGTGCCACACACATTAAACATATTTATTTTAAAAACGTTTCCCCACACTAGAACTTTCTCCTGTGTCGTGGGTGCGTTTACAAACATACAAGTTCACATACACATGGCACCTAGACCCGAAACCACAATTTATGGATCACATAAAGAATTGTTCCGTGCGGGAATCGAACCCGCTACACGTTGCGCGGCTGTCGGTTGCCTAACCACCGCGCCAACCATGTACGGTACTCAAATGAAAATAATGAAGTCAATATTGAAATGTTTTCTTACAAAAAGAATGAAACATAAATTACTTCTCAATTCTATTCGCAAAATTGTTTTATTATGGTTAGCGAAATTACGAAATAACTCAACGCGAAATAATATGAATACAGTACAGTGTGTGTATCTTATTTAATAAAATAGATACCTACTTTTTCATTTTCTTGTACAATATTTTGACTAGATCTTCTTATTTTAGACTTGTGAAAGAAACTGTTCTATGTATAGACTTAGTTATACACTTACATATTCAATGGAAAATATATTTTTTCTCGAATGTTATCGTGAGCTCGATAAGTAACAACAAATTGGTTTGTATTTGGATGGGTAAGCACTCACTGGCTCTGATAAACACTCATTTTTTGTACACATCGTTAGAGTTTTTCGTTCTGTATTTAACGATATACATGAATACGATATACAATACAAGGGTGTTACGTCTTTTCCTTTATTTCTAAAATTCAGTTCGAAGGTTGTTTAGAAAAGAAGATAAAAATAAGATGATGCAACCAAGCGTGAGAGTGAAAGCTCCAGTGATTACGAGTCTGGTTGCAACGTGGTCAGCAAATACACATGTTAATGAGTTTGCTATCTTTTAATTTCTCAGCCGTTGATGTTAATTACTGAGTACCTAATACAAGTGTATAAATGTCATGCATTAATCAAATGCTCCTTGTCTTTAATGTGTGATGTTTTATTAAAAATTATTTGTGTTCAATAACAAATGTACAGGCAAACCCTGAATAAAAAATCTTTCAGTAAGAATGACAGCTCGAAGGCTGCGAATTCTCTGAAATTTTCATGTGGTCCTAAAACGGGAATACGTCGAAGCTGTGACATTTGTGTAATCATGTAGGAAGCAGGCCAGATTCAGTGCTCGGATAAAATAAAAGAAAGACATTCGGCGAGGACGGACACGAAATACGCCCCGCAGCTATATTTTTGGACGAGTAGAGCACTGAGGCCCGATAGCGCTAGACAAAAGAATACTTACATACAATAAAGAAGTCAATGTAGAGATCTAAA
This sequence comes from Spodoptera frugiperda, assembly GCF_023101765.2. Taxonomy (NCBI): domain Eukaryota; kingdom Metazoa; phylum Arthropoda; class Insecta; order Lepidoptera; family Noctuidae; genus Spodoptera; species Spodoptera frugiperda. The sequence continues at coordinate 6,223,013 of NC_064212.1, forward strand.
GCGGACGACGGTTTGTTGGAAACCGCCTTTCCTTTGTGAACGGTTCTCTTTTATGCAAGTTACTATACCGTCTTCCGTTTAACCAATGCCATTACCTCTCGATCGAATGTGAAGTATTCGCTTTAATGAATCCACTCGACTCGAGAATTTCTCCACTCGATCCCTATTTGCAAGAAAAGAGTGCATTACCATCGTAAGCACAATAATGGTTCGTTAAGTGACCTACTTTTTGAAGGATCAATGGGTGCGTGCGTTCTGCCATTTGTTTGATAACATTCTGCGTTTGACAATGTTTTGTTTACTCATTAAGTGCTGTATCACGTTTACATAATCAATGGGGTTTGTTGAAGATCTTTACAGTAGCGGAATTTATGTCGTATTTACCATAAACTATTGTTAATGCAGGCTGTATTGTAGTTTTGCATGGCTGTTGTCACACGCTAAGCTTATTTAGTCTACCCAACCGTTTAACACGATCACGCGGTAACAATGTTTGCACCATCAAATACGAATATATTTAAGTTCGCGGTAGACAGTGTATTTGCATGGCTCAAAAATTAAAGAAACGTTACATCAGCTATTGTAAGCTGCGCTGATCCAGTGAAATATGAAACATGTAGGGGAGCTGGCAGCCAGCCAACTGCTTGCATCACACTATAACAAAGGGTTTCATATCAGGAAATTGTTCCTAGAACAATGGCAGAAAATATAAGCCTGCTTGTATTACAAGCTCGAATATCCCACACACTTGAAAATATTATCGAAGACATCCAATGTTGTATACATATTCACGTTATGTTCTCTGTACCAAAGGCTTTATTGCAATTTACAATTGTTTTGTAGGATTTTATTTTTCATTCCATAATTTAATTTTACAATTTGTGTGAATCTAGCAACGTCTGTAGCACTGAGGAATACCAGTAAACGTTTAATTAACAAAAATATTCGCAATAACAAGAAATATTTGACCGTTTGTTATTTTATGCATTTCAAGTTTTTGAATTATTTACTTTAAACCCAGGATTATTACACGTACAGTTATGCATATTGTGTTGTTTTTGTGTTGTGTACAGTAAGTAATTGGTATTCATATTCTTTTGTGTTTATATAACTTTAGATATAAAATAAACAAATGTACTGAAACGTTGGTTTTCCCTCGGGCAAATAGCGTGAGGCAACTGAGGGAAACGGCTTTTATTGGAGCTGGTAGGCGAAGGAATAACAAATAGTCAACACTTGTGCACTATTGCAATCTTTTAAGCTCAGTACATATTGCTATAATGGTTGTAGCCGGTGCTCAGTAACGGACGTTTTGTGTAGATATTGCTTATAAGATAAAGAGCACTCGGAGACTTACTGGAGCACGCCTCCACGGAGGTGCTTACCTATGTGACTATGTGTCATCGTTGTAGCAGGCTTGCCTTGTGACGACTAATTACGTCAGAGTGCACTTTGCACAAGACCCTTAATAAGAAAGAGCTAATTTCTAGTGACGATGTAAAATGTCATTGTGGAATTAGTGTAGGTCATAGCGTCGTTTGTACTGAGTTAAGAGCGTCGCAAACCCGACGAAGCCGCCAGTTGGCCGGGGGCCATCCTGCCGGCCGGATCTTTTTATTGCTTTTTACAATACAACAACAAAATATCTGTTCAGATCGTTATGTGCTGCAAAATGTTCACTTCGGACACGAGTCATTTAATACACGATGATATCTTGATATATGAACTATGTGTAACTATTTGAAAATAATTTTATGTGTATAAATCGAACCATTATTATATTTGAAATGCTTTTAAGCACTTCATATCAGACATTCTAGTTATTTGGTACCAAACAACACAGAAAAAATGATAAAACAATACTCTTTATCCATTTGTTTTAATTTACTCTTAACTGAAATTACGAAAAGATTGCTCAGAAATCTACAAAGTATAGAATCTTAGTAAGTAATATTTTTGATACAGACAGCAAACTCGTTTGTATGTATCGTAGCATCTTGCGCTTTCTTGCTACGGCGTAGTCAAGTGCACGGGATGCTACGACAGCAGCGTAGCACTCGTAGCATTCGTAGCACTCGTAACAGACAACTTGTTTGCACAATTTATTGCTCCCCCGACTGGGATATGTTTGACTGGTTGTTTCTGAGACACCGCCAGATGACGAGAGCTTTTATTTAATACTGCCTTTAAAGACCTCGTTCTGTGTAAGAAGATTTGGACTTTACTCAGGCAAAATTATTTATTTTGCTTCTGTTGTGATGATTTCAGTATAAGGTAATGTATCGTGTGGTGTTATTGTAAGTCGAATGATAAACCTACATTCACGTCTTGTGTTATAAGATTTGTTGGTTTGTATTTAATAGACTCTGAGTCGATAAAAAGTCTTAATGTTCAAGAAGTAGGTAACATAGGCTGCTTCTTGTATTCTTATAGAATCAAGCCCCACAAATAACCAGCAATCATTATTTTCAAATTCAAAATAAACTACGATTTTATAACTTTTTAAAAACGAATACAGTTTTCGTCTCTGAGTGTCTGAGTATGTGAACGTTGAACGGCTATGATAGCGTATCTGATTGCCATATTTTTCGAACCAAGTCTCGCTGTAGTTGGAATCAAATTGAATATGAAGATACATACTTTAGTTTCAGATAAAAATGTTTATGTAAACGAAACTCATTTCATATATAAATAAGCTATTTCTAAAACTTCGATGAGTTAGAAGAATAAGAATAAATTATAGTAAAAGGTTGAATGAATTGTTTTTGATTAGTTTTAATTAGTCTTAATAAATATTTATGTGTAAATGACTCATACCCTGTTGTATGGTCTCAATACAACTAGTGATCATAACTAACTAGTGATACATAATAATATGTGCAAATTGTGCTATTATGCGCCTCTGAACCTTCAGGCATTCTGAGATGTGAAGTCAAAGTCAAAATCTTTTATTCAATTAGACGAGGAAGGTGTTTTTGAACACCAAACAAAAAACAAATAAATAAAAGTGTCAGTTTGTCTGTCAGTCCTCTAGTGAAGCTCTTTGCTCGTTTCAAAGTGTACCTAGATTATTAAGGAATCCTAAGTTACGTTGTTATTTTAAATTAGACGAGTAAAGCCGTAGTAGAAAGTAAGTGTTCTTATAAAAATGTAACATATTCATGTAGCGTGATAACCTTTGTAGTTCTCATTTTGTTCGTAAATTGAATAAAAACATTATTAACATTAAACGTTGCCATTTTAATAAAATAACGAGTCGCGTTCACTTGCGACTGATGTTCGCATTATTCCTACATTTATATTGCTTATTGCGAGCTGTCTCGAGAACTTATTTACTAATTCTACAAAGGTTCAAAACTTAAAAAAAATTGTTAGACTAATTTTTCAATTAAGTAGTTGTCAGAAAGATTTATTATGATTTTGTCTGCGCTGACTAAAGCAGTCGCATATAGAAGTTGTTGTGAAAACAATATGTATAGAAAGTTATGTCAATGTGCAAATATTTGATAAGTTTTAATTTTTTATTGCATTTTCCTATATTAACTGGTATTATTTAAATGTGGGAGAGCCATGCTTCAGCACGAATGGCTCGACCAGATACCACGGCTCACAGAAAACCAACGAAACTTGCGTTATGTGAATGAGGTGGAGGCTCAATAACCCCCTTCCCAATCTACCCATCCCCGATTCCTCAACAAACCTTAAATTCCTAACCAACGTGAAACAACGCCTCTGAAATTCCGTGTGTGTTTATCTTATCCCATAAAAATGGTATATTAATGTGGTATTTTATTAATATAGTATATAAAAAACATATATTAAAAGTTATGCGAATATAATGGATTTTATTGGTAGACTAAAAGGTGAGAATAAAATACTAAAATTTATTATGCACAGACTGTTAGTAAACATACTCTTTAATGGTTTTCTCAGTCAATAGACACGAGTCTTTGACTGTTTTCTCATTTACTTTTGAATTAATTGAGCTTTGAACATAGATAGTAGTTTACAGAGAGCTTAATGTATTCAATACTTTTATTCTAATGAAAAATCGCACATAATCGTATGGCGGGTGATTGATAACTTAATTATCAAAGCAATTATAGAAAATGCAATTTCATACTACATAGTACACCTAATTAATTTAATTGAACAAAAAGTACCCTTGATAATATATTGGCTTAGTATAAAACAATATGTTCACAATCTTGATGACGTACCCAATGGATTCAACACATTATTTCCCATGGCTGCCGTAAAGCGCGAGCCTAGGATTACAGAGGCGCCCCCTACCGGCGTAATTTAAACATTACGCTGCGATTAGCAACAGATTACAACTAGTAAGCGAGAAGATTATTATAATCTCCTCACTGAATCGTTTGTTATCTGTGAATGTCTGATGTGTGGTGAAGTGATTGTGTACATATACTCCGTGTATTCGGGCCCGCCCGACATGTATTATGATGGATTAACAGCGTAGATTGCACATTCATTACCAGTTATTATCATGTATTACATATTTAATAGACAATACTATTGTAATTGCATGTTTTGGTACTTTTAAATGGTTGGTATTCGTCGAAACTGATTTATAAATTTTTGTTCAGAATGAAAATTGATATATTTATTATGCTATGACAATCAAGCTTAAAGTGGCTTAGCGTTACGATTAGATACATATTGAACTAGAACTAACAATTATTTTACTTTACACATAATATAAAACTAGATCGGTATTAATATATACCTATTCTTTAGCTGTATATCTAAGGCTAACTTTATGTCAGCCATTCTAAATCTAAACCTACTTATCGAAAAGTTTAACAATGAACTGTTTGTATTGGGTTATAAAAGCTCACAATAAAAACAAACAATTGACATTAAGATTATGTTAGAAGTTATTTTAATATGCACTTACTATCACTCTCTTAGAGTAACTGCGTTATATATTAAAGAAGTGATACCATTTCCTCTGCCATCGTGAGTAGATGTGAGCAGTCTTATTTGCTGCGTCATTGAGGATATTATTAGATCCTTTCCTGCCATGATACAATAAAGAAACACAATATGGGCTTGACTGATTGTAAAACACGAACAGTTGTTCTTCTTCTCAGAATCTCGCAAAACAAATAGCGACCAAATGATATTGTATATTTACAAAATCTACTTTCCAAAGTCTCTACTGATAATATTGTGTTTTCAATTTACGTTTTATGATGTTTTTACGACGAACTGCGATGATATATAAACTTTTATGATTAATATTTTGAAAACAACGCTTTACCTCCAGGAGTCATAATCATAGTCTGGTCACGTCATATTTATCATTTAACTCCTAAATATTTGTGTTTTAAAGTCTGACTAAAGTTATATCTAAAGAGTTTTGCGTAAAGTCATTTATTTTCACTGTGTTCTCAGCTGTCTGTAGTATTTAGTTTAATTAAACTTTAGCGTCTATGCTCCTAATGACGTCAGATAGTAGTAGAGTGACGTTATCTCTTCATAACTTTTGACTTGGCGTGCATTTGGATTGCAAATGAGTTCATATTGGATCTGAATGACTAAAATGTGCAAATACAAACTTTTCAGTTTTTTACCCCTTTACAAAATAAAGGAGATGCCTCACTAGATTAGATAAACACTGTAAATATTTAAATACAAGCCGTGAAATCAACTCAAATAAAATACGTTTAGAGAATTGTTCTAAGCCGAATATATAGAACTCATCTGGCTGAATGAAAGCCGAAGGACAAAGGGACTTTGGGCAGTAACACGATCTGCTTGTTTGAGATTAAACTAACCCGAAACTGGATGCGCGTTAATGCTCCCAATGTTTATTGTGAGTGTGTGTGCGTGACATTTTCTATGAGAGTATCAGCTAAGCCTAGTGGCTTCACTAAATCGAACTACTTCGCTAATTTGAAGTAAAAATCCACCGAAGCGAATCTACTTCATCTATTCAGATAAAACACGTTGAAATGTTCATACAGATTCAGATGTATTCACCGCAGAGTCATAGCTTCGGCGACCTAATACGGTTTTCCAATAACATTTATACTCGGCTATGTAATAATAAAATGAAATGGAAATCAGTAACATACTGACCTCTTTGAGGGGGATTGGAACCAATTTTCCCGGAGGAAAGATCGTGGAAGGTCACGACGTCGATTATATTATTACAGTACAATACAGACTGATATGTACGGTTGACCACAGACTGTAGAAATGGTATTCACGTCTCCGAGACGTAAGTACATTATATAGGAGTGCTCGTGCTGGGACATGCCTAGGCATTTGTTTCTTTGAATCGTTCCAATTGTTCACGTCATGCTCAGTGAACTAGAAAAGCTGTCACGAAATCAGAAAGAGCGACGATATTTTACTAGATGAAAGGAGTCGTGGTGCTCGTGTCATATGTGCATGAAGAAAGGCCGCGGCCACCCAGTTTATTCTTGTCCGCGTAGATATATAAGGGCGTTAGTCGTAATAAATGGTGACGTAAAGATTTAGCACGAGCGAGCTATAGTCGTTTATGTTGCGGAAAGATACAGGAACTAATGGTATTTAAAGATAGTATTGTATGAAGCGGACTTCCGATACTATTCCCTGATTTATCTCTTTACACTTTCATAACTTGTTTTCATGATTTCTTTTATTATGAAATCCAGCTTCGATAACAAACGATCGACCTTAAAAAGTGATGCTCCACTCAACACTGGAATTAACAGCGCTATCACCAGAGGCGGTAGGAAATGGAAAGTACTTTCGATTATATCGTAACGTGCGTGTCGTAAACATAACGTTTATATTTTATTTTTCGGTAATGCCGAGGTGATTGTTAATATTAGTAAAAGTAATTTACTAGGCTATTTGCCGCGCAGCACAATGTCATCTCAGGCTGACCTCTCTACCAGCGTGCCTACTTTTACGGCTCACATAAAACTTTATAGGTTCTTACACTCGCTTTATTATGTGTTTAATATATACACTCAATTCTACTATTAGATCTCATCCATTTGCTTAATAAATCGAGTCAGCTAAACGGCCATCTTGATGTTTAATTAGCAAGACGTTAAATTGTGAGTCCAAGTAGAAATATTGTAATTGGCTTCGAAGTAAAAGTTATTGGCCGTTTTTCTGGGTCAGATGCTCAGATTTTTTAAGTTGCCAAGATCGTTACTTGGCCCTTGTGTAATTAAACGAGTCAACATAAATCTGGAAAAAGAGAGGCGCGCGAAAGAGTCCCTAGCCAGCAGTAACCTTGTTAGCGCGAGACACGCCGGCACGCCGCGCTCGCCGCGCCCACCGACCGCGCCTGCCGCGCTCGCCGCCATCATCGGCTACATCCCTCTACGCAGCGAAATAATTCTCAATAAAATCTTTCCACTTCGACGTAATATTTCTCTCAGATCCTCCCTTAAAAGTAAGATGAGGGATTTTATTTAAGTTCTTTCTTTTTTTTTGCAGTCGCCATATAATGGAAATTTATATTACTAAAGGTTCATTGTAGACCAGAATTTACTACACACACATTCTTTCCGTGGCGCGTGAATAATTTTTAGTTAGCGTGATGTTTACATCTGCAAGAAAAGGTAACAGAAAACAGAAGGTAATAAATTTAAATGTAGTGACAGGCGAAGAGATACCGTGATTCTTTTCTTACGTTTGTAGCGTGTGTTAAGATTTAGTATGGTTGTTGTGTAGACAAGTAGCTGTTAAGGTGGCTCGCGGGGCCCGGGCTGTGGGGCCGCGGGGCCCTGTGTATCGCCAGTCTGCACCGAGATTACCCACGGGGACGGTTACCAGCGCTAGTTTATCTGTTAAAACCCTTGCGCTGCGATACCTCTCTACTTAATGCATGCAGTTGTCGGGGTTCGACAAACAGCACACAATTACTGGCGACGTTTGAAATAAGATAAGCTGCTTATTTCTGTTTTATTGATTTCATTTTCGGTATGATAATGACAACAAAGCAACAAAGCTCCGCTACAAGTATTCTGAAAATTAAAAAAAAAATGTCAAATCATCCCGATGTCAATTCCTTTGATTTGTTTCGAGATAAAATAAATAAATACCTAATGTAGAATTGTTTTGATAAATATTTCCGAAACTCATTTCAATAAGTTAGGAAACATATAAATCGGAGATGTGACGATACGTAAAAATATTGAATTGAGAATTTCCACCATTTCGACGTCGGCGTCGCTATAAATAAATACTCTTTGGAAGGGAGATATTATCATTTCTTTGTTTGTCTAAAATATTCATGTTGATGTTTTTGATTGAAGAAAAATAAGATTTGACGGAATTAATTCGTGAAGATACACTTGAGCCGTAATGGCTGTTCACCCTCTTTCCAATGACTCGTTAGAAGTCAATACAAATGAAATGTCATGAATAACGAATGAGATGATCAAAAGTGGTAGGGAAAGTGTATACATAAATACGAAATCAAAACGGGAACGAAGGACTTTTTGACAGAAATGTTTTGCATTTTAAATGTTCTGATAAGATACTTTTACTACTTTATGTTATCATTTGCTCTTCTTTGTTCATTATACTGAAGTCCCTTGTTTAGCTACATAGAATGAGTGGGTATTGACAATATACCTTTTGATATTATGACAGCAATCGTAGCATTTGGCGTTCTATAATTTCTGTTAACATCCATAGACCCGAAGACAGGTATGAGGTAATGTATGTATGTTTGTATGATAAAAATCGAAAATTGATCTTTATTGATTAGGCAAAAAATACTTTATTATTTTACAATAAAACAACATTCATATGATACATAAATATTGACTGCCTTGCCTTCTTAGTTAAAAGTGTCAACTGCTGACCTATGTCCTGCTTACCTCCTGATCAAAAGACGTGACATTATAACATGTTACGAAGAAAGCTAGATATTTCGCGTAGATATAATAACATTACACATTAGCAGCTGTTATGACGTCGCTATGTGTTACTGTCCGTGTCGGGAGCGAAACTCCACACTTCATCTTACTCACAGATTAATTGTATTTTTCTTTTTGCACCAGTGCAGTGTTCTGTACTAGATTTTTATTCTGTTATTGTAAGCTCATATTATATCAAATATGGCACCTATACCTGATTATGTACATTTTGTATAATTTTCAATACAAAATACGAATTTGGTACAATGACAAGTTCAGTTCCATCAATTCCCGTATTGATTAGATAAATGTTTGATTGTGACGAGAACACCCAGGTCTTATTAAAGTACTGAATTCAAGAAGTATTGTGATGTAACAAGTGCTAATTCAGCAGTACCTTGTAAACCATAATGTAAATTATCTCAGTAAAGAACAATGTAGAGTATAAAACTCAACCAACATATCTTCAAAATGTAAATTTAATAAACGTTCGAAATAAAATGCAAAAGAGGCATAAAGAGAAGCTAATAATAATTTCTGAATCCAATGTTGATATTCCGAAGCTGAAGCAGCGCAGATTACTGGGACTTATATTTACGATAAGCTAACTTGGATATTAGAATTATGCCATAATGTTTATTTAGGCCGTTTTGTTACCTATTTCACAAAATTCCCATTGAACCCTACCCGAACATTGGTGATGTTTAAATTGTTCGGGTAGGTCCTAAATAGGGGAACGTAATGAAATTTCGCTTTAATAATATTTTAAGGTTTAAATAAACAATAATCATAAAGTATCTGGGTAACTTTTCGATACGTGAGCATATTGGTGGCAATAACTAGGTGTTAGAGAGATGGTGTTATCGACGGCCGGGGTCAGTGTTACTTGACTGTTACACAACCGCACTTTAATGCTCGCTGCTCTGTGGTAACTCGTCTGTCAGCATAAGTTCTCACTGAAACGTTCTCTCTATTCAATTATCTCCAACCGTCTTATTATTCTTTCATATCATAGGAATTTAGCTGGAACGTTAATGTTTTATTCTTAATTTTTACTTTCTTTATTTTGATACTTAAAAGATAGCCATTTTGCCAGTATTGGTGACGTTTTTATCGTTTTACTGATAAGTAACACTTATTTTATGTCATTGCTGCGTCACAAATTATTTTACATTAGTGTAATATATAAATAGTCAACAAGGTGCGATGACTAAATCACAGTGTCGCAACACGAAAAAAGAGTTCGGCAACAAACGCCCAAGTCCCATGATACACAAAAATATTCAAATACATGAAGACCTCTGCGACTCCGTCCTTTGTGGCCCTGTTCGGTAGTGTGGCTTATCTGTAGCATTTTCTTTCAATGACCATTGGACATGGCGCAGGCAGCAGGACTAATGCAAAGGCGCGGAATGACAAAAATGTATCCCTCGCTGTCGGACCTGCGTCACTCAAGATTTTCCCTCAGACCCTTTATTCGGGCCAACTTACAGAAAACACGCAAATCATCTTGGGGCACGTAGTGTTGTAATATATTGCCGAGATTGCGTAAATATTTCTTCGTCATTAAAGCATTTAACAAAACATGGCGGCTTGTCGTCTGATTGATGTTTTTCCTAAGTGTTCAAAGGTTAGTTTCGCTAATTATATTTTATAGTAACCGTGACCACGTAGTGTCAGTGTGCGTGGCCTGGTAGCGTGTTTAAAGTTCAATAATTGTCAGTGGCGGACAATGATATAAAGTCGGTCCCGTTATTCCAAACACGTAGAGATTATATGAGACATCGCCAGTTGAACCGCAAATGAAGAAGTTCGTGCGCACGTCGTCGATGGAACATGACTGTTTCTATTTCTGGAAATTTATCCAATCAAGACGGAGTTGGTCATTAGTTTAGTTTCGGTCTGACAGCAGACGAGTTTATTACCGCCCAACATAGCTATACGTCAGGGTGCCGTAGCTGTACAAGTTATTGCACGCCATTATTGGAAATACTCGACTTTAGAAGCGTTGTGCATTACCAGTAATAGAAGTTTCAGTAACTAGATATAGGTAGTATCATACTCCAGTAACTCCGTTCCAAGCTGCTTTTTATTTAAGAGGATTTTGAGAGAGCAGCTTAAAAATTATCTCTTTTAAACTGGTCAATATGAAATGCAAATGGTAATGGTCGCTCGCGGGGAACACTCCAAGCAGATTTATAAAACCGAGTGATTTGTGGAGCTATTGTTGGACCTGTGTTCGCCAGTGAACTGCAAACGGCAAGCGAATGCAGATGGAACATATTTATCAAGTGCACCTCTGTCTGCGATTTCATAAAGCGGCAGCTATTGGGGAAATGGAATTCTGTCACGGACATCTTGAGCCAGTTTTGATTATGTTGCTGAATAAACACAAACTTATAATATTGTGTCTGCTCTGCAAAATATGAGAACAACAAATCAGCAAATGAATATAATACATATATAGTGTTGTTGTTGTTTATAACACAAATAAAATGTGGAAGGTGTACTTGTGAATAAATAATTGGAGCTGTGGCAGCAATCGGTAAGCGATAGAGTGTGGCGATACGGGGCGATGCCGGAAAGAGGCCGGATGCGGAGCATGGCGCCCGCGGCCAACAAGGGGTTAATCAGTTCCTGTAGGTACGAACCGAGACACACATACGTACATATCAGATTAAGAGAACCACTTTTGCTACCGTAATGATTTAATGAACGTGTGTTATTTAGTGGTATAATATTTATGTTCTTAATAAAGGATTGTTTTTTCCGTGAAATTATGATTTATTTTTTCACCTTCCCTTGTAATAGGTGCGTAGTTCGTGTTATTGTGTGCAAGCAGACGACAGTGCGGTGCGGCGTTGTTGTATCGGCGAGATATTGAGAGGCGCCCGAGGCTCTGTTGTGGAGTGCAAAGCGGGATGGGATATGATGTATCTACATGCTAATCTCTACGCTATACTTTCCGCTTTGTCGTGCGAAAATAACTTTGATCAAAATCAAAATCGTATCACTGCAAAGGGCCCTTTTATCTGGTGTTATTTGAAGATATTTATGTTTATCACATACTATCTCAAATCGATGTCTTTATGTATAGGTATTTGTAGCATTATTTGTTATTCGGAAAATATGTTTATGCTCTAAGGTACACTGCTGGGCCACAGGATCTTGTGGAGTCTGATTATTGACTTCTCTATTTTTTTTATATTTAAACCTATAAAGTTCTATACTTTAAAATTGTATTGTACATTCATAATTCATTCACAACATATCATTGTTCCACAGACCTATTTCAAAGCTTCATTTGTTAAAATATTCAACAAGTTAAACTTCTGTACGGGAGCTTTAATTAAAGCATTAGGCGCTGAACATCATGCGTTTGCAAATACGGCCGATACACGTTCATAACCGTTCGGTCGGATGCCGGGCGCGTGTCACACATAGCGCCCCCGCCCGGCGTAATCAGGCGCGCATCGAATCATTTGCTCGGTACTCACTTCATTTGCCAGTAATGACCGACGCTGCCTCTCGACGCCGGCCATCGTTTCCCCAATATATTATCCGAATATTTCCTATCGCCCGTCGCACCACACAAATTTACGCTCGAATCAACGAAAATAAGCAATTGAGAACCCATTTTTTAGGACAAAGAATAAGTTTTATATTTGTTTGTCAGTAGGCAGAGGCACACGAGAAAACAATCAGTCCCTTCTTATTACTTATTGATGAATAATGAACGACTAATCGTTTTCGTATAAGAAACGTTAGCAAAAATACAGATCAAATAATTTTCTCGTATTTCTGTCAGTCAGTATTGGAATCAGCGACAATAAATGGAAAAAAGTCGGGATGGATTGATTCCGGGTTGTACGCGTTCCGTTTGTCACGCTATTTCATCGCCACAAGGAAGTCCTTGTTCCTGTTTTTTGTTGTCTTCGTAGATACAGTTTTATTGCTGAATTTATCAGAATTATTATTTGTATTCATTATGTGCGACATAAAAGGTTCTGACGAAAATATATTGCAACACGAGAACAGCTCGTGTAACAGTGATTTAGATTTATGTGTCTACTACTACTAGTGGTTTCTATGAAATGAAATGAGATTCGTCGCCATTTTGCCAGCTTTAATTTGATTCGTAATTAAGATCCCATTTAAGTATTTTAAGGTTATTCGAACAATCCACAGAGTTTGAAGGAGGTAAGTCCGTAATGAAATTTAATGATCCGGGAAAAGGGAACCTATCTCTGGGATCTTCTCGTTGTTTTGTCGTCACCCACTCAATTGGATTAAGTTTTAAATAAATATAAACAAAATATCTGTAGCTAAACGAAACTACGTAAACATTAAAAAGAGATCAAAGTTCGTTCTACCACTACAGAGTACACTATTGTACCGATATATACAAATACTTGAAACGTGTATCCAGTACAAAGTCAATCTTTCTATTTTAGAGTTAGTTCGAGCGTCAAGTTTCAGCACTTGAGTTTTATGCGTAGGAACGAGGGAGGGATACAGCCCGCGGCAAGGACGGACTTGTAAAAAGATCGAGTGGCATCGTGCCTACGTATAATTACACAATTACGAGACATAATGAAATGTACAGTACATGTCGACAACAAAGTGTCGCGTTGTTGAGGAAACCGCTGGGCATTAATTAAAAACTCAGTTGTTTTGAAATAACGGCTTCTCGACATATTTGCTTTAAAATGTGAATTTTGTTAGAATATAAATAATGGGACGGTGGGAAACGGTGTGAACATTTTATACCCGCACATAAAAATGATTTCCGAAAAGATAAAATATTCAGCTCTCGATCAACGCTGCTAAAAATAGATGTTTTACGTAATACTTTCCATCTATACTAGTGGTGTACTGTGGCGTCGGTTGGTGTGCCTGCGGGACTCGAACTTAAAACATTTGAATCGGAATGGATCACTTTGATGAACTGTTTTGTTCTAAAAGTTTATTCCCTAAAGTTTCAAAACCTTATACATAGAACTTGGAAATGGCGATGTATTTGAAAAGTGGGTTATATAATTATCTTTGGTTTATATTTCTTGTAAATAAATGTAGATAATACTGTCAACAATATGCCAAACAATTTAGAGTAATAATATAAGTATAAGTATAATAATAATATAATATAAGTATCATTAGATTAAGGCGCTGGTTTAAGTGTGGGAGAGCTATGTTTCGAAAAGAAAGTGGCGGCTCAACCGGAGTGATACCACGGCCTCACAGAAAGCCGACGGGAAATAACGCTTGCGTTATGTTTCGTTGTTTGAGTGAGGTTATCGGAGGCCCAATTACCCCATCTTCCCAATTCCTAATCCCCAAAAGGCCGGTAACACACTTGTGACGCCTCTAGTGTTTCTTGTGTCCAATACTCTAGACTATAATCTGTCTCTGTGCTAAATTAGCGTGAAATACTAATAAACAAATACGTATACACATATACACCCTCACAAGCTCTATATTATTAGTGGTGGGTGGTAGAATGTAATGCAGTTATACTATAAACAAGACAAGTTTGTGGCATTTAATCTATGTAGTGGTTTATCGGAGTATTTGTAACTTGTTAACTTGTGTACGCCTGTTGTGCCCTCCTGCCGTACTTGTGTGCTGTTTATTTATTACAGTAACATCAGATGCTTGTGTAATGAATTGTATTTATTGAGTAGATACTCATGCCGCAATATTTGACGTTTTAGACAAAACAATGTTGTTGTTGTTATTACGTGTTTTTGATTATTTTTTGAAATTTGTTGAGAAATGACAAATTTGGTGAAAAATGTTTCTTTGTCTTGAAATTTACCACTGTGTCGCAAAATAAACTCGTGACACGTTGTGTGGTAATAGTCCCTCACCCGCTATACTAATCCTACCTCGTTCTTATTTAGGGATCTATTTTTTTGTGTAAATGTACAACACCTATACATTACATGGCATTTATATTCTCACTGAACATCACACTATTTAAAAACAGCACGAAGCAAAGTTCTACACAAAAGTTAAAGAACGAATAAGATTTTTTTAAACGCTAGACTTTTTACCTGCTATACGTTTTAGTACTATGTTACGTACTGTAGCATAAGTACCCCTCTAGGGACTAGAGTAGTTCCTGTGTATTCTTCTCCGCCGTCACTTTAACTACAGTCCTGCTTCGCTTCCCTTTTTCCTACCCCAGTAAAGTTTCAAGGGGGAATAAATATACTTGTACCTACGTATAAATGTATGTGTTTCTTCGAACGCAGTACAAATGAACGAGCATCTTGGGATAACTCCAAAGTTATTCCACTTCTTTCTTAACTAGTTTCAGAACGCATTGTATGTTCTATGTTATTAGTAAAGTAATTTTGTTGATTTTCTACAGGAAAATGTTATTAGTGAAAGCACTTGAAAATACATAATTCATTAACAAAGTCAGTCGTTTTATAGTTCTTTAACAAAACTACTGCTTTTAAACAAAACACAAATCTGCAACACATTTAATGAACTTCACAATTTTGAATGCATTTACATCTTGTTAGCAGCATTTCGGGTGAAGGTTACGTAATTAGCAAGTGCAAGAGCTAACACAAATGTTTGTATCGAGCATAAATGTAGCAGAAATAATGTTAAACACAGACGTATAAACCAACAACGAAGGTATAACTCGGTGCCACCGCGCCAATTCACAGCGTGTCGAGAAGTAATGAGAATAGCACAGATAATAATAAAAACTGCTATGTTACAGCTATAGTCTAGACACATATTTACACAAATAAGTCTCTTTGCGAGAATGTGAACATTCTGAATATAAGATTAGTTTACTCACCTAGAAAAGAAAATAAATAACCAGGTGGGGAATACTTATGTTTATTTTAGGAGGTAATAATAGCGTAGCTGGCATGGTTTCAGCTCGGGTCGTGGGCCCATTGCATCGTGAATTATGGCCGCGTGCATTGAATACAATGAACTATTCGTAACAGTAAACAACAGGTACTAAAAGGTACCTACTTAATGCAGAACGACTGTTACATTTAATACTATTTCCTCGCGTGAACAGTTCCCAAATAATGGGGTGAATTGCAAGGGATTTGTTTGTGTGTGATGAATTATGCATAAGAATATAGCAGTTTGTTAAGAACCTTTGTTTTATTGAGTGTGAATATTATCGACAATAAAGCTGTTTGTTTTTTACCAGGTGGTAAATAAAGTGTTAGTGATATGGTATCCGCATTGTTCACTAAGCTTTCACTTGACTTCTAATTACATTTGATTCAAGTTATTACGAGATTACTTCGATTGATTTAGTTGTCACTTGTTTACTTAACTCATAGCGTCTCGTGATTCAATTAAGCGGAGTACGGACAAAATTTATGTCGTTATCGGAGTCGTCTTCTCGTTTTGCATTAATTGGACGTTACTCGCCAAGCTTACAGCGGTGACTTGTTTTAGCGTTAAAATAACTGTTCACAGCGTTCCGCTCAAATTTTCAGACCGTGGAACATAAACTAACCACTTATCAGCTTCGACAAAGTGTCAATGAAGGTTTCATTAACGAAATATAATTAGTAACTAAGCTTCTATAATGGCCCGCCCAAAAGTTACTCGATAAAACTAACTATCAGTACCCGTGCCCCTAATTATTTGAGCATAATTCAATAATCAAAGTTGATGCTGAAAATTGTCAAGGTAGCGGAGCATGCCCGTTTGAAATTCAAGAAATTATGAGGAGCGGCGGCGTTTAATCGAAAAGTACTCTCCTTTGATCTTTGTCGAGTTGCCGTCTGCGACGACGCCTCTGCACGCCGTGTTCGTGCTCGAATGAATAGTGGCTTGGAATAAGCTCAAGCAAACGAGACGGCCCGTGCAAAGACCTGCTAGTAATTTAGCTCGCTGTGCAAGATTAATGAATCAATACGACTTCATAGACGAAACGTAATACTTAATCAACAAAACTCCTTCAAAGCCCGTATTGATTAAATTCATTGCTTAAGCTAAAGCTTTAGTATTCATAAAATATGTGTCCACATTAAAATGTATGAACTACAAGTTTGTCGGGGCTTCACACCAAACTTTGTGAATTATATCGGTAAATTTATGCGTATATCAAAAAATTACGAGTAATGTCAGGTACATGGACAAATAAATCAGTGCAATAAATAAAGTTTTATCTGAATTATGAAAATATGAAGCCTCTGGGAGGGAAGATTTATGATATTTTTTTAAAGCCAATATTTGTTCATCAGAGCTGTTCTCGTTGAATTAATTAATTTAAATACAGTCCGTTAGTCCTATTTAATTGCTGTGAATGTATGGTGCGAGTGATTTTACAATTCTGATGCTATCTGTGACTGAATGTGTTAGTTTAAGGTCTACATGTCGATACTTTCTTGTAAGTTATCAAATAATCGATACCAAAAGACTGATAATTCATCCACAGACTGACGCAATATTAGAACTAACC
Organism: Spodoptera frugiperda; assembly: GCF_023101765.2. Taxonomy (NCBI): domain Eukaryota; kingdom Metazoa; phylum Arthropoda; class Insecta; order Lepidoptera; family Noctuidae; genus Spodoptera; species Spodoptera frugiperda. The sequence goes on from NC_064212.1 coordinate 6,240,365, forward strand.
CCAAATTTATTCCAATATTAAGTAACAATTGCCACTCAATTTTAATTATGTAGATATTAAATATGGTAAGGCATATCAGGTAAAATTTTCTTCAGCTTTGAATAATAAATTAGAAGCAAAGTAAGGATTTAATGACATTGTGTGAGTTTTGTGTTCCAAGATGTCTGCGGGTGTTCGAGAATGAGGTTTGAAACATTTGCCGCGGTCGTTAACTATTACTTATGTTTCATTCTTGTTCTTGTTACTATATTGTTGAAGTTACACCTTTCTTTTGTCTTTACAATAGTCGTATTTTCATAATAATGACTTTTTCATGTTAGAAAATGTTTATCTTAGAACAGTTAAACAAATTATATGTAGTTAGGATACGTGCCCTCAAATTAAAGTGCAACGTCACGCCTTTTATTCCCGAAGCGGTAGGCGGAGGTGCACATTACGGCAGGTAATGCCCCAATACAATGTACACCTACTTTTCACCATTTGTGTCATAAGTCCCATATAATAGGGGCTGAACCTATTGCCATAGTCCGAGACTGAGACTGCCACACATCTCTGAGATTTTTTTGAAAAACCGAAAGTAGCCCAGTAATTCTTTGCCTAACCCGGGAATCGAACCTGAGACCCCTTGTCCGGCAGTCGCACTTGTGACCACTTGACCAACGAGGCAGTCAAATTAAATAAAGTAAACAAAAAACAAGGAAAATGTGAACTCTGACAAATGCCTAGGTTCGAATTCGCATCAGCATTCTCGAGAACCAGCCAAATTAATCTCCGGACCACTGTAACTTCTTATAACATTATATAACCTACCTATACGCATATTACAAAAGTAAGGTACATTAATTAGCACGAAGACAGGGATCCTGAAACCCTAGTGGTTAAGTCGAGGGATTTTCAGTCAGATATTTTAGAATTTTTACATAACTAAAATACGTATATATTCCTTTAAAGTGTAAAAGATTATACGAAACGTTTTTGATTTTTTTAGAATTAAAACTTAATGAGGAGCCTACGTTATTACAACGTATAAAATGTATGAAAGAATAATAAGAGTCTCATTGAGATTAATCCAGTTATGATATTTTTATATAGTAGTAGCATTCTGCTAGTGGCTTTTTCCATATGTTATTTCTAGCATTTCTTTCTGGTGTATCGTTATCCTGTAAGAATAATAGGATAAAATACTTTTGATATCAGTATTATAGTAAGTTAAGCTTACCCTTAAAAAGGTAGCTATTAAACGGTGCAACAATTTTTTAAATCGGTTCAGTAGTTTCGGAACCTGTTTAATGTAAACATAAAGCCAAATATTTTCAACGAAGTGTGTATATCTTGATACTTCAAGGAAGAAAATAAGCAAAGTAAATAGGTAAGGTAAGGCATACAGGAACCTCCATTTTAGATAAATTAATAATTTAATGACAGAAAAGCTTAACATATTGTGTGAAAACCTTCTACACTTTACATGTTAGGGGAATAAAGGCTTCTAAATTACTATGATTGTAAAACTATCAAAATCATAATGGTTTTATTTCTAAAAAATAAGAACAGGAGAACGCATTTCCATTTAAAAAATCAGGCAAACGTATCAGTGTTTGATAAGAGTATTTACTTATCATGTGACCAAAGTAAAACACAATTTTATATAAGACTTGATAGAAATCTAGTTTATTATTTGACCATAAATGGATAAGGCGATGGTATCAGTGTAATACTGTCAACACACAGCGCAGGCCAGCTATCGCCGCACGCATCTGTGTCCGACAATCCTTAAGATTTATAGACGCGCACAAACACTATTAAACTTACTTTATTATTCCATCAAATGTACCGCTGACTCACACACTCTCAGATATCATATATCCATACGCAAGGCCTCATATCTAACTCGGCAAATTTTATTTTATTATTAAGGTATGAAAAAGTATCCGAAGAACAAACGTTCATTCTTACTGAAAATACAAGGACCAAAATATTTAATCTCGTATTTGTACACATAATAATTATCTTTGTTTATTATCTTCACTTAATTATCATCAAAAAGCTGGAATCACCGCGATTGTTTATTCGTTTAATAATGTTTTGTTGGAGCGGAGCATCGCGTAGCCGTATCGTAGCTAGCGTAGCCCCTGCTACGGTCACTGTTGACGTAGCAAACATTTAGCTACGAACCGTGGCTACCGCTACGGCGGGCAGCTACGCGGATAGCCCACTCGTTCGTGCTACGGTGATTACTTATACCAGCTACCGCGTTTTATTTTAAAATAGAAAAATACGTAATTTAAATTAGAGGTCAGAGTAATGAAGTCTTTAACTTACCACAAGCTATTGCGGATCTTAAAATAAATTGTTTCATTCGAATAAAAAGATCTAAAGATAAGCTGTTAGCAGATTATCTAACGAAAGGTAAAATCAATACGATGGATTTATCATTATTGGCAGGTACCAAGAAGCTATTATATTAATACGCAGTAAAAGCGTGAGCGGCAAGACGAGTGGGAGCCTTAGTTTATTAATATTCATGGGGAAATTATTCCTTTCATTGTCTTCCACGTAACGAATTGAGATCCAGAAAGTAAAATAAACGTGTAGCGGTAAAATACTGGCAATTGCGTACTCATTGTGTTGTGTGAGCTCAAGAGCTTTGGCATCGAGCGATCGAGGTGCCGAGCACATATTATAATTACGCCGCTGCGGGGATGCGACTGTTTTATTTGCGACAATTCAGCACATGTAGCTAAACATTTCAGAAAGTGATTATATATTTTGCAAACAGTACTCGAGTTTATCTTTAACTCGCTTTCTTAAGCGATGGTTCAATAAAAAACGAGCGAAAGTTTAACGCGAAACTTTTGTGTTCAGTTTTACATAAATGTGGGTAGTTAGCAGTAGATGAGTTAGCTGCACGTTGGAAGCGACCTACATTTTAAGTTGGTTAGCTGTTTACTAGAGACGGAAAGTTTGAGGGATTAATTATGTATTCACGTCCTACCTGGTTATCACATTTCTGTATAGAGCTGTCGGTACTGTGGCAACCACTCTATACATGTCCCGTTGTTATACGAACACAGAGTTGTTCAAGATCACGTGTTCGCAATGAAACTATCATTCCAAGATATATGAGATTTGATATCCCCAAATCGAAACGCTTTGATACACTCAATACTTGTTTCCTTTTATTTCTAAATCAATGTTTATGGCTAGAAAAATACGAAACCAATCTCAACGAATACGTATGATGGAAACAAATTAAAGTAACCAATAAAAAGTTTAACTGGGGATATGAAACATAAATGTAATCAAAACAAAATGTTGATGGGAAAATGAAAAATGGATAGCCGCCATCGTTTGGCGCTTAGCACGAATATTGATGATGTCAAGTGGGCCTTTTTGGTTGGCGAGAAATAAATCGAAACAGTTGTTGTTGGAAAGTGTTGTGTTTGCAAAATACTGGCGCGAGATGAAGCGGTCGCGGCGCGCGTCGCATTCCGCCCGCTGTGTCGATATCGTTTACATTTTTTCCACATATTGCTTACAAACATTTCGCCGGAACGTAAACAATCCACTCGAGACGTGGCTTATTATTTCCAAACGCATCACATTGTCTGCCAGAGAGAGGAATGATAAACATGTTTTTAATAACAACTCTGACGTATGATGTGACGGACAGTGATCAAGTGATTATTTGTTCGATGCTTTTTAATGTACTGAAAATAAGCCCAACTGAAAATAAAATGGCACATTTTTATGATGCTAAGTAAAATAAGATACTTAATTATGGAAAGCGGGACAGTCACCGTAATCTGGGCACGAATCCAGACTGCTTCGTCGGTCTAGTGGTTTTATTATACCTTCTTAGAGAAATAAGCTAGTATAAGTATTATTATTGCCTTGAAATTTCAAATTTAGCATGAAAATAGTGGACATGTTTAAGTTGCTCAGAAAGTCGGCTGCAACACGGCAAAGCAACGTTTAAAGTTTGTGCCAAAACTTCAATAATTTTGTTATTTCACTTAGTGAACAAGGTGACATAAAGGAAATTAAAAAGTACACAAACAATAGGACGTTAGAGCTAAATTTCTCGATACTTAACTACTTCAGTCATAATTCAAAACAAATAGGAATCCAGGAAGACTCTGAGTCAGTGATTTCACTAATTTCTTTCATCTATAAACTCAAGCATAAACTTTCAAGAAATTGAGCTTAAATTCACGTAACTTCCTGTTATTAGAAACGTGTTGTAGAGTAATATAGCTCGCAATAAAACTATGTTTAGTTAGAAATGCTGTGTAAATGTCAGCGCGAATCAGAGACATTACAAATTAACAGCTATGTCGCGGCACAGTTTCCACGCTGTTTGTTTAATTAGCACGTTTTATTTGAAGAACGATTTGCTTATTCATATGTGGATATTGTATATTCATGTATTGTGTTATATATGCACTTGTATATCGTTAGATATTTCCGTATACGTAATTTACTTTGTATATGTTTTTGATTGTGTGTTATGTTACATAATTTTGTTTTTTTATTTATGTTTTATGAAAACGATTTAAAGATTTTTAGAAGTGTTGATTTCTAAAAAATCTTAATGACTAAGTTCGTTTTTCAATATGGTCTTATAAACGGATTTTGTAGATATTTCAGTACGGTACCTATTTGAAAAGAATTGAGTGAAATCTTTTCCGTTAAGTAGCGCGACAGGTGATATCCTGATGGTTACCGGGGCGCGGGGTGCGGGGAGGGTCGCTCGCTTCGGGAGTGTTTGCCTGACAAACAGCGCGCGGCTCGAGCACGCGGCAAATATCGCTCGAACTATTCGAGCACTCCTGCGATACCCAGCGCACAGTTATGCTTACAGCGACAACGCAAATATTATACCCGTAAACTCACCTTTACGACATTTCAAATTAATACTCTTTGAGTACCTGCCTACAAAATTACATAGAAATAAGTTTTCACTATAAGTAATTTGCATAAACATACTATTAATGCATTATTCTCAGAAGTAAATGTAACAGAAAATTGGAATAAAAAGGAACAAACAGCAAGTTTCACGAAACTTGTATCGAAGAGAAAAGATAGAAATACATGTGAGATGTAGTGAAAAATGAATGATGTCGGTGGGCATTGAAATAGAGTCAGTGATGTGTGGCCGTAGCAAACGTGCATCGCTCGCGCGCCGCTAGTTAATATCCAATGCTGTTTATTGATCTGGAGTTGGCTAATGTGGCTTTTGTTATCCACTAAGCCGTGAACCCATTGAATTTCAGCTATAAATGTTTCTATTAAAAGTTTAACCGTTTATTTCCGATAGCGGTCAACGTTTCCAAATAAAAATGTTTTCGTATCCAGTGAAACTGTGCGAGTACTTACAACCCGAATACAATGTTTTATTGCTATCGTATACGAACGTAATTGTTTTATTAGTGGAAAACAAAGCTTGCTGTATCCATTACTCAGATTAGTTCCACGGATTGATATAAAATGCGCATGGACTTACCATGTAAGGTTTCCAAGCGGGGTACTCAGGCTTTATCTATATTAACCGATAGCAATCGGTTACTCTAATGATCTGTGAAACGTTTTAACACTATCGTTGCGCAATCAGCAGCCACTAGTTTCTGTCTGACTTTTTACAAAACGTTATTAAAGTGATTCCATCACATTAAAAACTTCTTTGTCTGATTTATAAATCAAATTTGACGCGATTTTCCCACCCGTAAACGTAGATGAAAATGGAAGGCAATTTCTGTCGTTAAGGTTTTCACGGTTATTTTCTTTTATGAGTTTACCGACGAAAGTCACGTCATTTTAAAAATAGGCTGGTAAATTAATTACTCGCTCATCTAGTTGGTGTTCCTCTTGTATTCAGCTACAGGTGTGAAAATACGGCGCAATTTAGTTCTTTTTTCTCGTTAAGGCTTTTACGGTGTTGCTTTTATGAACGCGTCGTTCCATTAACGATGAATTATTATGTATAATCCAATACAGAACCTTTTCCGAAGACGTCGTATGACACTGGATACAAACGCGAAATATATTTTAGGGCGAATGGAAAGTAAGAATGGAATAAGTAAACAGTAAAAGAAAAACCAATAAAAGTTGTTTTATTGGCCGTCGACCGAAACACCTGCCACATAATGAGTTTTTAGTTATTCCAGCGTCTCATTGATTAAATTCGACAAACATTTTATGTGGAAAAAACTGGGTCGTACAATGTGGAGTGGTTATGAATTTAATGTAATAAGGGTTCCAATTGGTGTCTCGTTCTTAGGTTCAGTAAAGTTCTTCACTCTAGTGGAATATATAATATAAGTAATAATAATTCTGTAAATGCATGTATTTTATGTTTGTTGTTAGTGCGTAAAAGGTACAAATATGAAGTTAAAAACATACGTACTTATGTACTAGAACTATCTTAATTTAGCTGTTCTTGTAGGGCCTCAATTAGTTTAATTGAACTGCATTTCCTACTTATCATTTTAAATAAAATAGATAAATGTTGACGTAGATTTTTATTACGAACGGTTTAAAATAAGTAGACCCACAGTACACTATTAGTGTACTATAGTTTAGACAGCGCATGCTTTTATACTCTTACTATAATATGACAAAAGTAATGAAAAAGTATTACATAGATTAACAATTTTACGATCATCAGGTCGTTTATCATTCAAATGTGAATTGAAAAAAGTCTTAGAAAATAAAATAAATAACACAAAACGCAGATAGCCTGAGAGCTCCAAGTCGCTAGAGTATATATTTTAGCTTTCCAAAACAAAATACATTATGTATGATATTGCACGCATATGCTATAAACATTTCGAAACTCGAAAACGTGAAAGGGGTGTTATTATTTTACGATTTCCATTTTTTTGGGTCGCATTGGAAAATGTTGTAAGATAAGGTTTATCATCTCACCTTGTAAGTTGGACCAGCTGTTACCTAGGAGGGGGGAGGGACCGCGGGTACTGACCCTGGTCACGTCCCAAGCGGTACACGGGATAATGTTTGAGCTATTTATTCAGTTCTGACGACTGAATGATGATGTTTTTTTACAATGTGTTGCTTTTTGGTCTGATGTTAAAATAGAAGGTGATTCTGAAAACTTCATACGATGGCAGTATAGCGAAATTCGCAGAGTATTTTGAAAGAACAGTAGAGACATCCATACATTTATGAGACTCATAAAAGTGGGTGTAACATAACCGATAAAAGTGGGTGTCAATAACCCACCTCTTACAATTTTTTTCAAGGAATAAAAGTTATAATGTTACAATGTATACTTAGTATAAGTAAATATATACAAGTACTTGTACTATACTAATCTTGCATACAATATATTTTATGGTACAACTTGACTAAGACGTTATCATTCAAAAATATGTAAGTATAAGTATGTATTTGTATAATTCATATGACATAAACATTTTACTGCTTACAAGATGACTAATATAGAAAATGGTACGTTACTCTTATTAAATAGAATTTTTATTTGTATGTTTATTGTGCATCGTAAAATTCAAACAACGTAGCTTCGATCCGAAAATATACTAAAATATTCGTAGCTGGCAACATAGTCACTTTTTATGGTTTGATAAGATATCAACTAATTGATTGCCTTCGTCGTTGTAAGTACTGTCGTAATACCTACATTGTCTGAGATTCCGTTCCCAGATTTGGTATACTTGGTATTGTATAAATGTGGAACGTCACGCCTTTTATCCCCGAAGGGTTAGGCAGAGGTGGACATTACGGCTAATGCCGCTATATAATGTATACCCACTTTTCACCATTTGTTTTATAAGTCCCATGTAATGGGGGTGAGCCTATTGACTTATCGTATCTATTATTCGGCATTAACACCGTGATAATATTAAAAAAAATCCCATTAGCACTTTCCTAGAGCTAGGAATCGAATTCGTGTTCAATTGCCCAACAATCATACTAGCAATAGCAACTACTACATCAACAGAGATGAATAACACTCCATTCAGAATTGCCATAACCATACTGATGTGAAGGTTTAAAATAGCAATGTAATGAGTAAACTGTCGACGTATTCGTGTCTAAATTAAATGACAATTGTGCCTTGTTTGTAAACTGGCGGGTAACAGGTGCTCTGTTTAGCCATATGAAAAATTTACAATGTGATATGAATTCTACTGTCTAATTCTGTATTTAGTATTTTAATATATAAGAGCTTTTTTGTCTGTATGTTTGGACTGTTTTACGTGTAAGTAGTAAACTTTTCGATTATTAAAAAATGCTATCTTACACTTTATAAGTGTGGGAGAGCCATGTTTCGACACGAATATACCCTCTTGACCTGAGTGATACCACGGCCTCACCGAAAACTGACGTGAAACAACGCTTGCGTTGTGTTTCGTTGTGTGAGTGAGGTTACCGGAGGCCCGATTCCCCCCTTCCCAATCTTCCCAATCCCCGATTTTCCAACAACCCTTAAATTTCTAATCCCCAAAATGGCAACGCACTTGTAACGCCTCTGGTGTTTCAAGTGTCCATGGGCGGCGGCGATTGCTTACCATCAGGTGACACGTCAGCCCGTTTACCGGCGTGTTCCATAAAAAAAACATTACATATCACACACCCCATAAAAATCCAAAAGAAAACGACTCAAAATCTTGAGACTAAAAGCATTTATCGATTATTAAACTACACTATAATATACACACATTAGTCTCGGACCCAAAATATAACTTAACACAGTAAAGTTAAATCATTGCGCAGAATTATGAAATAAACTCTTAACACAAAGTTCAGTTGTCGAGTTCTCAATTAATAACAAGGGTCGGAATGTCTGTCCGGTCTGAGAGATACTCTATAAAAGATTATCGAACGGAACAAAAACAGTGTTCATATTGCTGCGGCTTCACGGTGTCCTTTCATCACGTTTTATGTACTCCTTAGGCAGTTGAATGGAAGTTTTTTCTGGTTTAGTGGAGCCTTTTGTCAGAGTAATACGAAGAAACGCGCCTCCCTTCTTCTTAAGGCTCGCCTTCTCACCCCGATGAATATTTTGTGATTTTTACGGGACAGCTGGCGGGTTATTTATTCGAGCAAACTTCTTGATTAGTAATGTTGGCCACGACTCACGACCGAGATGTGTTATCATAACGTATTGATACTTCACGTCCTGCGAATGTGGCGTCAACTTTTTATGGAGTAAATAATATGATTTATTCGTCGTATGTAACTGTTATTGAGAACTTGTGGTGCGAATTGGGACTCAACTCTTTGGCACTTTATAAACGTTCATATTCTTGAGGCTTTTTTCGTTGGCTTAGTTTTAAATGATATATGTATGTTTGTATGTATCGAGTTAAAGCTATTTATAGATGGCCTGATTAGTGGTGATTCATTGCAATAACTAAGTACAGTGATTAACCTTGCAAAAGTCTGTTAGCTCTTTCAAATATTCACGAAAGTGATCTGGTATTTGCATCGTCTTAGCGTGAGTGTCACAGAGAATTCTTGATATATATTCGGTTAGGCACCCAACTAAGGAACAACATCGACAAGCATAGATTATCCTAAAGAATCTTTAAGACCGGGAGGTGCTACAAGATCCTTTTATATAAACTGCGAAGATTTAATTAAATTACATAAAGTGCCTACCTTAAACTTGTAATTTGTATTTTGTTAATAGAATGTCGAGATTTACTTTAGCATTTGATCGCTAAACGAAATCTAGGGAAGACGGCGCTCCACGAGACTGATTTCTTGCCATCGGATTCAGTGTAAGTGTATCGGCGGTGGAGGGAGCGGTTATCGGGAGCTGATTGAGCGCGCTATAAATTCCGATTGCTTTCTTACGTGTACACCACCCCTATGACTCGCGGAACGCACTAATACATAAATAACTATTACTCAGTTACATTTACTTTACCAATAGTGACACAAAGACACGCTCCTAACTTATAATGTATGAATAAATAACGCAGACATAACTGTAACGTTATAAGTTATCGTAATAGAAGCGTGACGGGGGTCGAGCTTTTTGTGTCCCTTAAAATTAATGGTGACACTCAATGCTACGGCCGATGGAATATTTTAGTAGGCTTCTAAATGTACCTAGATATTATCATTGAACCATAACTTGTTGTTAAACACTTCATAGTATGTTAACAGTATTACGTAAGCCTCGCATTGAGAGTAGGGAGAACAGCATAAATAAATTAAGCCAATTACTAACTTAAACATGAAAATGTAAGCGCGCGTTTGTTTCATGTAGTCACTTCCTGCAACCGGCGCGAGTCGCACGAGATTACGAGGTACCTCGCAACAGTACATAAAAGAAAATGGTAACCAACAGAAAGGTAGTAATGGAATTAACCGAAGTTGAGCGCGAGATTACACTGAGTACGCATAAATATGATCGCATACGGTTTGCTGTTTACTCGTGCAGCAGTCTTCTACGTCAGCTGAAGTAATTAAGGTTCTTGTCATCCTGCCTAAGCTACAGGAAAATAACAACCACTTGAAAATGAAAGCACGGAGCATGGTTTATATTTAGAGCATACATAAGACTGCTCACTTTCACTATGTAGTGAACCGATATGTTATGACAATGAGGAGAGGATATCACAACATGTAGTCGACAAGTTGTACACTTAAGTGGAATAAGTAGGAGGGTAAGTGGGTTTGTAGTTGAACACTTTCGAGCCCAAACGAATACAGATTGTTCAGAAACTTTTGAATATGTATTCTCATATATATAAAAAATATATAAGCAGTTTTCCTGACAAATAAAGACTTATAAAAGGTACAAAACACATAAATAGACATACATACATGTACGAGTATGTATGTACACATATTCATTAACTGTTTGAAAAGTTTTTGCGAGGCTCTTGTATTTGTTATCTCAAAGTTTGAGCCTGCATTGACTAAGAGGTGACTCTGGAGAAGACTCAAAAAATCAAGGCACGCGAAAGAAGAAGCGCGTGGTGTGCGTGCGTAGTGATGAGGTGGTCGCGTGGTGGTGTGGGTGAGGGCGGCCCCGGCGGGCGCGGCGGTGGTTTGGGCGGGGTGTATCGATCCCCGCGGGGCGCGTGCGCCGCGGCGGCGGGCGCGGGCGGCGGCGAGCTGAGTGAGCGAGGACCACCCGCGCAGTCCGCAGCCGGCCGCCAGCCAAGCGACTGCCGAGTGCCGCGGCCACCTCCGCGCAGCGCGAACCTTCTGTCGCAACGTTTGACATTCACCGCGCGACAACAAGAGCACAACCTCAAATCGCCTCCCTCACAGGAATTGCTCTAGTGTTATCACTTCAAAACTATTGAAAACTTGTAGTAACTACGGCGTTCTTTCATCATCTTGACTCTGAAATGAAACATTTGAAAAAGTGATATAAACTTTATTTATTTACATACTTGAACTAAATGATAAAATTAAAACTTAAAACCGGCATTAATGAAGGATGCATGAATGCAATTGTAAAGTTGGTGATGTGGTGTATAGTAAAAATATGAGGTGTCTGGTAATCCTTTGAAGTGATCGTGTTTGTGACTGAAAAAATAAAATAAAACAGACGCTGGGAGCGTTGCTCACAAGTTCACGGGTCGTTAATTCGGTGGAAGAGAGGATCCGAAAAAAGAGGTCTCGCTTACGTCCGCTCATCGGAGTGATAAAATTTATGACAAACGGTAAGGAGCGTGTAGTGATAAGGGTTGGGTGCGTTATCTGTGCGGGCGGCGGCGGCGCGCTGCGTGTGTCAGCCGCTCGTCGAACGGGCCGCGTTAATTACTGGCCGCCACCTCAGGAGGCGAGCATCTCCATTCATTATTCTTATCACACTACAATTACATATTGCCGCCGTTACTGTCCACTGATAACTGACCCTCCTCTGATATACTTGTAAGAGCGGACCATTACGTCGTTTTTATTGGTTCTTGGGATTGCCAAGTACTTTTATTACGCAGGATAAAATGATTTTAATCAGTATAATAGCTTTAAGGATTGCTGATATCTTTGGTTACTTCTTATTTCAAGAATCATCAACAAGTAACACAATTGTCAAATTCGGACCCCCTCGCAAATATTTCGTATTCAGATCACTTTTGATTGCAAATTTTCCTTATGACATGATTATTTTGTGGAGTTTGAATGAGATTTTTGAAAAGTTCTGGAGTTATATTCTAAATGGCAGAAAGTTCCAAATGAGGAAAGGCTTGAGAGGAAAAATTTTTAGAATTTACAATTACGGTACTTATAGTCATTATGAATTCTTACAACTTTACCACTTTGACTAAATGTATTTATGGTAATTACAGTTTTGGAAGAAGGTACTAAGGAATGAAGTTTTGCTTTTACAAGGAAATGACAATATAGATTTATCATGTCAGTAAATTACACATACATAAACACATTCAGTTGTGAGCGGTGCCATTTGTCACATGTTAAGTATTTCCCAGCACATACATATATTTCACTCTACAATAACACCGCTCCATTTAGCTTCAGCATTACAAATGAAATACAAATGCCTACTAAATCCTATTGTACGTTTAGGAGAAAAGGTTTCAGTTTCAATAACACACTCTTTAATCTAAAAATGTTCAGGCTAAAGAAACCTTGAAGATCTCATTCATACATAACATCAACATTGTATCCCCGAAGAGGTAGGCAGAGGTACATACTTTTATACGTAACGCTCACTTCCAATAATATGAAAGCAACGTAATGTAAGAAAAGTGTCCAAGCTCTTTTCTATTACTTTTCCAAAATAAAAAATCTCAATAATACAATATCCGACATAGTAATTACTCCAGTGACCACCAGGTTCGACCAACGGGTTCAAATTTGCGTGAAAATTTATGCTCGTGTCGTATGTCTTAGGGAAACGTCTGATGGTGTGAGTGCCGGCCAGTGGGCCCTGCGTGCGTCGGATTACATGGCCGGCTCGGGCCATGCCTCAGCCGACCTTTTTAGACGTTACCTCTTTGTACGTGTCGTTCAGATTAATCGCGTTATGTTCGGTTTCTAAAATTAACTCCGTACAACCTTTCTGTAGAGGATAAATCATCCGTTCCTATTTGGCCATGAACCGATAATATGTTAGTATAATGTAGGCTTTAATGAAGGAGTAGTAAGTAGTGTGGTTTAGATATTTCTATCAAGGACTCTGCGATTAAGATCATTGCAATAAGTAGGGACGGATCATGTAGTTGCTTTAGATATTTACATTATGCATATTGATATGAGTTAAAAAACAAAAAATCTATAAGCCAGACAGAACTACAAACGTAATAAGAGTTATACTTCCAACCAATGAACCAACGAGGAAATCATTGAATGAATCAACATATTCATGAAAACTATTTTTATACGAACTAAAAACAATAAAAATACGCACAACAGATGTTTTATTGACCCCTTTTTTCGACGTAGACGCACATAACGACACTAAATTTGGCTCAGTATTGAAAATAAGTCCGAACCATTCATGTGTCGTAAGTTACTACTAGTGAACAATGACTCATCCTCTGGGAGCACGAAAAAAGACAAATTGTTGACTTTGCCTTCTTTACGTTCATGTTATTCATAGACAAATAGTCTTTAAAGCTGCTTACGGTCCATAGATTTCACGAGCAACGGAACACATTATTTATATCAAAGCAGAATTATATTCTCTACATGTAGTCACATCGATTTTATACACGAACCTTATAAGAAATTGGAACAAAAAATCTATTTGGAAAATCCCGTTTCGGTTGGAAAACTTCGAACAATAGAACGCACCAGCCATAGACATAAAATACCTCATTACTTTTTATAACTCGTAGAAATAAAAGAGAGGTCGCCCTGGGGAGCGGCAACTTTTCATCAGTCCTGTTACCGAACAGTATCTGTTTGAAGACGTTCTTATCTTCAGACGAGACCCGAAGCATGTCCACAAAATAAATCGTCCGATGACGCCCGCGGTTCAATTTTGTGTGAAAATTACGAGTTTAGGTACGTAGCTTCAGAAAATTTGACCGAACAAATAGATAGCAAGCCGAGGCCTCGCCGTGATTCGCGTCACGTCTTTCACGACCACAGGGTACTTTAAAAATTCGTTTCCCGACCTTCCCACAAGTTCGTATGCTGTGGCGGCGACTTTTTCAAAGTACTATGACCCTACCTTTTGGTGGTAAAACGAATTAAGAGTTTCGCTTCTACCGCATTTCATTCAATTAGATGTTTGCTAAACAAGTAAAAGGAGAATGTTTTGTTTCGTGAAACAGAATTAGCATAAACTCGAATCTACTTTGTGATTCCATTTAGGTCACTGTTTGTAAAAGATTAAGATTAATTTTGGTTTAGTAAGTACTGTATATTTTCCAGTTTATAATCTTGGAAAGTTTCGCGAGTTTATCCACGTGCCCTATATAAGAACTTTTCCAATAGTTTCCAAGTGGAAATACTCGAACCATAAATTTATTAATCGCCGGAATATCAGCATATTACTTATAAGTTTAGTTCTTGTTTCGATAACACCGGGTGTGCGATTGTTTGATTAAATCAATACCATTTGTAGTATCCTTCGAGTTGCGGTCGCCAATCAGGCTGACCACTATGATTATTATGGAAATATTGACCTCAACCCTTACTTGTGTTAAGGGCGCTTTGTGAAGGGCACTAAGGTCAAACTCGAAGAACAACTGTGGTAAAGTTTTGATTAAATCTTTAAATGCATCTACCCGCGCGTACCGTACTGTGAGTAAATAGCACTCGGAACGTAATGCGGTTGTAATTAATTAGGGAACTGAGGAAAATTAAAAGTCTATTAAACAAAGCCGGAGCTCGTCTGCCAGTTTCGTTGTTCACTTAATTATTACAAAATCCGCGTTCGCGTTTTAAGTCGCTATCAGTATTACGAGCTCTTCGCGTTGAGCATTCAATCTTCTCTCATGAGGTTTGGGTGCGTTATTTTATTCAGGTCGTGAATCGAACCGTAAGAAGGTGTTAAAGAGTGAATTGGCAAAAGGAGCGAATGAATGGAATATGCGAACAGGCCGGAGCTGGTTCCGATCGCCATTCGCAGCTGAATAATGAATGCGTCAGGGACGATAATGCTCACGGTGGCTCACCGGCGGCGGCGTCCCTGCGACACATGTTACGTTCGCTTCAATAGATCAACTGAACTGCTATGATACACCGCCCCGATTTACAGATCCGATACTTCCCCTTTACATTATTTATTATTAGACGGACATAGTAACAGCTTTTTCTTTGTTGGTGCGGTAAATAATATAAAACATTTATGAACTACGTAAAATTCCGTTGTAAGATAAATTCATATAATTATTGAATGTAGTTTCACCGCTTGAAATACGTCAAAAATAAATTAAATGGACTCAGAAACTTAAAATAACATCTAAAAATATGTAATATTAAATCCGATTTAGTAAGAAGCTTTATTTTATACGGCCTGGGATGATCCGAGTTATTTTATACGTGATTATGGTAATGTACGTAAATCGGAAACAAATCTGGTGTTACGGCAGATACATATTAAAATTATGTAAATTAATCCGTAAACCAAAGATCTTTTGTAAATATTTCGTGTTTCTTATTCTAGAATAAGTGATGAGCAGTGAATGAAGTACGTAGATTGAATTGGGGTCATTGGATCGAAACGTATATATTAATATGGACATTCCCCTGGAATCGATAGATTATTATAACAAAAAATATTACAGCACAACGTAACGTATTTTGAATTTTAAAAGCGTCACGTTTTTGTCATTATTTATTTACGCTATGAAACAAAAATGTAGTGTCTAATATTTTTTGTTTTTGCAAAGCCGCAAAACGTCTTTATATCAGCAATAAAATAAAATCAGCTGATGACAAAATAAAGACAACTTGGAAAATTATACAAAATGAGACTGGTAGGAAAAAAATACATAATTCGGAAATTAAATTAAGGTCTGAAATTGGACAAATTTCTTCAAAATGTGATGTAGCACAGGAGTTTGAAATTTTTTTTACTAATATTCCTATTAAAATAACTAGAGATTTAAATTCTTCAGCTACACTCTCAGCTAGTTTGCTTAAAAAAAATGTAAAATCATGTCAACATGACTTTATTTTTCAATATATGAATCCTCTAGAGATAGTAAAAGTCTTTAAAGAAATTAAAATAAAATCAACTGAAGATCTTTGGGGACTATCGGTGAAAGTCTGCAAAACAATTATTCAAACTATAGCGCCCTACCTGGCTATGATTTTTAATAAAAGTATAGATGACGGTGTTTTTCCTGACCTTATGAAATATAGCAAGGTTATCCCACTATTTAAAAGCGGCGAAACCACAGAACCTAATAATTATAGGCCTGTATCTATTTTGCCGGTCCTTAGCAAAGTGTTTGAAAAGTTGATACTGTCTCAGATGCTTCATCATTTTAATAAAAACTCCATCTTCCACCATCAGCAGTATGGTTTCACTAAAGGTCGTTGTACAACTGGCGCCGGTGTTACTTTAATGAAAGAAATATTTGGTGCCTGGGAGGAAGCACAGGATGCCATAGGTGTTTTTTGTGACCTCTCAAAAGCATTTGATTGCGTTGATCACGAGACACTTTTGCTGAAATTGAATCATTACGGGATTAGAAACACTGCGCTCCGTCTATTGAAATCATATTTAGGAGATAGGCAGCTAAAAGTTCATATTAACGGTGTTAATTCACAAGGGTCTGAGATAAAAATGGGCGTTCCTCAAGGTTCAATATTGGGTCCTTTCCTCTTTTTAGTGTACATAAACGATTTGCCACTCATATTCGAAAATGAACCAAAAATGGTTCTGTTTGCAGATGATACATCACTGATTTTTAAAATAGGTCGACGTACGAATAATTTTGACGACGTAAACAGCTCCATTCTTCGAGTCTATGAGTGGTTTACTATTAATAACTTGGCGCTTAATGAGAAAAAAACCAAATGTATTAAATTTTGCTTGCCAAACGTACAAAATAACGAATGTTATGTTGCTTTGAACGGCCAAAAGTTGGAATTTGTTAAGGAGACTATATTTTTGGGTATCACACTAGATGACAGATTACAATGGGGGCCCCATATAAAAGCACTTTCGGGGAGACTAAGCTCAGCTGCTTATGCAGTTAGACAGATTAGGCAGCTAACGGACGTAGGTACGGCAAGGCTTGTTTATTTTAGTTATTTTCACAGCATAATGTCTTACGGCATTTTGCTGTGGGGGCGAGCTGCGGATGTAGAATCAATTTTTATTTTGCAAAAGCGAGCTATTCGAGCAATATATAACTTGCCCCGTCGCGAATCTTTGAGAGAACTATTTAAAACTATAAACATTCTTACAGTGCCTTCTCAATTCATTTACGAAAATATTATGTACGTGAGAAAAAATCAACAATTGTTTGAAAAAAGAAGCGACAGACACAATTTTAATACGAGAGGTAAAAATAAGTTAGCTATACCGCAATTCCGATTGTCCAAAGTGCAGAAATCCTTCATGGGATTTTGTGTTAAGTGTTACAATAAACTACCAACCACCATACTGAATCTGAACGAGAAAAAATTTAAATCTTGTATAAAGCGTGAACTGTGTAAACAGGCATATTATAAACTGTCAGATTATATTGAAGATAAAAATGTGTGGCAGCATGTTGGTCCGGCTCCACTGGACACTCGCTCACACTAGACAATGCTCTAATACGATCACTAGTTACACGTTAAATTAAAGTATTAATTTATTCCAATGTAGTCTAGGGATCCTGTGGCATCAAGCACTTATTTTTTTATTTGAAAAATTTAATTAAAGATTATTTTTTATTTGTATAGAAGCATTATTTCAAAATTGTAAGTGTACATATGTGGGCACTATGTTTGAAACAACCCGCTTTTTTATTTTATATTCTTTACAAATTGGTTTTATTGTCCCATAGTTTTGACGTCGTATTGTCGTTACATTGTTCCTACATATATATACAATAGGTAAATGATCAAATAATGTATCAGAGATATTGTAAAAAACATTTTTTGAAAAGAGTAACGATGGAGTTTCTTGCTCGTTCTTCTCCATTCGAATCAACACTTTGGAACGAGCGCCTAGCTTCACTGACAGACAGACTGACGGACAATTCAATTTGACGTTTCAAAAGTGCCTAATTTAGGATTAATTGAAATAAATGCTTTGACTTTGACTTTGACTTTGTTAATATAATAGACGGACTAATTCAGTTTTTCAGTACACAAGCTTTTTGAATGGTAATAATATCACTACCACTACCAACATTAACAATATTTAATTGAATCCTGAAATACTGGAATTACTTTCAGGAGATATGGCTTATCCATATTATTCTTTCTGTGTGCATTTACTGCCGTACTCAGAGTCATTTAATGACTATTGCCTTTAAATCATATTATTATTACCTGTTTATATTGATGTCCCCACCCAATACTATTTCTTTAAGTTTGACATATTATACTTATATGTTTTAGGTTCGTGTGTTTGTATATGTCGTGGCCTAATCGTGTATTTGCTAATTTCATGAATTACTTGAGAATTTCATGAAATGGCCACATTTTATGATGTGGGCTACTTAATTTGACCAGTACCCTTAGTACGATTTTACTTTACGTTTAACCAAATCGAAACGGATTGAAACGGATTGAATGAACCAACTAATCAGAGCACTGAACGCGGTAACGCAATCCTAATTAGCTCCAAAAAGCAATTAAACAGTTTAAAACCTTATTCAAATAGCTTATTTCGATCAAACCAACGACCTTACACCCATGAAATATATTCTGGAACAGTCAAAGACAGTAGTTTTACTTAAAAATAAATATGAAAAAGGAATCATAAAACTACCACTGAAACTTTACGAGGGAAAAGGTGGGAACCGTCGCACCTTGACGACATTTATATGTCATATGACATACGGTATTGACAACAGGCAACTAACGTCCGTGAATTGGTTTCCGTCTTTACTGCTAACAGTTTTAAGGTTCGTTTTTATTTAACAGCATTTAAGTTGCATGTTCTGAAATTGAATTCAGCTGAGCGTTTATATTTGAAATATTTTTACGTGTCAGTTGATTCTTTGTAATAGGTAAATGTTATTAGGTACCGTATATAAAGAAGCAATTGTTTGAACATTTTTAATCGAACTAGTTCATATTAATCGAATAATTCTTTATTGTCTAGACTTCGTAGTATTTATTATTTCATTACTTTAATATTCATATTTAATCAACGCCTTTGGATTTACACACACTAATATCTATTTTGTTGTTTTAGGGAATCCACTACGCAAAAATAAGATTTTGTTTAGATAATACCTTTGTTAGCAGTAACCACATTTACATTGATTAATTAGAAAATCATCACTTTACGTCTCATTTAAATAAATATCAAACAAAAGAATAATATTTTGTGAATGAAATTCCAAATACCTCATACCGGTTAAATTGAATGTTAAACTTAATTTTCTCCAAAGCAAATCATGTTTTATGACAAAAACAATAATTTATTTCTGTATTTGAAATGTCAAAGTTAAATTAAGATTGAAGCGCCCCCTATTTCGTAATGTTCCTTTGTCTGTTCGTCCGTTGTGTGGTATTGTGAACGTTTTCCTCCACAAAGGTCATCTATAAAAAGATCTTATGCTTGTATGTTCAAGTTTTAAGGATCTGGTGGTTGCAATGTTATCTGGGATATATTTTACCTGATGTAATTTAAAGACGTTAGATATTCATTAGTTTATTACATTATAATATGAGTAATATTATATTCTAATCTGCCTTACATATAAAGTTAAATAAGTAATAAATAAATAAGTAAGACGTAATAATACTACAATTTTAGTATTCCTGGAATTTTATTAAAACGTTTAGGCAGCGTTTTCGAAGCTAAATGGTAATTTCCGCTAGAGCCTACTCCTTTGGGGCATAAAAAGTAATTATAAAGACTAGGTACAATTTAAAAGAAACGTACACGGACAAATATTTTGTATAACTCGTCTCGATACATCATTCACCATAAAACTACATTCACAAAATGCGGAATTCTCTCAAATTTTCCTGTTTTTAGGTCAAGCAAAACATTGGTACAAGGAGGTATCGTATTGAATAAAATATAAATATTTTTGGAACGTAAAAGTTTCACAGTATCTCGTCCTTGTGAATATAATGTCGGTATTGATTCAAGTCACGCGTGCCGCCGCTGTTTATTCACATTCGCATTGGCGTACGTAAATAATGGGGTAACTTTTCTAAGTCACCCGACTCATGTAAAACATGCCTCAGTAACCCATTTACCTACATCAAATCATGTATTTTGCTTTATTTAGTTGTCACTAAGACACAATTCTCTTGGTAAAACGGAACAAGACATTCTGTGACATGAAGCAGTATTTGAAATTAATTTTGTTTTATTTTAAGCTAATGAAACTCTTATAATGATCGAAAGTTCAGCTAAAGGTACATTTCTATCTATAATTTTTGGTAAAATAAAAAGATACTATGTTCATTTGTATGTTACTCGAGTATATCTCATCTATTGTTTGGCAAAGTATAGCAAGCCGTTTGTACATACTTGTGGCTGAACGAGCCATAAATCAATACTCATAAATAAGGACGACAAAGAGTATGAATAAAATCCTAGGCTTTGTCAGTGACCGTATCAGTATTTATGAACGCAACGGTTCCGATGTTAAACTTTCTCATAATACAGCCACGGCTGGTATCCGAATACCTTAAAATTGTGTCCATAAAGATAAGAATTTTTGCGACTTCGTTTCGCTAGGCTCGAGGTTCCCTAAAAATTTATGATCACATTTCATGACTTCGTAAGAGTTCTGTTGGTTTTTTTCTGCAAAAAAATGTGATATCCGATGTTCTCATTTTAAGGAAGCTTTATAAATTGTCCGTAAAGTTGAACTAGGGCCATTAAATTATGCTACGAGTGCTACGGTTTTCCGTAGCAAGTGCGTAGGCCGCACCCGCAATATAAACTTATAATTTGGAATGAGATCGTTTCAACGGAGTATTTATGTAGCTCACCTGTCCCCTCGTAATTTTGTTATGTAATGACTATCATTTTGTTGATGTGCCTGTTTTTATACAAACATTAAACTGCATCATTAATTGTGGTCAGAATTTCGTGGAGATTTTCTGTAAACAATAGAATTATGAAAATTCTCGTGAACCGCGGTTTGTTAATGGGCCACTAAAAAGGGACGGGTTCTAATTGCTTTGAATAACGTAAACGTATACGAAGCTGTATAGCTACTCATCGGTAGCTCACATCGAGCTGACCGCGCCGTTTGTTCGGGTGAAATTAATTACGGAAAATTTTAAATAAGGTAATTATTGACATAGGGCTATTTTATTTAAAAATATATTTAAAGGGTTCATAATTGACGGGAGTTAGCAGTACATGTACGGGGCTGTTCGCTTTATGAATTATGTGCGGGTTGTCAGGTCGAGTCGTCGCGCGCTAATTGATTCCTGAATGTAACCGTCGTGTAACCTCGTTACGTCGACTGAATATGAAAGATGTCGGTTAATTTTCCCAGTAATGCCACTGCTCTTGTATCATCTTACGTTTGAGCTAACAAAGCGAATTCACACATTTTCTTGGAAACGATTCATTTCAGTACGTTTGTCAGATATATAAAATGTTATTTGCAATTGAAGGATAAACAATTCTCTAAGTATTTTGAATTTATTGTAACGCTTTGTCAAAGAAGTCAAGTAATACGGTTATTTATTGTTTATGACTTTCTTTTAAGTGTCTTGTGAGCAATTGAAATTGGATGGGCACAGCACTGTGACAATTTGTGATTTATAAGGTCACATTAGCAATTATCCTTGGGAAGAAAATTCATTACTTCAATTGAAGTGAAATGGAGGCGTCTTATTGTTCAGATTCAGTACTTTCATTCAAATATATTTTATGTTTTGTTAAGTTCGTTGAAAATTACAGTTCAAACGTCAAATAAACCAATTTCAATATCGAATAACAAAATTATTTACCCAAACCAATAGTACCTAATATTGTTTAGTATTGGTAAAGTTTTCGTTATTGCAAAACTTGTCGGTATTCGGTTTTTATAATCGAAATTATTATCTTTTGTCAAAGTTTCGTAGCTAACTTGTTTAGTTATCTTTGTTAAAGTTTTCTAAAGATTATTCAGTACTATTGAAATAAAAGTTAGGTGTAGTAGTAGTAGTAAATAAAATACTATAATCTAAAATACTAATTTAATTTTTCTTATACCATAAAAAGAAATCTCTCATCACGGGTGTACACAAGACAAACCTGACAGATACCGGTCTGCAGGGCTCTCTAATAATCTTCAAGTTTTCAAACTACGATCTCCAATTCGCCTGCCAAGCATGGAGATTGTGGAACATATTGAAAAGAAATCGTAAATAATGATTTATTTTTAATACCAGGTTTGGGAGCTATTTAATATACCCACGACACCTTTTAGTGTTCAAATTCAGTGCACGTACTACGAGATAGTACGATGCTAATCACAGCCAGGAATCTGCATAGTGTAGCGACTACACACAGAATATACAGGGTGTGATGCCAAGTTGTTCCATTAATTTGACGGCGAGGTTCAGAGTTTCTACTAGATTAGTTGATGAGCTAGGTGCACCGGCATTTAGTTTTATACTGTAAGTTAATTCCACACGCAAATGTGGTTCTGCAAGATTCGCGTAGTATAATATGCATAAGGAAAGCACCAAAAATGTTTTAAAAATTATAAACTATACGATAAATTGACCTGTGAATATGTAACAAAACGTAAGAGTAAAGAAAACATGGCATGAAATAATGCACTCCTATCTAAATACATTCAAGTAATCTGACAGAAAGAACTGAATGTAGATTGGGCAAAATGAACACTGTTTTAGAATATATCGTTGTGTAGTTTCTGTCATGTCGTATACTCAATGTTCCTATTGTCTGTTCCAAATATATCACGCTTTGCGCTTTGTTTATTACTTCTTGGTATAAATTCGAAGATATCGGGCTGAAGGAAAATGTATGTGCCAGCGGAGCGGTTATAAAGCGTTCATATCGATGCGCTACGGCACACCAATCACTTAGTGTTAGCCACCATACTTCTTTGTTTCACGACCATTTATTTATAAGACATGCAGCATAAACAAAGCCTGCCTGCGGCACCCGGTGCCTTATAAATCAACCGCTTGTTCACCGTGTCTATTAAAAGTACAGCGGGAGCAAGTCACTTGGAGTGTTATTATTACTGCATCCGCACACATTATCCCGCGAGGAGGGCGCTTGTTTCAAACGTGAACCCCTTGTTTTCGTGACGGACCCATTTACTTCGAGCGGGAAACATTCGCTCCGTGAAAATTTAGTAATTTCTATTTACTCCGCGGTTTTCCTGTTGTTTTTCCTTAATTTTGTCACAGCTTGATCATTTTATCAAAAAATATATCTTTATTTAACGACCCGTGGCGGGTGTGTTTTATTAAAATGGTTTATGGCAAATCGTTTCGTGCTCCTTTGATTTCTTTCGTTTTAGCAACTTGAAAGATATTTTCTGTAGGTAATCTGATTATCAAAACGCTTCTTAAATTATGGATAAAGAATTCAATTATACTTTTTGTTGAGTGGACTGTACAATGTACGTTATAAAATATTCGGCTCAGTTATGTTAAGACGAATTTTTGTTTATTTTCTTTATTATTCAATAAATTTACAATTTACATACATATGTATTACAAAACACTTGTCTGAAACCTTTAAAGGTTTATGTGACAGAGTGGAGAAAGCATGCAGTATGTTACATTAAAAATTAAATACGTAAACACCATAGGTATTTTATTGTTAAAGAATTGTATGTTTTGTTTGGTAATTATTATGCCTTTTTTCATAACTCTATATTTAAAACAAACTCTTTCAACAGAATTTCTAGCATCACGTCATGTTTTGTTCAATATGCAGTTTATGAGTTTGTAAACTGTTCACGATAAGACTAGTTGTGCTATGAATGAAGCAACAGAAACTTGTGAACTACGAGCGAAACAACACTTTTGAAAAGCAAAGCTCCGTTATCTGTTGTCTGACTTATGTTTCATCAACTAAGAACTAAATATTATCAGACTCCTAACTTACGTACGACAATAGCAAGGAAACTCGCAGAAGCACTGCATATAAATACGAGGACGATTAAGTGTGCCACTAAAATAGTTATTCTCGAATTAGTGCACGGAGCAAGCAATTTAATTTTCGTTTCCCGGGGACTGTTGCTTTCGTCATAGTTTGATAAAGTTCCCGAGAATTTTGCCTAAGTAGGCCAATTGATAATCAAGTTTTATTTGTTATGAGAGTCATTAGGAGGGGAAATCTTGTTGGAACAAATTTCGAGTAAAGTTTGTTTTGAAGCCTATGTGCGGGCTCGGGGTAATTACAGACGACGAGAATCATCTTTTACCTTAACCTACACTTTTAGCACGTTTTGTCTTAAAGTTAATTGTTCTTCATTTAAAAACAAGTTGTTTGCCATGTTTTTCCTCCCTACCAGGAACATTTTGTGACAAAAATTGTATTACATGATATTTAATATGCACAACTGCTTTGTTGTCTATTTTGGCTACAACTGCTATGTCGAGCACGTGGTCTCGTAAGTGTTATTAGGTTTTCCTTTGCGAATTTCTCAGTACTAACACGGGGTATGTAATTAGGCACGTGTTTAGTGATAAGTTCGGAGCAAAGCAATGTGCCAAAAAGCACACGAGCTTACATAACTGAGGAAAAAACGGTTGTATAATTCTCTTCTGGTGTTTTTTTTAGCGAATACAGGAGTGATGTTGTTTGTAAAAGTAGCTCTTTGTATATAAAATACGTGAGCGTGTTTGTGTATACCCTAAAAACATTGTTAGAGGGAAGGGACGGAGGTTATTGTGTGTAACAGTCGCAAATATTACAAGTACGTATTTATGTTTTGCGTTGGCAGTCGCCACTAAACGAGTGTTCCTGTTTATTGCACCATAAAGTAACGTTTCATTCTGGTAACGTCCCTATATATACTTTATAGGTCGTTGTAACTGATCGAGCACATCACTTTTACACTTTTACCTGTTTTGTACGGTGACATAATCATGGTTAAATTTTTGAAAGCACCATAAATTCTTTAATGTCCCACATAAAGTTCGGCCATTCGTGGCAATTGTTTTATAGTTCTTTTTTGAAGGTACGATAAAATTGGTATGGGAATCGGTTATCTAACAGTCGATAATTTTAATAGAGGATATGAATTGGCAAAATCTCGTCATATGCTATAATGATAGATACTTATTCTTATATGTAGATTTCTGATCCAGAACGAGTATCAAACACCATCCTTATGAATTACTACCATTTCAAAATATAAATTTAGTGCATAAAATATACTAAAGTACCATCCCACCACCTACGACCCAAACGGAAAAAGAAACAGTTCTAAGTAACTGAAACTAAGTACCAGATAAAGAATGTCGATAAATAAAAGCTTGTAAAATATGAAATTTACAACATGTAGTAGGTATTGGAGTGGTTGTGGCGTGTCGTATGAGTCAATACGTATGCGACGCAGTGATGGCGGTGTCGAGCAAGCACATAAACGTTATTGGTAACGTACGAGCGGGCGGCGCCGCGGCGCGGGCCTGTAATGTGGTTTACTTTTGCAGCCGCACGTCCACATCATGTTAAGTGATGAGTACTACATATGTACTATGTATGTAGACATGTAGGATGACTTCATATTTAGGTTTTGTAAGTATTTAATAAGTTTTGTTTTACTGTGGTGTGAGTAAGTGTTTTATCTTTTTGAGTATCAGTATCAGTTCATCAGTTGTCATTTTTTATAGTATTACTACATACGTAGCAGTCGCATGTGACTAAATGCGACTGCTGGTAATGATGCTGCTGAGAACTAAACTTTTGTAATATATCACTATGCCTCCTTAGCGAAATTCATATTGAAATAAAACGAACAGCTCCAAGGATCCCCATGCCAACCATAAACACTGCGTAAACAACACATTTTCAGCTCTAACACGAATACATATAAAACAGAAACTTACGTAACAGCGTCAACGTCGGTAACATATATATTAAGAGCGGTAATAGTTGCGAACAATCTTGAAGCAGGCTAGTTGTGGAGGGCCGGAGTGTCCTGTACTTTGGTAATTTAACTTGAATGTAATTAATGAACTGACCGTCTGCGGCGCTCCACTTCTTGGTCATTAGTCAAGTGCTTACTCATTACCATACTAACGTTAACAGTCAGATATTGTTAATATATTTCCCTGTTCATATTTCAACTGACAGTTGCCTGGTTTTATATAACAGAACAATAAATTACCTCCACGTAATTGTCTCGATTCGAATATGAATGCGGTATTATAGTTATTGTTTCGAATTGGTTGCCTCATAGGTTGAGTGGTGGTAGTTATGACTGTTGAGGTTGGTTTTGACCATAGAGTTAGACAACGACAAAGATTACAGCTATCATATGAACATCAATAAGAACTGATATTCAATATCGATAAGAATATGTTCTTGTTTCATACTTTTAAGAACATGACTTTTCAGAAATCAGATTTCACTTCTTATAGTTCGTTTTTATAACTTTTTTGAATATATTTTAATCGAGTTACCGAGAGAAGAGAGAGTGGGCGACTAACTTGCCTTTACACTACGGGATTCATAATAATAAAAACTAGTTTAACGTGGATTTACCTACTACAATACTGACCTCTATCTGTCCCTCCGGGGAATAATACATATTATGGTGTTCGATATTTATGAAAATATTTCAAAGTATTGTGTGTTTTACGCAATAAAATACCACATTACTTTAAACATAGGAACTATTATCGCGATCCGTGTCACTAAACGACTGAACAATTATATAAAACATAGGTTTTATGATGCAGTGGAGGTATAATTCTATTTTATGACCAATAAAAGTGACTAATTTTACATATGGAGCGAAATTATAGAGGCTGAGTGTACTGGTTTTGTTGGCCTAGCTAGTAAACATTGGTTTTGTTAATTTATTACGTTCAGTCGACAATAGCTTGGGTTTGGCGAAAAGTAGGTCTTGCAATGTATAGGCATTAAGTTTGGCATGACTTTGATGAATAATGTCTAAGTTATTTTTGTTTATCTGTAGTCGTATCTGGAGATTTAGAAATAAATCAAGATAGTGATAACTATATCAATAATGTAGTTAATATTTAGACTGGTGTGATCCTGTAAACGATTGACTGTAAATGATTACAAGGTCGCACTAGTATAGTAGTTTCCTAAAAGCGCCTAAAGTCAGCCAACTCAATTACAAATAACTGTACAAACCACATCAAAGCGTCGTGTTGTGAGTACATACATACGCGACACGCGGTTTGCTTACTCGTGCTAATCATATTGCAATATTATTGTAACAATCTCCGTCTTATTAACGATAGAGGTTTAATATTCAAATTAGTTAAACATTCAGCTCCAGAACACAGCTCCCTCTACCGTACATAAACGGCACTATCAATTTGGTGCGGCGGCAGATAATAAATATTTTATTATAGGCTCGGACGGCGCACGTGAACCGCAAAATCACTGTTACGGCGTTGTTATACGGATAATTTGCAAATATTATCGTAAAACCGGCAATGAAGCCTGTTACAAATCACTATGGTAATATATTGTATTAAAACCGAGCTTTTAATATCAGTGCTGTCCAATTATCTTTGGTATGCGTCTGATATTTGCTGTTTCAACGAAGTGAACTATTATATTGCATAAAATTTTGTTGATTGTTGATTTATGAGAAAATTCTTACTAAAAGCAATATTGTTTATTTATATGTTTCTTGAAACAGTGCCCAATTGACAAGATAGAATCTCATGTACCTACTTAAGGCAAGTAAAAACGATACTACACTAAATATCATTCCAACATTAAATATAATCAGCTGTTATACTAGTACAATAGAATAGTTCGGACCAGTTTAGTATGTATTATCGTATCTAGCGAGTTGCAAGCACGTTAGTAGATATTCAAATAGCTCGTTGCGAACTGCAAGCTATGCTGATATCCGAACGGCAAATAGAACATTAATTTTGATTGTTTGTACAGTAGTGAGATGATAATATTATGCGGTATTGGTCACACGGTGGTGTGTGAGGCTCAGTGAGTCGTCAGCTGTATCGTGAGTAGTGGTCCAATTATGATAACGCGAGCCGCGTCCGCTGCAAGCTTGCGCGCCAATTATTTGATCACCGCCTACAAAACGGATTAACTTGTGTGTGTTTATTTATTTAAATGAATGCTTTTTTGTGTAAATTCGTTTATTTTACACGGAAATTTATAATTTTTAATAGTTTGCAATAAGTGTGCTATACGTGGCTAGTTCTAAGGACGATGAACGAAGAACAAATTGATTGACGTTTTACTTGATACTCGTTGATTATGATTAAAAAGGTATGAAATGTTGTCTCTTCACACAAGTTTATTATAATACTCATATACAAAATGTCGGCCAGATTGCTGTATAAATTGTGACGTTTATTTAATTGAAAATTGTAAATGGTTTAAATTAAGGTCGGTACGACACGAAACCGGTTTGACAAAGACAAGCAAAGTAAAGTAACAAAAAGTTTTAATAATTAATTTTTAAGTTTGTAACACTGTTTGTTAATTAAATTACATTGAGAGAGGTAAAGTTATTGTTGAACGGTAAAACTTTTGTACAAAATGGTGTACAAGAAACACACTGTAATGAAATGAAAAGAAATAAGCAATCTTTTATTTAGAAAACATAATCAAGTCTTCCTATGTCTGTGTGACTTTTATTACTTTTATATAATGTTGTGACTATAGCTTTATCTTGCGTCTGAGCGACAGAACCTAAATATATTTTCTTTGAGTACTAATTAACTACGTGTTACTTCTACTGACACTATTACATGATTAGAGAATTGGATACATTTGTAAATACTACAGCATTGAGAAATCGATAGGTTTGATGTCCTTTATCAGACCCATAGTGCAATGTAATGGTATTGGGCTATCGTCCTTTACAAAGACGTCAAGTTGACGTATGTCAGCTCAGTGAGGCATCACATGACGTGCGGAACGCTGACGTAAGCTGCAATACTCAGCCGATACAGCTTTGCTGTGTTTGAATAAGTTACTCTCTAAAATGTACAGAAGGTATTCTGTAGTAACGGTAATGTAATAACGGTAGTTATTGTTGTTGAAATACAAAATTGATAATACCTATTTCGCCAAAGTAGCAATAATCATAATAAGCAATAATCTTTTTTTAACAAAAAAATATAAAATTCCAAAGCTGCTAGGGACGAAGAAGTAGGGAGGTACTGAGTACAACGTCCCAAAAATATCTCGCAAGAAATAAAACTATCGTGTCCAAAGTAACGTAACAATTTATTACATAAAAAACTGCACAGGTCATATTATATTGACGGAAACTCTTAACACCACGATGTAGAAAATGACGTCACGGCACAGTGTCATCTGTTATTTAATATCGGTACTAAACTATGAATATTTATGAATTTAAATAAGTAGTGTCAACAAAATAGACACTGTAATGAGCACAATTTTTCGAAATTGTACGTATGATAAAACACTAAAACGTTTTCCCCTGAGATATTGATTGAAGATACTTAGAAAATATCTTATGAAGTATCTTCAGGACCAGACCATTTCCAATCTTATTCCAACATTTGAACGCTTTTGAAATGAATGAATGTGTATTTTTTGCGGTTGACTGTGTACAGTAGAGTACTATGTATAGTAGATGTATTGTATCATGATTTACTTTCGCTTGAGTTGTGACTGATAGACTCCTCGATCAAAGCTTGATTTTCTTGTAGAAGGTCGATATTTTTTTTTCTTTTTGCTTTGAGCTCTTGCCAAATATAACTAGTAAGTAGGTTTTACTTATTTTTCGAAAGTGTGTAGTGCTGATATTTAAGTCAGCTGTCGTTATTATCGAGAATGTTGACAGTCTTATTATAACTTGGTATAAATAAAGTTTAATTGTGTTTTAAAGCTTAAGTGTAGTTGTGAAAATCGCTTACAAAACACGATATAGCATTGTGTCTTTTTTGGTAAGAAAAGGAGTGGTAGGTATATTGGCAGGTATAAGGTTTTAATTACTTATTTCATTAACAAGTAAAAATAAATATAGAGGGCCCATGTTTTGGAATTGCCTTCTATATCACAATTTCGATTCTCTACGCTATTTTGTTTCCAATACAATTTGTATAAGCCGTTGGATGAATGGCTAAATTTAAAAGGATGGGTTAACCTTCCCTTCACAATAGGCTATTGTCAGGAGTAATTTGAAAGCGATCAGTGACTGATTGTTTGAAATTGTATAAGTATGTTGTTATTTAGTCATATGTAAAAAGGGGTTAGGCGAACAATTCTATTAGTTTTAATGAAAAACACAAAACTGGTTGATGAAAATTTAGAAAGGATTTGTGGGATCGTAATATATTGTATATTTTACTTTTGTTTCGTAGTAATATTAATCAGACTAACATGATGAAATTATTTAGTTTGTTTATGGTATTTCTCGACCTTTATATAGCAAAGATCTTAATATTTGAAAGATATTTGTTTTGAATCTTTTTACAAGAGCGATGTTATTATCAACTGTCTCATATTCCAAGACTCATTGTATACCTAAGTACACGAATAAACCAAGAATTTTGAAATACCTTTAGTTATTCGTATATAGTTGGATTATTTTTCTTATGCCGAAGCTTTATCATATAAGATCGCAATATATCCATTCAGAAACTATTACAATTCTTTATTGTTTTATTTTACGTCTGTGAATAGTTTTACTTCTCATAAAACGTCCGTTTATGGCACCTCCGTACATACGAGTTAATAGTACGAACTGTTTTACTCGTAACTGGATGCGATATAAAATTTATTCCTTTAAATAATTGTCTTTTTTCTTTTCATGACTAATTTTGATAGCGCTCGTATATTAAATAAATATGATGTGTATGTAACATGTTTTGTCTTCAAAGAATGTCTAGGTAAAAATAATGTAATATGTAAATTCACGTCTGAATGCCAAACATAATCCAAGTGACAAATGTAACGTAACTGTATACTTAAAATAATAAATAACACGATATCATTCCGTAGGCCCAGCGAATAAACGAACCGTTGTTGTGTTATTACTTGGCACAACTTAGTATGAATAAATAAAAAAGTACGAACTATGAACTGTAGTAATTTTATTACAGCAATAAAATAAAGAAATTTTGTCGGAGAACGTCGTAAATTTTATATTCCTAGAGTTTACGAGTGTGTGTCACCAGTTTCGGTAACCCATTATTAAATTTCCAATTACGCGTATTTTAGTCGTATTCGTACCGTACGTATTTATAACCCAATTTTCACATTTGAATGATTCTATCCTAAATTAAGTATTTTATGTAGGTCTCTACTCTACTTAACCATATAATTATATTCTATACAAATAAAGAGTGTGGGAGACGTTCATCATCTTTACGGCTACGGCGTAGCAGGCGTAGCAGCCATCACGTCGTCGCTACGCTTGCTACGCCGAAGCACTATATTATTGTGTTGTTAATTTATCAAAATGTACTTCTACTACTAGATTCTTTATCGTGTCATTCATGTCAAATTCAGCGGAATAAGCGATAGGGATGAATACTGTAGCTCAGTGACCCTTGGGAAATAATGGGTCGGACTATTCGTAGATGAATCCAGATGCCACCTCTAGAATAGAAAGTACCTCATTTGTGCGAGTCTAACAAAGCAATAAGTACTTAAAACAATTTATGTAGAAAGTATTTTCAGATACAATTGAAAACCACA
This sequence comes from Spodoptera frugiperda, assembly GCF_023101765.2. Lineage (NCBI taxonomy): Eukaryota > Metazoa > Arthropoda > Insecta > Lepidoptera > Noctuidae > Spodoptera > Spodoptera frugiperda. Next base: position 6,272,268 of record NC_064212.1, read on the forward strand.
ATTAGTCCAATGTTAGTTACGTAATGAGAAAACGTATGAACGTGAACATATATCATACGAGTCCAATTAGCGAACTGTATCGTTGGGCAGTTTATTTCGCCTCGTTATTTTAGGATTGTGTGGCTCGAAGTAATTTTTCTGGACTAGATAAGCAAGCGTGTCACGTACGATAGAGTTGGAGAAACTAGAGGGTTCTAATTGGCTGGCCTGTTTTGTGGTGGCGGCAACCCTAGCACGGTCACCGAAATCGAAGGCCTCTTCTATAATCGATCAGCAGAACGCTCCCATTCAAACTTAGCCTTTGTTATCGATAGAGAAAAGGCTTTTGAAATGAGATTCTAATCTCATTATGCGTAGGTAGATATCTAATCCAATAAAATTTGAAGTATCCACTTGAAAAGATCGTTTCGTTTAAAAATATACGGTTTAAGCCACTTTACTTGAAGATTTAGAGGCTTTCGGTTTTAATTAACGCGCGGTTTTAATGGAAATTTTACGTGTCTGTGAGGGTATGTGGTCTCTATTCACAAAATTATTTACAATTTATTTAATACCACGTTTCTCTTTATACATATTCAAATGAAGCAAGAAATTGCAGATAAATTGATTTAATTAAGTAATGAAACTAATCTCCTGATTTAGTCAGTAACAAGATTAAAGTTTTTGTAATTAATGTAAAAGACTTTTTTCAAAAAAGGGTATTTCATTAAAGTTACGCTGTTATTAAATTATTCGGTTTTTATTTAGCAAATCTGATAAATTGGTATTAATAAATAACAAGCATTTTAATAAAATCTATGGTCAGTAAACTAATCCAAAATGGCTGCTTATAGATTAAAAACGAGTATTCTTTTTAACATAATAAATATTCTAAATTGAAACAATCCACTTCAATAACAACGGAGGCTCATTTAAAAAGAAATCGTTTTGATATTCACTTAAAGCACAAGGATCTACTCGACGTATTTTTATCTCTTCACCTTTTCCCTTAAAACAATGAATAAATCACATTTTCTTTGAATTGCTTACGTACTTGTGATTTTTATCTACTGAAACGATTTTTACATTTAATTGGAAAGAAGAAATTAATTATGTAAAAAAATGAGCTTGCTTGAATGAGAGGACAGATGCTGGTCTCCTTGGGGACTGTAGCAGTATGGTAATGATCTATCTATACATATAATAAAATCGTAGAAAAGTGCTGTCTGTACATTGAAAATAAAAATAAAAAAAATAGCAGGGGTTATTGTTATGTCGATGTCGAACCCAAAAATGTAATTAACTTTTTTTTTGTCTGTTTGTCTGTTTGTCTGTTTGTCTGTTTGTCTGTTTGTCTGTTCGTCTGTGCGCGTTAATCTCAGAAACGACTGATCCAAGTTGGATGCGGTTTTCACGAATATATTGTGGGATGCTTAAATTTACATTTAGTGTTTGTTTCATGTCAATCGGTTCATAAATAAAAAAGTTATGTCAAATTAAAGAATCACGTCGAACATTCTATGCTTATACCATTAATCTCCACAACTATTTGACGGATTTGGTTGAAATTTGGTACAGATATAGTTTAGAACCTTAGAAAGGACATAGATATATTTTTATTTCAAAAATCAAAAAATAAAAATAAGAAATAAATTATTTATAAATAATTCTATGTCGATCGTTACACGACTTCGGTTCATGTTATTGTTTTAATTCATCGAAAAAAAGTAAATAAATAGTAAAAAGGTATGAAAAAAATAATATCAATATAATAAAACATTTAGTACAAAGAAAATGCTCTAACGGAGTATAGATAATTCTATGTCGATCGTTACACGACTTCGGTTCATGTTATTGTTTTAATTCATCGAAAAAAGTAAATAAATAGTAAAAAGGTATGAAAAAAATAATATCAATATAATTAAACTTTTAGTACAAAGAAAATGCCCGAACGGAGTATAAATAAATAATCCAAGTTGTCTTTATCCTCGATAGATGGCGTTGGGATCGAAATAGATCGCGCTATGGTTTCGTTACATTCATTTGGTTGGGTATCGGCCGAGCGCTTCGGTACTATCGTAGAAAAAGTGTATTATCAGTCGTATGATTATTTGTCTGTAGTGGTCCTACTGTTTCGTATATTCTAAATTGGTTTCGTTGTATTTGTCAATTAATAAGTTTATTTGTTGGGTTTTCCTGGTTTTTTGGTTAAACTATTTAACGTAGGTTTAGTTTGATATCGATTATTAGTAGTTACTGTAGTTAGTTTTTTTAATAAAATTGTAAGTCTAATTTATAAATTAATTAGATTAGATTAGATTTAAGTCGTTTCTTTTAAATTATTTAGTTTAAGCTTGGTTATTATAGCATAGAGGATAGGTTGTAATATAGTTTCTTTTTTAATTGTTATAAATTCGTAATTCGTAGCTTTCTTTAGTTTTAAGTTAGTTTAAGTCCGTTTTTAAACTATTTTTTCAATGCCCTAAGTGAGTATACATCTATTAAATTCAAACGCAAAGCTCATTATGTTGATTTTTGAAGAGTTCCCTGGAATATCTTCCACATCTCATTTTTGAAAGGATCCCGCGAGATCGGGAGCTATGTGGTTAAAACCAAAAATTTGCCGGAAGTCACTATTCCACGCGAACGAAGTCGCGGGCAAAAGCTATATTAACTAAAGATCAAAACGGGATTTGACCTTGAAATTAGTTAGAGTATTTATTGAAATCTGTCAATGAATAATAGATTGATGCGTTTACGAATGAAAAACGTTTTTTAGTCCGTATTGTCCGTTGCGACTGTGCATTGTGTATAGGTAACAGAGACTTTTATATTTTTTGTATTGGTAAATTGTCTACATAATGTATCTAGTATTTTACTACTACTTATTCCACCTTTAGTATTACTTTTAAAATATAAAATTGCAAGTAATACATGTCGAAAAATACAGCTGAAATCTACGTATTTTCAGAGTATAACATAACAGACAAGGAAAACATAACCGAAATTCTTCCTCAAAATGAGCCCAAATAAAAAATACACCGAGATAAGAACGAAATTAACTGTAAGTGAATTAAAAACAATGAGATTTTTAAAACGAGTTGCCGCGAAAACGGAATAACTGTGGATCCGTGATCCCACTGTCAATTACACGTTGAATAACGATAAGTCATATTGTAGAGCGTGCAATCGAGCATTATCAATTTGTGTGGATACGTGGGTGACAGCAGCGGCCGGCGACGGCGACGGTACATTTGTCAGTGTGATTAAATGACGTCACACACAGTACACACACTGAATGTTTTTACTCTGGCAAAATCATTGCGACAAAATGTTTAACAAAATTCTGAAACTTCAACGCCTCTCTGTAAAAGTTGAAGTTCAAATTATTCGCAAGACTACTTATGTATTTATGTTAGGCGACGTAAATTGTTACCGTCAGGTACTATTTTGTTCGTATTTTTGTAAATAAATAAATTATGCGAAATGTTTATTTTTTCGCCACCTTTGTACTCGTATCCGCCATTTCCTTTGTAGGATATAGTCTATTGTTAAAAATATTTTGTATGTCGCATCCAGACATTGTGTGTCGGGGGCGGTTCTGAAACTTTAAAAGAACTTACTTGGAGAAATAGTTATCGAAGTAAGTCAATACTTGGACAGGTTTCTCGCTGAGCAAGACGGATAGATTAATGGTTTCACATATCTCTTGCGTTATTCACAATAGACGGCAACTTCCTGACACAAATACTTATACTGATATATTTTTGCAATCCATCGGTTCTCACCCCGGCTTCCTGACCCCAATTCACTTTAACCCAAAGTTAAATATTTTCTGGTCTGCACTGAATACAAACAGCTACTCAATTCTGCTAATAAGATATCTGAGTCGTGGTGGAAACGTAGCGGTTAGGCGTAATTTCGTCAATATTGGTAAGGGCTGTCAAGCGTTAGATTTTGTTTGGGTAATCCGAGAGTTAAAGTAGTGATTGCCATGGTAAACTGTTTGCTCGTGGTCATTACATTTATTTTCCTATTAGTTCAAAGGGGCCTTTTAACGTAAGTGGTTGTTGATATTTTGTTGGACAGAATGTTAAGTTAAATTTAAATGGCGTAGCTACACTTTTAATCTGCTATTATGTAATGATCTTCTTTAGAACCGATTTTGTAAACGTTCTAGAATCATCAAATTTTAATATTACTGTGGAAAGATCCATAGTATAAGCCACCACTAATGAAGTGTCATTTAGTCGAGAAATGTAAGAGTATGCTAACATTAACCACATGAAATATTAAGTATCTACCTACCTATTTTACATAACTCCTTTACATAAATAAGCTCTCACCTTCCAACGTACGTCCTAGCTTGACACAAATGTAAAACAACGCACTTGCCTTCGCATATCATAATTTTGATAATAATAAAATTATTTGGTAAGGCGACACGTACAGCGAGCCCACAGTTTATTACTTTGAACAAACAAAATTAATAAGGATCTCCCGAAATCCGTAACTGAATGTTGATAGACACGAAGAACAATTCCGTTTAGAATTTCAATTAAGAAGTTAGAGTCCTATTAAAATTCAGGAGAGCGTTGTGGACGCGAGAGCGCAGCGAGAATGCGATTGTACAGAAATAAACGTTAGTGTTTGGTAAACGAGTTTGAGGGTGTATTAATGAGAGCGGCCCTCTTTGCCTCTTTCACTCTTTAACATTGGCTTGCTGTGATTTACCGAGATGAGATTAAATGTGTTTCCAACTCAATTGTACGTGTTTCTTACACCTTTACCGGGCTTTTGTTTTTGTTTCCTTACTTTGTTTAACAACCGCTTTGACTCTAAGTTTGAAGAATGTAAATAAGAAAGTTAGATGACTCGTAAACTGTAGGTTTTTATGCGGTAGCGAGGAAGTTATTTATTTCATGTCCCACGAGTGAGGCGACCTAGACTTTACGGCTCACTGTTCACTTCGCGTAATGATTTCTTACGCAAAATCCGAATCCGATGCGATGCTGGAAACTGGAGTCGCGTTCTCTCCCGAGACTCGACAACCCTTTTCAGAGGTCGTTACTTTTTAGCTGTGGGTAAGTCACAACTCTTCGGGGAGGACATTTACATTTGTTTAAAATGTTGGTACGTTGGAAACATTTAATTTTGTCAGTCAACGTGGCGTTCATATTAATTTTTTGCTGACTCGATATTTTGTAAAGACATTGATCATCTGTTTTTAGCAACTTATTTAGATGTTAATTATGACAGTAGAATTTGTATTTCAGTTAATTAAAATGTTAAAGTTACTTCAACAATTAATACTTCATAATTAATCCGAACAAAATCTTTTGAACTTTAAAGACAGTTAGCTTAAGGAAATATGTAGTGCCTAAAAATACCCTTCAAACTGACTACGTCTGCCCTACTAAATTATGTGGGTGATAAATTTTTTGGCGTTTGTAATATTTTATGAGCAAAAATCTCGGTAGGTACATAAATGTTTATGACTTCATGTAAATAACAACATGTCTGGTAAAAGTGATACAGCCTTAATTTACTATTAATATTGTGTTGTCGCACATAAATTACTGAGTACAGATATGTAAGCTTGGAGCTTAGGTAGAATAATTAACATTTGATTAATAGGGGTTTCATTATTAAGCGTATTCCTAGGTTTAATATTAACACACAATAACGACAAATTACATAAACATTTTTATAGGTATTATCAACAGATACATGCAAAAAATATTTAATAAGCACGAGCATTGGCGTCGTCAAAGGCGACATGGGCTTTTTTAACAGCTAAAAACACAAGAAAAAAATTCATTCATTAGCAAGACAAATGGCGGAAAGTTATTTAGGATATTCCGTTTCTGCTGGAAATTTTCATTTTCTGTTTCATTAGTAAAATTTAATCTTATTACGGAGGGTAGCTGCGTCTTGAAGGAATCCTTGTAACGAGTACGAGGAAATGTTTCTTGTTTTCTTCGCTATAAATTTTGAGTGCGAGTTACGGCTGGAATTGAAACGCTTTACGAAACTTCTGATTAGGCGGTGCCCCATTAAGGTAACTGTTACGTTTGGCGATAATTGTACCTTCACGTGTATAGGTAGTGTATAGATACAGCCAGCCATGTGGTGTGAAATCAAGAAAATAAAGATGGATTCAGTATAGAGACCACCACTTGTATTGAGACACTGAGTTGAATAATGGTCAAATTAATCAATCTTTATTTTCTTACCGACAACTTGACTATATATCCCTATCTTTGTGTATAGAAATGTAAGTATAAAAAGATATATTAGAACGCAGTGATTGAGAGCCATATCATTTTTAATACGTCAGGGAGATCCACTAAATCCGGTGTCAAATTCTCAAACTTCTTCGGTGTAATATTTTTTGGGACAACCGAAAAATACTGTTGGAATTCGTGTAAAGATAGGATTTGACGATTTATGACTTTCACATTTTGGGTTTACCAGTACCTATTTCTTATGATTTTTTTAGACTACCTAACTAAAAGGATTCTTTAATAAAATAACTAGAATGTACGTAATTAATAGTCAAATTGAAACAACTTGGTTCAATATGAAGAGTAAATCCTTGTCACACAGTCTGTGTTACAATCCTAAGTATACAATTTCGTAAAATTACTTTTACACTATAAACATTTTACTAGTTTACAGAGCTACTACAAAAACAGTCACTAGTACATTTGACTAAAGACTTCGTCCATCAGCAGATATTTGGCTAAAACATAGGGTTTAGTCGGTTTTAGCGGTCACATTAGTAAGCTAGCATTTAAAAAGTTTACAACCTTTTTGTAAACTATTGTCTCAGATTTGTGTAATTTTAGCTCTATATCTGTATATCTCTAAAATCTAAATATAAATATACGAATGTATAACTTAAGAACGGCAAATTTGATTTAAATGAGAATTGCTGAAGCTTAGAACCAGGTGATGGATAAAGGAAATATTTTATCCAAAGATTTAATTATAATCCTACGGTAACGGAAAAATACACAATTTGGGCGTACTGAGTCACAGGTAGTAGCTATATTCACATCAATATTATAAAGGTGAATGTTGGTTTTTTTTAATGCTGTCCATCAATCATGTTGAAACTACTCAATGGATTTTGATGAAATTTGGTATACAGTACATAGTATACCTATTTACTTATTATCCTATGGGAACGCGGGCGAAGGAACTGGCAGAAGCTAGTATTACATAAATATCGAAAGGGTCCTATTTTCCATCATAATTTTACTAACAGAACAACTAAAATCATTCAGTTAATCCCACAGTGTTAGTTAAACTGACAGTAAGTGGGTGTATTTGAACTCGCATACTTAACGAGGTGATGGCAGAGATACGTCCCTGTATACTGTTTCCGTTGTTTAATGCGTGGTTAGGCCAGCTAACGGCTAAATTACTAGATATTTGCCTAATGTCCAGCCTGACTATCTAACTGTCTGGCTATATAGCTATCTGGCTATCTAGCTACGGCTACATTATAGACTGAATTACGCGAACGTTGCTGTTTGTAGTATACTAATGAATAATGTTGTTTTAAAAACTGTGGTTACGAAAACTAAGTTGTTCAGAGAGTGATTGATTGTAAATACGACTGTTTTTTTTTAGGAATAATACTAAGCTGGGTGGTGTATTATTAAGATTGTCTATTTGAAGGTTTCTTATGTACCTGATATGTAATAATAATAGTTTGTCTAATATTTGGCCAGCAATCGAACTTGACACTTTTTCCTCGGCAGTCGCGTTTATGACCATTCGACCATGGTAGAGGTCGACGACTATTATAGGTATAATAAAATCTATATTATAATTTAAAAACCTTTGAGATTAAATATAAATATAAAGAAACCTCTAAGGTAAAATTCCTCAATTTTCACAAAGGAATATCCTTGAAAGGCCTGTATTCGTGCCTCGTGGAACAGTTCAGGTGCGATCCAGGAGGGATAATCGGGTTTATTTGGGAGGGTTTTAATGAAAGCCATCAGTCACGTCACCGCTGCCCGGTACCCATTGTGAAGTTTGCTACCAGTAGGTACCTAGATACCAATCTATGTAGTACTGGAACATTTAGCTTAATGAGCGTTGTCGACGTTGTCCGGACCGCATCAATATTGGATAAGCTCGGATACTGTAATCTTATCCGCATTATCTTAGATCAGATTGGTCAGCCGATTGTGTTTTTTCATTAGGGATGATTATATAAGCTCATATTGTTCTGGAAGATCTTTGTAGATAAAAGATTTTGTTGTTAAATAATTTTGGTTACAATATATCCAATTAGAAGTTTTGTTTGGACAATAGAGAAATAAATTTTAACTATTCAGTAACTGCTTTCAATGTCCGTTTTTGCATAGTTTGTTATTGTATTTCTTGCTTTAATACAAAGATTATAATTGGGATTTATTGTAAGAAAAATTTAGAGTAAATGGTTTAAATACTTTTAATACTTGAGTTGGCCAACATCGGCGATGTCATAGATGGAAACAAATAAAAAAAACATCCGAACTGAATACCTCCTCCTTTTTTGAAGTCGGTAAAAATAGACATACATGTAGGTATTAACATATTGAACTCTTGTTACTCTTAAACCTAACTGGTTAAACAAGATTATACGTATTGGTCTGTAATAATTGGGATAGAGTTTATCCAATACATGGTAAGGTCCATTTAATTCGGCGTTGTACTTGTCAATTAGTGTTCTCTCAACGGTAAACATCAGACAGTTACACACTTGGGCATTCTAGATAATAGGTATCCTATATATAGTAGCTGTTGTGGCTACTAATGTCTAATTCAAGTCTAGAGTCTGGTGATACTGCCAATGGCCACAATTTCAGGGCGATGTTGTGGTCAATTTCGATATTGTAGGCTTGAATATAACTGAAATCGAACCAGAGAAACCTTTAAACGTAAGGTTAATAACTGCCATATATCATTCCTATGGAACGATCGTAGAATATAATTTTGGACTGCTTATCTAGTGCACAAAATCATAAAATCTCATTTTAGCTATTCGGCTTATTCTATTCAATGATATCCATTGATAGAATTAGCAGAATGTCTGCCTCATTAGGCAGACTTTCAGTTTTAAGGCTATTAATTTATCTTCAAGAGACAAAGTGAAGTCAGAAACACTTGCAGTAATCAACACTCAGAATCCGGATCACGCAGTATATTAATCTTCTAATAGAAAAAAATATCGTGTCCAAGACAATAGGAGATCATGAGCAAAGATAATAGGGGAAATATAATTCACGGCCAGAGACAACGCTATTTTCCCGTGGCTAAACAAACTCCGACACTATTGTTGATAAAACAGTTACACTCTCTATTGCCTCAGGGCATTTCATCCCGAAAATATTTTTCCTTATGTTATCCGTTAAATGGGTCCCAAAGACATCCACAGTCACTTTATACGATCAGGTAGATAGAACCCAAGACCCTTTGATGTATTTTTATACTAAACTAATATCAAAATGCTTTCTCAATTATTAATTAAACTTTGGTCTTTTCAACTTGTCAAAAATGTCTGATCCATAATTAGAATTGCATCTTGCAGACTGAAAATGATTTATTCATTTAAAATTTTGTTACAACAACAGTTGTATTGCGTAGTTCGGTTGAATCTTTTAATAAGTTCTCAATTATCTTTGATGTCTACGACCCTTTTTACCTTTGACCCGCGCTTATTCAAAGGTCCTTTGCTGTCCGGCGACTTCAAAGTGAACTATCTCTAAGCTAGCTTACCCTTTGTGCGACTAGCTGGTAATCCGGACATTGTCTGGCTCAAATTCCTATTTGACAGATGTTTTTTGGTCGCGTCAAGTATTTTGCCGTACCGTACTTAACCTAATTGGTCTCGCCCTGACGACTTGTTTGACGTAATACATCTCCGCGCCGCTATTTACGTTTACAAACTTGAAAAGTGAGTGATCTGACCTGTTTGGAACCTTCGCGTTTGTTGAACTAATGATGTTTGTGGAGGCTGATGATATTATGTAAATACTTTGTGTTGCTCCCATGTGTATTGTGTTCCGATTTGTTTTATAAACTTTATCTCCACATCAATATAAATAGGTGAATGTTCGAAAAAGTTAAATCGAGGGACGAAATCGTTTGAAGCTAGCGAAGCTTTGGTTAAATTACCCAATCAACATATAAAGTGGCTACTCAGTAAATGGCGCTTGGATCCAGTCACTAGAGATAAATGAATGTCACTGATTAGATACTAAAAGCTCAGTAATCGATTCAGCTGTTTGCCGGCCACAGTTAATTTTAACAGTGTGATGACAAACTATCACGCGTGCCTATCAGCATTGTGCGGTAAAGTGCCAATTACCCGAAGCACACACACACACACACATACACACCACATAAAATGTTACTACTTTCAGCTTGTTGTTATAGTACAGCGCCGCGCGCCGAGGCCGTAGGTTGCGAACGACTAAGTAGCAACAATCTGAGCATGAAACTGAAAGTAATTCAGTATCAATAGCATTCATAAAAAAATGTATTTGGAAAAATAAGTAAAGAAAATCCAACCAAAATATGACCGCGATACCGAAAACCGAACTGTTTTCCCCATTACGCTTTCCACAACAATGATAATAAACTATGTCACGATGGCTCCATTTCGGGTGTTTTTATTTTTTCGGGCTAAACTCACATGCGTGGTCGATATTATTTGCGACTTTAACATACAAAGTGGAGTGCGATAGTTTATACGGAGCGCCTCACTACCGCCTCGAGCCCGTTGTTGCGGGAGAATTCGGCTGAGTTGTGTCGGTGGAAGTCATCAGCGTGATTCGGTACATTAGGCAGATCAATTGCTGTCAAAGCAATCACACGTTTTTGGTGGCGTTTGGGAGGTACCAACTCATTATGTTGCTCAGTCGTGCGCCCGAATAAACAGCGGCGCGTCGCGCGTCCTCGGTGGAAAACGCGCAGCGCCGCGGCGCGCGGCGGTCGTATCGATGCGGATAACGTCCACCAGTAATTGCCCGCCCGGATTTTATTTCAGCAGATAATACCAACAATGTAGGGATCATAATAGCGCTCTTCGATTTATTCAGATTAAGCGATTATTAACACTTTTATGGCCGGTCTATTATTAATAAAGAAGTTTTCTGTGCCTTAACTTTTCACTTAATTTCAATATTCTCTCTTTAATTAAAGGATTCCATAACAGTTATTCCTGGCTGTATACTGTTTCTCCGGCCATACAAACATGTCATAGATGTGTATTGTCAAAGTCCAATGTCCATTGACTACGCACTACGATCACAAGTTCGCGTGCCAAGCATTTTGATTACAGTATTATCCCAAAAACTTGCTTATTGTGCCGTACTTATATGGGTTAAATCCGTACTTCGAGGCCATGTACAATATACCCTTGTATATAAACGTTCTTTGTACAATGTAATATGTAATATATTATGCGGTCGTTCAAAGTTATCAGTAATTATATTAGCACCTTATTATACAAAATTACGCAACAAAGCAGGTTGCTACAGAGTTTATAGTCCCACAAGAAGTAATTGGTTAATTTAAGATAAGAATTTGTTTTCCAAAGCACTTGTAGCACAAAGAAGACGGGGTAGAGTGTAAACTTACGTACCTAAATAAACACGTTGGTGTATTGCGCGGTAATTAGTTCGCTGGCTGACGTTAACTTACTGCTTATAGCAGCAAGAATGTATTGAATGCGGCGCGGGCGCGGGCGCCATCTTTACAAATGCTAAGTGTCTGTGTCCTCAGAGTTTTTAATTAACGCACGATTCTATCACATTTATTACTAAGGTGGTAATTTTGATAGTTTTGTTGACTTAATGGTTGTAAACGTGACTTAAATTGGAAATTTTGGATTCAGTTCTGACGTCGGGTTAGGTTTTGTTAGATTATTATCAATAATTTCGCTAATAAGATCATCCTATCTAGTCTTAAAGTAATATACATTCTAAACACGTAACTTAAAGTAATATACCCTCTATTCCTTTGGAAAATTTCTAATGAGTACACATATATAGGTACCTAAGTCAAACAAAATGTAAAGTTTATCTATTCAAAATGCAAAATAAACCATAACATATAAGAACCACATAACAGCAATAATTGGCGAATGAATACTACTGCAAGCACAATTAAATATAATATAACAATTAGCAGAGAGCATCAGGCGGGAGCTTAGCCAAGCAATATCCGCATGTGTACGAGGGAAATTTGCAAAGTACATGTACACACAGTACTGTGGCAACGTTCTCAAAATGTTACGTCGCTACGTAAAACCACAAACTTTAAACAAGATTCAATTCATTCACTGCATGAAGATGAAAATGGAAGAAGCTAAAATGGCAGGAGATTGCAACGTGATAAAACGGAATAGAAAAAAAGACGAACACACATTCTATCGGCTTTAGTAACCGCTCGCTGCACGAGGTGAACGTTTTGTTCTGTTTCACTTGTTCCACCAAACTCAACGCTGTTGTGATGAATGAACGGTAAACGCTCACAAAGTTACGAATTCAATATTTCAACAAAGTCGGCGAAAACAATGAAAGTATTGTTCATTTTTCTTGCGTTCAGACTACGAGGAAATGAAAAGTTTTATACCGTTTAATGTATCATCATCTGGGGGCGGTTTCATAAATAACTTTCTCTACAAATCAAACAGCACAAAGTTAACACGCACTGTTCAAACATATTATTATGTTGGTATAATGAATTCCGTGCAACTAAAAATTTATGAAAAGTTCTGGGAGTGCTCAGTTAAAGCCACAACTTTGTTATAAACTTGTTGTTTGTATGCCAATAGGGTCCAATTTCGCTTGATATTAAATAAACATTTGAAAATCGCGGCAACGAACCACAAGAATTGCGTGGGCGTGCTGTTGTTGTGATATTTATCGCCATTGTGTGGCCTCCTCCCTGTATGGAACTATATACAGCTGCAAATACAGTGATAGGGTTTGCTGAGTTGCGATACCGCTTCATGTAACTAATTCAGTGGATTTGTTTAGCTAGCAGGAAATGTTTAAAAACTTTCTCTATATAAATTCCTTTTAAATCTGAAATAAAACAAAACACTATTTCTCACTTTGCCACCTTTAGTACACAATTTCGAGAATGGGGAAGCTTGTTCGTAGTTAGGAAACGAGTAAATAAACGTTATGTATGAGCAGCCGTAGTTGCACGAGCAATGAAGCTGTTTTAGTTTGTATCGTGTTGTTTCCGCTCGGGGCACGTAGGCAACAGTTTTGCCCCGTGATGTCGCCTAATTTAGACAGCTGTCCTAAAGTCCACCATCCTAATTTGGCACTATACTGTTTCAGAGCATGACTGTGTTCCTAATTGGCTTTCCGGAATCCCTAGCGACTTAATAAAAGATAGCAAGTTACTTTCTGCCTCCTTGTTCCGTAACGTGCCTTCAGTCTGAATAAACTCTGATTGTAAGCCAGCATCCAATTGTTAACCTAAAAATAAAGACCCTTTCGCTGATAAAGGTATTGTTAATGGCACACAATTGGAACTCAATCAGGTTTAAGTTATTTTTTGTGTACATACATCCTATGTACCATTTCATGTATATGTAAATAGCGTAATACGTTATTTGAATTTTTGTTTTTGAAATCCCTCGCTCGAGTTATGTATGTGGTACAGCCTGTGTTGGCTTTTGATATGAATGTTAGGACTAAAACTCGCAGACGTTCTACATGCGTAACCCAGATACGCGGAACTTACATAATATGTACACGTTATATCTTGGGCGAGACGCTAGAAGAAGCAATATCTCGATATATTAAATATATGATATTCAATTCACATTTTCAAATAATAAATAACCTAAATGAAGAAAGATTGAGGTGAAAAGTGTCATTTCTACTTAGTTAAGGCACAACATATTTATGTTTGCACAAAATACTTTATATACTAAGCATGATTTAATGGACAATTGCCGTTAAAAGCCGACAACACATATAATAAAATTTACGAAATCAGATTGTCTCTAAGGACGATTTAAGAAGACGCATTCCCATATAAGTTTAAGCTGACCTTGGCTAGGTTTTGCCTCACATTTACTTTAAGTTATTTCGTAAGGATTGCCCGGGATTTAGAAGTTTTATTTTCTCCGTTTATCCGACGACAAAGAAACTGGATTATATGAAGCAGGTAGGTACTTAGTTTCAGTCATGAGGATTTGTTGGAACTCCACTTTTTACGAGTATTATTATTTATGTAGAATTTGTACAGGTTATTTATGTACAAGGTCTCAAAGCTCAATAAATACTTATAACGCTTTTATATTGTTGTAAATACGTATAAATATTTGAATAGGTTTCAGGTTTAGAAAACATATTCATTTTATATATCGTGAGACTATTTATGTTCTGGTAGAAACTGTAGAAATTTCATGATCGATAGACAAGAGTAATAAATATTTGTTTTGTTCACAGAAATAACATAGAAAATAAAGTAAAATATCATTATTACGAGTATTCGATCGTCAATTTATATTGTAACACGTGTGTTTCTAAATAAACCTTTGAAAACTCGGTTTTCGATCAAACATTATATTTAATTCATAAAGTACACAATATAGGGTTATGTATGAAAATTTCTGACAAAAGGGCCTCACAGGAAAAAGGTTTTGTTCGAACATTCTTTTGTTGGAATTTTCAACCTAATTTGCGTACCTAAATGTGGCTAAATGTCGATCATACATCGGTATGTTTCCTCGTTCAAAACTTTCGTGTCCTCGTTGGCATAAACTTTAACCAATCACGAAGTTACATGTCTAGTATTAAATCGGAGGATCAAAAGATCAAAACTGCCAAATTTGTTCAATAAATCATGAAAATTGCTGGTTAGATTTCACATCCACAGCTTTACCTCAAATGTAATATTGAACCTTACTTACATAGATACAGTATAAACAACACGTATGCTACTTGTATAGATATAGAAATCCTTTGAACAATATTTTATTAACGACATATTGGTACGTTCAATATTTGTTTGAACAATAAATGTCTTTAAAAGAGTACAAGTAGGTACTAGAGTATCACAATATTGCAATATCAATCTTGCAGCCATCTTTCAAAACGATTTGTAAAGGTTATAAATTTTTCAAAGCACACACACAACACGTGGAGAAAATTCACCAAATAAAATACATATTTTTAAAAATGAAATTCTTACTACCGTGCTTCATCGAGGAACTCTTGGGATTTTAAAAATAAAACTTCATTCTAGTATGTTCCATGCTTTTAGTAGAACGCGAGCGTTGCTGGTCGGAGTTTATCCAGATACACACACTTAGACTTTGTCTCTTGTAATCATTTTTAGGAACACGGAAATTTTAAAGCGGCCATTTTTATTGGACAAAAGAACATGATAGAATGGTACCAAGGTAAATGTAACTACATACATGACATACATAGTGTTTTGTAACGAATATATTGGAATACTTTTCTTTCCTTTTTCTAGATACATACTTTTAATACTGGGTTACTTTACCTTATTGTCATTTGTTTAAAATATGTACTTTTAAATTAATACTTATATTTATTTTTAAAGTAATTAATATTTGTCCCATTAAGTAGGTCAGCATCGACATCGAACGAGCATTAATTAAACATACGGCTTACTTACGTAAACTGATCGAAAAATTATAGTCATATTAATGTAATCCCCTTTTCAGTCATTGGAAACTCGAAACAGAATATACAACATCTGTTTCTTACATTATGAATCCAGTAACATAACCCTATAAAGTTTTATGCGGGAGTAAACTAAAATTTTATTACAAGGCAAGTTCAGGTACGTAAGCAGGTTTTAAGCAAGATAAATCTGTAGTACCGTTTAAAGACGGCGTGCCCACCCTTAGTAATTTTGCCGCGAAAAGGTTTAGTTGGTCGGGTTTAGCTTTTGTGTCAAGGGAGATAATATTACGTTGAGGGAAGATAGGGCAAACCGCTATCAGGGGTTCAAGTAAATTGCGGCAAAACAATAAAAAAAAGTTAAAAAGGGAATATTTGTCATATTTTTATGATGTCAGAGGAATGCTAGCGATATATACATAAAAACATCGTGATAAATGTGCGTTGGAATGATTAGACAGATGCGACACTGATAAATGGCATTGTAAGGACGCTGAACATCTGTTATTCACAAGAATAAGATAAATACGCCGTGTTTTTGTTACATGAGCGTTCGCCACTTTAGGGACTCATTGGACAGATAAGTTACCTTGTACTGTTACTGACTATTTACATAAGACACGTGCCAACTTTTGCCAGACACCTTGGCACTACATAATCTGACACCGAAGACACTGAGAAACAACTAGACACCTACGTAACTACTTAAAAAAAAAAACTACTGAATAATTTTTCTTTTTCCAAAAATATCTTGATTTATACATCTTGACTTATGTACCTTTGTAATTACAGATTGATAAATGACACTTAGATTCCTTGAAAACCTTTCTCTCCTTAATTTGTTTGGGATCTCACTAATTAGTAGAGTAGTAGTAACTTGATGGATGTTAATAGAGGTGATATTATATTATCATATAGGGAAAGACGACTGAAAACAAAAACAAGCCAAAATAATTTTAATATCACGTAACAGCATGACAATAATGCAAAAGTCCTTTAATATTAGCCCAACAGATTTAGTTAATCGAGTTTGACTCGCAGCTATTGTCTCTTCCCACTTTGAACCCTTAATATCTCGGAAATAAAACCCAGAAATATTTTTAACTTGTTTAATTATTTTCCGACTTTTGTATGTTTAGTACCGAACCGGTCTCGCTGGAGTACCGAAATTTTCCGCCAAAAATTTTAATGTTATGGAAATAGAATTTTAAAAAAGAATTCGACTGGGTCTCTGTGGAACAGTTGAAGGTATTTGCTTTGCGGCAGTATTCCGGTACTTTCGCATTTAAATGTACAAAATATGAGAAGTTTGGTATGTATGTATGTATGTTCATATGTCACAATTATTATCATGCCTTGTAGTAGTGGAAATGATAACCTTAAGTGTCCGTACATAGATATACTTTTGACTATTTATGCTGTTTGGAACTTGGAAGTTAAAACTCATTTCAGTTAATACTGTGTCCCACCTTAAAACTAAATCATTTAATCAACATTTGCAAATACCAAACTAACAAGGTAGTTGTCGAAAAAAATAATTTCGATATCTAAAATCAAAAACACGTTTAGAACATTCTCAAAATAGAACATTTAAGTAACGAAAGTACGAATGAACTCTAAGAAGGCATTTAATAAGGAAAAGTTCTGAGAAAATATGAAACGAAATCGTTTTCAAAGGAATGTAGCAATAAGCTTATATTATCACTCATTTGGGCTGATGACTAACTTTATGTAAAATGTTTAACTTTTATTAGCATTCTAATGTTCTGTAATGTATAAATTGTCTGCAGTTTATGGACATTCGGACAGCAAATGTAATCTACTTGAGGCTTTAAAAGTCTACTTAAAAAGTAATGCCACTTTTTAACCAAGGGTAAAAACTGTGCAGAAAGTGGGAACTGTTAATAAGTACACCAATTGGAACATCATCATGATGCAAGTTTAAAAAAAGTCATACCAAAAATAAATATTAGATGAAAAGATTAATGCTTTACTCAAGCTCCTCAACTCTTGCTAAATACGTGCACAAATCTTTTTTACACTTTAAAATTACTTCCAGATTTAAGTGAAAAATATGAAACAAAAACACAGCAACGTGGATTAACGTTGGCTACTTTTTACCTAGGAGGTAAAGTAGCTAAGTTCTAGTCTTACATAGAACTACTTAATAAACGTTGAAGTTATGAAAAGGAGTTAAAAAAGTTGGTAAAATATAATATAGCAACAACTCTAGCATCAGTATTATCAGTTCTTAGCTCGGCGGAGGCAATGCTCCTGGCCTTCTTATTAAAACAATAGCGGTACACGAGTGTCCTTGTTAACGAAGCGAGTCTGATGAAACTTGAAGAAGCTGCATTAGCCGATATTGTTCGTGGCTATTTACAAGAATTTTCTTATGCAATATTTTCCCTCTACTTCATAAAATATTCCTCAGGGAAATAAATATGTTTGCTAGCAAAAACTCGAAGAATAACTTTGTAAATATGCGTTGAAGTTTATTTTCTGATGGTGGCTGCATGTATATTTTATGTTAAACGTTTGTACGATGGGGTTTTTTTATTTGTACCGACCCAGTGTGTGTGTGAACAATTATTGAGAATGAAATGTTTTTGCATATATTCTATTTTCAAAGATAAAAATGTCGTTGAATACATTTCAATAAAGTCACTGGCTAAAACAATTGAATATAATGTATGTCAGATTTCAGTTCAATCACTTCGAGTCTTCGATTGATAGGTACAGATCGACACCAGCAATTTATACTACGCTAACTCGAAAATTGGAAAAAACTTTTTTTATGCCAAGTTGCTTAAAATGTGTGTTTACATACGTCATAAAAAAATTGAGAAGAAATATGCAAAAATAAGAAAGTTACAAATCTTATAAAACGCTAAGTAAAGGTACTTTTTGAAATCACTCGATTTATATTACGCCAACTATTATTAGCGGAGTGTGCGCGGGGATCACTTTGGTCAAAGTCCGTGCAACACTGCACTAACTCATAGTTAGCGTAGTTTAGTGCGTTCGTGTGTATACTTGTTCGTTTGTAAAATGAACGACTTATCGACTTTTACATAGTAAATACTTATGTGTTAACGTATTAATTAGTTTATTAATGGTACGTTGACTATTATTTTTGTGAGTAAGTACATGTTCTTTATAAAATATTGAAATATGCATCAGATGATTGATCATGCACTACGACGTCCCGTACTACACTACGCTAACATAAGTTAGACGTGTATAAGATGTAAATTTTTTTTGGTGAATTACGATTATATACGGCTAACTTGCGCTAAATCAAAAAATAGAAATAATTAAGAAAATATAAATATGAGATATTACAATGAATAAATTAAATATTAAGCATACCAAATTTCAAAAAAGTATCTTAATTAATGTAAAAGTTATCACGTTTTTCCCTTTAAACGCCTCTACTGTAAAGTACGCTTTTTGAGTTAGCGCAGTATAAATTGCTGGTGTCGAGATGTAGTACTGAAGTCAGTATCACAAATAGCTTCGTGGATATTGATTTTGCATATACCGGCCTCCTTCATATCGCCGTTGAAATAGCTTCTATTATTATAAGTGTGCAAAGAAAAAACCATTCGTAGAACAAATTGCGCGACACGCTAGAACACGTTGTAACATAGATTACCATAGTAAGTACGTACTGGGGAGCATTTTTTATTCCTTTGTTCCCGGAAGACGGGAGAGTAATAGTTTTTCCATTAGGAGAATTGCGACGCTGATTGACTGGAGATGTGATCGAGGCTCCAATCTTTTAGCCAATTTTGTATTATTAAAAAGCTGTTTTCGTAAAATGAATTCGTTACTTTAGTGAAAAATTGGATAGATTGTAATAAAATTACGCAAGATAGAACCTGCTGTTTGGCAAAGTTATTGGTTGAGACAGTTGATATTACGTCTTTTGAAGGAAACAGAATAGTTCACTCCTAGATAAAGAATAACGTGAATTTTGTTCTCTGATATTTTCCTTGACATTTCGACTAGCGTGCACAATCAGGTTGAACAAATAAATTACTTGCGACCACGATCAGTACAACCCGTTCAATTGTCATCGCAAATATAAACATTTGTAGAAAACTTGCGTTCATTCTGTTATTTATAAAAATACCTTGCAACATACAATTTAAAAACAACTTTACACATACGTAAACAAAGTCTAAAACAGAAGCAGAAATCTATATATTAATACGTGATGCAAAAACTTTGGACCACATTTTACGAAAATTGCGCGGACGTAGGAGCATAAAATTTGGTATACTTATAGTTTATGTGTAGGAGAAGTGCATAGCGCTAATATTTTTCAAAAATAATGCTTATAAAGTACATTAAATCAATAAATAAAACATTACACACACATGCATAGTATCTGATCGTATTTGACAAAACGTCAAAATCGATAGACATTGCGATGATATTCTCACGTCTCATATGAAAAGAGTTTTATAAAAGAGTTTGAATTAAATAAAAATTATCCTTCAACGTACGTTAAGTGGTATTGTAAATTAAATCATATATGGTCGAATTTCGGCCACTAGGCGACCACTAGTAAAACATAAACCGATTTACTTGTGGGATCAGGGACAATACCCAGTGGAGTGTGAATCGTAGTGTCGAGTGGTGAAAGGTTGACAGCCAATGTGTCCACTGTCCAGCTTCAGTCGCGGTCAGTTCAGTCCAACGTGACACCCGTCGAGACCTATCCCTGTCCTGAGCACACAAGCTTCGGTCTATGTGGTTTTATTATTAACTGAACGTGGCTTTTCTTGTTTCTATTTCTAACTACATTCAGAAATGAACTACAATTTATTAGCAGTAAAGTTCAGACTGCCTTGTTGATCGACGTTCGTTGGTCATAGTCGTACCGATTGTATTTTTCAATTTCGGAATTGTTGCTTATACAGAAGTTCGATCATCAACGGCACTACTAGGGAAGTTGAAATTGGTAAGAGAAGGAGTAATTTGTTACAATGGGATTAATGACTACCTCGTTAGTCGAGTGGTCGCAAGTGTGACTGCTGGATAAGGGGTCTCCGGTTTGATTCCCGGGTCGGGCAAAGTATTACTGGGCTTTTTTCGGTTTTTCAAAAAATTCTCAGTTGTAGCACGCAGTCCGGAATTGTGCCCATTATATGGTAATAGGTTTACCCCCTATTACATGGGACTGACAACACAATGGGTGAATAGTGGGTGTATATTGTATAGCGGCATTACGTGCCGCAATGTGCACCTCTGCCTACCCCTTCGGGGATAAAAGGCATGACGTTGGGATAAATGACTAACATAACCAGTACGGTACAGACGTTCACTTATAGCAGAATATACGCATAGAAAGTGTCATGATACGGAACCCATTTATTTGAGTTAGCGTCAGATTTTTAAACTTCCAAGATAAACACATTTAAAGGAAATTTATTAAAAGGTTCACATAAACAGGCCATAAACTACGATCCACCTGTTCGTTTATTACCTCTAAAGTAACCTGGAGTCATTAAGTGAGGGCGGAATCACGGCACAACTTGTTCTTAATAATTCAAACATAAGTTACGAGTCTTGAAGACGTCATTGGCGTCTTGGGTACGATTACTTAGACTACTTAAGTCGAAGCTGGCATTTAAAGGGTTAATAGTAATTACAGCTTTTAATTGTTTTTCCTCATCAACTTAAATAAACTTTGTTTTTATCCTACTGCTTCGCTTAATGGATGTTTTGGTGCTGGAATGGTTTTATCAATTGAAGGTCTGGCAATTGGCTTCTCGTAAACTCCTAACGGCTAAAGTGTTAATTGGGCTGTGTCGAATTACAGGGTTCAAGGAAACTGAAACTGTATTTTCGTGGGGAGGATTTCACTGATTTTTTCAGCGACGAAATAGGAGTATGACGGATTTTGTTTCCAGTGTTATTTGTCGAATATTCTGACATATGTACCTTTTAATACGATATTGCAACATCCAAGACTTATTTTGTGAAGATTGTTCGTCTGTTTGAGTAATAGGGAATAACAAAATTTACGTAGCACTATAGTTTATAAGTAATTATTGTATTTCTATGGACGTCGAGTTTACTAGACGTCCATAGAAATACGAATATAGAAATACATGGCCTCCTGTAGTTTCTGCCTATCTCAATGAGACAAAGGATGTATTTATGTACCTATTCTATATGTCTATATTCTGTCTCGATGTTAGCTATGTATTGACATAGATTTTGTTCTCTGGTGTCTACTTGACGTCATTATAACCGAATTGTTATAAATCAACCCCAAAGGCTTTTGATTTGTGACATAAACTTGTCCAGCCCTTATTGCAAATCAAGCATTCTATGAGTTAAGATTAATCCTAAAAAATTTGGCAGTAAATACATTTGTGTTTGTTATAAAGAAAAAGATATTAGATTCTAAAATGCGTGGCTGACACGCAAGGGATTCGTAACTTGTCAATTAGTATGAATTCCGCGAAACACAAAGAAAACAAATAAGAGAATCAGTGAAGAAGAAATGAAAAAAAAATCTGTCGCTGTGTAGTCTGATTTAATGCGACATTCCAGTGAGAAGAGAAAAATGTACCTACAATCGAATTACATAGTGTACCAAACCTAGCAAAAAATCCAATTACTTTATGTCACTACTGCTCACAATTTCTATCTACACATCTTTCACACAGAATACCTAAGTAGCACACAAAAAAGTTTAAATCAAAGCAGAAAGTTAACTAGTGACAGTGACCATTAACAAATGCTCAATTAACGAAGCTGCAACAGGTGTAGGCAAGAACAAGCAAATAGATTGAACCGAAATATGAAAGCATTGACACGAGCAAGTGTGATAGATTCTACTATTGGCTAGACAGACGTAGGTGTTTGTGAATAAGCGTGGAAGGGTCAGTGCGGCTCAAAGTGGCTTTGTTAAATTGATTTTACGTGTATTGCGGACTTTGTTGGTCCGCCCTCGCTCTTGTGTCGGCTCTCGGCGACTAGCGACTCGGCCCCGGGAATGTAACAACTACTTGGGATTTACTAAGCAATGTTTTGTTTTCCTCGATTTATTTACAGTTTGTTCTATCCGTTCTCAGATAAACGCACCATTCGTTGGAGGAAAACACATCGCTGTTTGCTTATAGATATTTCGTATTGTCTAAGACAACAATAACAATAATAGTAGAGACCGCTATTCGAAAGGGCCTGTCGTTCGTCCACAAGTTTGGATTAAATGAAAAGGGTCACTGACATCGTTCACATTTGATTTTCATTAAAAGTTTGGGTTACATAATGCTTTTACTGCGACCTTTGGCGAATACCTTTCAGTTGCGAAATGTTACTTTTCAAAAAAGGTATTTATGTCCAGCGAAACCAACATATTTAAGTAGAGAATTCTATTAATAGCGCACTTAGATTTGGAAGAAAACTTATTCACTTAGTTTGTACATACATTGATGTTTTATGAACACCGTTTATTTAGGACTTCTTTTGAGATCTTAAAAGGAACGTAGCCGAGCCTCCCTATTTATTTTCCAATATTTTAGATCTGTCAACGAAATATTGATATTAAGCTGAACGTTATTACCATATACTTCAGTAGGTTATAAGACAAAAGTAAATTGAAAGAGTCTGATATTCATTCTACCCTTACACTTAAGTTGAAGACTTATTTAAGATAGGTGACGTAACTTCATCACCTTTATTTAAAGATCTCCCATAAAATCAAGATTTCAACTAGTAATATCGAGATCTCATCTTGCACAAGCGACTTTCCATTCAATTTTATGAGATATTCTGTATAATATAGTAATTCCGGACATAGGGTCTATAAGATGAGGTCGCCTAGTTAATCTAGTTTGTGCGGTGAGCGGCGGCGGCTCGCGGCCGGAGGGTGCTCGACGCGAGAGCAGGCCTAGCACAAAATAGCCTCACATTTCTTCCCACAAGCCACTCGAGCCGACAGCCGATATCGACCGAGCCTCTCCACCTTTATGAGACAAGCAACGGAAAACTTGTACCATACCGTGGACTAAATTAAGGGCAGTGTTTTAACTATTCATTATGGGATCTGGCCCCTTCATCTCTACCAATTTCGCATATGAATAAATGATTAAATCAAGTTTCAAAAGTCATAATTTAAGCGATAAGCGTGTCTATCCATACATGGGTATTCATACAACATTAAGGATTACCGTCTACAATAGGAGCGGTCGTGAGCGGCCGGCGCGCCGCGGTGGATGGAATTATGTAAACGGCCGTTGGTTTTGAGATTTGATTAATGACACTTCATTTAGAACAGCTATTCCGCGGAATTCTAATGATATAGAAACTGGTAAGCGCAGAAATTTCGGAATAAATTGTATTAAATTAACTGTGGAGGCACAGCTTAATACAATTTGTATAGCAATTTCATAATACATTTAGTCTTCCAAGTAAAATTCGCATTCAGATTCTGTTGTTGAAACATAAATCAAGTTAATTTGTTGCTTTTCATAACTATGCATGGTTTTGGAAGGCGCTAAACTTTGGTAAGCACCTTTTTGTGTTTTATATTGTACAAAATTTTTTCAAGAGACAAGAGCCGATCAAGAATGTGAAAAAATGGCAACAAATAATAAAAGTTGTGTCAAAGAGGGTAAGATTTATGAGCTCTCGATGACTAAACGCTTATTATTTCATGAGAATTTGGCGAAACTTTCTTGTTTATGTGGAACATTCTGTAACCACTAACGCTAGAATTTTAAACGGAGCCAAGTTTGTTGCTAAGAATTCTGTTAATATATTGATTAGAATGCTAAAGGAATTCTTTCCAAGCTAAACTCAGTTTAGAAGTGAATTCCATTGAGCAGTGCAGAGTTAAGAATCTCTTTGTTGGATATTGCATAGAATAAAGTAGGTGCCTGTTTTGCAACTTCATATGTATAAGAAAACATAAGTAGCTACCTACTTACTTACGACTCCATGAAAATAGCTATAACAACCTTGGTTTTATACAGTGACACAATTACAATAACGTTTGGGAATATAAGCATGAACATATACAAAGTATGTTTGTATGTTTGCTCTCATAATCACCCGTTCATGTGTAGTGCCGTCAAGCAGTAACCAATGTGGTTGTTGCGGAAAGCTTAAAGCTGTCGAGGTTTAGAGCTTAGGCGTCCATTAAGATCCCGTCGACAGTTAAAGTTAAACTAGGAGACGCTTTGAATTTTCATCAGAATTTGCAATGCAAATGTTGGTGGAATTTTGTCGTACATTTTTTGAAATGTTGATATTTTAGATACTCTTCGTAACTTTTGCATTTTCTGAGTTATGAATGTAGATGTTTTTTTTTTCTTTTTCAATTTCTAAAGATTGTGCTGCCTTGAATTGATAATAATGTAAATTTCGGTACCGCTGCAGTAACTGTACTTGATCATAAACCAATTTGAGTGAACCTGTAACTTTGTTATCTTAACCGACTTTCCATTATTAATAGTTGTCGTTATTATTGACATTTATATGATCTTAAAAGTTTGACTCATAACTCTAATTAAGGTATATTGACTCTAGAAATAGGATTATCCCATCAAAAACATCCTGTAAAAAACCCAAGTCTCGCAGCTCAGTCTTTCTACCGTCAAAAGTTGTGAGATCCATGTAATACCAAGTCGGTTAATCTATTTAGTGTCTACTTGAAGGACCTTCTGTCTTAAGTTATTACATAAGTTATTATCATGCCAATATTAAAAATATTTAACGTTTTAAACAAATAGATCGACTTGGACATCGCTTGATTTGATTATTAGTATGTATCACACTACACAGCACGACGGGCCAGCGACCAACAGGAACGAGAGTTTCAATCGCGTGAGGCGCGAGAGACTAAAGAATCTAATATAATATTGTAATATTCATTTTGTTTTCATGCGATGTCCAAGTCGATCTATTTGTTTAAAACGTTAAATATTTTTAATATTGGCATGATAATAACTTATGTAATAACTTAAGACAGAAGGTCCTTCAAGTAGACACTAAATAGATTAACCGACTTGGTATTACATGGATCTCACAACTTTTGACGGTAGAAAGACTGAGCTGCGAGACTTGGGTTTTTTACAGGATGTTTTTGATGGGATCTCACTTCTTTTTGTAGAGCCTTTCTTTTTGATACCATCTACTTCTAACGAATTTTGTTAAAGGTCTTATGATATTTTCTTATTTTTATATGTAGTCTTCCTCTTTTTCTTTTCCGGGGGCTAAACACACCCTTACCCACCCTATACCCCCTCCCTTGCCTCATATGGTAGGTACCTATCTATACCTATTAAATTTATAACCACCACCAACCACCAACTGCATAAATAACTTTGTAATCCCATATATTTATATGGGATTACAAAGTTATTGATGCAGTTGGTGTATTTGGAAAACTGGACCGAAATTACAAAATATTTAAGTTTTCCCATGATTAAGACACTAAACTCTATATGTATTCCAAATATGAAGCTTCTAAGTCTGCTAGAAGTGCCTTGGACTTTTGATGATCGGTGAGTCAGTGAGTGACAAAATTTAGAAACTTTAACAAGTTGTCATTCTTAAACTACTGGTTCAAATTGACTGAAATTTTAAATATTCCGTGTTTATACAATGCCGGATTAGTTACTGAAGATTCAGGTTTCTTGCTTTATCCACAACCGAATTATAGGGGGTCGAAAAAGGCCCGAATTGCTTCGAGAAAAGGATGGTACGGCCGTGCCGCTTTTTTTTTGCTCGACTTGGCGGGGGCACTGCCGTGCCCCCAGATTTTACAATGCACTAATGTAAAACAGCTGTCGAGTGAGCATATTATACCTAAAACTGCATCAACTACTTTTATGTTAATTCAAGAGTTAGTCTAAATTAAGAGCTTAGTCAGTAGGTAGTGGAAACGTACCGACTCTGGAACTGTGGAAGTAATCGACGTGGAGTTGATCAGAGGAGCGTGTCGGGGCTGGAAGATGAGCGTGTGCCCATTAAAGCTCTGCGGCGGACGGCCGGCCGTGATTGATGACGCCAATTCGCCACTTGTCCAGCCTCGCCAGCGGTCCGCTCCCCCGTCGTTATGCGACTTGGCAAGCTACGGTCTAGCCATCTAATTGGACACTTTTTACTTCAAAATTTGTTACAATATACGATTGGCGTATTTTAGAGTTCAAATGTGATGTTTTGAATCCAGTTTCCTGGATGAAAGATCGTCGCAATCGATGTCCCGTATCGCAGATTTTAATTTTCGCATGTAACTTTTATTGCATGTGATGTGTCTGTATAGGAAACGAGTAAAAATACAAGAAAAAAAATCATTTAGAAAGATCAACGAGTTTAAAGTGTCAGTCAGTTTCAGTGCCTTCTTTGCTGCCAATAACATGACTTATTTTGATTTAATAACCTACATACATATATGGGACAGAGGCCTCCATAGAAGCCCCCCATCGTGATCAGTATTGAGTTTTACGCTTCACCTAACTCCACGTCAGATTCTTATTGTTGACTTAAAATCACAGCGTTGTTGCTTCTTGTATGCATGATCGCAAAAATCCCTTGCGATATACCCCCTATTTACTTCATATCTCATTTTACAAGCGAAGGTCTAAAGTAAACTTACTTTACGCTTTTTGTTGTGTTATTAGTCTCTTTTAATAGAGGGCGAGCCTATTGCCATACACCGGCTTAGCTCTACTAAGTAGGGTAAGGGTCAGAGTAAACAAGTTTTTCAGTTATATCATATTTTTAAACTGCAAACAGCTTAGGTATGAGGTTGAGCTTAGTTGCTAGCGAAACAATGGAAATATTTGGAAATAAGGTTTTTTAACTATGTTCTGCTTTTGATGTAGATGTTTTTTAATATAAAAATGCATTAGGTGTTTATTATTTAAGTAAATAATAGTCAAGTATTTGTGCACTCATTTTCACAGCTTGCTTTTCTAACATATTTGATTCTCTATACAATTTCACCAAGAAAACTCAACACACTTCCTAAATAATTCAATTAACTCATTATAAAGGCGACAAACAGTTAATCCGCACCAGAATCCTCGTACATGATTATGGTACTTTATCAATGAAACGTTACATAAAATAAATACTCCTGTATATACAAATTAATTAACACCCTGTAACACCTGTGCGACGAGTTAGATAATCCAACTTTGCGCATTGAAACTTTTCGGAAATAAATTGGGTCTCCAATTACAAACGCGTGTTCGGTATCACGTAGTCTCGTTACATTTAGAATGTATTGCCAACCTATACGAGTATGTTAATGAGATAACAAGTACTCGTATACCGCCTTGAAACTTAAAATACATTATTGATGTCAAATTGTCTATTTGTTTTAATGTGTATTCACCTTCACCACATGTAGTTAAAGACATTGTTAAGCAAAGCAAATTAAGGTTTACGTCAATTAGAAAAATCAGAGAAAGATGTTATTGATCAATCCTGTGACCACATAGGCACCAGCACCCAGATATAACTTTAAACCATTTAGAATAAGTAAAAGCAAAAAAGTATTTTCATGAATATCGCCCACGTTAGTCCCGATATTCCCGAAAATAATATTTTTCGTGGTGAGTTATAGCGTTTATGCATCGGTTGAGTAGGCAACCGATCGATCACAAGTGATCCCGGGAGCGAGGGCTAGGTAATCGGCGTGTTATCTTGAGCGCAGCGTGACACCCCGGGCTCGATCACGCTTAAATAGATTAACATATTACCCGCAGATTGATGCTGACACTTTTAAAAATTGAACGTCGCGTCGAGATTTTAAGTCTTCGATACGCAATTAATAACAGTATCCACTCACCAATAAGAGAAGTCGTTCGTTTAAAATTGGCTATTACAGAAATGAAGTAAGCACGTTCTTCGTTCTCGATAGGTTACCTATAAAACTTAATAAGTTTTTATGAGCATTTGTGACGTTCTTATTACTTGGAAACAACTCGTACGATATTTATTTCATAGAAATAATTTATTGAGGAAACTTTAATATACGAACATATTTACCGTCAATGTTTATATTAAGTACATAGGTACATACATAGGTATGTACTTACGAGTGTGTGACGATTCGACGAATTCATTTTCTTAAAATGTTTGAGTTTACATTTATTAAGTAAATGTGTATTAATTTGACGAAAACGTATTTATAAAATTATTTTTGAAATGAAATCCTGGTCTAACGCGGTAAAATCGTTACCGCCATCATTTTGAAAATAAAAGCCCAACACATACCTGAATATTCCGAGGATAATAGCTACCATTTAAGAGATTTCATCGTGTCATTTTCCCCATTTCTATAACAACGGATTGCGTTTGTTAATTAAAACATTTGTACTTAATGGTTTTGTTAATGGTTGCATATTTTGAAAGATTCCTAACGGTGCTATCAACTAGCATTATCCCATGGTGTGGGTGCCATGAATTTTTATGTTCACTCTCATTACAGAAGATGACTTTCCGAATAGATTTTAGGGTTTTAATTACACTGAATAAATACTGAAATTTAATTTGAGGCATTGAAAGGTCAACGGTGACACGGTATCAATAGACGTGCAACAAAATGCGGGTCGCTCACAAAGCTTCTGCGTGTCACGCTGGTGATTGATGGCGTGTCCCCTCACTAGCCGCGCTCTTTGTGGCCCTCTTGCGCAACCAAATGTGCACGTAAATATCGGCACTGTATCGCCAATAAACGTCTGCTTCTGTATAATTGATGTGCGTCATATACCCTGTGACACTGTCATCATGATCATGACATGATACGTAAGATTTGTTTTGGATTTTGCTTTAATGTTTCGCTGATTTTATTGAAACATTATAGTTTACTAATACATACTTACGAGTAAGAATGTTAAATTTTGCTAAGGGCATGTCTCGTGTGATACTATAGTAAAAATAAAGTTTTAAATCTATTGAAAGCACCACAATGAGATGCAAGCTTTCGTCGAAAATAAATTCACGAGCACTAGTTAATTCCAGTTTATTTATAGACAACGGAGAGAATGAATGAATAAATAAAGAGTAAACAAACGAAACAATAAAAATGCCATTCTATAAACTAAACCACTAATGAATTGAACGATTCAACACAGTCTATTTATATTTACGACGCAAACACTCGAGCTTGTAAGACCTATTGAATTGTGTTCACATTTAATTGCAATGAAAATCAGTCTTTGGTTACATAAATGAAGCGGAAGTGAACGTCTGCACGAGTCCCGCTGTCTGGGCGGAGCGGGCCGCGGCGCGGTGAGGCCCACCACGGAAACGGCAAATTTCGTTTAGAATGCTATGTTGTCGTGTTTGTGTTACATTAAATTACAAACGCCGGGTTAGGTCTGTTAGGTAAACATTTTCCGTTACCTACTCCATTGTCCGCGGCCCGGCTTACTCCGCTCATATTTGATTAAAATGGAGATTTCATGAAAATTTGCTTCTGCTATATTATAGTACTATCCTAAGCACCTTTAACGAATAATTTTATTTTACCGACCCACCGTTAACGAAGTATTTTTATTGTTACAGGTTGAACAAATGGTTAACATTTGGAAAAGTATTGTTAGTACAACAAAACAATGATTCGGGTAAGTGTTTTTTATACAGTTTTTGTTGTGAAACAGTGGCACAAAGCGAGTGCGTAACGCAATGTAATGTTAGTGTGCGAGGGCGCGTGAGAAAAGTGTGTGATGAGCTGGAGGCGCGTGGGGCGGTGCGCGTGCGCGAGTGCGCTGCGGGCCGCGTGATGCGCAGCGGCACGCGCGTAGCTGGCGGCGCGTGGCCCGCGCCCGCGCACGCCGCGTGCGCGTGATGCGCGCGGACCGCGCCGCGCTGCTCGCGTGGCTCGTCTGCTGCGCGACCGCGCTCTCCGCGCACAAGTACAGCACGCGCGTCGTCAGAACCAAGTACGGACCGCTGCGCGGGATCGTCGTGCACTCGCATCCGCAGGTCGAGGCCTACCTCGGGGTGCCGTATGCCACACCGCCATTAGGTAGTCTAAGGTAAATTTTCATTCTACTTATATTTCATATGTAGTTTTATACTTAAACAAACTGTCGGTAGAAGTAAAACACTTGATCTATTTTACAGAGCCTTGGTAGGTAACTACTATGCTACTACATACATGTACTTAGTGATTAATGGAATATGTAAATAGCAAAAGCTATTAACGATGACTGCAGTATCTATTTGCTAATCCCTTCACATGTCATTCTTGTGTTAGGTTGCTACATGTACTGAATTTAAAAACATTAATGACGTGTGCCTAGTTAGCAAGTCTAGAAGCATTTATTTACGGATTAATATACAAAGCTGTAGTTTATACACGGTAAGTAAGGCTGACACGAACTTCACTAACTCAGAGACTTTGCCTCGTAATCTGCTGATGAATAGAGACGAGCGAGGAACTAATTGAGCGAGCTGACATGCACGTGAGACAACCCGTAAAAATAATCAGGAATGTGTCTCACAGTTACCGTGTAGTTTGTGCGAGGTCGATGAACGCAACCCAGTGTAATTTCCGTCGTACAAAATGATTCGAGAAATTTACGACTGTTGAATTTAAGTTGACTCATTTTCCGACAAGTGTGGCGATAACCGCAATTTGGTATGAAACTGAATGCAACGTTATTGCGACGGCTCACATTAAGCGGATTAAATTACACTGATGCTCTTCTGTGTTCACCATAACCGTGTAATAGTATGACCGAAAAATATGGGATTTTCTATTCTTTTTCAAAAATATATACGAGTGTAGAGAAAATCAAATGCTCTTTCTAAAGCAAGGGCAAGTCGTTCAATGATTAACAGCTAACATTATCAACAGTACATTTCCGTTAATTACTGGGCATGTTTCCGATCGTAATTTTGTCAATTGACTTGTCGTAAAACAGATACATGCCGCCGGTGACGCCGTCGCAGTGGCGCACGACGCGGCTGGCGGATGCGTCGGGCCCGGCGTGCCCCCAGGTTCCGCCCGCCGCCGCGCCGCGCGACGATGCGTTGTTACTGCACCCGCGCGCGCGCATTCGACAGTTGGAGCGATTATTGCCTGTACTGGCCAATCAGAGCGAGGACTGTCTTTACGTCAACCTCTATGTGCCTGTTAATGGTGAGTGGGAAACTTTGTATTTGTAAATATGACAAGCAAAAGGTGATTTGAATTTGGTTTTTTTATCTGTGAAATGTTATATTATTTAGTTATGAGAGTGTGATTGTCATTTGTATAACTACGAATATTGTATATTGTGTGCCTTTTTCATGTAATATGAGTGAATATGAACGATGTAAATGTAAATGTTTGTCAATCTCTATTTCAAGATCATAATTAATAATTTGTAGTGCCTTAAAAGAAATAACACCATTATTGTATGTTACTAAACATTAGTAACAGACCTCAATAAGTATTCATTTGAGACTCTGGTTAGGAGGTTGACAAGAAAGCAAGAGGTCTTTTCTCGAACAAGTGGATTAAGCTACGGGTTGTATATGGGAATTACAGTTAGGTAATTCTCAAATACACCCGCGGTTGGCATCGTGCCCAGCAAATGGTACCTTCGCCCTCTTCGCATATACTCATATCGTAGTCGGCGAACTGTTAGAGTACCGAAATACCTCCTCCTAATCCCCCGGGATTACCGGCTCGACACTTATAATATATGTTCGTGTATAACAGTCTTTGTTTCATCTTTTTTCTCGTTTGGCTCTTGTCTAATAGACCAGAACAATGGTATCAACATAATAGAGCGGCCACTGAGCTCTGGCTGCTCATTAATCCCCGCCAGCGGTTTATTCATATAATATTTTATTCACGTCATTTCCCAGTTAATTCACTGTCCGTTAAGCATGTCGCTTTAAAAATGTAAACAGGTACGTTTTATATATGATCCAGTTGTATGAATTTCAGCGTATGGGTGAGCTGGATTTTAACTAGATGTATTTGTAACGTATGTAGTAAATTATTTCCACTAAACGTTGTCTACGCGTTCGTAGCGCTCGTAGCGCCTCGTAGCAACGTAGTAATTATTACTTGTAGTTATCTTATGTAAGGTACGGTGTAAGTTAAACAAGTGTTTACGTAACTTAATGTACTAACACAACATCTGTGTTATCATTTTATTTGCCAATTCAATTAAAAGTGTCTAATGCTCTTTGTGATTTTGTGCAGAAATTACCTGAGTTGTTCTGATTGTGGTTATCAGACATTGGAAAAAACCCACATTTGGATGAGTATAATGATGCTCTGTCTTTCTAACCTATATAAGTTACTAGGTCAATTTTTAATATAAAAATGTAATAGAAAACTCAAAGTTGACGTTTAGCAGCATCTAAAATAGTTTTGAAATTAATTAAGATTAAGTTTACTTTCAGAATTGTTTAAGCTTCAAAAATAAGGTCAAAGAAAGAACATTAATCCAAATAACTTAATATCCTCTTGGTAGACAGCAAAAATAAAATGTTTACGTCAAAACTTAAATTAATTCTTGAAAACTTTCCTTTTTTAATTTCGTTACAATATTTGCCCTGTAATCGGGAAGGGTAGAATTTCAGAAATCTCATTTTACTTTTATCTCAGCACGACAGAAGGCATTTCTTTCAAACTCTGTTCAATATTGCATTTGTGAAGAAGTCTTTCGATGTGAAATACAATGCTATTTTCTGTTAGTTTTGTTAAGATGCAGATGACTATAAGATCAAACAGATTTTTGCGTTACCTATAATGTATGAATGTTTCAAATAACCAGTATTTGATCAACAATTGAGCCACTGTTTAAGAAATTTTAATACTCAAAAAGTATATTAGAATAAAGACCAAAAATCAAATGTCACTCGTACTGGTCCTACAGTATTAAGATAAGTCTGTACCTACCTGTGTACCATTTTATTTTTAGCTATAAGCATTACCTGAATGTACAACTAATACTTTTCCTAATGGCAAGAACGTTTAAATATTGATGTACTGCCAAATTTTAGACGTAGAACCCATTTTAAGGGGTACCTTTGAATAGTTACCTCCGTCTGAACTTGACGCGGCTATAATTTATGCAGAACCGTTTCAGCTGTGAACTCGAAAGGTTCACAAGTTTTAAGTACTGTAAATATATCGTCGTTTGTGCAAGATGGGAGCGAACGGACGTCGTATAAGATGACATAGAAGATGCATTGTGGAGGGGAACAGAGGAAGAGGGTTGGCGTCGGAGGGTGTCGAGGCCTCAATTCCGTAGTGCATTGCAGTGCATCCTGCCTCCTGCAAGCAGTGCGGAAGTGAGGCTGAGACACCCCATATCTACAGCTCAAGAGCCAAGAACGAAGAGCGAAGCCGACATTGTTTTGTTGTCAATATTGTGAGTATTATAGCAGTGTGCAAACTGTTATTGTTATTGTATGCCTTGAAGAGTTGATGTTATGTTTTGTGTACATGTAATTATTGTAAGTTGAACAAATATTGGTTTGAATTTATCTTTTTCATTATTGTTTTAACAATGTATGTGATTCGAATTGTTATCATTAGAACTTGAGACGGGATATTTGAGTTCATCCGTGATCATGGCGCTTCCAACAGTGACGAAATATCGGAAACTCATAGACATAAATAAACATGGTAAATATCCCGTCTCAAGTTCTAATGATAGTGTCAGTGACCATGTCAGTTTAAAAACTTATATTCGAATAGTTATTTTGTATTCGTTATAAAAAGAGTAAATATTCATTAATATTCAATGTTGATACAAAATTGGAAGTTATTTACTTTATACTCTCTTTTATGGAAAGTTTCTAGGGTAAAATTCTTAATCCTTGTTTTCTTCGCACTTATTAGGATACTTAGGAAGCACTTCTAATAACCATTAATTAACAGTATCAGATAGCGCTTCGTAATTTATAAGTTGGCAGGAGAAGCCTTCGAGATAATTATCTGATTTGGAGTTTTAGCGTGTTTTTATTTAGGTATTAGGATGACTTTAAAAATATTTTTTTTTGGTTTAAAAGTAATAAAGAGGTAATTCCTACTAATATTATAAATGTGAAAGTTTATGAATATGGAAGTTTGTTACTTTCTTCTACTGATAGGATGGGGATAAATTATGGTCTGGAATAATATAGGCTACTTTTTCCCACGGGAAAGCGGGTGAAGCCGCTGGCAGAAGGTGTAAATTATAATATAATAAAGCTGCTTAAAATACTGATTTATTTATAAGAAAATTATAAATTAATACCGACTAGTTTACGAAGTTATTCTTTAGAGATTTTCAAGATAACAAAAGCTTATTTTCGTGTAATACTTGGTTTTTAATTCTGAATTAAAAAATTTTTGAACGAGAATGAAAAACCAGACGTCTAAAATTATTATAGGTATAAAACATTATTTAAATTTTGCTAGTGCAAGTGTACTTAGAATCTACCTAATCTAATATAAATGGAAACTGTCGATCGCAAAAAAAGAATAGTAGTTTTTTTAATGATTAAAGTCTTTTCAGTAAGAATGAATATTCCGACGTCTAAAATTGTTATAGGTATATGGTTGAATTTTTTTTTATAGACTTTTCAGTTCAGCTATTTCTGTGCAGGCGGCGAGGAAGGCGAGGGTGGTGGGCTTCCGTGCTTGGTGTTCGTGCATGGAGAGTCCTACGAGTGGAGCTCGGGCAATGCGTATGACGGTACCACACTGGCGGCGAACGGCAACATCGTCGTGGTGACCATCAACTTTAGGTTAGGTGTATTGGGTAAGTCAATATTGTACATACATTTAAATTAAGTTATATCAATTGTGTTGAGACAATCATTAGTCTTATCAGGTCAATCACAAGATTATTTCTTGAATGAAGTTAAACATTGGCCGGCTGGAATTGATCTACTTATATTCATAAATAGTATTGTTCTCGGAGAAGAATGCTAAAAGCCCATCTTATGTCACGCCATGTCACTTAAAAACACAACACAGAGACTATGAGTATAGCGAGCTTTACCATTTTATCTCATCATACTTACTTGTTATATTTAAATCTAAGCAGTGTTTTGCGTCAGTGAAACGAAATTTAAGCAATTTTCTTGCCCTAAATAGCACAAAATTAATTAATAATTAGATCCCAGACTTTATAATTCCTAAACTAAGAATAGTTGGACAACAGCGAACTACCATAAAAGTTCATAATTATTAAACAGGCCGGTCTTTAGAGATACAATTACCAAAATGGCGGTTTATTAAAACGATTTAATTATAGATTCTTTATCAGGCCTCTAATATAGTCCCTAGATTCTATTGTGTACCGAACCACTGTAATTGTGTCCATTTTATGAAACTCATTAACTAGAATGAGTGGGCGATTATCTATCTGATGTAATAACAAGTTCCTACTAATTAAGAGACAAAAATTAAGCGCAGAGGATTTCCTGTATCCTTATGTATTATGTATGTATTCTATATAGATGGAGACTGTAGTTTGTATTATATGTATGTATAGTTTGAGCGATATATGTTACTAAGTATTTGTCATCATAATAATTACGTCGAATACAATTTCGGGAAATCACTTAATTATACGTAGTTATTGGTATTGCAGTGTTGTCCTGTTTTGTGGATTTTGAATAATTACTTGTACAATTGGTAACTGAAATAACAGAGTAAATTGAAATGTGAATCGCCTAAATTGGGTGTCCATAAACGTAAACTTATCCTATATAATATTGTGTCACGTTTATAGCTAAAGATATAGATATCTTCACAATAAAAGTACTTGAAATCTTATGAACGTATTTTAGAAGGGTATTCTCGTTATATTTTACAGTAGCAAGCAACATTTGATGCAGCTGTAAAAAAACCATTTCGAAAATAATAAAAAGAAATTTTGTACGCTTTTTATAGCAAGGAATATCATTTTGCTACGCGTCATTCTGTTTTTTTTTTTAGCCATAAACTGAAATTGATTTTTTTAAGGACATGTAATGTTGTTCTCAAAATTGTGTCTCAATGGATCTTGTAGTTCTTATAATGAACTAAGATATTGGATTAGGTATAGTTATGTGAAGCTGTGTGACTACCTCTTTGGTCGATTCGGTCGCAAGTGCGACTGCCGGACAAGAGGACTCGGGTTTGTTCTCGTGTCGGGCAAAGTATTACTGGGCTTATTTCGCTATTCTTACATAGTAGTAGCACGGAGTCTGGAATTGTGTATATGGCAATAGGTTCGCTATAACATGGGATTTATAACACAAATGGTGAAAAGTGGGTGTACATTGTATAACGGCATTACGTGTCGTAATGTGTACTTCTGCCTACCTCTTCAGGGATAAAAGGAGTGACGTTGTTATAGCTATGTGAAATTGTGGTTTTATTATAGTGCTTGGTTCCTAAATGTAGAAGTGTAAAGTTGTAGGTGGATACTTACATCAAAT
The DNA here is from genome assembly GCF_023101765.2 of Spodoptera frugiperda. Taxonomy (NCBI): domain Eukaryota; kingdom Metazoa; phylum Arthropoda; class Insecta; order Lepidoptera; family Noctuidae; genus Spodoptera; species Spodoptera frugiperda. The sequence continues at coordinate 6,309,344 of NC_064212.1, forward strand.
TTTGACATTTACGAACTTAAATAATGATGAGAATGATTTATCTCTATGAATGAGATTTTAAAAGGTTTAGTTAAAGTTTACAGAATACAATAGGAGTTTATAATATCAATCCTTTTATTCTTTATAAGCGTAGGCCCTGGTGTACATTACAGTACACCCACATTTAACAGACAAGATGAATTTAAATAATATTACGAGTAATCACACTAATGAAAGCTTTACAACAGGATTCATTTCAAACTTAATTTTGTTTTTAATTTGATTGTACGTAATAACAGGCAAATTCACTGCTATATTTGTGACATTAATGATAATATTTTGCGTGACATGAAAATTGAGGCCAAAACTTAATTCACGACACTGAAAAAGGCGTAACTCAAAAGCTTTTTATGCGAAAATCTATCAACTATACCCAATGCGCTGTAACAAGGTGCGGCTGACAGATTCAGTAACGTTTCGTATCACTCTTGAAAGTTGCTGCGATTTAAAAATTATGCCTTAGTATTTTAACTGTATCACATTCGTATTGTGTTATATCATTCGGAAGAGTAGTTAATTAAATTAAATCCAACCGGAATGTTCTAGTCTTTAAATAAAATCTAATGAAATCAAAAATAAAGTAAAGTGTTATGCGTATAACGTAAATCCATAGTCGTGTTTAGTGATGGGATGTACTGCTACGACGGATAGGTAGTCGATGTTTTTTTAGAATATAAAACGAAAATCATGCGTCGTTCAATTATCACTCTTAAAAAACCTTTAATTATGTGGGTAAATCTACTGTAGACGCGGCTCTCTCTGCCCGAACCACAGTGACTTTATCAGAGCACAAATATATAGTAGACAGTTCCGGCGCCTTTGATAATGCGTGGTGGTACTTAATCTGAAAGATCGTGGTTGCTTTAGTAACATATACACTTATTCACGGTTCACGGTTCTGTAAAACTGAAACTCTGAAACACCTCAGGGCTCGGTCATAAAATATTTATTTTGACAAGTATATACACGTAGTTACATTGCACAACTAAATAACACACACATTTAATAAAAAAATTAAAGAGAATTAAATGTATGCTGCGAGTATCGATAGCGATAAAAAAAGATTTTTCTAATGTCCATCTCTAAAGAGAGACGTCAACGTCATACTGGCATCTGTCAGCCGCACCTTGTTATAGCGCAAAGGGTATAATATCCTAGAGAACGCGATACGCGTGTCATTTGTTTTTATTTTGCAATGTTCCAAAGGCGGCAATAATTTCACATTTGGATTTAGAAAGAGCACACGATATATTTTCCTCCTTGTCATTTTGGGCCTGACGTCAATGGCATGTCATTTGTTTTTTTACGTTGTTCTAAAAGCGGCAATAATTTGGTTTTAGAAAGAAAACACAATATATTAGCGTCCTTGTCATTTTGCGTCTGACGTCATTGATATGTCATTTGTTTTATTTTGCACTAGCTTTTCTGGGAACAGTCCAATAAAAACTTATTTGCTTATTACATGGCACATAATATATGTAGTGCAGTTTGTATGGGCAAAAATTGTACACAATACATATTTCGAACGATGCAAATACATTAACAATAAATTTAGATGACCATGCATATTGTACCATTGATCTGGTCTGATGATGAAATTGGAAGGTGATTAATGAAACCCTGGTCTGTCGACTAGTAAACGTATCGAGTTTGAGCTCATTGATTATGTCCACTTTTATGAGACACATACATGATTGTTTTCTTAGTTTTTGAAACTATGAATTTATTTATTAAGTTACAGTCACCATTTAATCGTTAAAAATGTTGAAGTAAGAAAATGATCCCGCCCGATATAAACTGATTGTCGTATGTTCCCGACGGTGTTTATAGGATGTCCGCACGGTGTCCGCACAAGTGGACGGCTATTGTTTCAATAAATACGTTCGATTTTCCGGAAAATTGTTTCTTCTTTCCACTTATTTTTGTAATTTGATAGAAAAAAATTGTTCGTAGAACTGTTTTTCTGTGCGCAAAAGCCAACTTAAGTGTGTTAAATGAATTACTATTTTCATGAATTAATTATGGATAAAGTGTCGTATTAAATTTGGTTATTTTAAAGATCTGAAATGCAATGAGAGTCCACCCATGTTTTTTTTGTAAAGTTTGTTAACATTCACATGGCATTGAAATATAATTAATTAAAAACACTGAAAAACAATGAACCCTAAGTTTTTATCAGCTCTTCTGGGAAAATGAACAACGTGATGTTATTGTGTTCAGAAAACTATTTTGTTTTCTCCGATACTGTTTGCGATGTCCTAACAAAATTATATCGAATGATAAACACGACGTATACTATACCAAATATTTGTTTCGAAGTCACTACTCGAAATTGATGTGATAGAAAATATTGATTCACTTGTGAACAATTTTCCTGAGAGGAAACTTTGAATAACGATGACACATCTGGGGGATTGTATGAAATGTGTAAGTTTTCGTATTTACATAAGTGTCGCTATCCACTCAAGTGTATCTTCTTATACAGACACGTTCATGTGGTGCGCAAAAAACACATTATACGTCATAATTTATTGAAGACAATTCGAACTGTTTTCCGGCTCTCGTTCCGTCATGCGACAGTGAAATATTTTGCATTATGACCCACTATTTCTCAGCTGCAAGCCGTACTCATACTGTGTATTTATGTGTAAAATGTACATTTATTTATTGTCATACTTTATTTGGCCTTATTTCAGAGTCTTGTGCAATGTCACGTATTTTATGTTGTTTAATGTCTTTATTCTTTGTCAGGTTTTTTAAAGACTGGTGCTAAGGGGTCGGCGCAGGGTAACTTCGGTCTGATGGACCTGGTGGCGGGGCTCCACTGGCTGCGGGAGAACCTGCCCGCATTCGGGGGCGACCCTGAGCGCGTCACGCTCATGGGGCACGGTACGGGGGCCGCGCTAGCAAACTTCCTGGCTGTCTCGCCCGTCGCAAGGGGTATGAACACTTCAATTAATCAATTATTATCTCGACGAAGGTTGACATGATTTGATTGTGAAACTTGCCGGTAACTTAAATTATGTAGTCGATGGATTAAATTTTAATGGCTATTGTCGATCCGGAACAAAGCTGATGTAATCTTAAACACGTTTTGCGGGCGTTATGAATTATGAAATACACTTTAACTTTTACAGAATATTAAATTATCCTAAAATGTTATAAAATTGAATTAATGAGGAAATATTTTTAATGAACTGTCAGCATAAACAGGAAGGGTCGTTTCTATGAACGCGAGGGCTAGGCCTGGGGCGCGGGGCGTACTGAGCTGCTCACGTGCGAGTGTACGCGTGGGACAGGCATTGTGCGTAATTATACCGCTCCAGGCAGATTTCATTATTTCGTGTCACCATCCCGTTTAGATCCTCCGTCACTTAATGCGATTAAAAGGGTCACATCAGACATGCACAAGAGGGCAGTTTCCTCCGCGTAATTTGAAAATAAGGTCAACATCACACTCGAAGCTATTCTGAACAGTCTTTATTATTTCAGAATAAGAGAAACGAAGGCGGAAATAAAAATGTTTTTCTTTAGAAAAGATTTCATTATCCGGGTGATCCTCGTTCAAAATGACAAAATTAAATTAGGTTATCTGTTTCAGAACTACTGAAGCGCGTCATCTTGTTAAGTGGGTCGGGACTGAGTTCATGGGCGCTGCAGAGGGAACCGCTCACGATAAAAAGAAAGGTATGTATCTTTACGCTTACAATATCGGGTGTGAGCTTCCTGTTAAACTGGCTACTGGATAATGTTTGGAAAAATAATGAAGCCTTAAAGTGGGACAAGGAAAGTTTTTGTGTATTCGACTTATCCAATTTGCAAAAAAAAAAGACAAGTGTGAGGAAAGCCAAAAAGAAAATTTTAAAGCAATTAAAGCACAATTTTATATTATCCCTAGGTGGCTGAACAGACGGGCTGTCATGGGGACCTGTTAGAAGACGACCTGGCGCCGTGTTTAAGAAACAAGCCTCTAGCAGAACTACTGGCAGTCAGGCTGGACCCGCCAAGGTTCTTACCTGGATTCGCGCCATTTGTCGACGGCACCGTCATTGTCAATCCTTCTGTAAGTTGAATTATTTTAAGAATACATTTAACCTCTACTTGCCTTCGGAGATTGTAAGGCATAATACACAACTTCAGGTTATGTGAATGAATGTAGACATAGCAAATAACCACCAGATAGTATACAACAGTATGCAGTAACCGGAACTCACCCTACGATGCACACTGAACTGTACGTCTGACTGACCAAGCATTGTGTCAAACATAATGGTCATCATCAATTCACGACTTTGATTGAGCTCCTATATACGATCCATTAGCCATGCCGACGGAGTAAAATACATGACTCCTACTCTTCCCGTCGGAGCTGCTAACTGCCATTCGGGTTACCGGGGCGCTTTTTAGTCTGATTGTTTTTGGTCAGTAAGAGTATGACACTCCCTCTTTCCTCGCCCAAGGCGGAGAAGTCATTACAGTATCTTCCCCCTCAATAAAAACCTATTCTTCCTGTAGGTTTCGCAAGAGTCGACTAACGGTATATTTAACTGAGTTGCTGTTCTTTGATAAATCTAGTCCTTTTAAACTGCGTCCAGCAGAAGAGTCTCAAGGGCTATTGAAAATGATGACGATGATACACATATTGGTCTTTTAAGCGTCAGAATAATGTGGTGCCTGCTTTCATCGTACAGTTTCGTTCCTTTTCATTCGTAAATTCATCGTTAATTAATGTACTGGTCTCGGACGAACAACCCCTTTGACGTAATTAACAGAATGTTTTCGGTAATAAATTGGCGTCACACCTGTGTTTGTGTATAAATGTTACGGGAAATATGACGTCTGGTTGAGTGTTACACAGTAAAGTTGATTGTGTTTCGAGATTTTTGTTCGTTTTTATTTTTACTCACATTTATTTTTCCGGGTAATATTTTTACGGTAGGTATTATTTTACTATAGTACTGTTAAATTATTGTAATTGGGAAAGATTGATACTTATGTGTGACGGTTTCTTCTATTTCATGTGCAACACTATCAACAACAAACTCATTGTTTAGATGCTCAAGGACGATGCACTAATCATTGCACGTAAACGTTACTAAAAACATCCTTCTAATAAGTAAAATCAATACATATTATTAGAACTAATAAAATAAAACGAAGGCAATTTCATCCTGTTGGGTAAACATAGATGTTGATTTTCGTTTCAAACACCCAGATATTGGAAACCAATTAGAATATGGAAACGTCTAGAATTTCCAGTGATTGCTATAGTTTGCAGGTTGTAGCCCAATAACGGCCTACCTGAATAACATTTGATGCTTAAATGGCGGCCTTCGAATACCAATTTGGGTTTAATATAATTTCGTCAATTAAATCGAAGTGGGTACCTAGGGAATTATCTTGATTGCATGAACGAATATATTCGTTCATTCTTTATGTCTCACCGATATTTTGATCAGTGTCGTCATTTGTTTGGTGCCTTATTAAGTAAATTAGAGAAGTTCAAATTTTGTATGAGCTATAAATTGTATGTTCTGTCCAATTAGACAATATTAAAAAGTAAATATCTATCGAATGCATCCAATCATTTCAATTTTATATCAAAAAGCTGCACAGTTTTTGCTTCGTATCAATAGCCAATTTTAAAGATTTAAGTTTTTAGATAGATCCTAAACATTGAGTGCCAGTAACCGTATTTATTTTTTAAATATTGCGATTATTTCCATTCGCTACATACAAATATCGTTTTTATTTTGTACTCAATAAGTGCGCTTATTGAATGGAAGTTTTTATTCCAGAGTCTTATTTAAGAGTATTAAAACATTCCATATAGTTTCATTTGGCTTTTCTATTGAAGGTAACTTTATTTATCTCTGTTTCTAACGATAACGCCTCTCACCAAGTTACATTTAATTTAATGCTCGTAAATGAAGGAATAAAATGTTAATGAAATGGGAGGAGTGAATGATGAAATTAATACAAGAATTTATGGTAAAACAAGTATTTAAGCCAATTCTTGGGTTACTAATTTAAGAAATGTAATTATCCTGATGGTTTGGTCTTGTTATCAGGCACCACCTCCTACGGATAGTTCGAGACTCGGCGCGGGCGCAGCGGCTGTCGCAAACGCAGCGGGACATGAACTCGCCGACTTCTCACACAGAGAGCTGCTGTTTGGACTAACTACTACCGGTAATATTATTGTTCTTTTATCATATATATTTAAAAAGTATTTCCGTTTGTTTTATGGTATGGTATGGTATGTTTCCTGCACCGGGAAGACATTCTAGTGCATTTCAGTGAAAAGTTATTTAAAAAGATGTAATTCTACTACTTTGATCAAAACACACAATCTACATACAAGGTCAAAACTCATTCCACATTCCGACTAGTCATAACAAACACTTGGAAAGTTTCGCTATTCAAAATACCACAAAATACGAGAGCAAACACACCAGCAATAGTTTGCGCTAACGTTTGTGAAACGTCGAAACACATGTAGCTCTCGTATTAGGATTAATGTTGACGTACATTTATAGTTTGTTAACTAAAATAGCAATAGCAACCTTATTTCTAATTATGTCAAGGTTCAAGTTTAATTCGCGCGAATACTTACAGAGGTATCGGCGTACAAATAAACAAACGTAATGTACGATCTTAATATTTGTCTTAATTACTTTTCATTTAAATTTATGAATTAGACTATTTATTTCAATTCACCCTGTACGTGTGGCATTACACGCGACTATAAGACTTGCGGTACCAAGTATTGAAGTTGTAATTCACATAGCGCTAACATACTTCAGAATAAATTGAATGAGGCTTCCGAAGCGAATGATAAATACATGCAAATGAGCGGCATGCCTTCCTTGCAGAATCTTACCTGGAATTTAACGCCCAAGACTTGGAGTTTGGCTTCAACGAGAGCCGACGGGATCGCATTCTTCGCACTTTCGTCCGGAACGCGTACTATTACCACCTCAACGAGATCTATTCGACCTTGAAGAACGAGTACACGGACTGGGACAAGCCTGTACAGAACCCGCTCAGTGTGCGCGACGCCACGCTCGAGGTGAGTCGCATACATTCATGTTTACACCATGTAGTATCCCGTGTTGACATGACATCTCATGTATGCCGTCTGTTATGTAGCGTAACTTATACATATACGTGAAAGCTACAGTGACATTCACGTGTAAGCAACTTTGTTACCCATCATTACTTCCACCTAATAATCCCGTCAAGGGCAATACCATTAAAAATTAGGAGAATATTTTGCTGAACAGTTATACTTAAACGCACGTGCCTGTTTCTCAGAAGAAAATACTTGAAATATCATTAAGAACGCAATTGAGAAGGCTTCTAATATTGTGAATACAAATAGAAATAACGTTGTAATATTACCCGTGCAGATACACTGGCGCGCCCTTTAAGATCAGCAGTAATAGAGAAGCTTCTGAATATAAATAGCGAAGATTTTCTCTAATAGTCCTGCTTTTGTGTTGTTTCTGTTGAATATAGAACAAAACACGATAATCGACGTCGATAGTGAAACTGCTGAAAGTTGATAACTGTCGGCTGAGTTGACATTAGTGGAGCGACGGCGGCGCGGGCCGTGCGCGGGGCGTCGGCGTCGCAGACGATCTCAATTTAAGCTTCGAGTGGTTTTCGCTCCTCACCGAACGTTCTTCCGACGTACAAAGGGAGTTAATGACGCTCGCGCACGATGAATACACGATGGGCGCGTGGAAAGGCTTTATTGAAAAATACTTGCAACGCCTAATAAGTCGATAACATTGTTATGATACAGCTGACACTATTGCTAATCATTGACAGTTGTAGTGTGGTTATTGTTGATGATGTTACTTGAAATTAACTATACTCTAATACCAGTGTGTTTTAATACCATATTACAGTTCATCATGAACTTTGAGTAACTTGTCAATGTAATCCAGGTACTAAGTGACGGACGGACTGCAGCGCCACTAATCAGGTTGGGTTACCTTCACGCACTCCGAGGTGGTACAACTTACTTCACTCATTTCCATCATCTGTCGCAAGACAAGGATTATCCACAGGTAAGACTCGATATATCATCATTCATGACTGATTGTTAACAAAATACAACCCTTTATAAGTTTAATGTTTCGTCAATCTTTAACCGACTTCCCAAAAAGAAGGAGCTTTTTAAAATTCTGCGGTATCTTTTTCTTCTGTAAAATAAGTTAATGAACTTTGTTACACTAATATGGCACTTAAAATAGAGTTGTGCGATATAATGTACAGTCAATATTTAACGCTTCCCACTCGAGCACTTATAATTCAAATACACCAACCGACAACGCTTTGCGACCCTCTAGTTGGGTACGAATCTCGGCTTAGAGTGTCGCCGTCGCTGAGGAAGGCCAACAAGGGACAGTTGGATCAGATCTTAAATTTATTTATGGGGCGTTTAGATTACATGCTCAATGCTGAAAGGCGCCACCAAGGGTCGAAGAGGGTATTACAATGACCACATCCTCCAAATAAATAAATTTTGATAATGCTCATGCAGCTTACTGAGGTCATTGTATCCTAAGAAGGGGACTAACTAAGGACTCTGGGTGGGTCGACTAGTTTTAGAAATTAATCGGGTACCGGTTTAATACAAGGCTGGAATGACATTAGTACGCAGTAAAAAAACACAGTAAAGGTATAAATAAAGTATTCGTTTTCGGCATTAAATATTTACGAGAGTATTTCCATTGTTCCAAGAGTGTGCGTTATGTAGATATCGTCGCAGTATAAGACATGCACACTCAACAACATGGCTCTTGGCAACGGCTTATCAACACGATGGTGGGACAGCACTTTTCTTCTCCAAAGTTGTTAATCTTCGTTTATGTCGGCCATAAACTCTGTTTCAAATAGATTTCGTAAACCAAACTGAATGGACAAACAAAACAGTTTTAGTTTTTGGAGTTCTATCTATAGACCCTTTTGAATGATTCCAAATAAGAGTTGTTTTGATTTATGAAACGGTCAACACGCTTGTTATTGACTGAAGTTTGTAGAACAGAAGAGAAATGAACTAAGATTGTAATCACGTTTAATTAAGATATTTTCAAAATAACGATTTTGTTGAAGTGAAAAAGTGCTGAAATTAAGTACTAACAGTATTCATATCGACAACTTTATACCAATACGTTACTATCGGACTCGGGAATTCAAATCAACTTTAATGGTCTCCTAAAAAGTTGCATAGCGTTTAAAACTATAAATTTCCGAACTCCACAGCGCGACAAGCACTAAGTTGTTATAGTAGTCGTTGACAGGGCTGCGGTTGTCGAAACGTATCGACGCACGTGCGGTCACTCAGTGAATTGCACGATATCTGGCTATACACCTGTTTGTTATTTCGACAACCCTAGCGGCCACTTGAATGGAGTTGTTAATAGCGCTATACACGTACTGGCGGTTAGTCTAGATTGAGGTCAACTTTAACTGTTAAAGGATAATCTATGTTCGTAACTTCGCTGTAGTGTGGCACTATCTTCAGAATAATGTTGATGAGATATACTGTGTTTCGTACTGGTGTCGAGTTAGGGTTTTGCCTCTCTTTTGATCCTCAACTAAAAGTGCGACAAGCCTTAATGACGTAAAACTTGCCATTGCTTAAAATGTTTGCTTGATGAAAGTTGGTATTAAACTTTCTTTGATATTGCGCAGAGACCTGGTTCAGTCCATGGTGAAGAGCTTCCATACTACTTGGGCGTCCCCATCTCCCTGACACATCATCAGCAGAATTACACGCAGCAAGAACAGCGTGTATCAAAACTCTGCATCCATTACATCTCCAATTTCGTTCGATATGGGTAAGGAAATCTGTATTTAATGTCCACTGTAATATATTTTAATTTGCAGTAACATGAATCGAATATGAGGACAAGAAACTAAACGATTTGAAATTTTTCTAAGCATTGGTGACTGGTTTTCAATTAAACTTAGTAATTCTGCTCCATCGTCTTTTACATATTGATACTTCAAAGTATTTGCATGAAAATGGAGATCAACGTTTATAAATATGTTGATGGGTTCACGGAAGGTTCAGTATGCAAAGAACGGTCACCCATATCGGTGGTGAGCAGCTTAACTCCGTATATTGATCAAACTGTATTTAGAAACAAACCTCTTCTCGTATTTGTTGTGTTCAGTCACGTATTACTAAATAAACATTCCAAATGTACCACTACTTTGCTTCTGTATCGCAAAAGTTTTGCGGTCGTCGATCGACTCATAAATTATTAACTTTACTTTGAATTTGCTGCGAAACAAAATTTCTCAGCAAGGATTTAATTACAAAATTTGTTCGATGTGAAATATTTAATGAGCCACTTTCACTTTAAAACTTTATATTGGCAGTTTGTTTGATCGTTACATCAAAACCATTTTTTATGTAAATTTTCGTTTAGGAATCCTAATGATCCATCGGCCACCCCTCCTCCAAGTCCAATGCTGGGTGAGACTCCGCGACTGGGTCCCGATCAGACACCATACTGGGATACATACGACACTATCAACCAACTCTACATGGAGATCAGTGAGTAGTGCTTCAAATATTTTATGTTACTATCTGCGAAAAACTTCTTGATTAGTTCATACTATAACTACCGTATGTATGTACTACTGTACGTTGCAGATCATTGGTTTATCTTTCGGATTTTCCTACATAGCTGTACTCAATGTCGTAGTAATACACTAAAATATATGGGGAGCTTGGAAAGTTTCGCAGACCGAATAGTTGCGAAGATCAGCATCTGTTAACAACATAAATAAATAGATTACGTTTGGATTTCAGCATTGTGTCACTAGGAATTTGGAGTTAGCCATTTAAAACTTTAGGGTCAACTTCGTGAAGTCGTGACCACTGCGGTTACGGTTAGGGCTCATTTATTTTCAATTGTGTCGTATCCCGGGTACAGGTAGCAAGCCGGAGATGCGCAGTCACTACCGAGGACACAAAATGTCGCTGTGGCTTTCCCTCATCCCGCAGCTGCACCGGCCCGGATCCGACCTTCCTGATGCAGCTATGCGACATCATCACTTCCAGGAAGACAATGCTAATTACTATGAAGGTATGTTATTTCATGGATTTTATCAATATTTTGAAGACTGTAGTTAAACAACTGCTGTTACTTTTAATCCAGGTGCAGTCCGAGCGCAGTCCATGTCCCGCGCTCATGTACCACACGTGGTGGAACTGGAAGGAGGTGCGCGGGGCGGGACTCGCAGTACCGTGCCGCCCCGTGCTGCACCTCCCCGCCCTGTCCCCGCAGCACCACCATCAACAGAGTGTCCACCCAACGCCACAGCACCTACTGTTCATCCGGATGATGCACTGTTGCGTCGTCTCGCGTCTTCGCACTACCAGTCCTACACAGCTGCACTGACTGTCACCATTGCCGTTGGTTGCTTCCTTCTATTACTCAACGTCCTTATTTTCGCCGGCATCTACCATCAGCGTGGTTCCCGTCCACGACGGTCGAAGGATGATTTAGCAGAAGCAGGTAGCTCTTCCTCTTCCGACAACTATGATGGAAAACTCGATTATGAAGTTCGGGCGTTTGACGGCAAAGGTTTCGGATTTGAGTGTAAATCAGCGCACGTGCCTAGAGGTGTTGGATCTAAATTTGATCTTCGAACATTGTCGGACTGTGGTGAACCCACTTTCGGCGAGTACAGTTGCTATGACGAGAAGCACCGCGCAGCGCGCAGTTCCATGCCTGACGTGAGCGTGGGCAGTGCTATAGAGGCTGGGAGTGTAGTGTGCATCGACACTCAAAAGCCTGACATCCAGAAGGTGGAAGGTCGGCCGGGTGATCCCGTTGGTCGCACGAGTACATTTGAGCCACGTGTGGTGGACAATTCCACACAGGTAAAGTTTGGCCCAGATGGCGCAGAGAGCGCGGGCGACGCGGGAGCGGAGGGGGAGGGGGGCGGCATACTACGCGCGCCACCCGCACCCGCCGCGCCCGCGCCGCCCGGCATCATGAAGAAGCGGGTGCAGATACAGGAGATATCCGTATGAGGGTTCCTCGACGCCGCCGCCGAGGTCGTAGTCAACAAGCGGACTAAGTTGTGATGTGTGTCATCTAAAAGTGTACATAGAACTGTGAATGTACTTCTCTCGTGTACGTGTAAATATACTAGTGTCTAATAATAATGTTTGTAAGTGCGCGCTAAATAGAACCGAGGTCCGTGTGACTAGTCCGTCTTACTGTGCTGTGGCGGAACAAACGCAACCACGTCTTCATTTTCCGCTCTATTTCCCAATGGATTGCGAATATTAAAAGCGGGTAAAGTGAGCGACGATGTGATGTGATTCATAATGGAGGAACGTTTCCACGCCTGGATATGAATAGATACCGCCAGGTGTTACTCACGAATATTTTTCAGCTGAATGACAATGACAGACAATCTTTGGTAAACTACTTGATGCATTTAGCTAAAAAATATTGCTGTATAGGTTTTTTACCTGCGATATCCTAAATTATCCAATTTGGCCTACTTATTTAATGATCGAAGATATGATAATGGTGTGAAAGGAATCTTGTTTGAATAACTGTGAAAGTCAAACTTGGCTCGGGTCCTACGCTCTATCTCTGTCCTATTGATATTACTCGACAGAGATAAATTCATCCAAGTTGCCTTTTATGGTAATAGTATGCCAGTTACAATTTATTTCTACTGTCGGATATAGAATGAAGGAATTGTAGGCTCTTGTGAATATATACGTATTTAATAAATGTGAATATAACAATAAATTAGTGACAAAAGACTTAACAACAACCCAACATTAGCTGTACATACTTATATCAAACGAAGTGTTTCAGGTACGTAGGGTAAAATAACTATTAAAGAAAACATTGTTTAAAAAACATCGCATATGTTGTAATTTTTTGTAAAGTTACTTTTAAGTGAGGTGTATTGATTTTGAGTAGTTTTTGATAAGTAAATATTGAAAACTTATTACTTAATGGACGAGTACGCGGAGAGCCATTATTCAAGTAAACCGTTAGTCCACGCTTGCTCCCAAGAAGGTCTCAAAAGGTAAACAGGGTAATAGACGACATAGTCTACTCTTCGATCCTCCAAAAAGTCCCAATAATTAATTGAGTACTACATTCAGAGTTCATGTCAGAAACAAATCAGATTTAGTATTTGTATTGCCAGAGTTTTATACATAAACCTAATAACGTTTGATTCAAATAAACATACGCAAACGACAGAATTGTCGGTACAATAAATCTCCAATTAGGCCCTCATTGTACTTGAAATACAAATCTTTTATATTACTCTGTTACCAGCAATCGTGCGTTATCTGCGTAAAATAAATTCCCTGTAATTTATTGAAGGAATCTCAAGATTTTTTCTTAAGCAAACATCTTAGAAATATTGTTGAAAAATGCTGATATGTGACAAAAAATCGAGGTATTTTCCTCTCATTTCGATCCGATGTAGACAAATCCCTAGTACTCGTCCATATTTTTATCTTCCCAGGAATTGATGATGATTAAATTAATGGTGAGTAAATATTTAAACACTTACACCGTTTTCCACATTGTGACAAAATGTGAACTATTTTAATAAATTTAATTTATTTACTTATGTACAACGTTGCTCTATTTACTAATCATGAAATGTAAAAATAATTTAAATGTAGATAAACTGGAATTGACTATAGACGTAGTATGATTGTTTCCTAATTTAATTTGTATTTGCTATTACAATTTTTTAAAATGTTATTATATATGTATGCCAAAATTTTATTATGTGCCAAATAGTAGAAGAATATTTATTAAAAATGCAAGTTTCTGAGAAAAATATGTTCATTTTTATTGATAAATAAAGTTTTCAGCCAATTTTGGATTATAAAATATTAGTTTATATTTAAAGTATACGTAGACCGATTCGATTTAATACAAATCTTCGACAGATTTTTATGTATTTATTTATTCTTTCAAATTTCACATGTTATAGAGCTTATCCCAATTTTTCTAAAGCTCTTTAAAAGCAACTGTTTTAATAATAATGGAATATGGCATCTATAATATTTTTGTGATGCTAACCACTTATTTATATTGGGTACCCGCAGAATACTCGTAGTAACAATTTTAGAAAAATATTGTTGAGTTTATACATCGATAACTAAGTTATTATATAAAAAAACACGATGTAATAAATTAACTGTTATCAAAATATAATTTGACATCCTTAGAGGAATTGCATAATTAAGTTGTTACATTATTGACATTTTTATTATTGTTATGTTATAATTTTATTAATGTTATTTACAAGTAGGTTATTATAAACCAATTAAAAATATTTGTACATGCTGGACATCAACATTTTGTTACAATTTGGTGTTTAATGGAATGCATAAAATATGGTGTCGAATAAAGAATTGAAATTTAAATGTTTTTAATTTTTCTAAGAACCCTTTTGCAAACGACAAATGAAATACATTTTAGACTATTACTGAAACTAAAATAACATTAATTCCTTTGTGAAATAAAAAAGGTAAAAATATATAATGAAATGTTGAAAATATATAGAATTAAATTGTACTTAATTGAAGAACATCTAGTAGTCGAATAAACCTTTATCTAAATATTTAATTACGTTTAACTACTAAAAATATTTACCTGCCATTTCAATAGAACTAAATGTTGTTGAATAAAATAATCCAGTAGTTGAATAAACCTAATTCTATCTAAATTCCAGGGATAGACAATTAAGTGTTTCATTTTAAGCTAAGCGATTGCCTTGCTTTCACACAATCCGCAAGGATTAATAATAAATTGAAGTAGAAATAAATGGGAATGCCTGGAGAGCTACAAGGTAGAAAGTTAATGAAAGTGCTGATTCCCGAGCTGCCTCCGCGTGATAATTCATTTTGTTCGTTGAGTTACTTTGCGACAAAGCGAGCTGGTGTGTTTGGAATTGCAGCGGTCTAATTTGCCTCGACACACACCCACAGGAATTAATTCACGACGGACCGACTAAATCCATTTCCACTACTCCCAGAGATGTATGACGAAGGGAATCAAAGATCATTAATTCCGAGCGCACCATCACTTGTTGCTTCTTCAAACACATAAATTATCCAGCGGATTAAAAATATCCGTACTCGCTTCACATGGATAATATGAATAAATTAGTTAATCTCATGGAAACTCCATGCAGTCTCAGTGTGCTGGGATGTTGTCGGATTAGGCGCACATGTAAGCTTGTTATGTTCGCAATATTGGAAAAGTTTACCGAAGAATACAGGATTAGAAAAGTTCTAGACGGCACTGAGACGACGCAACATCAACTTATGAGTTTGTAGGTATCTTGCCATTGTATAGCTGTTCTGGCTCTGATAGTACCTATTTTGTTGTGTCATGAAACCAATCCGATTTAGGTATTTGCGACACGGAGTCCCTGGGAAACGAGAATGGATTTATTGCTATTATGCTAATACAAATTATGCCGGGTTATATTTAAATTCATAGAAGTACTCATCAATTTTCAGCTTGAGGAAACTTGAATTTATTCCAAAAAGTTTTGTGAATCTGAAGGAGGAAAACTTGGTCTAGTAGTTATTTCAAGTTGAAATTCTTCTTGGGTAGCACCCAGCACCCACCACAATCCCGCTTTATTTTAAGAGCTCGTTTAGTTCTGTTTTGTTGTTTAAGTTTCTATCACAACACAGCGCCGTTAGTGACAACTACTGCTGAGGTGTATTTACATTTTAGGTTAAATTATTCCTAAAAGAAAACCTTAATAATTGTATACGTCTAATAGCAGATAGGTATTTTTTTCAGTGTTCGTCCCACTGCTGGCCTATGTCCTGCAGTCCTTCCACTCTTCTCTGTGCAAAGCTTTCTGTAGCCAATCCTAGGTGTCAAATATGTGGCATTGTTATTTCAGTCAAAAGTGGACTTGAATAAATTCGCTTGAGAATACTTAATACAACAGATGAGCTAATACATATAAAATACAGATTTTAATTATTTTAGTCGGAATTAAACTCTACACTGATCATAATTCCTGGTAGGGACTTACACGTGTCCCGTGTGATGTAACCAAGCACTCCCTTACGTAAGGGCACATCATTTAGAGACACAGTACTCGCAGACATGTTAGGATTTAATCTCTCAATTGATTTCAGCGTAAACAAGCCAACTTCCATTATATAAACAAGCAGTGTACCCGGCGGCGATAAACATTTAAACATACCAAGTTACGGGAAAATAATTGCGTTTCCATTTGGATATGTGAGCGAGTCCAGCTTGTAACGAACGGGGAGAGCGAATGAAGCGGACCGCGAAACCTTCAAATTGAATTTTAAGCATCCAATTTGTTTGCGCGGTGGTGCCGCCTGTACCGGGTTATATCAACGCGGCATCGTCGCGCCGCCCGCGCGCCGCCCGCGCGCTACCCGCCGCCCGTGCCTCCCGCGAGTTCCCACACTCGTAAAGCGATTTTTGCCAGCCGCACTGTGACCTCGAACGGGATTTGGATGAATTATTAATGCACCTACTGCTGCCATGTACGTATTAAAATAAAAACTACGATTTCATTACAAAATATGTGGATTTCATCGGATTTCTGCTCTAAACTGTAATGATTTTATTTAGTTCAATTAACGAGAAGGTGTAATAGGTTTCGGGTTCTTGGGATACCTGTGTCCTGTGTCTGCCTAATCTTAATTGCTTAGGTACCTTCGGCAATAAAGATTACTTATTTCTAATGATTTAATTCCCTAGGCTTGAAGTACGGTCGTGTACACGCAACTAAGTAGGTCACTGAGGTAAGGTTGGTATTTTATATTTAGTGGAACTATTTCACGCCTCCTTGGAATTCCGCTTCGATAGCAGTTATCTCCAATTCTCAAATTCTCCTCCAAGATGGGTGCGGGCGAATTACACGAATATAGTTATGTGAGAAATAGTAAATGGTTTTCTGATAGGTATGTGTTAGGTAAGGTAATAATCTCACAGGACTTTCTTGTATTATTTTTACCCAATTCAAATCGAGGGAAATATTCAGTTGTTATATTGTATGGATTGGCGCAGTTCAAATATAAATACCTATGGTTATCCAAATTTTCTATCGTTGCAACCATGACCAATTACGACAGTCATTTTATCCACTAACAATATAACGAAGATAATTCTTTTTTCTCGACTCAATATATTCGAAGTAGCCTTGGCAACACGACAATAGTTACTTATACTTGATGTATAAGTTCAGACCCCGCCAGAACGTGTTTATTTAGGCTGTCTACATTGCCTTGGTTAAACTTCTTAAATAAATAAATAAACATTTATCTCTGCTCAGAACGCTGAAGATTCTATTGGCAGATTTGATATCCCGACGTAACCCCTTCCACGAGATAAGCGAGAAAGATATATTTTCGAAATGTAAAGGTTTGATAGATGATTTCCATCGTTTCCGATTTGATAGGTTTACGAAAGAAAAGAATAGTTTGTGTTTTCATCTTGCCCTTCCCTCTTACTTGTAAAAAATCCTCAAAGAAAAGAAAATTTCTATTTGGTCAGTATTACGTATAGATAGGGAAAGATTTTTTTATTTAAAAATAACAGGGGGATATTTTTTGTTTCTGTATGAGGAAAACGGAAATTTTCAATTTGATGCGGCGGAAATGTCAACGGCAGCCATTTGTCTCGTATTACAAGTGACTTTACTACGAACACATTTCTACAGGGAACGTTAGCGACGGCGACGTACCGAATGCATTCACAAAAGCAAATTGAAATACAGAGTTAAGTCGTACTTATACAAAATACTGCAATAGTTACAATGAGACAAAATAGATGTAAAGAGCTTCCTAACTGCGCTTAAGACCGTTGCGCATTGAAATAAAGTTCTATAGAGTACGCGACGCATTAGAATTTCAAAAAAGCTCTGCTTTTCAAAGTGTCTTAAGATGCCCGCTTCCCACCAGTACAGTTATATTCGCTACGGCGTCAGACGAAAATAATTAAACTGCCTACATTTAAATATAATTTTCTAAAATTAATATCTTATTGAAAATTTGTTTCAACATGAGCCTTTGAAAGAAGAAAATGTTAATAACCTACACCGACCTCCATCTCATGTTTCGGCGAAAGCACTTAGCCACGTTTGTAATTTTGTATTTCTTCGTTTGATCTTGTTAATTTGTATAATTTCTACTTAAAGGGAGGCTGAATAAAAAGAGGGCATTACGAGCCATTTGTTCACATTTGAGCAAATGAGTCCTGTGAGCAGGTAGGACAGGGAGGCTGCGTTACATAATTCACGTCTCTTCAAACACTCACTTTTATTTTACAACTTGCGCGCGTCGCTTTTGATGTGCTCGCAAATTTGCGTGAGATCTATTTACAAAGCGCGCGAGTCAGTTATTGCATTAGCATTGTGTGTTTTTATTTAACACCGAGTCAAATGAGAGGCGCTCGTGCAGTCCCTAGCAAACAACTGCAGCGCGCCACCCTCGCCTTACAATCATATTTTCAAAAGCATAAAACTTTTTCAACTTTCTGTTTTACCTCGTAATCAAATTACAAGAATGGTTCAGGTATCACCGTTACAAAGGTTATTCCTTCAAATTGAATAAATAAACGGCTAAGTACTTAGGTAGAATTTCGGCAAAGTTTTAAAAAGGTTTCTTGAAAAATTCGGCAAAAGCGTTGTCTGCAGGTAAAGTAGCTTTTTGTAAAGGTATAAATTTATAACAATACTACATTCTATTAAGTCTACAGATTTAATTGACAGTTACAAATGAAATAGGAATAAATAGATATTGCAAAAAATTACAATAGCATGTCTAATTCTGAATAGTATTTGAATAGTAATCTATTCTACGTTTCCTTAAATCTTGCGGGTTTACAACAGGATAAAATCTATATCAATTTCACTACGATAAGACCCGAGATGAACATATTGAGAAATTGCCTTGGATGTATTTTTATTCATCGGATAGTTTAAATTATGTTAATTTGATCACGTAATCTGAATATTTCTGTGGATTAGTATGCGAGAGGTGGTTGCAGGTGCGCTGAAAACTGATCGCGGCATACGACCCTACGTGAGGCGCCTTCGACAGGCGTGAGGAGCCATGAGGACCCAAATGACCGCTTTATCGCCTCACTGAATTTCTTAACGATAATCTGAGAATGAAAAAGGCGTTTGACGCTTAATGCCTGCCATATGGCGTTTTTGCGATATTCAGCTTACTTATCTCCAGATATGGGGTGTGTTTATAATGTCAAACAGTTTTCTGTGCTGTTTAGGTGCTTAGTTTAAGGACACCCTTACTTGGTCATTTGAGTATTTTTTATTCTTATTATATATCGTTCTTGATTTTGAAGACCTCAAAGTTGACTTGAGTTAGAATATATGGTAATGATACTTTAAATAGATATTCATTTCGCATTTTAAACAGCACATTTGTGCACACATTGATGGAGTATATTTCCTCATTTTCATAAATTTATAGGATTTGATGCGATGGCAAACTGGTTACTGAAAAGAGGTCGATTACCGCACTGACGACATTAGGAACGTGCTTTCCGGAGCATTAATGTGAAAACTCTCAGGTTATAATGGAAATTCTTGTTTGATGAATCCATTACCGATTGCCTGATTCTAATGTGGAACCTCAGACCTCGTGACCCGTCATTTATACTACCATTAGATGTTAGATCCATTCAATAAAAAATAGTCATTCCATTTATATCTTTTGTGTAGTGACACGTTTTTATGAACACATTTGTACTTGGGACTCAAAAAGGTTCGAAAACATAATTGCTTCAACATTTTGACAACAACCTTTCAGATTTGGTCCCAAGTGCTATAGGATTATCAATAAAAGACATTTACTGAAAAAAATGAGTGCTCTAATGGATTATCGTGGACCGGAATTCTGAGAATAAACCCAGCAAATGGGCTTACTTATTCGAGCGTATGGGGTAAACTAGCAATTTGTCAATATTTGTAGTTTTGCTACGCAGAAAACAAACATACAGTATACACATACAAATACCTATGTACGTATGTATGTGTTTATTGTACAAACTTTGACGTTGAATCTACATGTGATTAGTATTTCCCGGTTGGGTGCAGGACCTATTATATTTTCAATTGCAAAATAAATCTAACGACGAACAAGGAGTTTATTTTCTTATAATCATTTATATATATTTTTAGTTATAACTGTAAGATTTTTGGACTTTACATTTATCATAGCTTGTCGCACTTGCTTGCAAGAAATAATATAAATTTACCCATCCATAAGACGTAGGTAATAGAGGTCGCTGTTAACCGACGTTACATTCAGTAAGTTAACTTGTTGACAATCAGTACACAAGCTGCAACTCCATATCCATTATTAAGAACTTTAGTAAAATAGGTTAATATATTCATTACAAAATATGTATTGGGATTTTGAAAAGCTAATAAAAACTAGATTATAACGAGTTGTATTCTCTGAGGAAGGAAACCAGTATAAATCACGTTGTTGTTGATTAGGTACGTAGCTTTTGAATATGAAACAGCCCATAATATTGTTCGTGTGATTCTTCACTTCTACTGCTTTGTTTAAGCTTGTAAAATTAACTTTGTTATTGCTACGTAAAGTCGCTTTTACGTTGTTTGGTTAAACTTGTCATTTGCTGAAGATGTTTGCAGAATTTCAGTTGAAACTCTATCAATCTTCTGAACGTTTAAGATTTGTAATAGGTCTATCCCATTTATTTATGTAAAGGCCCTGGAACAATAGTCTACATGTGTAAGACTAAAACAACTATACATGACCTACGAATCGAGTAAACATAATAGTTACATTTCATTTAAAGTTGGGTCGCAGTATCCAAACATATGAAATTCTTCAACATCTTTCATTGTTTTTATCTCGGAAAATGGGTCACATCCAATCCAATTTTAAAAATAACTTCTTAACATCCACAAAAGTATTACTTACAACCAATTTACAGAATTGATACAATTTGTCACACGTTAAAACTATGTGTCGATAGCAATTGTTTTTCCTGAGACTTTGTTTATTTATAAAACCATCTTGAAATGTACGTTGAAATATAATATTTTTTGCAAGAAGAAACAAAGTTAGTTTGAGTGAACACTTAGAAGTTTGCAGCACGTACGTATGAAGGTACCATCATAAATAAAGCTACCATAACAACTGAGTGACCGTCGGACAACACATTTCCCTGATCGTTATCTGTGCACTTTCTTCTTTTATGTTTTATTGCTATTTCAAATGAATCTGTCCCCTATTTTGTTTGGGGTAGATGTGAAAGTTCAATACGTCCGTTGAGTGTAATGAAGGTTGGTTTGACTTGGATTGTGTCATTGATCTAACAATCGTAAGTTTAATCATGACATGCAGATTGAATTTAAGTGTAAATAGTTAATTTAATTTGAGTGTCTGCTAAGAGTTTCAAATATATTTGCTGCTTATATAGAATCTGAAGATGACAGGTATCGGTTAAAATCTTTAGACCGGGAAGGCACTTTTAAAGGTCAAACAAAAGAGAAATTAAATGTAAAGGAGTATGTCTATCAGTCCTCTAGTGAAGCTATTTGCTCATTTCAAAGTGTAGATTCCTATGGCGAAGAACGAGCAAGATACTCCATATTTTACTATTTTTCAATCTGCTTTACAATACATTTCTTAGACACATAAGAAAATCTAACCTAAAAGAGGTTTGACGATGATAAACGACGATTAAGTATATATAATAACTAGCGGACCCGACAGACGTTGTTCTGTCTACACGTCTTTAATTAGAAAATTTGTCGGATCCAATGTAAAACATTCCAAAATCAACAACTACTAATAAATTAAAAATTAATTAAAAAAACATTGTCCAGCGGACAAAATTGACAATCTAAACCATTCTCAGATCCCCTTGAACACACACAAAAAAAATCATCAAAATCGGTCCAGTCGTTTAAGAGAAGTTCAGTGACATACACACTTACAGAAGAATTATATATATAAAGATAGCGGACCCGACAGACGTTGTTCTGTCTACACGTCTTTAATTAGAAAATTTGTCGGATCCAATGTAAAACATTCCAAAATCAACAACTACTAATAAATTAAAGATTAATTAAAAAAACATTGTCCAGCGGACAAAATTGACAATCTAAACCATTCTCAGATCCCCTTGAACACACACAAAAAAAATCATCAAAATCGGTAGAGTCGTTTAAGAGAAGTTCAGTGACATACACACTTACAGAAGAATTATATATATCTGGGGGCACGGCAGTGCCCCGCCAAGTCGAGCAAAAAAAAAGCGGCACGGCCGTACCATCCTTTTCTCGAAGCAATTCGGGCCTTTTTCGACCCCCTATAATTCGGTTGTGGATAAAGCAAGAAACCTGAATCTTCAGTAACTAATCCGGCATTGTATAAACACGGAATATTTAAAATTTCAGTCAATTTGAACCAGTAGTTTAAGAATGACAACTTGTTAAAGTTTCTAAATTTTGTCACTCACTGACTCACCGATCATCAAAAGTCCAAGGCACTTCTAGCAGACTTAGAAGCTTCATATTTGGAATACATATAGAGTTTAGTGTCTTAATCATGGGAAAACTTAAATATTTTGTAATTTCGGTCCAGTTTTCCAAATACACCAACTGCATCAATAACTTTGTAATCCCATATAAATATATGGGATTACAAAGTTATTTATGCAGTTGGTTTACATCTCATTAATGTCGACTTTGGAAGTATTAAAGCGCAGGAATCATCAATTTGTGAATACAACAGATTAAGAAGTATTTACCTCCAGACTTGTCAAAAATTGAGACATCAAAGCCTCCGAGAAAAGCCCATAGAGACAGGGAGTGGGCTTTGAGAAAAACTGTGGCTGAAGCTCAAGAAGTAGTACCGGAAAAGAAAAAGAGGAAGACTACATATAAAAATAAGAAAATATCATAAGACCTTTAACAAAATTCGTTAGAAGTAGATGGTATCAAAACGAAAGGCTCTACAAAAAGAAGTGAGATCCCATCAAAAACATCCTGTAAAAAACCCAAGTCTCGCAGCTCAGTCTTTCTACCGTCAAAAGTTGTGAGATCCATGTAATACCAAGTCGGTTAATCTATTTAGTGTCTACTTGAAGGATCTTCTGTCTTAAGTTATTACATAAGTTATTATCATGCCAATATTAAAAATATTTAACGTTTTAAACAAATAGATCGACTTGGACATCGCATGAAAACAAAATGAATATTACAATATTATATTAGATTCTTTAGTCTCTCGCGCCTCACGCGATTGAAACTCTCGTTCCTGTTGGTCGCTGGCCCGTCGTGCTGTGTAGTGTGATACATACTAATAATCAAATCAAGCGATGTCCAAGTCGATCTATTTGTTTAAAACGTTAAATATTTTTAATATTGGCATGATAATAACTTATGTAATAACTTAAGACAGAAGATCCTTCAAGTAGACACTAAATAGATTAACCGACTTGGTATTACATGGATCTCACAACTTTTGACGGTAGAAAGACTGAGCTGCGAGACTTGGGTTTTTTACAGGATGTTTTTGATGGGATAAAGATATGTCTTCCATCCCACTGAACCATTTATCTCAATCTAGATTGCATATTTGTATCGATATTATGCATAAAGTATTGCAATGACAAATAGCACTAAAACCTAAACAATATCACTATCTGAATTTGTATGCGGCATGGCATATTCAATTGCATTCTAATTTTAACCAAATAGGCAGACAATAGGGCGTAGTTAGACAAAATGTAATTCTACAACATTTATAGATACACTAGCTTTTGCTCGTGATTTCTCTCGATGTATTTTAAGGGGTTTGGGACAGATATACGAGTATAAAGAGAAATTGCAGACCATTTTTTTTTGTAAGTCATAAGTAGCCCGTAGGCCAATTTTTAGCTTTCTACCTTGAAAATTGCAGAATGCTTCATACGTAATTCCACCGTCCGTTTTAGAAAAGTGGGGAGTTAGAACCATACAAAAAGTATCTCATTCTCTATCCCTTCAACTATCTCTATATTCTATCAATTCATCGCTCCGTTTTATCGTGAAAGACGAACAAACAAAAAGACACACACACTTTAGCATTTATAATATTAGTCTGAATTTATATCACGAATATTATTATGGATTTTGAATCCACAAACATTGAATAGATACTGGTATTAATTTTAGTAATATTGTTATTGTTATTGTATTATAAATAATAGAGTAGATTAGCTATATTAAGTTCATTACCAACCTGTGATAAATAGTTGACTACACGGTTGGCACAGTGGTTGGGTAACCGGTCGCTGTGGAATGTATCGCAGGTTAGATTCCCGCGGTGTTCAAAAAATGATAATGGCATTTTCAGATTACAATCACCATTATTAGCCCGGAGACAGGAAGTTCCGCGGTGTTTTATCCCTTCTGCCTCAGAAAGCACCTAAAGCCGTTATTGCTGCGCCTGACCTCTCTCCGGTCGTGTCGGTTGCTATCCCAACGGGTTATGAGAGTGAGGGAACAGAGAGTGCGCCTGTGTTCGCGCTAACTCAAAAACACTTGTGCACTCCTGCGTTTAAAGGGAAAAACTAGTCTAGTTAGACAGATACTGACTACCGTGATTGATTTCTATCGGGAGATTTTATGGCATAGTTCCTAGTTCTATTTTTTGATTTAGTCGGCCTTTACGACACCCACAGGAATAGTGAAGGTTTAAGTGTTGTCACAACACGGTTTACCTTGACTAAGTGCTTATATCAGTTAGTTTCGAAATTCAACAATGTTTAGCTTTAAACATTTTCAAGGCTTCGTATCTCAAGTGAAAGGAGAAATGGAAACCTCATAAGATTACTGTCTGTCTGTCAAGTTTCAGCAATTTAGTTAAGTTAGTGATGTGTGAAAATCAAGGTTTAACCTAAACTTTAAAGTAATGAAAGGTTATTGACAGTGATGGGGAAAGTTTTAAATCATTTGTTTTCTTAAAGTAAACTTGAATTACGCGAATTTTGCTTACCGACGTATGTACGTCATGTGTGCATTTATAAAATTTTATTATGTATATCTTGTTATTGAAGAGCGAAGTCCTCTAATCACATCTTTGTAACTATTATATCTTGTTTTGCAAATAAATGATTTTTATTTTTTTGAATTACTAACTAGGATTTTCTCCTGTGTCGTGGGTGCGATTACAAACATACAAGTTCACATGCACATGACACCCAGCCCACTCTAAATAACAATTTGTTGATTACACAAAGAGTTGCTCCGTGCGTTAATCGAACCCGCTACACGTTGTACTGCCTGTTGCTCAACCATCGCGCCAACCGTGCAGACATTCACTGTAACCATTGGTGCGTACGTCCATCTTCAACTTTACTAGTTTCTTATATTTATGTGTATTTTATTTCATCGATACGAAACTATAAATAATGTAGTAAAATATACATACTATTATAATTAAATGTCAACTACGTATATTTGGGGATCTCCGTAATTTGTTTACACAGTACAATGTACACACAGTAATAACATGTAGCTACATGTTAGGACCCCGGGTGTCGCCGTGTTTGGCTAATAGCTGTATCGCTCGTCGGCTGAGTGCATACATTATTAGCTATCACGTCAAATTTAAGTTCCAAACATACCACGTTTATACAGTAAACAGCGGCTCGGAAAACAAAATCTAGCCGTTAATAAAATGTACACCAAAAATTGTTACAGCAAAAGTAGGGCAGCTTGATCTTTAGATAGAAAAAAAACTGATAAACAAGAATATTTTTTTATGAAAAAGAAAAAGTTCATAAGAGAGGATCGCGAACAAGCCAGAGCCCCCGTGATTAATGATGAACACGACACCATTCAATTTAATTCCAGAAATTCCTGTCCAATAAGATAAAAAGAGAAAGTTTTATGCTTTTTTTATTTATTTTTAATGAAATCTCCACTTTGTCGTGTCGAAAGGTACGTTGCTTCAATTAAGATTTTAGTATTAATGATGGGGCCGCCGGTGGACAAATTTCCAAAAAGCATTTTAGAAATCATAACAGTTTCTTTAACAACCGCCTAAATTTATGCATTAAAAGTTGCCGACCGGTATTATTTAATGACGAAGCTGACATTGGACCATAATGTACATGTGTGTCAATATCTCCTTATTTGTTTACGTTTACGACTAAGTAAAACACAAAATAAAGCTATATTTAAAAAAAACAAAACCTTGCTGCTAAAAATACTGTAATGCTAATACTTCTCAGCTTACGTGAAAAAAAATTCTTATTGCTAGTGTTTAAAAATTTTCAGTGACATTTGAATTCACATATTGAAATTACTGTGAATACATTTGTTTTATATGAAACAGTAGTATTAACGTAAAATCCAAAAAAGCAAAATAAATACCACATGCACTTTGTTACTAAAACATGAAACATTACATCTATGTACTATAAGGGTATATGTACCATAATATCCATGGAAAACACGTACAATACTAATTTTTGAAGGACGATCTAATCTACACATTTTCAAGACAAAATAATCGGGTCTCCGTCCAAGATAATCCGGCCACGTAGGTCCGTAAGTAGGGAACATAATTATGTGTAGGCAATGCCCATCCCTGTCTTTATAAATGGTAGCTGTGACTCAGCAATGAAGCCTTCATCAAGTCCACATCAATCTTTTGCCTTGAAAGTTTTTACTAACACGAATACGAATAGATAGGGGAATAGTGGGGGAAAACGAACACCTAAAAAATTAAATAAAACGTATAGTGGAATCAAATCACAGAGTTTCTTTAATTATTGAATTATAAATTTACTTATTAGCTAAACGTATTCGGCTAATCAACATCATTATTTTTTTAAATAATAAAACAAAATGACCAACGTTTAACAAAACCCTTAGTGTTCGGCAAAATTACCCGATGATGTCGGGTAAAGCCGAACATCAAGTGGGGTAATTACGTACTAACATTACTAAGGCAAATTATAGTTTTTGGAAATTATAAGTATTTGCTGCTCTGCCAGTGCTGAGTTTGTTGTTTGAACATCGACTATATATTTTTGAAATCCTCTCAACTGAAATTTAGTTTCAGTTTTTCTTTTATAATTACGGGGCATCTGAAACACGTTTTATTTGATGTTTAGCATTCAAAATCACCCGACAACATAATTTAGCACCACAAAGAAATCAATTTAGACTGGAAAACACTATACCCTATTGGCAGTGGATAGTTGGGAAACAAAAAACAGAAGGGATAATGCTTCATGTTCGAGATTACACATAAGCGTTCGCCTTTACCCCATATTTTAAAAAATAAAATGGAAAAAATGTTTTACTAAAACTTTTAGCAAATGCGTCTCTGTCATTTGAATGGTTAGTATGTAATTACTGTGAATACACTTGTAAAGGTTAAATAACTATTCTCAATAGAAATAAATACACCAAGTTCAAGGGTATATGTAACTTACATCGAAAACATTGAAAATATTAAAATTGACATACCTTGAAAAGTAATGCGTCCCGTCTCCCGTGTCGTTGACTGGCACTGGTGGTGGCGTGAGGCAATGATCCCTTACCGGAGAGTGATATCGGCTATATCTTTCTAACATATTAAAACTATTGCCTTGAAAGTTTTTACTAACACGAATACCGATCGTGTATAGATTAAATTCCAAAGTTTCAGACTATAATGTACTGTTTATATTTTGCTAGTAATCTAAGTTGGTTTAGCTCGACCCTAGTTCTAATTATTATTATCAATACTGAGATACATCGGTTGAGTGGGCGACTGCGGCTGCGGTGGAATTGGTTTTCAATTTCGATGTATGTGTTAGGCTTTTTAATTTTCAGTATTCATTCTTAGTATTTTAGTATTAGTACGAAGTCTGAAGTATTAGTAAATATAAGTCTAAATCAGGACATAATTAAAAAAAAACGCTCTCACGTCTGCCTACGCTTAAAGGAATTAAAAGTATGACTATGTACACGCGGCTTCATATCAAGCTATGCTAAACTAGGATAAACTATCCGGTCAATGTGCGCAAAGATCATGTAAAGCAAGCCCATGGTAAGCTGGTTTTGCAGAGATTCACACTTTTAAATGTAGATAGCAATGTAAGTATTCATTAAATTTAGTAATTAACATGTTCAAGTGCTAATTAAGTCTATTTCATGGAAAACTATCTGGTGTAGCCGTTAATAAAACAAACTTTGTATCTCTCTACTTTAATATTACTCTACAGCTATAGCGTCCTATATTACTGAGTTTAGTTTAACTTGAGACACATCTTTACGGTCGTCGTTCTGACATTTTATGGGCGTCGATTTCACTTGTCAATTGTGTGATAAACTCCCGCCTCGTGCCTCCCATTCCTATTTGATTTAAAGCTCAGTCCCTCCGAAATCGGCTACTGTCTACTTTATTTTATTGTGTCTCACTTAAAATCGTACTTTATAACACCGCTTCTCATTTCCAACGCAAAATGTATGCATATGAATGGTAATTATGTACCGGAATGTTGAAACACCTAAGTACCGTCCTATAATTTTGAATTGTTAGATGTTCTTTTAATCTAGGCCGAGCATAATTACCATTTCAAATAAGAATACCACAGCGGCATTAACAAAATGTCTTGTTTACTTGGCAACAGCGAAGCAAACATTACGATTAATACACTTATATACGAATGTATCTAATAAAGAAGATTGATAACATTTGCCGAAACTTATCCACTAACAAGTAACAGAAGTTGGTGAACTTTTATGGAAAGACTAAATATGGTCATCTTAAGTTTCTTTTTAGAATCTATTAGACACCGAAGTTATAATATCGGTTCCCGGGCCAGAGCGTCGTTTACTATCACTTAACTCATTTTTATATTCGCCATTTTGGCTTGCTCGCTGTCCCAGATTCGCTATGAATACAGAGTGGAGCCACCCATAATACGATACATGGCCTACTTTAAGAGGGATCCTCGGAGCCGTGCTAGTTGTTTACATTGAACTAACATGTCTTCTGCGTCTCAAGCGTAACTGCGCGCTAATGTTTGTACTTTTCCTTCGAGCTGCGATCGACATGTAATACTCTATTGCAAATGTTCCCGAACTTGTGTCTCTGTGCATAACGTGTTGCAACTGTTTCTATGAAGTATTAGTGTTAGAACATCTAGTTCCAATTTGGTTTACCGCATGCTCGTAACCTGTTCCCTGCTTTCCTTCCTTACTTCGAGGGTCAATGGTTTGTAACGCTCGTGGGTTAACCATTAGAATCAGATATACTTCGTTTCTGCAAATGACATGAGTAAGGCTTAAGTTAGATTAGTTGTATGGGATAATTGAATAGCACCCTTATCTTGATGATATATAGAAAGATAATAGGAGTGTACTCGAATTTAATACAATGGCCATTCGTACAATTTGATATACATACCTATGTAAATGAAAATTGTACTCTCACATGAGAAAACTTCATTCTCAATATATTTGAATCTACAATGTATAATGTCTGCTAGTACATCGACTCATTTAAATTGGAACAGCGCTTGGCATTAGGAATGGCCGAGTAGTGGTAAAGGATGGTTGTAATTTCTCAGGCGAGTTTATAGACTAATTTGAAGTCGAACAAGATTGTATGAAACCAATTCAGTGTAATAATGATCGTTAATATTCAGAATGGTTGTAAAGCACGTTATAGAGGTGTGACCTCTGTAAATCCTAGTACTTTATAGGTGCAGTTTATTGAATAGTGAATATCTGGGAAGTGGTCGGGAACCAGTGGGCGACCACAAGCAGAGCAATAAGGCGCGTGAAGCGGTCGGGCCTTGTCTTAATTGTCAATAACCGTGAGTCCCGGCGCGCCTGAGCCCGCTCCCGCCGAATAATTAACGAACTTCCGCGATTTTCGAGTTTGTAAATTGCCTCATGGTCTCGTCGACCCGCGTCCTGGTTTGCTGATATAAATTATGTGCGCAGAAAATTAATCTTAGTGATTTAAGAACACCCTTTATTCTCAGGCTTCCATTTAAATCTTATTCTTACGAAGTTCTCTAATGGCAAGTTTCTGCATTACGGAAAGTGCCTTTTTGTTACACGATATAACTGCCGCCGCTGTAGTACCTACAGTATTCAGATTAGTGTGGGCGTTATTGTGTAACGGAGCCGACAGTTATCCGTAATGTCACCTCTCACTGATTTTCCTGTGAGGTATCGCAATAAAATCCTCGGAAAATGTAACGGAATTCGACATTTCGCTTTTTATTTACATTTTCGGGAAAAAATTACAATGAGACTTAGCAACGAGCCGCTGGGATGTCGTTTATATTTGTGTGAAAGTGATTTCAATAATGATTTTATCGAGGATCGTTACTCGTGTACACAGTCGATAAATACGGAATGTACATATACATTGCATTAAATAATGGCGACATTCGCGTGACGTAAGTTTAATACTGAGCGCAAGTCTCGGCGAGAATTGTGGGATACGGCGCGAGTGAGAGCATAAACAGAGAATTTACAAGCCCACGCCTTTCATTAAAATGTAAACAAGCTTCCATATAATTCGTGGTACGTAAATACATCAGCGGGGATCACAAGGGCGGGTTGCACACAACCTAACTGAGGGAATGTTTTATGGTCAACATTAACCGCAATACGGTTGACCCTGAGAGCTCATCTTCTCTACATTGAATGCACTAAAACCAGGGTTTTAATACTTTGGGGCGTGCGTGTGTCACATTACTTATAAACAAGGTGAGTGTCATGATTTCGCTGCGTAATCAAAGGCTGCTAATTAATTTTGGAAAGGTTCAGTAGCCTGGACTAAATCATTGTTACATAATGGTTATTCAGGAACCTAACAGTAACCCGAGCCATGTTGACTGTTTTTAAACATTGCCCCACGCTACAATTTTCTCCTAGTCGTGAGTACGGTGACAAACACATAATAAGTTTTCATAACATATATGTGTATTTATTACATTTTCTTTTTTGATGACGGGGGGAACCTTCAAACACCTTCAAAAGGCGTCTAGCTTTTTCGAGAGAATGAGGGATTGTGGGATTTTTACCTCACTAAAACCAACCTGGTGGCCACAGCAACAGCAGTAAGGAACACCGGATCCTTTAATAGACCTGCAGTCTTTAATAGACTGTACAACGCCTGTTACAACACATCCTTAAGATGCGTATCACACCTAGATGAAATATATATAATAATGGTACGACAAAAGTATTTCGCATAAATATTGCTCCTCGAAAATAGGGAATAAACAGGCTTCGTAGTAAGTACTCGTACATAAATTATAAAGTAAAAAATCTTTAATATTATTAAAATTCAATACACGCGCCCCAGTTTAGGATCTCTTAATTTGAATTTCTTTTAAAATATGAAAAGAGATCAAAATAAGTAGTACAAGCTCACCTATTTACTTGGATGTTATTCCAGGTATTTCATGATATTGTAACGCTAAAAATTCGGACAAAAGGATATTTGTTTTAGGTAACTGATAAAGTTGCTTACGTTATAAAATATTTCATTGTACCTAGATCAATTTGTTTTAGAAACTAGAGCGCGCATACGTGTATGCAAATTAAAATTTTCGGTTCTCGCATCTCTTACTCCATAAATGTTAATAATTTTGTGAATTAATTAAATTTTCCTGCACCTGCTCTTCGAACATTAAAAGACGTAAGATACTATGCTTATATTATACATATTCATTATATTCATATCATACAGAGAACTAAGTTTACAAGGCTATGAAGTTACGAATAAATAACCTATCGTCAAACAACGCCTTTCGATAACTGGAGTAGCACAAAGGTCACTTCTATACATGAGGTCGATGCCTCTATGACTTGGTGAATTATAAATTATACGATACGATAGTTCCAAGAAGTAGACATCCTATTAATATAAATCTTATACTATTGAATTTATAGGGAAAAGGATATAAATCGTTATTGTATTGGCATAGGGGTTTATTTTGCTAAGCATATTTTTAGGTCACACGTAAATTGAGACTATTTTTCTATACGGAAATTAATTAGTGTGTTACAACAATCTATTGGTGTTATGAGTTTCATTTCAATGCTTCTGAGGGTTTGGTGTAATTAAGCAACAAAAAGAATATACATCTTACTATAGTATTATAAATGCAAAAGTTACTCAATCATGTCAAAACGACTGAAGGGATGGGGAAGAAATTTGGAACAGATAGATTATGGTCTGAAATAATACATAGGCCACATAGGAAAGGATATATAGGAGTAGATACATAATTATACTAAAAACAAGAAAACTTTTACATTCATTTGTATTTTTAGTTCAATGTGTAGTTTTAGGTCATTGCATCACAAAGTAGTAATATAAATTGTCCAGAAGACAGTGACTTGTATTTATTTATCCTGGTCAAAGTACCCACGGCTTCTAGTACCAAGAAGTTTTTATTTTTCAAGTGATATGAGCCGGAGTTCTAGGAAAAGTGTGGAGTAGCTCGACCAACATTTAATCTTCATTCGAAGTTGTTTGTTTCTTACGTTATAAAGGTGGCACAAGTTGTGATGTGATAAAATACTATGAAGTTGGTCTTGCAACAAGACTTTCAGTGTATAGTAGGAAGGTAGATATTTGTTGTAGATACATATCTTTTTGTGTATAAATGTTATGACTTTGTGACAGTTTACAATATATTTTGAAATGGTTGGTGGTTTTTTTATCCTCAAATTATTAGTATGGATATACCGTTTCAGATTAATAAACACAAACGGTAAAAACAGGGTGTATATTGCATAGCGGCTTTACGTGCCGTAATGTGCACCTCTGCCTACCCCTTCGAAGATAAAAGGCGTGTCGTTGTATATACCAATAGTTACATTGTCTATTTAAAACAAGAACATAGTTATTAAAAAAAGACTAACAATAATATATACAATGTTTTATTGTGTACCCAACAGAATTTTGTAACAATATTAGGTACTACATTACGTGACATTCATCTTAAAACATTAAGAAGAAAAATATTATAAAAAAGTTTAATATTTAGGCCACTTGTAGTCACGCCTCAAATGTAATTAATGCTGAACATCTAGCTGTCTCAGTCATTTGTTTGACGATGATAAAGACAGAGTGATGTCCTGAATATGTTTAGCGCTAATTGTGTTCAGTGAACTGTCGAGCGAGTGTGCTTTAATAACGACTGTCATTTCATTTCGAGTTACATAGAGACTCGGCTAAAATTTTAATGATTCTAATTATTCTGACATCTTTTTATGATGTGCAAGTGATTTAAGTGTGGCATAGCCATGCTTCGGGGCACGAATGGGCCGGCTCGACTGGAGTGATACTGCGACCTCACAGAAAACCGACGTTTAGCAACGCTTGCGTTGTATGAGTGCGGTTACCGGAGGCCGAATTAGCCTCCTTCCTAATCATCCCAATCCCCTATTCCCCAAAAACTCTTAAATTTCCAACTCCCAAACGATCAGTAACGCACTTGTAACGACTCTGTTGTTTTAGGAGTCCATGAGCGGTGGCAATTTGAGTTATGAAATACCTATGTACTTAGTTGCGATGCCTATCTTCAAGAAAGGATAAAAATCTATATCTTTTCGCTCAAAACAAACTATTTTTTTATTTGGTAACGATAAAATCTTCACAAATCTTATCATGTAAGACGTAATGAATGTTATTATGCAACTATCTCCAACCAATGCTGAAGTATTAAGCTAACAATGTAGGTATACGTGTATAATACATTTATGTTCCAGGTAGCACAGTAAATCCACGTAGTCTAGGATCGTGAGCGCTAAGTACCTTCAATAACTAATTATATTACTACAGCGCTACAAGCGTGCATGGTTATGCAAGCCCCTACAGTATAGTTTGAGAAAGATGTTGAATTTTACGGGGATTAATTTAATTCTGTGGTGTTGTGCAAGAAGGGAGAAGATTGAGATTTTTGTATTGGCAAAGCAACCGATAGTTTTGAAAGTATATTACCGACCTTTTTATTAAAAAATGCTTTATTTGTGGGATTTTCGAGATTTATAAGCACAAAGACTGAAAAATATGTCTCGAATATGGTTATATTACATTGATATTATAAATGTGATTGTTTGTTTGGGTGTTTGCCCGCCAACTACGCTAAAAATTCTGAATGGATTTTGATGAAATTTGGTATGCAGACAGGGCATGAGCTGACTTGGGTGATAGGATTTACTGTTTATTATATGGGAATGGGGTGAAGCCGCTGGTAGAAGCTAGTATGGTAATACACTCGCTCCAACATAATTGCTAAAACATAGGTGTTATTTAATGTAAATGTATACCTCTGCATACGCCCAGGCCGATTGGCAGGCATAACTTTATGTACAATCTACACACCACACGAGAAACAAATTAACCATTCAATGAGTTAAAACTAAATGGATTACAAATAAAATATTTATCGCAAACTTTCTAATAGAGTACAAAAGCAAGTTAGTCTTAACAAATTAGATTAAATTAATTGTGTTAGAGGCAATCACCAGAGTTGAGCTCTTAACAAAATATGTAATACAGTCACGTTTTCGTATAATCTGTGTTACGTATTACATTGAAACGTAAATGGATTATCGCTAACCACAAGATAACGATTTAGTTATTACTGATCAAAAAACAACTCTATGCGGAACGTGATTTGTTAATTAATTACTTTATTAAAACTATTATGTTGTATGTTTTCATGAAACATATTGCATATTCAATTTATAAGGACCCTTTGAATACGATTTAATCTGAAAGGATCTTTGGATTCGATTGTACAGTTGTTGCCATGGCTGGGCAATCGGCTGCCGCGCAACGTGTAGCGAGTTCGATTTCCGCATGGAGCAACTCTTTGTGTGATCCACAAATTGTTGTTTCGGTTCTGGGTGTCACGTAAACGTATATGTTTATAAATGCCATACGATACAGGAGAAAAATCTAGAGTGGAACAATGTTAAAAAATCTTAAGATCTTTAAAAATCCCAGAATTTACTATTCCACGACACAGGAGAAAATCCAAGTGTCCAACGTTTTCCAAAAAAATGTTTTGGAGATTGGCCTCATAAGGCTTATATCGTCTTTAACAACGATTAGGGGTCTTTTTACGGGAGAGAAAGAAGCAACCGGCTTCTTTTTGTCTTTATTTTGACACAGAAATAGATTCTGAGAATTTTATTATAAAACTAATCAACTTATATTATCCTAATAACACCTGGGCCTCTATTGGATTCAGATTTTTCTAACTATAGATCGGAATAGCTCATTTATATAATTAATTAATGATATAAATACTTAGACATGCCAACTAATTGCTGTTCGTGCTGAATCTGAGCACTAATTGTGGGGTTATCGTTTCTTTGATCGGTGTACTGCGAGCTTGAAAACTAACCTGCATCTACAGATACAAATTCTGATTATTTATTATCTGAAAAACTTAGTTGGAAATAAACAACAATTATAGTTGCTTAACTGCTTACTTGTAGTCGTTAATATAATAGAAGACTACAAATTTCTTCCAGTCTCTACAAAAATGTATTAAAGAAAACACGGCCAAAGCTAAAAGCATAAATTAACCCCGAAATATCTGTTACGCAAATGTTTGTATACTTGGGTTGTTTGTCTTTGTAGACGCAGTAATTTGTTAGGAAGACAATCAAACCACGTATTGGATATCGCATTTAATTCGACCGTGTTTTTTCTGCGGTGTATTTTAGGTAGGGCACTATTATACCGGGTTCCTTATTGTGTGGTTCACCCGCATGGTAACGGGTCCCACTCGAGACTGATAACGTAATAATGAGGGTCTGTTTCGCAGTCCACTGACTCTATGACGCGAGTTATAACTACTCCATTGTGCCGACGGCTCTGACCCGTCGTAATGTCGGGTGACGTTGAAAAGAATTCCGAAAATATTTCTAAGCTACACGTGACAACAAAAGACGTCTGTTAAAAGGGTGTGTCTCGGATTTATTCTGTGAGCTTCACCTTCGTCCTAATCGCTTAAAGTCCGGTGCACACTGAGCAGTAGGAGACATTGTGTTCTCTTGAATGTGTAGCCGTAGAGAGGATCCGTGTACTGTTGCACGCGAGTACTGACTTACTGCATTGTGACTTATTTTGTTTGAGAGTCTACTGCTGAAATGAAAATTCAGAATTTTTGCACTACTCCGGACTACTAATCTGGACGGAGTTAGTGTTAAGTAAAAACTTATATTGACATGAAAGTATGTACTTAAAAACTAAACTGTATGTTTGAAAGACAAATATGAATAGGTAGTAATACCCACAAAAACTTGCAAGAGAAGTAATAAATTGTACAGAACGATTTTTTATGAAAAGCATAATATTTTTTCTGGAACACTAATTATTTTTTTCTCAATATTTACCAGCAAATCATTTCCACACCTCATCATCGTAATTATAAAGGCCTTTGTTAAATAAACGCTTGTCAAAAGTAATTTTGTATAATATACACGGTCCTTATCGCTTAATGTTAGCTTTCAGGAGAAGCGTGCTTATATAAAAATCTTTCTTCACATTTTCTGTATTATACTAACTACGGAAAATTTTTGATTTATTTGATGTGATTTTTGTATGAATTTGGTAAAATATCGTGGTCGGGTCGAACTGTGTGTAATCTGCCTTAGAAAAGAAGAAAACAGCGAACAGCTATCGGTGTTGGGCATGATCTGATTCTATTGTAATTGTATCAGCTTATCATTCAACATGGATCAGGAAATGTACCTAACAACTATTACCTGTACTAGGTTTCCATGTCTTAGTAGTAGTTAGTGGTTTTAGACTACTTAATAACGATTTAAAAATGAAGACGAAAACAAATTTATGAATCAATAAGGTTACCGGGGTTTTAATCATATTTCAGAATCGCATTGTAATTATTCAGTGTCATAATATCTTCCACTTAGTCAAATTTTATATCAATTTGTAATCTAATGTGACGACGGACCTTACTCGGTTAAGAGTCAAGACCCAACTTCAACATATTACCATATAATATTACATCTGTATCGAAATCTATTTGCTCTAGTTTTGAACACGTGATATTTCAGCGAGAAACTATAATTTATGTGCGAAAACTGGTCCTGATGTAACTTTTCATTTGGTTGTTATTTATTAGAACTGGTATCCAGTAAGCTATCCCAGTTTCAGACGAACTTTAGTGTAATTATAACGTTGAAAGTGATATTATTGGAGAGCGACATTTATACGCTTGAGTCTGGCTTCAAGGAGGTTCTGTGAACATTGTTAGTGTGTACAGAAGGCGTCTATTGTGAGCTATCTTTAGTATAAGTGTTGTTACAATATCACTATTAAGTTTAAACACTATTATTAACGCTAAAGTCTCCGATTCTTGTAATTTAATAAACGTTAGTCATTTTGCTACGTTGCTCGTAGCACATTAGCTACGGCGTAGCAAAACATTTTATTCGACAATTCGATGTATAAATTTGTTACTCCGAAAAGTAAATTCAAGAAGCCAAATAAGTAACGAAATGTATTACATAAATGAATGACACTTATTCAGACACCTTACATTGACACTTCAAAGTAACACAATTTAATTAGTTTTATTGTGCCGGCCTGGAATTCTTCTACGTAACGTCTTCTAAATTAACTCACTCGGCAAATTGTTTTACACACTTGTCGACCCTCGTCAGTCAACAATAAACTGTATCTACTCGTAAGTTTCATCTCGTATCGACACTGTTCGAATGAGACGACCTCGAATCAATACGTCACGCAAAATTGCTTCCCTAACGATTACCTGCCTAAATGGAATTGATTTCGTAATTCGTATTACCGGGTATGCCGATTGTGTTATTGTACCAGATTTATGAGGATAAAGGGATATGCCCGAGATTCTCACGCATGTATTTGAATGCCCAATTGCTTATGTTTGTGTAGGTAAAATCAATATATTCATTACTCGTCTCATCTTTTGTTTGCATCTTTTGAAATTGTTGTTGTATATTAAAATGTAGGAAAGATTGATTGTGATGATTTAGCAAATATGATGTTGATGAGATTTTTTAGTAATGTAAACGTAAGCTTATGTTCAGCAAAAGCTTATGTTGAGTATGACATTAAGACTCGCAGTCTGTTTGCTACGGCGTAGCATGAGGTGCTACGACGTAGCGCTGCTCTACTATTCTGTAGTGAAAGCTATAATGAGGAAAGACTGATGTAGACTTGGAATGATGCAGGTATATTAAGTTGTTACCCATAAAAGATTTACGATAATATTCTCATTTAAGACATTCCAATGATCCAGTCCAATTACTTTATATGAAAGTTTGGGTTAGTTTGTCTATGATGTTTAAAGTTGCCATGATAATTGTCTGTCAAAATTGTAGATTTGAGTTATTAAAAAAGTAGAAACTAATGAATCAATCAATTTTGAGATTTAGTTAAGTTTCAGTTTACTTAATTATTTAGATGTCTTTTGATTGGATAACACGATGTGAGCCAAATTTTGTTCTCATTTTCAAATAACGGAACAAAATGCAATTTATTCTGACATAATCCCGATTTTCTCGTTTGAATCGAACATAGGAAAGATGTGTACAGTACATACATAGATGTGTGTATCGAAACAAACGCTGTCAAAGTGACTTAAATCGTGAACAGCGCCAGCTTAACACCGAGAGCAGATTGTAAATATTACACGGTATTTAAAAAGCAGCGTATTAAATATTAAGCTTCCATTTGGATGTTATGATAAATGCGATTCGAGCGCAACACAAAGGGGTCTTTATGTTTAAATTCGCGTGTGGTTTGGCCTGAGTCGGTTAATCTGGTGCGGCTTAGTGCCTGTACTCGCTGTGACTCACTATAAATTATTGTCTTTATGCCTCACTTGTGTGGGAGAGGATAAACTTACTACTTTCGCCTTTTGTGGGTCCCTCCGAGCTCGAGTGGCTAATAATACCACTATTTTACTAGCTCGTTTTGAGGCGTACACAACAATGTGACGGTGTACTGTTTACTTGTGGAAACTTGTAATGTTTACCGGGAACATAAATATTTGTAGTTTAGTGAACTAGAACCTGAGGTTAATATAGTGTTCTCAACTGTTTCCGTGTTTATTGTTATGATTGTTCTAGCTTTGCAAACATAATCAAAAGTCAAAACAGTCGGATTACTTTTCTTCTCCAATATTAACGTTTATAACGAAAACAATAAATGTTAGTTGTCTAATAATAGAAAAGGAGAAACATAAAGAGATTTCTGTTTTACCAATATAACAGAGCGTATAAGTTGAAAGTCAATAAAGGATGAGTGGGAAAGCCGTAAAATCCATCTTTATCTTGTGAACAAAGGCACAAGTGGGTCGGTACTAGCTAGTTACAAACAGTTAACTTTAGCAGTTTAACGCGATCCAATATTTACCACCTTAGACTCATAAGAGCGAATTGTACGAGTTCGCAATGTTACCATGATTAATTCATGTAGTAAAGCCTCACCAAGTCGCTGCCGTTGGACGGTTTAAGTGTTTGAATTGTTAGTAAAGTAAGACCACCAGCGAATGATGTACGACCTGGTTGAGACTCGAAATTCGTCAAGACTAAAGTACACGCCACTTAAGAAATATGAGAAGGCCATAACTCTAGTAAATGAAGGACGGACGGATCACAACGACCTCCCGCGCTGGAAACGTAATGGAAGTGACAAGGGTTCCTCAAAATGATGGAAGAAATTCTGAGGGTTAGGCTGAAGAGGTGCGTTTTATGAGTTCCAACTGAAGATATGTATCAGCCGCCCGCTCGCATCGACATCTGCAATGTTTATATCCATCAAAATGAGCTACGAGCCGAGCGATCACAATCGCTTCGAATCTCCTTCCCAGTAATCTTTACGACTCATCTCACTGTGCTTGTTTAATACTAGGTGACACCTATACCATCTACGATCTTTCATCATGTCAGCGTTTTGCACCGTATTTTGAAGGTTTATGAGGGATTTTATGTTTTCAACTGTTCGCTAGGTATTAGGTATATGTATACTATTTGTTTTTTTAAAGCCAATGATTAAAGTATGATTTGGAAGTGTACAAGTTACTATTGTGTTAAAAAGAACGCTTTAACAAAATCTTCATAAAAGTCTGAGATTTTTGTGTTGGTTCAAGGGAAGACGAGCTTTCCCATTAACACCTCGTTTAGATAGCAGTGTTTTGTATTCGGTACAAACAAAGACATTTCTGCTCATTCCCTACTCCCCTTAATTATTCAACGGGAAACCATAATAGCTCCCAGTTACTCCATTCTATTATAAACTTAATTCGAGTCAGGGAAACAGATTTTAACTAGTTTGTATTTCGTTGCTAAAATAAATACCTACTTATTGCAGTCCACGAAAAGTAATTATTTCGTTGTGTTCAACCCGTTAATCCTATAGCCGTAGTTTGTGTCTGCGCCTAAGGGAAGGAATAAATGAGCCCATTGTCCCAGACTCGAGCCCAACCCATTTAAAGATAGACAATACCCATTGTCGTACAGTCAAATAATCCTAAATTTGTTGGGATGTCTTTCTCCGCTTCAAAGTTTGCAGACAAACCGAGCGATGAACAATTCAACGCATATCCTCGCGAGTTTATGATTTCGTGATTGATTAAC
Organism: Spodoptera frugiperda; assembly: GCF_023101765.2. NCBI lineage: Eukaryota > Metazoa > Arthropoda > Insecta > Lepidoptera > Noctuidae > Spodoptera > Spodoptera frugiperda. The sequence continues at coordinate 6,350,102 of NC_064212.1, forward strand.
GTTAAATTATACAATTATATAATCAAGAATAAATCCATCGGAATACTATTTGTTTGTTATACCTGTGCTTCAACAAAAACGTTCATCTGCAATAACTGAAAATACATCAAAAGTGATATAAAATGTGTGAATTGTGGGAGATCGTTGTGACACTATGAACTAACACGTAAAAACGATTTTATAGAGCCGCTGAAACTGCGCTCGTAAACTTGAAAAGACGCGCTCTATACGACGCCTAAGTGAATGTTCGGGGTCAAATCTCGCTCCAAGTACTCGAGTTAAACTTCTAGTTAATAACATGAACGTTGTTTGATCTGAATTTCAGATGAGTGGTATTAAAAATTCGTTTCGGCGACAAAGAAAAAATACACAAGGAATATCTACAAGGAAAGTTTTACGTGCGTCTTCAAGCCGACGATGTTCTCATTTCTGAAAGTAAGCAGCAGATTGGACGTCAACTTTTCCTCTTTTTCGTCTCGTGACAGACAGTAGGTATACACAAAGAACTCGCATTTTTCAATGAACAGAACTTTACTCGTCTACCTCACGACTTCAATATTAAAATTTTACTTACGTTGATAAAGCTAGTAGTTTCTTTGCAAATATTGTTTCTGTACCTACGTGCATACAATTTGTTCAACAATGTGTTTACTTTATCTGAAACAGATGAATTCCCCTAATGTGATTGGACTGGCTGTTGCACATACCTGAAAGGAGATACAGTAGGTTTCTATGCGCCAGTAATTGATTACCTTACCTGTAGTTATTTGTGGAATTGGAAACATAGCTATGTATACGTAGTGTAGTAGGTATGTAATACATCATCATGCTCGGCTGCCGGACTGGAAGGTAAGCAGTAAGTATCAGTTCACTGTATAGGTACAGTAATAAGATGAAATTACACCCTTAGCTGAATTGCCAATAAAATGGAGACGAAATGTACTAGTGATGTTCATTTCGCGACAATTTGATCACGGGCGGTCATTTACCATAATGGATTGCGCCAATTTTCAACACTGTTAAATTTTAATGGTAGTATTATTATTCGAATTTGTGCTATTACATTCATTTCGTATTAATGACAGTTGGTGTGCTTGTAGTGTTGAAAAAGCTTTTATGTCATAAAATAGTGAATGAATTCACAGTTGGTATCAATTGAGCTCGCCGTTGTGTCCAGAAGATTCGCTCGAGGCTCGTGTTGTGGCGGCGTTGAATGCTTTATAACTGTCACTAACATAAGCTTAAAATAATTGTCTCATTTATATCCTACACGTAGGGATTTAGTAATAGAAGGTATTAAGAATCGTTTAAAGTGATATGTTTGTTTTATTCCTTGTTAGATTAAATAATTATGTAAGCAAATACTTACACACACTCGTATATAAGTATATAATGTAAACATTAAGCCTCTTTTCCGTTTTGAATACCTGTTTCTTTCAATAGTAAAATCCTGAAACGAAAAATTATTTCAAAATTGATAAATAAAATATAAGAAACTATAAACTTGGCAGGAACGTTCTTCTTGGAATTAAATCTCACCCCCCGTCTGGAAGACGACGACAAATTATTGACAAGTGAATTTCGCGGCAAGCTAAGAGACGCGGCGGCGGGCGGAGGCGGGCGGCGCGAGGCCTCAAGGCGCCTCGAGGCGAGGCGCGCGTGCACCGGCATAAGCCTGAGGCACAACCCGCGCCCGCCACACATCGCCACTCGCTGACACTCGACACGATGTCTACGTGACCGCGCAGACAGCTGCACTAATCTCATTCCCGACATGTGTAAGAGCTGCGCTAAATACGGTTAGTTTTGAAAGCGACCTACATTTTGCGAAAGCATTGATTTTTCTACCACTTAACAAAGGCAGCAGTTGAAGAAACATCTTTAAGTAATTCCTATTCGAAGTGTTTACATGTAAGTGTCGAAGTTATGTGACCGTTTTACTCCTAGTAACCGAAATACATAGTCCCACATTAGGTTTCTTAAAGGTCAACATTTTTTTTTTGTAAACGAGTTTCGTCCCTGGTCACGTTCGAAAACACACTAATGTACGAGTTCAACTTTTTCAGTGCCCCTTTATCGATGACAAAAAGAGCAACAAAAGTAGAAATAAATGGTGTCGGAATGTCGAAGCATACTGTTTTTGTATTCAAACTTCGTAACTAAATCAAGAACTAGTTTCTGTACCGCTAACTTGGAAATATATGAGGCAATGCTTATTAGTTTCTCTTAATACTTATAGGATCGAGTAAAATGTTTTCTTTCAAACGCAATAAAATATTTGTGCTGAACACGGACTACTTATTGAGTTTCGCAAGTCAGGCGCGGCTTCCGGGTGATGAATGATAAATGTACAATCATATTCCGCATGAAGGATTGAGCCCTTATTTGTGTTGACGAGCTGCTGATATAAAATGTACATATTCGCCGACATTGTTTACTGTATCGTGAGCATGCGTGTACGTATTCACTATTTATCTCTGAAGAATAATGCGTGGTTCAACCTACCTACAGGTAGGAACGTTAGGCTGTAGCCAGTTTTACCATCACAAGACTTGTCAAGACAAAAATAAAAATACTTTATTTACTTTTTTCCCGAATTAAAGTGGTTTTCCTGAAGTAAACAAAAAATAATAATCAATGAACCTATTGTAAAAAGGGAACTTGCACGAATTCGTAGTACATTATCAACATATCAAGGCTAGTAATTTTCAAAGAGGTGTGTAGGTGGTACGTGTGATGCGAACAGTACCTGGAAAGTTTGAAAGTACCCGTGTGTAAGTCGATGAATATTTTTTTAAATTAAAAAAAAAACTTTTTTTGTTTTAACTTTACACGTCTAAAGTACTCCATATGACAAGTTGTTTAAGTGTGTTTTAGACGTACGAAAACGACACGGTATATATGGCAGTTCTATCTACACTGTCCTCTACAGTTTTGTGGATCAAAACCGTTGTACTGAAGAACCAATATTTACCTTGTTTCTAAACTTTCGACAGTTAGTGGAGTAACGGGGCAGCAAGTTTAAGTAAACCGACTAGAATGAGTTAGGTTACCCTTCATTAACTCACTTCGTACAAATAGTCATTATGTCTTGAATACTGTTAATAAATGGCTATATACTTGGTGTCCTAATTATCATGGTATTTTCTATGACAACACATTTTTAATGAGATAAACCGATAAACGAGCTGGCGGATCACCTGATGGTAAGCAATGGCGCGGCCCCTTAGGCGGCCTTAGGGGGGGGGGGTAAAGACTTTGGCGGCGATACGTAAATAAACGCACCTTTAAATGGATATGGACAAAAATACTACGCCTTCCATACTGTTTTGCTTCGTCTACGTGCACATTTCTTCTTAGAACTTCATTCTTCCATGAATGTTCCACCACTCGTATTCATACATTTTCTAAGAAACATTTTGTTTACAGTACGTTCATTGTAATATCTAGATAGAAGATCTTTCAAACAAAGTACTGCTTCGTTCGATGAACCCGACTTTTTAAATGGCGCCTGATTTGATCGCGCACTTTACGATCTACCACCACCTGAGCGAACAATGTCATTTCATTCCGATGACAATATAAAATACGCGATGACTGAACGAAAATCTTGTAACATTGTCTCCGTGATTTTAAGTCGCTGTTACTGGGTTGGTAGTATATTTTCCGGGTTGATTATTCTTTTTTGATTAATTTGCTTCTAGATGGCCGTCTTCATTAACAATTAGCGTGAACCAGAGATATAGTTATACAATTAATGTAAAATTACCTTTTCCGCCATGTATCATAAAGCAAACTATAGGATAAAATTAAAGCAAACATTAAAAAAGTAACATCAAGGTTCCATTCAGCATTTCAAAAATTGTGATTTTGGTGCAAATGCGAAACAAATAAAAATAACATTTTATATTCATGATAGTACATTGCAGGTATATGAATTCCTTTTATATTTTAGCAAGCCTTGAACTCTAGCACGCAATCAGATTCTAAGTAAAAAAGTGTTTTATTTAGTGCCCGCAATTTGGAGGTTAATGTTTCTGTGGGCGTCCTAGGAGGCGACTTTCAGATTTTATCGCATCGGTACGCAGCAAAATTTGGAAACTTATAAAAATAAAACAGCTCGATTGTTCTAGTTTAGTAAGTATGGCTGCCAAATAAAATGCTCGGTATTATTTACAATATTATATTCTTTTTAATCACTCGAACTTATGTATAAGAATGGCCATACATTAATTTACCTCTCCTTTTAAAGACAAAGAGACGAAGAAAAAGTCATACAAATTAGCATATCACGGAAACCAGAACGGTATTTTTAATTAAGCGAATAGTTCCTAGTTCTTTGCTCGAATTAAAAAGTCGCATGTACTCGATTCAAAGGGCTTCCTTACAATCGAGGGCTTTGTGCAATCACCTCAAATGACTTTCGAAGAAGGAATTTTATCATCGACGAGAGAAAAAAGTGTTTGAATATTAATGCGAGAGCCGAGGGAATTTAATATTTGACGTAGGACATGAACACTGGAGGGAATACCGTACCTGAGTATCGTGTGTGATGAATTATGTTGAGGTGCAAGAAGGAAGTAAGTACCTATAAGTAGCGAGAATTCTTTATGAGCACCAAGATAGCAAGATGACGATATGACAGTACATTAAGTTAATATCCACCATATTATTTGTTTATTACCTCGTGTGCGCACATTATATCGTACAGATAAGCCAAGCTTCGTAAATAACCTGGAACAAAATGTTTCTTCCACGAATACAACCCTACGATAACGTCGTCTTTGACGAGAAATATATTCAGAGCAAAATGCAATATTAATACATTTACACCCCACAGTAAAGACAATAAATACAGAACACGTGAGGCGATGGGAACATTATTGTGGCTCTTCACACAACAGGTGATGCTGTTTTGTACTCAAGTATCTTCTCCGGTAAGTAACCTTTTACGTGGCCACCATTCGTTCTTATTACCTCGCCATACGTTTGCCCGTCCACCAGAACTTTAAAATTCTCAACTTATATATAAAGTTCGAAAACAAAGGAAACTTTGTTGATATGAAACAGAGGGAATATGTCGTGAAGTCGGCGAGTTGCTTTTGCGCGAGATATCATATTAATTTCACGTTTTCAACTTTGTTAAGAATGTAAACAGTGCTATGGTTGAAGACGACAACAAACCATTAGGGCGCTCATTTCTCATCGCAAAGTGCGGGGGACATTAAGTAGGTAAATGTAAGTGGCAATGTTGGCGCGTCTCAACCAAATCGCTCGCTCTCTAATTTACGTCCTAACTTTGGTGCCACGTGTGCTCTATTGATTTGGTCTATTCGGGAACGGAGATCGGTTAAGAATGTAGCTTTTGATTATGATCCAATATTGGGTACAATGTAGAACGAGAACATTTTTTTTCTTGAACATAAAATGACTTGGAGATACTTACTTACTTTTCGATTATCGTAAGTTATACGAGATAATTTTTTCGGCGATTCGTTTTAAATAATAGTACATTTATTCATTGTGGAAGTAGGTATCTATTCATATTATGAGGTTTTGAAATGAAAAATCGTTTTAAGTAATTTCAAGATAAGCGAGAGTAGTTGACATATTTCAGTCCCGAGTCTCGAGTAGGCATGCTGGCGGTTTATATGAATATGCATATTGCATAGTGTTCCGTCTCTCAGTGTTATTTCTACGAAATAGCGAAATAGCTTTTGTTTCTTGTATTTGTGAACAACTATAAACAAAATGACTATTGACTGCATAGTATGTCGCAGGGATATGATAAAAACAGGGATTTGGTCAAATCTCTAAGGGATTTGATCAAACTACGGAGGATGTCAAAATAATAACATGATTTTATAATTTCCCTAAACAAAATCTGGTGATTTGACAAATCCCTAAATAGCCTACGATTCATAGGTACTTTGGTCAAATTTTGACTGCAAGCTATCATTAAGAAATTATCAAAAACAAAGCGAAAATTCTCAAATATCCCATTGCCTTACTTAGTAACTCTTAACTCGAAACATGACAAACGAGGAGATCTTTTTTTGTATATTGATATATAAAAAAGAAATGCAGAGTATACATCAACCAGTACCGTTCTACCGTATAAATGGCATTCTGTCAGTCAACACGTAGTTATGAATCAGTATTGACATTGATTCTATTTTCATATTTGCAATTCTATTTGTGCATTGTCTATCAGAACGGCTATCAAATAGATTAGATTTAGTAGAACGAACATGTGATTGATATATCAGGCTTGTTGTTGTCTATTTTATCTGCAATACATGTTAGTGACAGCTTTATTATGTACGAACTTCCGGCTGATCCCTAGATTTTATCCTTCTAGAAATTCCAAAAAATACATAATGTTTTCGAAGCAGACCTCCCATATTCTTATTTGCAAGCTACTCACAAACATGATAGTTAAGTATATGAAAGTGCATTACAATTCACAAGCTTGTGTTCTTGTGTAACGTAAAAGTAGGTAATAAGCCCAAAAGACTAACAGCATGGCCACGTTGAATGGTAAAATGGTAAACCATAACTTGAGTTTTGGTTAAAATTGGAAGTTCTACCTACCAAATTTCTGATTTGTGGCTATAAATACGTACAATATCAATATAAAATTCTTTAAACAATGTAGAAAAAACTAATTATATTTTAACCCCAAGTTTGGAGCTCCGCTATAAATTACTATTGGGAGCAGAAAAAGTTTAGATATCGAAGAGACTAGCGTCCAATCAACTAGGAGTACGACCACCACTTAAATGAAATTACTCTCGAGTGTGTATATTTTAATTATGATTAATTAGTTAGGTACAGTTTACTAAGTTACTTGGCACGCTGGTTAAACATAAAGATTTATTCAGAATCATACAGATATTAGCTATTGGTCGGCTGAGTAGGTTTGCTAATTTGCTATACAACCAAGCTAATAGGCAACCAATGGCTACTATTTTTGTACTGAATCCGTCTTTATTTTGTAATCTGTATACCAAATAACTTGGCTGACTGTACACATACATTGTGTCCCAGGTGCCTTAAAGATGTGTATGCTGTTTGTATTTGTAATTCGCTAGAATTCAAACAATTATGAGGTAAAATTGTTATTATTTATTTTGAAGTCATGACTTGAATGTGTACTTTTATACATACAATAAACGATAAATACTTTTTACTGCCTTATTGGTCATGGCGGAAACATAATTAGGTTTCACATAAAGATTCTCTCAAGTTTATTTATAGGCTTATTACGAATACATTATTACTTCTAATAACAAATACGCTATAACTCTAATATCCCTTCTTTACCAAATCACGTGTTTTCAATTACCTTACTACTTTTATCAAAAATACCTAACTACAAATTCACTTTACGAACAGATTATGAGTTGCAAATACGCAAAGAAATAGAAAAAACCGTACTAAGTTTACATACTGAGATAACTTCCCGCTTCAATTTGGAATAATCCTTCATCAGTTACCTGCAGCCTCTACCTCCAGCAAATATGTTTGCATTTTATTTGTAGGAAATTAAGATTCGCGGCGAACCGCCCCGTGCGCTTCCCGTTCAACGCAGCACCCGTTACCTCAAACAACGTGGTGCAATTTCCATCCGCTGGAGATAAGCAAAGCCATATTTTACATTACATATGACGTTATTTCCCGAGATAAACTGTACAAACTTGTGTACATGCTGTTAGTTTTGATCATTAACTGCATTTACACCTGCGTCTTGGTCGTAAATAAAAATAGTGGCGAGTTTTTTGTTTGCTCTATAGTGTTTATTAGTGTGGGAAAGACTTTTTCATTAGTGTAGTGGCTTTGTATAGGATTGTGTGATCTGTTTGAAAAAGTTCTGCTATAGGTACCTATCTATAAAGACTCGTAAAAGGGACAATAAAGTTTTGTTTTTACTAAAGGAGTTTTCTATGTCTCAGAATAATATAAAACGAATGGATTTCAAAGTAATGTACACATGGGAAAACATGTGACAATAAAAAAAAAATAAACAGTCCACAAAGAGACCGTAGTTCTACTTTAAAATCTGAATATATCATTAAACTATGAAGGTGTGGTAAGCTAAGAGATACAAAAAATAGTGAAATGAGGAACTAAATAAAACGTACAGCATTTAAATCTTGGCTTTTAGCTCAACACCGCCATTAACGGACAAGATATAGCACTGTGTGTAGTGCTACAAACTATTTCTACGGGTAGATTGTCGACAGTTTCCTCGCACGAATGCTCCTTTTATATAAAAGACAATCGGCCAGGGTATCTGTTTCGTGTCAGAGTGAAGTAAAAAACGGGAAATGATTCATTGTTGTCACCTCACTTGAAATGAAGCGGGAAAGATTTTTGTGTTTTACTAACTGGTTATGTTGTTATGAGAAACAACTGATTATCATAAAAACGTATAAAATTTGCGATTTTTAAACGTTTTATTTTAAAACTTTAATTATATAGTGTTGCAAAAATTCTAAGCTATTATGATTTAAAGCAGAGCCAACTACGTCAGACCACGCTTCAGATAACCCTTCGGATTGCGTAATCTTATTCATAAAGTACAACCATGGTACGAATACTAATTATACTAAATCAACTTCTGAGGTGAAACAACGGAATTATTTTGATAGAAAGTCAACAGAATAGCCTTTTTGCGCTCTGGTTGTGCCAAAACTGAATATTGTGTTTCTATGAGTTAATCTAAAATAACCCCGACAGGTTTAATCACAGGAAATAGAAGTTTAATCTTATACATTTATCAAATTCATTTTACTGGTATATAGAATTTAGGAAATACCTACTCATCTCGGAAAATTTAAGCTGGATCATTTATTTAAATAAAAATATGGTTTCCTCATTCACTCACTGGTTACGTCCGGTGAAAACCGCAGGTCTGCCAGGCATAATCTTGCATAAGAGCTCTTAATGAAACCTTAATAAATGAGTACGAAAATTTACTACTGTCGAGTGTACCAACATTGACAAATATAAAATAGTAAGTACTTCAGTTGTTCGATAAGAGTCAGGTAAACGGCTTCGAGAGGGTCATGAATATACAATTTATGAAGTGCGAACATTACTCCACGTGCTCGTATTTTATAGTTTACGTGTCATCGATCACTATTAATTTAATTCAAACCCTCTCCACGTGAATCCTAGGGCTACCCCGCATACAAGAAATATATGAACCACGTATACCCGTGTCGAAACCGGGCACTCGTTAAAAAGATAAACAACCCTGTGGTTTTATCCCGAAATGTTAACAAACAACTACTGCGAAAATAAATGAGATTCCGAAACAAGTACTTAAGTTTTGCGTGATTAAAACAATTTAGGTAAAGTATAAGCCGTCGAGTTTTAACGCGGAATTCTGAAGGAAATTCTGAGAAAAACCACCATCAGTACTTTTTGTTTAATCAACTGTGGGGTCGTCTTTCTTCGTTAACTACTTCTTGTCAGTAGTTTTATAATAACTTGTCTTTATTTAAGTTTACAGGTTTTGTAAAACAATTTTGAAAGGAGGGTTTTTATGTTCCGTTTAGTGGAATCGTCGTAATGTTTATGACTAAGAATAATAGAATGACGACAGTCGAATTTTTAATGCCATCAACAGTAAGTCTCTTTAGTTCGTTTTTGTTAGTTGGCTGGTGAATTTCTATTTTTGTATTTACAAGTTTATCTTTTCACAAAACCTCTAAGAATGAGCTTTACAAATATGAAATCCCTCTATTAAGCTAGGCAATTTTCTACAATTTTGAGTCCTAAGATATGCGCAGTTATTACTGCCGAGAATTGAGGAGTTTAGATAGGTATGCAATAGATCACTTCAAATATGATCACTACAGACAAGAACTCTTTAAAAATAAATATTGCATGGCATTTTCGGAAGTATTATACACCGGCTTTTAATCACATTTCCTTGTTACGCATGAAAATTATTGTTTATAAATTGTCGAAAATTTTTAAAACATTTACAAAATTAAACTGTGCATACTCAATTGGAATTAATGTTGCGTCAATTACACAGGAGCCCGGGGCGATACGAAATGTGAAAAATTATTGGTTAATGGGCCGCAGTCGCGAAGTATGAATTTTGTTTCGCTTCTCAACGTTACACACGGTACGTTGCAAAGCTTGCAGTCAAGTACAGCGAGTTTTATATTAATTATGTTCACCATAATTATGTTTTGTTTCATTTCCTGTTTATGACATATTTGTTACATACAAAGAGAGGGTCGACAGTAATACAGCACCAATTCTATATAAAATACCTATATTGAAAGTCGTTATTTTTTACCCGACTGCGCTAGAAGGAGGGTTATTTGAAGATAAACTTTTACCTAGTTTTATTTTTCATGGAAAGATGTTGAGTGGCGTGCACTATAATTTTGAGTAAAACGTATGTAAAAGTCATTAACTTCATCATCTGTTTATATCATTATCATTGGCATGATGGCTTTAGGTGCCAGATTATGAAGTACTTTTGAGTAGGCACATTAACTTTAAATCTCATCAAGTATGTGTAAAAAAGCGGACGCTTTACAATACAATTTTGTAATATAGCAACTTGACTTTATAAAACTTAGCAAAGCTGGTTAAAAATAGCGATGCTAAGTTAATTATGTATTTAGGTCTGACATTCGTATTACATATGAATGAGACTTGTGCCAATAAGGGTTTTGTGGTCATCAGTTGGATCCACTGAGGCGTAAGGTCGTGTTAGTCCAATCAATGTAACTGTCACGAGTTCTAGTAACTCACCGATGGGTCTATATTAAAACATCGTCTACTTGTAACATCTTATGCTACTCTAGTAAAATTGTTATAGAATTGATTGTGATAGATTTTGATGATATCATAACAACATATAAAACATAACATGTAAGTGTGGGAGAGTCATGCTTCGGCAGGAATGGGCAGCTTGACCGAAGTGATACCACGGCATCTGGGAAAACTGACGTGAAACAACGCTTGCGTTGTATGAGTGAGGTTACTAGAGACAAAATTACCCTCCTTCCCTATCTTCCCAATCCTCGATTCCCCAACAACCCTTAAATTCCTAACCCCCAAAGGCCAGCAACGCACTTATAACGCCCCTGGTGTTTCGGATGTCCGTGGGCGGCGGTGATTGCTTACCATCAAGTAATCCGCCTGCAGGTTTACCGATTCATAAAATTAAAAAAAATATAACATAAAAAGTTGCATATTTTATATAAAACAAGCTTTATTTAGTGCTCTGATTATATTCAATTTGTTTACATGTAAGTTGGATAGTTATATAAGAAGGTAATCTAGTTTATACTCTATTTATTCCTCTCGTTCTGGAATAATATCGACAGCAATCGATGTGCGAATGAATGAATATTGTATGAGCCAATGGACATAGGTACTATTTACTAGGAAAACAATACAATTGAAACCTAATAAGGTTATCTGAACTAGGACACTTGTTTTGGATACCTTCAGAAAATTTAGTGTCGACAATAAAGTGGAGTGGTTAATGAATGAGTAAGATATAGTTTTATTATTCGAGAGTAGACCGTAACTTCTTAGCGATAACGAGACCTCTGTCTCATCGCTATGTTATTTACGCACTTGATTGATAGTAATGAATATTCAGACGAGCGGCGCGTCAACAAATCTCGTTGTTTTGTCTCCAGTGCCTATTTCACTCACACCTCCAGATTGCAACATAAATCTTTGTCGAAAATGGATACTTTGCTTCGCATCATTGCCCTTGTAGTCATAAATAATACCGTGTAACAGTATTACGCTGGCCGGATTAATCATTAATCTCCCGCCTTAGTGATCCCGATCCGGACAGATGGCGTTGCTGTTTAATTGTATTTTCGAATTGCCAATATACAGAGTCAACCACTTTTTATTCCGATTTATTAGCGTCGTTTATTATTGTAATTTGTTTTTTATTTATATGTTAATCTGGGAATTGAAGAAAAACAAATCGGCAATCCGGGTGATTCAATTCCGATTGTGAAGTCCATTTGGACGGAGTAGGACAGTTTGTATGTGACGTGCAAAGCTGTGCACAATGACGAGGACTGTACAGTGTACAATATGTTGGGAGGATTCACTTTGGTAGAACTCTTGTATGTATTGTCGGATGGACGTAATTCAAGCACCATTGCGCTCTGCCGTGGACCATTGCGCGCCATTATGTAGACGCAGAGTAACGTAATCCAGCGTATAATGCAATGCAAATTGTTCGCTTGTACGCCGATAAGGGCGGCACAATTAATGTTTGCGCCAAACTTGCACTGACCATCGGCTGCTTTTTGTGGAATTATTGTTGTGAATGTTTTAAGTTTCGGCGATAACGTTTGCGGTTAGTCTGCACATAAATACCATATATTTTAATGTATATTTAAAGGATTTTTGTTGTTGTATGATCATATCATAACATTATTTTCACACAGATTTCATATAGGACTGACAGAAGAAGTGAAATTGAATATTTTTCATTCACTATCAAAAATATTTTACTATTTCGAAATAGAGAAAGGATTTATGTATTTAAAAATAGGCAATATACCTAAACCGAAGTTCGGTACACGTCATGTTAAAACGTTGTCAAAATAAAGGTATTTAAAAAAGCGTTCGCGTTCACCGATGCAACTGACGTTGAAATACTCCTAAAGCCTGGTCTACACTCGATTATTGTACCTCGACTTCACAAGTCACCGTCACCTCGCACTATATCGTCGCCATTTAGTTCACTGTCAGGCTGAGCTCATAAATCCGTTCAAGAGAGACTGGAGAACGTTGGCAAGGACTTTACTTGGAATCCTACCAAATTTAAATATCCTTTCTAAAATCATAAAGATCACATTACGTATGACAAAGGGTACTGCAACGTCTACTTTGTGTTTTGCTTCTAAAAGCACATTACACAAAACGGCGCCACGAAAATTAAAATTAAAATGTTTGTAAACAAAATTTCCATAACGAAATGTAGGAGGCAAGCTCACCCTTGACAACGTCGCGGCATGTATATTTTATGTGTCCACAGTAAGTTACCGCGCCGACTTCAGAAAATATTCACAGGAAGTAAGTTGAATGGTCATTCAGTGCAGACAATACCGTGTTTTGGGACCCCAAAGTCGGTTGAGAAGAGTACACTCCAGATGCAAAATACGGCAACAAGAGATTGGAGGCAGCCTTTGCGGTTTAAGGCGTTTTCTCATAACGTTTTATGTCGACAATTTACCGAGGTTTAGCCGGGGGGATCTGCACAACAATTTGTTTGAACTCCCGCGTTCTGGGCATCGTAAATAAGACCCAACATAGAACAACGCAAAACTATCTAACACGAACATTCGGTGCAGCATTGCTGTAATAAAATATTTTATTAGAATTTTATATTCAGTTGGTATTACAGTGCCTAGTAAAGCAACTTTCTCATTAGGTAGCTTTGCTGTTTCACGGAGTTGGAAGTATGTACTCGATGTACAGAGGAGAATGCCTAGTTTTATTTGTGTCATAAAATATTTCATTGCGCTGGATACTTTACTGTTGGTTGGTAACACCTGATTCATTGTGATTTTGTCCTCCTACACGTCTAGACTAAACTGATGTTTATTTGTGATTAAGGAGTAAGTAAGCATGAGGGGGCGTTAATGAGTTTTCTTGTAATAGTCTGTGTAACATGTGTTAGTGGTGTGTCGTCGGCCCAAATGCACCGTAGGGAGCGGCGCGGCCGTGGGCTCGGGGCGTATATTTCTATCTTGCGAAGTCAATCCAATCTGCGGTGACAGCTGAGTGGCCGCTACACTGGCTTGATTTGTTCAACGTGTTTCTCCCTGGGCGGACGCAGAGAGCCAATATTGCCAAGTTTCTACCCTATTATATCTGACACAATTTAACGCTACGCGTTATCACGTTACCCTGTGATATGATGCTGTAATATTACATCACAGTCGAATAACTGTCTCAAATTGTTTCTCAACTTGAAAACAAATTACGATAACTCTCAACTTGAAAACCATAAAATTAGAATTCGTGCTTGTAACTCGAATGAATGATAGGCACCTAGCGAGTTTCATTACAATCCTTTGTATTTTCATTAACTTTATGAAGAAACGCTGGTGGTGTTTGTCTTTGTGAATTTTGTTTTGTCTTTATTGAGTTTGGATCCGACTTTAATTATTTCAAAATAAATATAAACGCAAATATTATTTTGAATTTAATATTGTCATGCCTTTCTGTTTGTGCTATTTATGACAGTCCCTTGAAAAGGAGACAAACCTATTGTTAATTAAATAAATAAATTTAATTTGAAATGGGATATGTAATCCCATAATAACTTTTGTGGTCCAGAAAACGTTGATATCATTGGTTTTTATGACTAGTAATATAACTACCAAATAGTCATTTATATTTAACTTCTTCAATACGTTCAAAGTATAGATACTTATACATTACCTGTACGTATATATGTAGGAAAGGAGATGGCTAAATGACTGACCCAGGCATAATAACAAGAATACGAATTTCACGCTCACCCGTATCATTTAAATATTCACTTATGAATTATTTTGTGTTTAACTAATTCTTATAACTTGGTGAACAAAAATTCACAAAAAATAAGTTTCATAATTGATTTTTTTCTGTTGTGGTTTGACATGACAACACGGAAGTAGGTACTGCAAGCTATTATTAGGACATTAGTTTCCCCGAAAATCAAATCGAAATAATTAAACGAACATCAATTTTTAATAACGGTAATATAATGACTTTTTTCTGAAACGAAATAATTGTAAATGTTTTGATCGACACAAACACAAAATATATATTTTGTATAAGATTGCACAATCTTACTATATATTTTGTGTCTGTCCTTGGTTACTTTGTGTTCATTATCTAGTATAAGCAGAATTGTTTACCTATCTACCTCATATATAAATAACTTTCGGCTCAGGTACATCAAAACGCCTTGGTAAAAGTTCACAGCAATGTGTTGTAGTTTGAAGTTTTTGTAACGTTGTTTGACGTAGGAACGCTACTTTATTTTCAGGATTGCGCAGATATGCCAAGTTTCTGGACCTTCTTAATTACAAAATATCAATTTTTAATTATGCGACTTTATTTATTGCTAGGTACCATATTTATACAATATTTATTTGTACGGGTTACGACGTCCATACTTTGGTTTAGCCATGTCCTTTGCATGAAATCTATTAAGTTTAATATAAACATGGTCATTATACCACAAACACGAATTTAATTTGGTTCCCCAAACAAAGGTCACTGAAATATTTTTGTGGGCGTAACCTATTACTGAACTGTATAAAGTATAAAGTAAGGTTGGATTTACAAACTAATTATTCTTTATAACGTTTACCCTTGCGAACGGAACATTACAGCGAAAAAAAAATGAAAATGTGTTTCTTTGTAAAAGAAAACAGTAAATAAGGATAATAATATCATATTTTTAAATTAAATCTCGATCTTGGAGGAGTGAAGGTAGTTAAAAAGTTTTATCTTTGAAAATAAAGAGTCCAGGATCGTGTCTGCGAGGCACGGTGGTTGGCAAGTGTCTCCTGGGCCCCTTTCAGGACCGGCTCCACTTCAGAAAGCTATCCGAACAAAATTGCACTTTCTTCGCGAATTGTCTACTTGATACATTTAAACTGTACTTTTATGTAGCGGTTATGACTTTGGTACATAATGTAAAACATGTTTCCGCAGCGCCCTTTACGTTCGTAGATCGATGAAACGAAAAGCGGTCGGCTATGGCCGGGGGCTAATGATGTGACAAAATCTGGCAAGTTGTCTTAGAAAATTGTCTGCCCCGCGCGGTTATACGTTGTTAGAACTTATTAACTTTCTTTTCATGTTTGAATAGGTTTCTGAGGTCCGCATCTGGGTCTAACCTTTTTTTATATAAAACCCTGTGTCGCCACGAACACTCAACATTTATAGAATGAAAAATCGATTCTTATCAACCGAATTGATTCCCATTCTGTTTGTATGGGTGAAAGTCAAGGTGTACTGAAGACCGAAAAATATTTTTTGATAACTTTTTTTTAGTTACATTTTTTTTACGTTTTGTCATATTTAGGCGATTTCAGATAGGTTAATTAGGGTTTAATATTTGATTGAGATCCAAAATAAATCATATCAGGATTTCCCTCTTTGTCCCTCCCTAATTTTCTTCTTTTTACTATGACTGCACGGCTGTCACGCAACATGTAGCGGATTCAATTCCCGCACGGAGCAACTCTTTGTGTGATCCAAAAAAATTTTTGTTTCAAGTTTCAAGTGTGTCTAGGTATCTTGTGTATGTGAACTTGTATGTTTGTAAGCGCACCCACGACACAGGAGAAAATCCTAGTGTGGGACAACGTTTATTAAAAAAGAAACTATTTACACTATGCCCACTATTAGTCCTTTTATGTGTATCAAACATACAAAATTGTGTTATTAATTTAGCAGAGTAGGTTACAAACATTTTTTATAAGTTGTGGTCAGTATTGTATTAAATAATGAAAATATGCCTTCGAGTTAAGGTATCAACGCTACATTCTCCATCACACAGCAATCATCCACAATAAAGTAAGTACACAATGAAAATATTCAATTAAAAACGGAATCGCAAATTCATAATTATCGTTTTCATTAATTTGTATTCTGAAAGGGAATAATCAAGAGTAGTCCCGCTGTTTCAATTATTATAATAATCACGTACAGGCAAGCCACGATTCTGTGACGAACCGTTATCAAAATTTCATTCGGTTGAAGTATTGATATTTGATTCTGTGTAATAATTATCAATAAATACATACATATAATATTTGTTACATATAAACACATTCTAACGACTGATGTACATTGTACGTGTATACCTGGACCGTACAAACTTTCATGAACACACATATATATAATAATATATGATACACATATACCTTAGACAATCCCCATCTTTCTAGCTAGAAATTTGATTCTGATTTACCTTTTTTTTTTTGAGGGGGAAAATCATCCAATGACTTCTGCCGCCTTGGGTGAAGCGAGAGGGAGTGTCAGACTCTTACTGACTAAAAACCACCTCGTTCCTTCTCCTGCTTTGAGCCGGAGCCCCGGTAACCTTTTACGTTGTCCACAGCTTCGGATCAGATTCTGATTTACCTAGAAATTAAATATGTTGTGTGTATTTTTATACATACAATATAGACACAGAAACGCACGCTTTTGTCAAATGGGTTCTTAAACATTTATTTATGTATTTGGACATACAAGCATCGATGATTTCTGAGTACAAATGTTCATATTATTTTATCACCAAAATTGCCTACTTAGCAAGTTTGTATATTGTTAGCCAAAAAACTTCGAAAGATACATATAACGTAAAAAATTCTGTCTGGTAAAAGTAAGGCTTCCCTATATCCTAATCCCTATTAGGATCTGAGTACCTACCGTCTACCGAAAATGTGAATAAGGAAATTCCTTAACATTAATGAGAATAGGAAGAGAGGCCATTTTGGTACTTACAATTTGCATATCTATCATATAAAACTGATGGTAAGGAACGCAGAGTTTATTCATTGAACAGGGCCAGGATATAAAGAAAATCGTTTTCACCGCATAAAGGGCCGTTAAGGTGCTTTAAAAATACTGACGAAGGGATGGTGAAGGGTTTGGGAGCCAGATGGTATGCCCCATAGGGACCATAATGTCAATATTAAGCAAGCATCTTATTACCTCCGATGTTAAGTACTGCCGACCTGTTACCTACGTCGTTATATTTCGGAGATTGATATATTGGCTATTGTAATAAAGATTAAAACTAGCTTCTGCCAGCGGCTTCGCCCACGTTTCCGTGAGATAAAAACCCCGATTATCCAAGTCAGTTTGTACACTGTCTGTATGTCAAATTTCATCAAAATCCGTTCAGAAGATTCAGCTTGATTGACGATCAAACATCTAAACAAAGGAACGTTCACATTTATAATACACATACATTATCACACTGATAAAAACTGTTTCTATCAAACGATATATACGATCTATCATGACTAATAATACTTTTTATTAACCATAATTTTAACATTTTATTAGTAAGTTATTGTGCCTCCAATAAAAAGATTAGTAACCATATTGTCAAATAGCTGTACTAGCAATTGTATAGTAAAGTAAACATGTACCCTAAGACCCTAATGTATACCTAAATATATTTAATTCATAGCGGTCCACACCTTTTTAAAGAAAAAATTGTTCTTGAAAATAAAGATCACCACAAAGTTACCCCAGAATTTATAAAATAGTCTTTATTTTAATACGAATTATGAAGATAAAATGTGGCAAAGAATGAGTCACCTAGGGCTGACATTCTCTAAAAGTTACCAGAATGACGGTCAAAGGAATTAAACTGACTTACGTTTTATGTCAGGCCACAGGCAGAGTAACGATAGCCTTTTGTTTCCCATTTTTACGACTTCTACTTTATCTCCGTCAATGATAGTTTGGAGTGCTCGACGATGAATGGGGACACATTTGTAACAATATTTGATTTCGTCTGAGACCTGTGACGCAATATCTGGTAGCCTAGTACAGATTGCTATATCAATCAAATTACTCGATCGACTCGCTTCTACCGTACACAAGATTATTTGATGAAACGATTAATGAAATCCTCGTTCGTCTTAAAATTGAATTTACTTGTATGTTGGCAGTTTGAGATATTGCGTAAGGCAGCACATGTACACAAGCAAACGGTGGAATTATTACGGTCCGGGCCCCGATTTCCATAAAGTTACCTTAATACATTGTATACGATAGGCACCTGAATAATTTCATATTTGCATGGGCTCTAATTCCTATTCTGATTGAATTCTGTTCCGGAAATAGTTGGGACGTTCTGGTTGAGCAACATTTTTCAAGGTAGAATGTTAAATTTCTGAGAATACAGAAATAATGTATTACGTAAGTATGTATAATGCCTTACAAACTAAAATGGTCTGAAGAGAGCAGACTGTATAGTCACATCACGTCGCTCTAACCGTCAAAAAAGAATCCCGTTTAAGAAGGACATCTCAGATAAATGTAGGTATCATTTAATAAGCCTGAGATAAACGAGGCCGTCAGATTAGAAAAATATTGAAATTCATGATAAAATAACACATTTAACATACAGGGAAAGGATGTAAAATTAATATATGTAATGCCTACAGCTTCATCTAATTTCGGTAACATTTCGCAGACCCTTAAAGGCATATAGCCGCCATGGGCCGAGTGTCGTTATGGTGCGGAATGGTCACTTTTATGAGGGTATAAAATAAAGAAAATCTTCTCATACTTCAAGTGTAGCCCTCGCGACACTAATAAGAAAATATAATGATTATGTGATCCGATGCAGACAACATACGGTAAGTGTACATTAAATTAGTATCGGTGATGTTAATGGTCTTGTAATGAGCAATAAATTGTTATTACATATAATAATTATCTTTGGTTAAGTCGCAAATGGCTGATGTAAAACTGAGTTTTTAGTCTTCACATCTAGGTGAGACTAACCGCCTACTAATTTAAGAATTCAGATTCAAAACATGATCTTATTATATTTTCCAAGAAAAAATATTTATGCCTACTTAAGAATTATGTTCTATAAACGTGCTTTTTGTTTACTATTTACCATTAAAGAAGTACATACTTATTTCAAAGAAAAGCTTTGTACCTAATAAGATTACGTTAAATGGAAATATAAGAAAAACGTTTTTCAAGTCTGCCTGTTATACATTTCGGTTGGAGAGCAAACTCAGCCGCCATCATAGTTTTATTTTACACAAAAAAGGAACAATATGGAATTAGGATTTCCGCGAACCCAACAGGGCCCCGTCGAAAAAAAAGAAACTTTTTGATAACAATACGCTGTTGTTTTTTAATGACCACGACGAGAATGCTTTTGCGAAATATCTTAAGGAAATATAAATAATTACATACCTTTTGTATACTTCTTTGTGTATATTTTTGTATGGTTTGTTTATACGTGTATAGTACTTTCAGTTCCAGGAACGGTAGAGATTAGAAATCGTGAGAAATCATATATACAAAAACGTGCTAAAAATTCTACGTATTAATTGAAACCTTACTATAAAACTCCACTCTGTATACACTTAAAAAGTCTACATTTACTTACATAAAATAAATTACTTTGATTAAGAAACTCGTGGTAATTGTATTTAATTATAGAAGAGGTGTAGTTTGCAAGGTAAATCTCCACCGCAGCCGAGGAACGAAGGTCTCATTTTAATGTATTTATGCTTCACCGTATTTACATTTACTTAAAAATATGGGGAAGGCTGTAGTTGGGGTGGCTCATCACAAGTATTTTTGTTTCATCAGGCACCAAGTGTGGGGCACATGAGCTTTGCATAATATGCTGAAATTGTCTCCGGTTTGTTCAAGAGAAAGTTTTCCAAATTGGAAAAGTTATATCATTTGTACGAGTAGTGCCTATACTGACTATCTATGTCCTTTATTAATTGAAGGTCTAGTTTTTAGGGAGGATACTATGTTTATTTTTGATGTGAAATGCGTGTTTGTAATATTGATTTGGTGGAGACAGGAATGATTCTGAATCGAACAAAATAATATTACAAATGATTGACTAAATACATATTACTAAGTAAGAATTTGCACTCGGTATTCGTCTTTTATCAAAATATATATTTACCATACTAGTTAAAAGCAGTTGTACTTCTCCTCTTCAAGAAACAACAAGCGCACCGGTCGAGTTTTGAGCTACAGGTATTTATCCGTTTATCAAATGTTAGCTTTGTCAGTTCTGGAATCTAAGGATTTGTACTCGATATACAATTGTCAAAAGGTTAAACCATTATTACTTAGGTCTTAAACAAAGCTGAAGTGTTGATCCAATATTTTTACAAACCTTTGAGAAGTAATTTCAGAAAAATATATCTAATTCTTCTAGCTATTTTTCCTCTAGGCTTTTTGTCTACCTAAAAATCTAACACTACACTAATAATAGAATTGATGAACGTACATATTTGAAACGTTCCAACAAAACGCTTCATATTTTAATTGATAATATGTCACCGTTACTTTCGGCTAACAGACAATGGGATACACGTGGGCGTATCTTTTGTATTATGATAAATATTCGGGAGCGTTTGCCTTCCTGAAAATCAATTTATCTTTTGGTTATTAAGCTGCCAATCTTTTCACTTGACAAACACATTATTAGCGTTCCACGTGCATGGTTAAAACGTTTATCCATTCAATTTGTTGGGACAAAAATTTACAGATTGTTATTGTTATAAGGGTAGCAGAGATTTCTATGAATTGATTCAGTTGTATTATCAAAACAGAAAATGTTTTGACAGTTATGATTACTGTTAAGTAAAACGTTTAAGATTTTTTGAAGTTTTAAGTTCCTCATAGATTTCCTTCTTTGCTTCGTTATTCTCTAACTTACAGAGCGCGGTTTATATGTTACATCTCACAAGATCAAAGAGAATACTTCGTAGAAACAATAACAAAGATGTTACCTACACAGAACTTTAATGTAAATACTTACACGGGTTTTGTAATTTTAATTTAGTTTCATGACAAAACAAAAGATTCCAAAGTATGCTGGCATCGATTATCCGTGTGAATGTGACCCGGTTACCTCTGTTCCAATTGAGGAGGTTTCCACGAAAGAACGGTTTACTGGCCGGACTTGGCAAGCTGCACTCCTGTACTTATTGCACCAACCAAATTAATGACGCTACTCATTCTGTTAAGAAAATGAGTTTTTAACCAAAATTCTCGACCAACGAGGTAAGATCATTGGTGAATACCGAGTATGGGACCTGGGGTAGGGAAAATATTCATAGATTTTTGAAAATTTCAATATTGACGCCGAGTGCGGAATTGAGTCAAGTGATTAGTGACAATAGCTACTATGTATAATCTCAATGCATGATACGTAATGTCACGAGAAAATAAAGCACTATGAGCGCCCTAATCAATGAAGATATTGTGCATATCCTGCTACAGAAATTGAAATGAAATGAGTCAAATTGATGGACAACGCTACCTAAGCTGCATGACTAACTTCCCAGCTTATCGCCGTATCGAGTATCGGCTTTCCATTTGTGTCAAATATTCGACCAACTTGGGTCTCATCAAACCTGACAAATGATGTCCGCTTGTCAATGAGGAAATTGCGTTAATAATTATCGGTCAGAACTACTTACATCTTTCGAAAGAGTATGGAGAAGCCTTCGTTTGTGGTACTAAGACCTAGTACTTAAATATTATAATAACGTGACCTAAGTACCTACTTTTGTTAGATAGGTATAGGTATATTAAATCCCATAGCAACCAGTATGAATTAGGTAGCGAGTAAAATTTGTAAAAGACAACACATCCAACCTGTCTCAACAAACGTCAAAATAATTTAGATTTATTACATTTGTTTCCCTCAATGTTTCGTAACGAACAATAAACAGCATAATAAAAATAAATAAATAAGCAAGAGAGGAACTTGGCTTGCAACAGTAAGAAGGGTATTTTCGGAAGTATTGTAAAGTTTATAAAGAGTTTAAATCATTGTTATGCAAATAGGTAATTTCGCTTTTCCTAATTACAAGCCGAAGGTGAATCTCATTAACGTACTTAGATTAATAAGGACGGTTGGCCTGTCCTAACTTCGTCTGTTAGTTAACTCTCACTGAGTAAAATTAATTGAGAAAATTTTCACTAAATTTGTGTAGGCGAAACGTGATAAATTTGGAAGTTTCAAGCACCTGTTTTGGACAAATATTCAAGTGCTAGTCGGTAAACGAAAATATGTTATGTGTTCTCGATTTATTTGACGACCACGAGTAAGGAAGTAGTGATGGGCAGAACCTATGGAGTGGTAAATTAGATCAATTTGTTCCCAAACCGCCGACACAAAGATTCTGTATTATCGGATGGCATTTTTTTTACAAAATGTATGATTTATTTGTACATGATAGCTGTAATTTTTTTGCGATTAACACTATCTACTTTGATACCTTTTATTCGGAAGCCTGATAGTCCGTTATCCAGTACGTTCTCCTTCTTAATTAGTTTATAAAGTCAATCAAAACAATTTTACCAAGCCTGCAGCAGTTTTAGACAGTGTAATTACTGAGCTGATCAAAATAAAAATACTGGTTCAAACCAGTTAATTATCGGCTATTCTTGCTCTTATTGATTTTGTTTTGTTGTTTACGTTTCCATTTGGTAAATTAATTTTGAATAAAGTAATTTACATTTAAAATTGTTTTTTAAATGAATAATTTGTTCGGTATCTTGGGAAGTGATTACCTTTTAAGTATTTCATAAATGTAAGAACACGGTTGACCTACTTAGCTTCGTCGTTAAATTACCATGGTGTTTTTTATGGATATACATTTTTTTATTGTCAAAGTTATGGCACTTTAAAATTTACGTAGTTTTATGAAAATAAAAAGTAAATTATGTCACGCCAAAATAATATAAGTAACACCGACCAAGTAAAAACGTATAACCACTTGACAACGTATAGGTAGGTTGGGACGCCATTTTTCATTTTTAAATTTTACTTTAACTATCGAATGTGATAAAAATAGCAATAGGCTTGTTTCCTACTAGTCAAATTCAATACTTATTTAGAAAATCAGCAAAAAATTAAGTATCATTAAATCTATGAAAGAAATTGTGACTATTTTAGAATATATTATTCAATAGCTTTTGCCCGCGACTTCGTTCGCGTGGAATAGTGACTTCCGGCAAATTTTTGGTTTTAACCACATAGTTCCCGATCTCGCGGGATCTCTTCAAAAATGAGATGTGGAAGATATTCCAGGGAACTCTTCAAAAATCAACATAATGAGCTCTGCGTTTGATTTTAATAGATGTATACTCACTTAGGGCATTGAAAAAATAGTTTAAAAACGGACTTTAACTAAAGAAATATTATAATCTTTCCGAACTTAAGATGAAAACTAACTTAAAACTAAAGAAAGACGAATTACGAATTTATAACAATTAAAAAAGAAATTATATTAGAACCTATCCTTTATGCTATAATAACCAAGCTTAAACTAAATAATTTAAAAGAAACGACTTAAATCTAATCTAATTAATTTATAAATTAGACTTACAATTTTATTAAAAAAACTAACTACAGTAACTACTAATAATCGATATCAAACTAAACCTACGTTAAAAAGTTTAACCAGAAAACCAGGAAAACCCAACAAATAAACTTATTAATTGACAAATACAACGAAACCAATTTAGAATATACGAAACAGCAGGACCACTACAGACAAATAATCATACGACTGATAATACACATTTTCTACAATAGTACCGAAGCGCTCGGCCGATACCCAACCAAATAATTGTAACAAAACCATAGCGCAATCTATTTTCCCAACGCCATCTATCGAGGATAAAGACAACTTGGATTATTTATTTATACTCCGTTCGGGCATTTTCTTTGTACTAAAAGTTTAATTATATTGATATAATTTTTTTCATACCTTTTTACTATTTGTTAACTTTTTTCGATGAATTAAAACAATAACATGAACCGAAGTCGTGTAACGATCGACATAGAATTATCTATACTCCGTTAGAGCGTTTTCTTTGTACTAAAAGTTGTATTATGTTATATTTTTCATTGCTTTTTACTATTTTGTAAAAACAAATTTCCAATGAATTAAAACAATAACATGAACTGAACAATTGTAATTACACCATTGCGCGATCAACGCCATCTATCTACGGAGTATAGGAACAGCCCGACATTGTTCAATTCCGTACTATAAGTACTATAAGTACGAAATTGACGGGCAATAGATGGCGCTGTATGTCCGGAATAAATTTATTTTTTATTTTACTTTTATTTTATTTTTATTTTATTTTTATTTTATTTTTATTTTATTTTTATTTTTATTTTATTTTATTTTTATTTTATTTTTATTTTATTTTTATTTTATTTTTATTTTATTTTTATTTTATTTTTATTTTATTTTTATTTTATTTTTATTTTATTTTTATTTTATTTTTATTTTATTTTTATTTTATTTTTATTTTATTTTTATTTTATTTTTATTTTATTTTTATTTTTATTTTTATTTTATTTTTATTTTATTTTTATTTTATTTTTATTTTATTTTATTTTATTTTATTTTATTTTTATTTTTATTTTTATTTTATTTTTATTTTATTTTATTTTTATTTTATTTTTATTTTATTTTTATTTTATTTTTATTTTTATTTTATTTTTATTTTTTTTTTATTTTATTTTTATTTTATTTTTATTTTATTTTTATTTTATTTTTATTTTATTTTTATTTTATTTTTATTTTATTTTTATTTTATTTTCATTTTATTTTTATTTTATTTTTATTTTATTTTTATTTTATTTTTATTTTTATTTTATTTTTATTTTATTTTATTTTTATTTTTATTTTTATTTTTATTTTTATTTTATTTTTATTTTATTTTTATTTTATTTTTATTTTATTTTATTTTATTTTATTTTTATTTTTATTTTTATTTTATTTTTATTTTATTTTATTTTTATTTTATTTTTATTTTATTTTTATTTTATTTTTATTTTATTTTTATTTTATTTTTATTTTTATTTTTATTTTTATTTTATTTTTATTTTATTTTTATTTTATTTTTATTTTATTTTTATTTTATTTTTTGATTTTTGAAATAAAAATGTATCTGTGTCCTTTCTAAGGTTCTAAACTATGTCTGTACCAAATTTCAACCAAATCCGTCAAATAGTTGCGGAGATTAATGGTATAAGCATAGAATGTTCGACGTGATTCTTTAATTTGACATAACTTTTTTATTTATGAACCGATTGACATGAAACAAACACTAAATGTAAATTTAAGCATCCCACAATATATTCGTGAAAACCGCATCCAACTCGGATCATCCGTTTCTGAGATTAGCGCGCACAGACGAACAGACAAACAGACAAACAGACAAACAGACAAACAGACAAACAGACAAACAGACAAACAGACAAACAGACAAAAAAAAAGTTAATTACATTTTTGGGTTCGACATCGACATAACAATGATCCCTGCTATTTTTTTTATATTTATTTTCAATGTACAGACAGCACTTTTCTACGATTTTATTATATGTATAGATTGAAAAGTCAAAATGATTAGTTCTACCCAATTAACTCAA